>NC_071481.1:675960-1351921 GCF_028500815.1 Rissa tridactyla | reverse complement strand
TCGTATTGTCGCTTAATAATAAAAAATGCCCAGAATTTGGAAATCTGTTAAAACGTGCTAGTTTTTCCCCCTTTTTCTCTTGGTAAACAAGTCAAGACCTGGCAACGTCTTGTCGTGCTGGTAGTGAACTTTCTGTCCTTCCCTTCCTAGCAGCTCAGGTCTAATTTATTTAATCATTGGAGCAAACTTTCAAAGTGCTCCGTGCCTCCTCTTTTGTTTCTAAGGTTCAGATGTATTTTTAGCGCTTGTTACTGAACTGGGTCTGTGCATTGGAGAAGAATTAATTATTGTTTTGGGTTTGTTGTTATTCAGACGTTCAAAAAAAAGGGGGATTTGCAGACTTTGAACACCTCAGGGGCTTTGTTACATGCCGTTTGTATGTTGTTGGGGTTTTAATGATGATTTGGTTTTTAATATAAATGCAGCACTGTTGAAAGGTGACGGCCCTACCAAATCAAGTCCTCGGTTGCCCACGTAACCGCGTTAACCTCGGCAGCAGTGCAGTCTGCCCCAGGAGGCCCCAGCAAAATCCGCCCGCTGCCTGAGGACAGGCTGGGAACGCGGGAGGAGCGCGCCCTCTCCGCTGGGAGGAAGGAAGCTCGGTTTAAGAACCCAGCTTTCACCAAACGCTATCAAAGTAGATGAAGTTCCCCTTTTTTTTTGTAAACAAAAGTTAGCGATTCCATCACGCTGTTTCTACGTGTTGGTTGTCTCCAGCGTTGCTAAATAGAGTAGTTACCGGTTGATCAACGTGCTGTATTAACGTATAGCTAGGCTCGTGTTCATGGCAAGAATGCTTAGAAAGTATGACGTATTGATCTTGTTTATTGCTTTTGTTTACATTTTGTACCTGTGGAAGAAAATAAATAGGTGTAATCTGAAAGTTCACTACCAAAATTATAAAATGGGAGAGAGAAGAGCAGTCGCAGTATCTCGCTGTACCAATACTTCGGTTCCAAATGGAGGAGACGTGCTGGGGCGGGCAGCAGAGATGCCGCTCGGGCTGTTTGTGCCGGGTGCTCCCGTCCGCCCCGTTCAGCCCGGGCCGCTGCAGCTGCTGCTCCCCATGGGGACATTTCGGCTCCACAGATTTAGGAGAGCATAAAGCTTTCCTGCCTGTAAGAGCAGCTCAAAAACTCACAGCCTGGCCAGTCACCCTGTGGCCCTGAGCCTACACAACCTGTGAAAAGCCATGTTTTTAAAAGGCTTCATTTTCGAAAGTGCTAAGTACAGAATTTCTGCCTTCGCCTTCAGTGGGAGCTGCTAAATGCTCACCGCTGCTGAAAACAAGCCAATTTATTGCAGAGTCTTAATAGTTTTAGGAACAGAACTTCACCTGCCCAGGTTTGTGGATTTTAGCCATTTTCTTCAAAGGAGGAGGAATCCCTACTCCGTTTTGCTGGCATTGCGTCCTTCTCGCTAGCTTGCTTTGTACTTTATAGCAGACCAGGTGAGTAACGTGTAACATTTTAATGGCCCAACTGGTCCCATAAAAGGTGTCACAATCCATTAATCTGTTTCCCTTGTATAGTTGGTCTCAAGGAGCAACAGCATCGAACCTTTCTATTTAGCATGTAGATATTTTATAGCTTTTCTTCCCAGCGCACAAGCTGGGTTTCCCACTCTTGTGGTTATGAAGCCAGGTCTGAAAGGAGAGCCCGGGCTCGGGGCTGGCTCCTGCCGATCCTCCAGCCCTGGCCCCTCTCCTCCCTCTGCCTTGTCATGGTCGGGAGGGCAGGGAGCTGCTGCCACGACGGGCAAGGGGCTCCTCGACGGCGGGGCAGATGCTGGGTCCGAGACGCCGTGTCCACCCTCCACCGGCGCCTTTTGCTGCGGGGCTTCTCCTGGGCCCAAGGGGTGGGGAGGGAGCGCGGGGGCTGCTGTCGGCGTTAGGCTGTATGGAACGTCCGGGGATTCTGTTGGTGGTGATGACTTTATTTTGTCAGAAACATTATGTTTCTCATGACACAGGCATGTAATCTGCTACTTAATGCACTCTAAGACTATTTTCTGGATAATGGAATAAATACCCAGCCCTTGCTGAAGGTCCAGACTCCAGTAAGATGAATTTACCATCTCCAGGTGGTTGCTTTGGTATTTCTCCATGGTGGAGAGAAGGTTCTCCTGTAGTCCCCAGCCCTGCGCAGGACCACGGGCAGAACTGGGGAGATGGTGGTGCAGGTGCTGTTTCAAGGATTGTTAATATCTGAAACTTCTGAACAGCGGAGGAAGGGGCGAGAGGAAAACAATTAGCAAGTGGAACCCCAGGAGGCAGGTAGGCTGTGTGAGATGTTATTGCCCAGCCTTTAGTGCTTGCTTCTGGAGCACACCATTTGAACCAAGCTGGGTCTGAGCTCTGTTCCCTTGAGTTAAGCTGTGGCTGCGATGGCAGGTTCTCCTTCTCCTTGCCCACCCCATGGAGCACATCCCTTCCTACAGGCGAGCTGCGTGCTCCCCTCCGTGTCTCCGTGCTTTCCTCTGTGCTCTGATCCTAAGACAGAAACGGCAGAAAATCCCCACTCTTTTTACTAAGTGCATTGTCCCGAGTTCTTCAGCCACAAACGTGTCCCTGCACTCGGGACTTCCAAGCTCAACATCCCTGTGCAGCCCCCCCCCCACCCCCCCCAGTTCGTTCCAGTGGAGGATGTTGAATATTTAATTACACAGATTATGATACTAGCCTCGCCTGGGAGATCATCTACAGTTCTTTACCCAGAGTCATTGATTGTAGTCATAAGAAAGATGCTGTCCTGCTGTGCCAAGGGTCAGGAGGCTGCCCAGGATTCAGCCCTGCTACGCTTGAAGCTCTCGAGGTTCCCGCTGAGTTATGGGGACCTCAGTTGGGCCTGTGCTTTGTAATGAGGTTTCCAGCCATCCAGAGGTGACACTGACTCTATGACCTAATAGCAAGGCACCAAACAACAGTAATGACGTACAAAGCCTTTCTCCGGGTGGCTTATTGTCTCTCATTTCTCTCCTGAAACTGTTTTGACCCATTTTTCCAGGGCCTGCTGCCCTATCAAGCGCTAGCATTACCAGTTCTGCTTTTGGTCTTACTTTGTCTTTCTAAAATTTCTGCTATTAGACCGTAAGTCATTCACACCCTCAGCTCTTTGTTACTGTCTCGTACAGTCTTCTAACCTTACCTGCTCTGGCTTTGAAGAGGTTTTCTGTTTGAATCATTTTTGGACACAGATTTTAAAGAAAACCGCAGCCGGTTTCGTCGCTGGTTTGAGCACGAGTTAAACTGTGCTCTCGTGTACCTCTGGTCTATCATTCTATTCATTCTCTCCTTTTTTTGTATCCCGCTCTTCCTCCCTCCATGGGCCCAGCCTCTGTGATTAAGTCTGCAGCTCTCCTGCTGTTTTTAATAGGCCTGTGGACCTGACCATCTGATGAGAACCAAACTGCACAGCGTGCTCCTGAATACTTTCACTGGAATCTCCTAATGCAGGGTATTAATCATTACTGTCAAACCATTCAGGCCCTAAATATGTCCACCCAATATAAAATTATACTAAACAGGAGGGGAAAAAGGACTTGGCCCACATTAAAACCAGACATTAGACGGTCCCCTGACTTCCCAGGCACGATGGCCGAGGGCACTGTCCGGTTTAACAAACAATAGCTTATTCAGCGCGGGCAGCTCGTGATTGACGCTCATAAAAGTTTCAGAAAATAAGCATAATGAGTTAAAGGAAATATAGAAAGGCGTGGCTTCCTCTTTCATTTACCAACACAAATTCCTGGGAAATAGTTTGCTTGTGTGCGTAGTTCAGATGCATCCACCTCGGTGATTTTAATAAATACTTTGTGCGGTTGGGTCTTCTTTTGCCGCAATTTGAAAACAATAATTGCTAAATTAGTTGCTGTCATACTGAGTTATTGTATATACAGAGCTCGGGGATTTCTTGCTTCAGTATATCACTTGGGTTTGATCCCGGGAAGTGCAGAGCGCAGCGTGTTAGCAAAGCATGGGGTTACCTGACGAGTCTCAAGACAGGTAAGGCTGTTCCTCTGTTAGCATGTTTTAAACTATATTTGTTCTTGGTATTTCTAAGCTCCCAGGGAACGCAGCCCCTAATATTAGAATGTGTCTTTTTTCTTTTTTCTGGTTTTTTTTTTTCTGAAAGGCTGTTTCCAATTCTCTGCAGTAAGAATGCCTTTATTCTTTGGAGTTGGTAATAAAAGTTAATCGAGTGTAAAATAAAAGTTACATAAGGTGAGTGGTAAAATTTTATTATTACTGATGTTGGATTTATTGATGACTCCATTCGGTGTTATGAGCGACGGCATACCACCGCCCCCCGACCGTTAGGGGCTGCGCTGGGCAGAGGTCCTCCGGCGGCGCTCCGCGGGGAGGACGCCCTCCCTGTTCCACACCGAAGCGCCCAGATGTGCCTGGCGTGGCCGCAGGAATTTATAGGGAAAGCTCTCCACTACCAATTGCACTATTCTTAGGTAAACGCAGGGAATTTTACTGGCAACCGAGAGGAATTACTGTTTATCCCAGTAAGGCCACTGCTCCATGGGTGTTTTGACTGACAGCATTAGTGAGAGAAGACTGCGACTGATGAGCCTGCGAGCCCTTATCCTTATGGGCCAGCCTGAGTAGCTTCCCTCCCCTCCCCACGGACATTTTCCAAGCCAACCTACATAATTAAGTAGCCCACGGCGTACTGATCAAGAATCCTTTTGCACAAGAAGAGGGAGGGATAAGGTTAAGGGTACCCGGTCCTGCTTTGGGACTTCAGCAACAGCCAGAAGGTTCCCACTTCTCAGTATAATTTATTTTATTTGCTTTTCAGACAGCACGTCCAGGTCTTCACTAATCTTTCCCTGGTTTTACTCAGAGCCCATCAGAATAATAAATAAAACCAGTAAAAATAAAATAAACCATCTGTATATCTATTGCTGTGTACAAACTGAGAAAGTTAGCTTCTTTTCATGTCTGTCATTACCTGTATTAATTGGTTTGGCCAATACAGTAGTGTGGTCATTACTGGTTTATACATTTAGTTTGGTAGGCTACTGGTTTAATGTTCTTTTTTTCTATTTGGTTGTGTCTTTGATAAATATGGCTTAAAATGTCAGGGTGCTTGGCACTTCTGGAAATCTTGCTAAGTTTTTCTTCCTTTAATAGCTTTTACATTTGTTCCTCTAAAAGCCGATTGAAGCAACAGTGACAAATAAATAAGCCAGCTCATACTGGAAAGAACAGTAACAATGCAGCGTTTCCTACCCTGACTTGCATTTCATATTTACCATGCTGTGACAAAAACCCCAAATCCTCCTAGAACTGTGGTGCGGTAGGTTAGTTGTCATTGATCTCGGCAAGAATGCTTAAACCTGCCAACTGTGTTATATGCTTGAAGTCTAGACAAAGATGTAGCAACCGAGCGTGTTTCAGCTGGGTTTTGCTTTTGAAATTAAGCAGATTCCAGAAACTGGGCTGGAGGTCAGTGCTCAGAAACAAGAACTTCACAACTCTCCCTAAGAAGATCAGGATTGTTTACTTATCTGAGAGGGTCCAGCTGCCAAAAGAATGGATTTATGGTGGAAATAAGTCGTCTTTCCCTTCCTCTGCCATCTCCAGTGGTGCCACTGAGCTCTGGGGATGAAGGAGCTGTTGGGACGGTCACAGGGACATCAGCCGAGCTCCCGGGGCTCAGGAGGTGCTCGGGCAGGTAGAGCCATCTCTGCTCCGATGTGGGATCTGCCGAGACGTGCGGCTGCCAGGTTTCAGCTCCGTTGTGGCGGCGTAGGGCTGGGGGGTTTAAGTGACCGTTGATACAATTCAACTACAACTACTAGTAATGACAGTCATCTTGCAGTTCCCCGTGTGTTGGTGCTTCAATACAACAGGATACAACAAAGTGGGAACTCAAGCGTGCAGCGGGGTTTCTCTGTGGGACCGTGCTTAGCCAGCGCCTAAAGTGGAGGTAAATGCGGGAACGCACACAGAAGTTTTGGAGCAGGTGAGGAAAGATAACATGCCCGAGTGCACGGGCTGTAAAGCATTGGGAGCCAGAAATGTTGAACGTCCAGGTATCAGTGCATTCTTCCCTGGCTTGCCCTTGGATGCCTTTTTGCTAAAATTTGCCATAGAAAAAACAGTATGGAGAAGGGACCGCTGTTGTCAAATAAGTTCCAGTGGTCAAATAAGTTCCAGTGTTGTCATATAAGTTCCAGTTGGGTTAAGTGAGGAGAAATTAAAAATTAAGGTTTCCCCCTCCGTGGTTCACATTAACCTTTATCCATCATAACCGGGCTGTTCCTGCCCCATCTCTCGTGCCGGGTCGCCACCAGCAGCCAGCCGGGACGGGGGGAAAAAGGCGGCTCCCTGATGCCCCCAGCCCCTGCGCCCTCCCTGCTCACCCCCATTTCCAGCCATCCCCAGCGCTTTGAGAAGCGCCAACGGTGCTCTTACGAGGGGACCCAGGCGGGGTTCACGACAAACAAACCTCACTTAATTGTACCCGTAGTTACTGCAGATAATTTAACCTTACAAAAGGGCATTGTATATGATTTTCATCTTATTTCTTTCCTCTACCAACGCTCTACAGTACGCGCGATGATTCACACCAAGAGAGCGGCGAGGATAGTGCGCAATTCAAACCATTTTGAAGGAAATGGACTCTTGGTGGCCTGAATAAAATAGAAAATTGTTAATAGCTGAAAAATGGCAAAACGTTCCTTTCTGAAAAGTCATTGTGAAACAATTATAACCACTAGTGCTAATATTGTCGGCTTACGCTTTCTTTTAGCAAAGGTGAAGGGTGGGAAAAAACCCATTTGCCAAATGCAGTCTTTAGAAAATAGAGAATTACTGTTCTCCAAGATCAAAAGATCAGTGGCTCAAGTTAAAGACATGCCAAGACCGAGCATTCCCATCATGCACATGTACACGCACGTACGGGAAGCGAGGTACATTTAGAACTGGGCCTGAATATGAAGGACTTAAAACGTTTAAAATACGTTTTAAAACTTATTTTACCAGTTTAAAATACGCATTGTTGCTGGTTCCAGCTATGTGTCTCTCGATCAGCATTTTATGGATCCTGTCTTGCTCTCTTAAGGGGACGACTGATGGGTGTTACAGACCATTTATTCCTGAGGTGTCTGTCCTGGTGTAGCGTGTTTCCATAACTGTATTATTAGTTTTGTCCAGCCCGCAGGAAAAAGTGATACCGTAGCTGGCATCCCAGTGTTAGGTCATATTAAAACCATCTGTAACAAATCTTTATTTGCAGTTACTTTGGAGTTCAGATTTCAGCTTCTACTCCACCTGTCATCAGTGTTTATCCTCATAAACTTTCACAGCTTCTTTTATTCTGTTTCTTTTTTTTTTTTTCTTTTCCCTTCTGGGAGACCTTTTCAGGGTTTTTGGCAATCTTGCCCTTACTTTGCCTAGCAAAAATTTCACTCTTGATTTAGAAAAGATAGGGGTTTAACGCATCTACAATATCTTTAGGAGAACAGAATATTTTTTTAATGTGAGTTCTAGGGAAAAATAGCGCTGCTGTTAGTTGTGATTTCTGTGGCATGGGAAAATAAAATCTTCAGGGGAGTTGTCTGCAAACTGGTACGGCAGAAGCGTGGGTTTGGTTTGATGTGGGTAAATAATTCTGCTCACGCTCTGAAGAGCTGTGTAAAGAGGAGTCTAACGCAGCGTAAAGGTGGGTTCATTCAGATCCATTTGGTTTGCTGATTAAAATTATCACCAGTTGTTTTTAATATTGTCTAGCAAAAGGTAATAGCAAATCTAATTTAGAGCATTATCAATTAAGTATGGGGTGTGTGTTTCTCGCAGTGCTATTAAAAAAAGCTTTATTTGGCACCACCTAGGATAAATTGTTCTAGGAACAAGCCTTAGTAAAAATGGTGTTTGCATTTTGAGCCTCCTAGAAAGCACTTTGTTTGCGGAGACCACTTTGGTTTGTACCTTACATAGGGGCAGACAACATAGGAACCGCTGCTGCTGCAGGCGATCATCAGAGATATAGCAGTAGGTACCTAACTTTGTCCATCCTGAAAGACTCATATTCTCAAAAAAAACCTTCTTAATCTTCCACGGTGTTTGACTTTGAAAACTAAAAATTTCTCGTGTTATTTCCTTAAAACAGCTATTATCGCCTCTGATGGCTTCTTGATTGGAACAAGTTATCAGTCTGACATCCCGTTGCCATTAGAGGAGGGCTGAGCTTGACAGCCCAGTTCAGAGAAAATGTGAATTTGAGGGAAGTTTTGTTCCTGTGATTATGCTGTGATGGCTGTCTCGTAACAATCCAGATTAGAAATCTAAATTTCAAATTCATCTTTAACCTCTGGGTGGGTAGTGACCGGGGTTCATGGGAGCACCCAGCCACTTGGAGCAGGCAGGGATGGGTGCCTGTCCCAGGAGCCACGTCCACCTCCCCGGGACACCCGTCCCTGCCCATGTCCTGGTGGGCAGGGGACACTTGCTGGTCACCAGCCAGGGAGGACACGGGACTCTGGCGGTGGCCGAGGAGCGGTGCCTGAGGTGCCCCAGGCTGGTGCTGATGGAGGGGTGGGTACGACGGGCACCATAACCCACGGTTTGTGCGCCTGCCTTTGAAACAGGGGCTGTTCTTAACGCATTTAAACTTTCCTGTATTAGCGTCAGTGTCCATATTGACTCCAAAGTCCTGCCTTTTTATTGATGCTATTGACCGAGTTTGGGTTAATTCGCGATACGATCGTCTTACAGAAGGTTGTGTCTGGCTGTGTTTCCTATAAGGCACAGTGATCTCGGAGGTGTTGGCTTCCTGGAAAATACCGAAGAGATGTTGTTTAAAAGTCAGAGGTGGCTCTGGTGCTTTGATTCCAGTGGCTTGCTTGAGGAAAGGGCGGCTGCTCGTCGCCTCCTTTGCTGTGTCTTCTGCGTGGCTGTGCCTCTGCCCGCACCTTGCTTGGTCAGGTATCCCGCGTCGAACAGGGCAGCGCTCTGGAACAGAAACTCCCTGGCGTTAGCAACTTGGAAATTTTGGTATTTAGGAGGTCTGTTTTCGAAACTGCTCGGTGTATATGTAAACTTTTGTGGATCGGGCTCATACACTGTAAGAGAAAGGTTTTAAAACCTTTTTTTCCCTAATTTGTGGTTTTCAGTCAACCCCCTTGGTCTTCCCAAGCAGAACCATCTTTAACTGATGATCATTTCCGACTGTAGTTTCTGCCGTCGGATTGTTGTGGTGAGCAAAGATGGGCACGCCAAAGAAAACAGACATTCTACTGTACTGGAAGAGTTGCGGTTTCAATAATTCTCCATAAAGTGTGTTTTCCACTGTGATATCTGCTGTTGTTCTTTCAAGCGGGGTCTGGGGAACAGTTAAGACGCACATGTTTTCTCTCAGAGTTTCCAGAGCTGCCCCGTGAAGTAAAGCCAGTAACTAACATTCCTGTATCAAACATGGTACGATCTTGAAGGAAATAGGACACTCTTACAACCGTTGGGGGTTTTACCACGTTCTCAATAGTATTGTAAACACGCTGTGAATCAAGTGATTGATTTGAGGATCATATATAACTGTATTAAATGAATGAACCCTTGGAAAGAAAGCAAAACAAAAGTCACTTATTCTAGAGAAAATTGCTCTTCAAATAGCTGATGATCACAGTCATTGAGATTATTACGATACACGCTTGTGTAAATAATTTGTCACGTTGACAAGCTGCAGCCAAAGGAGGAGGACCGCGCTCCGGCTCCTCAGAAGCTGGGTCTGCCCCGCGTCTGGAGCTGGTGTCCCCTTCCTCGTCTTTTCCTCCTTCATCTCTTCCTACCGCAATGCCGAGAACAGGCGAATCTCAGGGCGACAGGCAAGTGTCTCAGGATTTCATCCAACCTGTCGTAGGAGCAGTGTGTTTTCCACCTTGAGACATATTTTATTTTCTCGTGCATTGCTGCGTTTGATCTTTTCATTATTTTTTGTGACGCTTTTTGCCTTTTATCCCACAAGTCAAGTTTCTAAACACTCAGAATGTCTGAATGCAGCTGATCCCAAATCTCCTCATCCTTTTAAATGATCGGCATAGCAGCGCCTCATCCTCTGGCTGAATAGAAACATGTTTTTGTTGGACTTGCTGTTTAATACAAGCAGAATGAAGCGGAAGACGATGTTAAAGAAATCGCTGGGTGAGTAGCACATAGCTGAGCTCAACAGTGCGTGCAGGGCTGTGTGGGGAGATAAGAGCTCCCAAAAACTTGCCAGGAGAGCAGTGGGGTTCCAGCCACAGAGCAGACAGGTTGCTCAGCGTTCAATGCGATGTTCAGTGCTCCGTGGTGTGCTAACAGGAACACCGTCGCATCGTCAGAAATCCCGCACAGGTAGCCTTCGTCTCAGCCTGCGCTGCTGCGGGCTGGGCACAAGTAGGAGACTAAGCACTGGGTGGGAAGGGACACGTTAATGCACGTGGACGTGTCTGAAAAATACGAACACTCGAGCAATTCTGGGCGGTGGTTCACATGCCTGCCTTGGGCGATGCAGATTTTGGTCACTTCTTCAGCTTCGGCCCCGTAGCGCCCCATATGGTTTCCTGTCTCCCGTGGGAGACACACGCATCTAACTGGCAAGACAAAAAATTACACAAAATACTGTTTAAAATTTAAATGCGGCAATCTGTATTTAAGCGGACTTCTGTGAAGTATTTTAAAGTCCGTCGAGTTTCTAAGTAGTTTTGTTGGTCTCTGCCTTTCCTGATAGCAAGCAGAAAGGAAGGGCGAAGCGGGGGTAGTCTCAAAGGCAGCCGACGGTCGCCAGTGAAGTGCCCGCTCACAAACCTGGCTCTTCCAGCTTGGTTTTTAGTCAGGCGAAGCACAAACGGCCGCATTTTGGATGTTTAAGCAGAGCTCTAGAGCTGCTTCTGTCACCATTCCATCTTTGTTGGCTTTCTTCTGATATATAAGTAAATACTTACATATATACACACACACACACATATATAATGGTAATTGCTGTTGTCTGTCTTTTGCGATTTGTTTTCTTGTTTAATGATTCACTTTGGGGGGGGGGGGGGGCTGGCTGCAGCCATAAAGTGGACAGAAAACAAGCTTCATCTTTGTAACCCAGAAGAGTGCATTATGGATGTTTTTAATCTCTTTGACCTTGTGGCAGAGAAAGAGGGAAGTGAAGAAATTGTGACAAACACCAGCTCTTTAATGCCAGGTTTGTTACTGCCTGGAGTGCCCTAAGGGTTAATGTAACAGTTTTAAGTCCTTCAATCACACCCACCCCCAACTACAGAACACTTCCAAATAATCCCTTTATAATAGACCCTTTTCCACAGATTGTATCTAACCCATGCATTAATGGGGCCCATTGGTGTCAAGCATTTCAACAAATACGGGCCAGCCGACTGCGCTGGGAGCCCCTCTTTCTACTGCAGACGTTAATGATCTTTTGCCCCTCTGACTTAGCTCCCCTGCTGCAGGGACAAAATTAAACTACTGCGGATGGCAAAATAGTTATTTGCTGCCCAGGCAATTACATACTTCCAAAACTCTCCATCGCGGAAGGCCAGATGGACTTTATAGAAACCAGACCCGGGCCACAGTTTTAATTATCATAGTCCTGTCAGAAATGAGTGAAATTCTGAATGACCGCATGAAACGAACCAAAAGCCTTACACATGGATTTTTTCCTCAATAAAATTTTATGGCTTCTTAAAGAAACAGCATTCATATATTTTACGAGGCCTAATCATTCACTAATGCCTATATTAGTGCACCTGTGGCACTCGGCCCCATGGAAATTACAGCACCGGTCTCAGCTATGTTCTCGTGCCTGTTATTACAAACCCCTTGTCGGAAACCCAGCACATGTTCCCGGGATAAGCTGGGTTCGTTTTCCTTAGCTAGCAGTCATTGTAATAAGGGAAAGGGATTTATGCACCTTTATCTGCCGAACGTTTTGTTTCATTGCGTGGGTAAGACTTGTATAAATAAAATCGCCCTTCGTAATACAAGTATTGGTAAAATTCATCACGGGGCGGTATGCGTGTTTGAAGGGGTTGGATGTCTTGTGTTCCTGTGCTAATTCGATGAGAGAATGAATTTCCACTGAATGCTTTCCCCTCAAAGAGCAGCTGAAGAAGCGCTCGAGAGCGGGACACGGCTATTTCCAGGTAACAGCCGCGTGTTCTTCATCTGCTCCCGGCTGACCGCGCCGCTTCCACTTCAAGTCATTCCCATGGGCTTTGCTGCGAGCTTCTCCGCAAGCGCACCCTCGCCGCCGGGGTGGCCCTGGGGTACCGGGGGTGCGGGATCCAGCCCTGGGGTGGCCCTGGGGTGCTGGGGGATGCAGAGGGTGTCCCTGGGGTGCCGGGGGTGCAGGATCCAGCCCTGGGGTGCCGGGGGGTGCAGGGTCCGGAGCACAGGTTCAGCGTGGGGCAGGCTGGCTCACAGGCTCACACCTTCTCCCTCCTCTCTGGCTCTGGGCTGTAGGTCGGGGCTGACACCTCTCTCCCGGTGTCCTCTTCTCTTCAGCTCTGGTCCCCAAAGGACAAAGATGTGCGACAAATTCAATTGCTTCAGATTTTCCCCATTGATGAGGATTCTATTTTCTGTGAAAGCCCTAGTTAAATCAGTTCATGATTATTCAAAGCAGGTGTCCCAATCATTTTATTTTACAACACATTTTATCATACAGAGGCTGTAAAGCCACCTCATCCAAGTCCCTGACCAACACAGGATCTCCAGGGCATTTGGGGTAGATATTTGACCCGTTCTTTGCAGACGGAGGCTCCACAGTCCCTTTAGGTGATTGTCCTGTTGTGCATCGCTCCCTCGACTGTCGGGCAGCGTCCTAATGTCTGAGCTGAAGGTTTGTCGTTACATCCCATCACTCAGTCTCCTCAAGGCTGAACAACTCCAGCTCTTCCCAGCTTTCCTCACCAGGGTGTTTCTGGACCTCGGCTCATTCCCCGGCTCTGCCCTGGGCTGTCTCCGGTTCTTCTGCCCCTTTCTTGGAGCGCGCTGCCCCGTCAGGGGCCGTACCAATGCCATGTGGGATGAAAGTCTGCATCGTCTCTCCTGAGGGCTGTGCTCACTCCCTTTGTGTACCCCAATATGTTGTTATTCTGCAGAGGAATTTTAATTCTAACCAACAGAGAAAGCGTTTTGTTTGTGTGCGGGGGGCTGGGCTGTGACAGACCTGACCCGCTGTGGCATTTCGTGCACCGGGGTGTCCAGAGCTGCGTCCCCCAGCTGCCGAGCAGACGTCTTGTGCTTCAGGTGAGCCCTTCATGTCCAGCCTTTTCCTTCATCTTGTCATGTCCCGGGCTGGTGTCACCAGTGTCACCAGCTGCAGGTCACCTTTGGGGACAGCAAGAGCTCGGATGGGAACTTTACAGCAGGTTTCTGGCCCCGTGAGCGGTGGGGAGGATGAGCAGGGCAGAGCCGGCTCGCCGCGGGGGGAAGGTGGCACCAAGGAATGCCTCTCCTCTGGTTGTTAAAGTCAAATTTGCTAATGAGGTCCACTTCAGCGACGTGCTGACAGCCACAGAACATACTGGGTGCGTTAGCTCCAGCGGCGCTGGAGTGAAGTCAGCGCTCTCTCCCTATGCTTTCTCATTACTTCATGCATTTGGCAGCTGCTAACAGACGGGACAAGCTTAGCCAAAATAAGAACTGATGTAGAAACATGGAAAAGACTATTTAGCATTTCCAAACATTCTTCCTGGGGAGATGGCAGGAGGGGGAGGAGGAACTGCTCTATGTGTGTATTTTCTTTCCGCGGTGCTATCAGATGTGAGCGGCTCTTTGTCGGGGAGGAGGAGGATGGGGAGGAGGAGGAGGAGGGCAGGAGTCTTCGCCAGGCACGTGCTCGGTTTCATCCCTGGCCCCGGCGAGCTGCCCTGCGCGGCGCTGGGGCTGCAGGTACAAAGTGTGCTTGTATTGAACCCATCGGCTCCGAAAGGGGCTAGTAGGAAACTGAGAATATTTGGATAAACTTGCTGGCCCTCAGGACTAGAAAAGGACTTTTGTTCATGTAAAGAAAAAGACTGTTACATTACCATAGGATGGCTGGATACGGTCCAATAAAAACTGAACTTGAAGTATAAAAAATGATTGGGAGTGTCAAACGAAGGATCTTTTACTTGAGGTCAGATATTTACTTGTATTTATTAGAATGTGAGATCTACATCTAGGGCCCAGCTCTGGTCTGAAGCTCTGTCTCTCTTAGAAACAGTGTCCCGCCGCGCCGCGGTGCCATCGCTTGCGCCAGGCACCCAGGGTGTCCCCAGCTTGGCCAGTCTCCGGCTACCTGATTCCCAGTGACAGGGGCAGTGCCGCAGAGTGAAATGCTTCACTGCAGCACAATTTGCTGTATCCACTCTCGGACCTCAGTGGGGCTGGGGCAGCGCGTCCAGCCGCAGATGTACTGGTCTATGATGGAGTGGTTTGTGCACACCCGGGTCTCACCGTAGCGTTGTTTTCCAAACGCTCTTCCATCCCCAAAGCAGTTTACAAGCATTTATATGGTTATTTACAGACTCTTCCCTTTTTCTCTTCAAAACAGATAGGACAGTTGAGCTGGCAGAGCCCCTGCCAGTTAACTCTTTCCCCGGTCCACCAGTAACCGTGTACTGGTGCACACTGGCCGTCACGAGGTGGGGTGGGACGGGGGTAGCTTTGTCCTCACTTGGCTTGTTTTCTCAAGCTAACGATGACACAGCAGAGACCGGGCTGCAGGGAGGCGGCCGTTTGGGACAGAAGAGGTAGGTTTGTTAATGGAAGCGGAGCGGGAGATAGCTGGAGCCGTATGAAATCACCCGCAGAGGTGCAGCCAACACTTTATTGAGTCCATGCGCCTGCGTAGGTCTTTTTTTATGATACGCTTCAGTGTAAAATGTAAAAGACATATTTGGTGCAAATGTTTTCCTAAGATTTATTTTTATCTAATCGCTTATGAAAGTTTTACTGACTTTAAAGAACAGATTTGCTAACCCACCCATAAACCACGTTTTTCTGCTTTAATTAAACCATTTTTGTCCATGAGGTTTTGTTCACACACTGACAACATCAATATAAATACATCTCCGCCAGAATAATTAATAAAAGCAGGCAGCTCAAGGGAGAAAGCATATGTGTCCTATCATCTTTGTAGACTCTACTATTGTATCGTTCTTCCAAAAAAAGTTAAGAATCACCCCAATTAAAATGTTATGTGGCTTATGTATGTTCAGATTTAATTTGGTATAATTGAATTTATGTTCATCCTTAGAGAACTCATGGGGCTGCCAGATCCAGGCAGGAATCATTTATACCATGGAAATGCTATGCTATTAGATTTTTTTAAAGGCTGTAGGATTAGGTCTCAATAAACTGTTTCAACAGCATTTCAAGGCTTGGACGGTCTCTCCCGCATACCGGGTGGGTATTCGCAAAGGGAATGAAGACAATAGTGTTGTTTTCACCGCATTTTTCGCTTATTTTGCATGCTAAAGCCCTGCTAAAAGTGCGATGTGGTGCTTCCTACTTAGCATAAAATTAATAATTTTTATTATATTTGAAAGGACATTGTGAAGTCCTGGCTTCTATAATCAATGATTTTTAACTTCCGAATAAGTTAAGAAGAAAGCTGTCACAGAAGAAGTTTCTCCAGCTGTTAATGAAGAAGACTTTTCAGGTTGTTGTCGGGTGGCCCTCCTCAGTACCTGAGGTCTTCGAATTCTTTTCCAAGAGTATTTCAGCGGGGAGAGTGCGTTCAGTTTGGAGACACAACCATCCTCCTGTTCAGTGTGACTGAGAGTTGACTTGGGAAAATAATGTCGTTTTCTGGGCTGCTCCTGTATTAGAAAATCCTCAAGCCTCTTTTTCCGGGCATTTTCCTTTCTGTCCTGTCTTGTATTTGATGGACACAAGTTCCCAGACTGTATAAGGGCCGTTTTGGAAAGCAAATATTTGTCATCCTCAGCTGTGTCTTCTGGATTGAAGCCTGGCTTTCTGATAGTTGAGAAAATTGTTGTAAAAGGCAGATGTGATTTTTTTTTTTTTTCTCTTCCATTTGGCTTCAAAACAGCTCATCTTAAAAAGAGCAGAAGTCTTCTCCTCTTGGATTAGAAGGTGGATCAAAATGCAAAATGTTGGGTTTGGTTGTTTGACAGTGTCCCTGAGGCTTGAGACGCAGGTGTCCAGAGAAGATAAGAAATTCCGCGTGGAGGTTATCAGAATCTCCTTAACTCAAACCTGCCTTGCTCAGGCATTGCAAGGTATATGGTATGTCAGATTATATATTGTTTTGAGACCCGCTGTCAGAGAACCAGATGTGTTGGAATTGCCTAAGTAAAATGACCTGAGCTGAGGCATCTGTGTACCTTTCATTTGACACTTCGCTGTGGCTTTCCATCTGAGCAGTTACCTTAATGCCCTCATCCTGCTGAACTGTCGTTTGACCCAGAGATGGTATAAGATCCAAGAGGGAGATTTTGAAATGTTGTTTCTCAGCGTATTCAAAGGGCAGATGTATCATTAGAATCAATTCCCTGGAATATATCATTTCATAAGTAGGTGAATTGGCTTGGGGTAAAGTTCATCCAGGCGGCACTTGGGACTGTGCAATTTACCCTTGTACTTCCTTATAACTAAGATTTCAGTTTGTGATGTCAGACAAGATACTTGTTTAGTTTCAGCTGCAGAGAGGCCAAATCACCAAGCTTTGGAAGAAGATAATTGAGTCCGTCCTTCACTGGTCATAATTTTGAAAAGAGGAACAAGTTTTGGCTTGAAGAATTCTAGAGTTTTCTTTTAAAAAAAAAAAAATAATTCTGCATATTTGGGTGGGAAAGGTAATAGTCAAATTTCTTTGGAGGATGCAAATGCCAGAAAGGGCAGGCAGTTGTTCTAGGACGGTGTACGGGAGTAAAAGGTGTGTGGGTAAGAGGCTCCCTGAGCCGAGAACCGTGTGTGTCACCTCTAGCAAACAGCGTGAGGAGCCGTTGTCTTGTGCCAGGGTTCCCTGGGACCGGTGCAGGAAGCATCAAGCGGAGGTAACGGGATAAAAGGGGGCAGTGGGCCTGGGCTGCGGCTCCTTTGCCTCCCCTGGGGCGGTGGAGCCTCCCGGGCTGGAGCCGTTGAAAAGGCGATAGGAAAAAGGGCTGGGGAATGATGGCAGGAATAATCCTCTCCTGGCAGGGGGATGGACCAGGTGATCCAGCATCTCTCAGTGTGCTGGTTCTATAGCAAAATCGCTGTATTCACTATTACTGTATTCACTGCATACATTTGAAGGAAAACGACTTTACTCGTTTTGTTTGTGTGTATCTGTTGTGTGAGAATGATGCTGACTTGTGGGTAGCTGTCAGGGGGTGGCTCCCCTTCTGTAAAAACACTTTTATGTCTTCAGATAAGAAGTGACTCCAGAAACTTGTTTTCTGGTGCAGAAACAAACCACTTGAGGCAAAGATGTCCACCCCGGTGTCCCCAGTTCTCATTTTAGTGATGTTTGGACTGAGGATGAACCGTGCGTAAAAACTACAATTGAAGAAGTTCTCCTTCGAGATGTAGAGCATACGAACAGCCTTCGTCTCCCTCGGGAGGCAAACCAGCCCAGGAGCAGATTCTCTAGAAGCTGGAAGTGCTCTGAGGATCAGCTTTCCTTACCTTGCTCTCGTTATTCAGCAAATATCCCCATGCTCCAAGGCAGAGGATCGGGATAAGCCTGGATGTGTCACCGCTCGCTTCTCTAAGCCCAGAGCAGAGGAGGCTTTAGCTGCGGAACCGCCCCCTGCTCTCCCAAACCGGATAGCTGTCCTCCTTGTCCCTCTAGCAGCCCAAGGCCAGGTGAGCAACTGATTATTGATTCTCCTTCCCAGCCTGTCTCCGAGCTGCTCCGAGCCCCCGCGGGTTTGTGCCGATGGGCCGTGGCCGGCTGTGCCCTGCTGTCACCGCCCTGGGACCTGCCGCTGCTGTCCTGCCCGTGCCGCGGAGCATCCCCCGGGAGCAGGGCAGGGACCGGACCTCACAGAGAATCGGTTCTGCCTTTAGTGCGGGGAAGGTCTCTTGCGATCTTTTTTGTATGTATTTCTAAAATAAATCGATGGGCAGTTTCATGCAGGATGTAGCTGAGCGGGGCGGGAGCCGCCGGCGCTGCTGTGGAGCGGGCGCGCAGGCTTCATCGCAGGCTTCGTCGCCTCAGGTTTGCACCTTCTTCTGGTAATGTTTTCGGTAAATATCAACTATAAAGAAATCACACATTTCAGCTTTATGAGAAGTGCGCAGCACAGTGTTACTACATCAAGAGGTTTCTCTTTGCCGCGGTGTGAGATGGCTGCTCTGTTTTCAAAGCCCTTTACGCGGGGCACTGCTGTTCCTGTTTTTGATCAGCTGCGTCGGTCAGGAGGGAAACCTATAATATCCTTTCATTCTTTTTCTCAGTGCCAACACAGTTCACAAACTCATCTATTTCACACCTTCTAAAGAGCACGAGAATAGTCTGCAAAGCAGCTGCCTCCCTCGTTTCTGATAAGAAAGGTTACAAGGACCGGGCTTCCTCGCGCGATTGCGGCACCTTTGGGGGTTTCCGGTGCGAATGGGCCCCGGTGCAGCTGCGCTCGCAGCCGGGTCGCCGGGGAGGCACGGCCTTGCTCTGCTTCACGCCTGCTTTTTTTTCTTTCTTTTTCTGTTCTGAAAGTTGTAAGGTCATGGCTAAAGCTATGATAATATGCACCCTTTTGGCCTGTAAATTCAAGGCATTTAAAACTAATATGTGGAAAAGTATGCACTTCCAGGTGAATATTCCTAGACGGCTTGATTACCATGGATATACGCTGATGTGAAAAGTAAGGAGGGATAATAATCTTCTGTACTAGGCATATCTTTGCTGGTAAATTTTGTCCTAGAATAGCATGATACCTGTCTTACCTTAGGGCTTGCCTTCTCTTGCTTTGCTGCTCGTTGGCAGCCCTTTGGGTGGTGGTGCCCCTCTCTCCAGGGCTGTCCCTAGCTGTGGTGTGGTGGCACATGTCCGTCGTCACCAACCTGAGCCTGGTTTTGGTAGCACCTAAGGCACGGAGCTCGTGCACAGACACTTCTGCGCGTGAGACAGGAGCCACGGGTGAAGGTCGAAGTGGGACCACCACGGTGTTTGTCGTTGTGTGCGTGTAACTGCCACCCGTCACGTACAGAATAAACCTCATGTCCTTTTCCACCTCTCAGGGCATTTAACAGCTGGGTCTTGTGTTGCTTACAGCCTGCCCTGCCAGTAATTTTGATTCCTGGCAATTTTAATTCCCTGACAGAAAGTTTGGTTAGTGGTATGCTGAGGTGTTCAAACCGTGGCCCAGCCACCGGAACCAGGTGGCAGGAGAACTCCAGATATTGAGCTTTAAGAATAATTCTCTTCTCAGTTTTAGGGAGCAAGACACAGAAGGTGCATCCATCAGTTATACCACAGGACGTGGGCTTAATTATCTGTGCGTCACTTATCTACTTGAACTTGGGCCATATATCCCCAAATCTATTAATTAAATGGAAAATACTATTTCAAGAAACCTCAGCTCTCTGAATTCATTCACCTTACCATAGGGTGCCTGGATAATCGATGTTAGAATTTGTTTCATATATTGTTAATGATTGGGTATAACCTGAGAGCGCGGGGTCAGGGATTGGAGCTGCCCGGGCTGTCGGACGAGGGGCCGGATTCTTCCCGAGGAAGAGGCTCACAGGAGGCCATAGGACAATGTTGCTTCATGGGGATCTTCTGGTGCCAGGCCCTTCAGTGGGCTTTGCTAATGCTGTAAAAAGGCTGGTATTCTGTAATTGATACTAGCACTATGAATGGGCATTTGAAGTCTCTGCTACTTTTTTGGCCAGAGTGTAAAATGCGGCAAATGGTTTTGGCACTCAGTGCTTTCAATAAATCACTCTGAAGAGGGCTACATGTTAGTGGTGTTCCACAACTCCATTCCCAAAACGTTATTAAAATAAAGTTGTAGTAATAAGAAATGATTTAAAACAAGCAGCAGTAACCTCCACACATCCTGATCTAGCGAAACGCCCGAAACACACCTAGAGAAGCTGATGAGAATTTATTTTGAAGGTTGGCTGTGTTTTTGTTACAGCGGTAGCACCTTTTGGGTATGAATAAGGGGAAAGAGCCAATTTCTTCGGTTTCATCATGACGGGTGATGCATGTCTTGCCACTTTTCACGTTCAGTGTAAAGTCCCAGTTCCTGGAAACAAGCAATTAGTGGCGGACCTCGGGTTTCTTAATTGCTGGGCGCAGGGGAACCCCAAGGTGAATTAATTACAGGCAACAGACCCAGAAACCAAAAAGAAAGCAAAAAGAATCCACGAGCGTTTTTTATCATCTCATGAATTTTGAGACAACCATGTGATTTGGGACCCAGATTTGCAGAAAGTAACGATTTTGTACTGCGTATGTTGCCCTGTACCTGAGGATGTTTCATGTTCGCTTTAGCTCAGTCAAAAACGGCTCATCGTAACTTCTGTAGAGAATCGTTCATTTTCGGTCGTCGGCAGCACGTGTGAGAATATTTCTAAGAAAAAGACCTGTGTGTAACCAGCATCTCCACTGCGCCACACGACGTGGCCTGCCGAGGGGCCACAAACACTGGGCAGGCAATACGGAAAAGTGATCCGAAAGAGGGTGGCTGGACTTCCCTGGGCACCTTCCTATTTCTTTGTCACTTTAGCACCAAGAATCAGGTGTTTGTAGGACAACATCTACCATTTCCAGAAGGCGTGCGTGGCTGCTAAAAGTGGCAAAATTCCCCGAGGCTCAGCGTCATCGAGATGCGTGTAACGAGCCTGTAGAGCAATGAGCTAAGACCTGGAGTCTTACAACCTGCTCAAAGTAATGGTGGGCCAGATGTTTCGCTTGGTGAGCGCTCTGGAGCCATCAGCCTCCACGCTGCGCCAGGGTTGGAGGTTGCTGGTGTTTTTGTCCTGTGCCGCTGTACTGTTTAGGGAAATTTAGGAAGAAGTCTTACGTGTCCCGCTTTGCAGTGCCTTCTGCTGGATCACGGGAATTGTTTGCTTTGGAAAAGCAGCAAAGCTCATTTAGCTGGAGCTAAAGTGGTGAAAAAAAGGCTGAGGAAAGCTGTTTGGGGAGCTGTGTCTCAAGTGGTAGGAGGACTCTGGGAGAAATCAGCATCAGAAGTTGTCCTCGTCTTAATAGAGTAAGATTCTGTTCGGCTTCTGTGCCTGCGTTTGCTGCCTTTTGCCAGGAGTGCTGCTCTGGTCTTCCTTCCCCTTGGCTCATTGGCACTCTTTCATTTTAGCACCACGTCTTCCTTTCGAAATAGTACCAGGCTAGTCATACCCTCAAGCATTTCGTATCTCCACGGAAGGTGTAAGATGCTACTGAATCACGTCTGGTTTAATCCCTTGGAACTGGAAGTTCATGGCGGCTGTGCGTCGTGCTGCTGCTCCCTCTTCCGAACTAAAGGGAAATTAAATGTCCTGAAGCTCTAAATCCCCATCTGCCTGCAAGCAGTCTCTGGCTTTTGTTTATCAAATGAAGACTTTTCTCAAGTTCCCATTTATTTTTCATCTATTTTAGCTTGTACAACTTTACTATTTTTTAAAATGAGGCAAAACGAAGTAGAACACAAAAGCGTGATGTCTTGAAATCTTTGGGGGGGGGGGACAACTTCAAAGTTTTTGTGTGTGTCTGTAACAAAGAACTGGAAATCCCTTTCCTGACCTGTGTGTACAGTATCTGAGGCAACCCTGTGATTTGATTCAAGCATAATTTTTTACGGTTTACTGTTTAATTTAAATCAGTGTGGTATGAATTACGTTACTAGTGAAAAATGAGTGTTTGTTGAGATAAATGCCTGCCATCATCTTGAAAGTCGTCTTCTGTTTTGACATTTTTCCTTTAAATTTTTCTGTGTGGTGATGAGATGTTGCTGTGCAGGCTTAGCCGATTGCCCTCCGAGAGGATGAGGGTGGGAGAAAAACACGAGAGGGTGGAATTGGTTTCATGCATCAACAGGAGTTGGCGTTGGCAGCACCTTCTGTGTCATCCTGTGTTATTCGGGGCTGTCTTCTGGGTAGTAAAACTACACCTCCAAAGCAAGAATCGAAGGAGAGCTGTGTATGGGAGAGGGAAAGCAAAGCCAGTGTTGACTTTTCTCAAGGGTTCTTGAATTTCTTCTCTTTACCACTTTGCACAGAACTCGCTCTGCCGTTGTCGTCAGTACGGTGTCTGAACCGCTGTGCTGCCTGTTGCCTCAAGCCGCCTTGTAGAGCAGGAGATGCTTTCGTGGAGATGGTATTTAATGAGCTCTGTAAATGGTGTGCTATGTAATCATTGCTGCTGTCGGTTTCTCCGGTGAGGCTTTGTATTTATGGTGAGGTCTGATGTACGTTCAGCTGGAATGAATCTGCTCTGCTTGAAAGACACATCGATGCCACTGCAGTTTTGCAGACTTTTTATCCTGATGCAAAGCTAACGGACACATGGGAAATACCGGCTGGCTGGTTTGTGCTGGTACGTAAGAGAATAGCAGTTAATAATGGGCAGACCTTCAAAAGGCTCAGTTGGATTCAAACAGGCTCAAGAAATTCAGCCTCGCTTACAAAGCTTGTGTGAGGAGCATCCAGACTCCTCTGCTCTGGAAACCGAACAAGGCGTTTTGGTAGAAAACAGCCTTGTTTCATGTGATTTCTCCTGTTCTTTAGATGTGGTGGAAAAAAGAATGAGGTTATTTTTTCGTGACAGAAGTATGTTTCAGTAACAGCCTTCCCTGCAGCTTGCTGATATTTTTCCTTCAGATCCTTCATGAAACCAGATAATACGGCAGCACAACAGCAGACTCAGAAACGCATACACCAGTGGAAAATCTCCACTCCAGACTTGTGGCTTGAGTGGGAGTGAAGCTTCAAAAACACTTGTTCTTTGAAAAACCTGAATTGGTCTCTGTCCCCTTGGCCGCAGTGGCGCAACTGCCTCCCACAAGCCGGACGCAGCACTGGGCTCAGACACGGCACTGGGCTCGGACATGGCACTGGGCTTGGATGCAGCGCCGGGCTGGGACACGGTCGATCCTGCCTCTGCCCGGCATCGCAGATCCCGCCGGCCCCAGTGCAACCCATCTGGGTTGTCTCATTCTGCTGAAAATCTGACAGTCTGCTTGCAAACAGGAGCGAATGTGGGTGCCAAAGACACCTCTGAGGACGCCACACGGCCAGTGCATGGAGCTGGACAGTCAGTCGCAGGTGAATTAAGTTCTCTGGTCCCGCAGTCATTTACTAGCACTTAGAACTGGAACCTGGAGTCCCCTGGACCACATGTGTCCACGTGGGCGTGCACGAGTGTTTGGAAGAGGAGGGCATGGGTGGCTCGCGCAGGGCGATGGCGAGAGGTCTACTGCACGCGTAAGTTGAAGCACAGGTAGATGCTTTCAGGGAATAGCAGTTTCTCTCCCTATCATCTGGCATTTCTGGTGGTGGGGAGCTGGCTCCAGGCTGTGCTGAAGGACCTTATGTTTGGACAAGGAATTTACACAAAGGAAAGTGGATCTCGCTGAATATCCTTCGAGCTTTGCTTGTGGCCCTAAGCTGGGGGCAGCAAACAAGTTGGGCTTGGCTCAGCTGCTCTTCCCATCGGTTTTCAGTGCTATGACCTGTTTTTGTCTGACACGTTTCTCATTAACTCTTTGTCAAATCACCAGGAAGCCTGCTTAATTGCAGGCAGAGCACTGAATTTATGAGTTCATCTAGGCTTCATGTCTACACATTGACAGAGGTGTTTCTCTGGATGAAGTCTTTTTCTCTTCATTTTGTGGCAAGAATGGACTTTCTGTTTCAGTTACTTCTGAAAGTCATAAATTGTAGCAGTCCCTCCCTCCCCTTTATTTAAAAGAAACACAACAAAACTTCATGGCAACAGTTTATTGCTCTAAATCAGCTTGTGGGTCATTAAAGCAAAAAGGGGAAAAAAAGGAAAAAATCTCCCTCTAACTCCTGCCAAATAAAATGCGTACATCAGCCAAACTGTCAAAGGCAGATCCTGCAACTATGGGATGAGAAGGTTTATTACACTTTCGGCTTCTGGGGAGGGATGTTATAGCAACAGGACGCTGGGTCACTGATGGCAAGCTCATGGTTGCTTCGTTTCTTCATGCACACTAGGAATCCATTAAGCTAACTGACGACAGATCCCCAGGCATTCCAGTCCTACAGCACACCTCTGCCGAGGCCAAATGTTGGACGCTGCCCATTAAAACGTGAAAGAAACAACCCAACAGAGAGCCCACAAATTAGAGAAGCAGGAAACCTCAAATGATGTGCAAAAAAAATTGTAAACGTTCAAGAGAATTTTTCCATAACTTGTGCTTCATAACTCAGCATTTCTGATGTTAATAAATTATGAAACAGAGCCTTTGCAAGATCAATGAGCCTTTTGGATTCAAAGCCCGAATGCTGTTCAGCAGACAGCAGATGAAGCTGCAAAGTGAGTCCTGGAACATGACAACAATTTCCTTTTGGCTGGCTGGAGATGAGTCTGAACCACAACCACAGCCAGAATTCTGGGTCCGCATCCAAAATCCGTGTCTCTGCAACGGGCCAGTTTAAACCCCTGGAATCCACATGGACATGAAGGTGCATTTGTTTTAACCAGATAGACCGAGGAGGAGAAGGATGGGGACTTCGGAGTGGGGAAAACATAGCAAATATCTCAGCAAGACAAAATCGTGGCCCTGGTACCGGCGAGGAAGGGGAGTGGAGCTGGGAATACTTGGATGAACTGCTGGATTTGAAGACAAAAGTGATGGGAGGTGCCTTGGGTTAATAAAGAAAAGTATATACTGAACTCACCATCTGCAGCAGAGGGAAAAAAAGACAAACTTAGTTTTTGGCACATTCAGTGAAAAAAAGGCAGCGAGAAATCCATGAGTGGGTGGGTGGGATAAAATGGAAGGCGGATCAGAGGGAGATGAGGCAAAGGAAGTGCTCCCACAATAATTAACATTACGAGAATGCCCACAGGCTGCAGGCCAGACGAAAGCTCGCTTTGCCAACAGATCTGCAAGGGCACACGTCTGTCCCAGGCGCCTGGAGTTTGACCTGGGGAGAAGCTGAGCCAGACGAAGCGTGTTCGTGCACCGAGCAGCCCCGGGGGCGGTGGCGCTGGGCTTCACACCTCCGACAATCAAGAAGGTAAAGTGCATTGCCCTGAAACTGGCTGGAATATCAGCACGTAATGGTTTAAAACTTGCAAAATATTACCAATTACTAATTATAAATTTCTTTTCTCTTTTCTTCCCCTCCCTTATCTTCCCCCCCTTTTTTCCCCCTCTCCTTTTCCTCCTCTTTTAATGTCTAAGCCAAATTACCCATCAGAGAGACCTCTCTCTACTTAACTCACTGGTTTCGGAGCGAGCCTGAGCGCACAGAGCAAGCAGAAGTACAGCTATTAAATTTCAGCTACACCAAGGCAGATTCCTGCTCATTACTCCTGATTTCTGTTGTTGGTTTGGTTTTTTTCTTCTGTGGCATCTTTTTTTTTTTTTGCTGTGGGCGCTAAATATCTGATGTCGGCCTTCACCTGCCCAGGAAAACAGCGATGTCTGTGGATGAATGGTCTTACGGTTAAAGCTCTTGATTAGTCCTTGATAGAGATCAACGCAGTTCTGGTCTTAAGTGTGAATAACCAGTTGCTTTAATAGAGCTAATAATAACTGTTTTAATGAGCATATCCCAGATCAGGTGGCTGTGGTGAACTGCGCCTCCCAGCAGTCCCCGGCGGGATGAATCCCTCTGTGCTTCCTTTTGCTATCTTGAATTTACCCAGAGATAATACTGTTTGCCTCCCTTTTCTTTCTCCATTTGGTCTCCTTCAGAGCATCAGTTATCTCGCAGTGCTGGTCACGCCGCTTCTAAAAAACATGGAAAAATGAGTGATTTATGTGCATTCCAAAAGCAAGCCTTCAAACAGAAAATCTTTTCTGTTACTGACAGTGACTTGTAAACAGTTGGTTTCAAGAATTTTGGCAGAGGAAATTTCTGATTTCCTTCTGGTCTAAACTGGAAGAAGATGTGGTAAAAGGTTTCAGTCTGTTTTTCTGGAGTTTTTTAAGGCGGGGGAGAGGGACTTGGAATATTATTCTGCATGTACATTTGACAGAGGAAAAAAATATATACGGCAGATAGTAGTTTGTGATTACTATTGGATTTGTCATTACTTTTTAAATTGTGAGGTAACTTTCATATATAGCATCAGAAAGGCGCGTGAGCGTGTGAGGGTGATCTTTAGTTGGAGGTGTCAACCACAGAAAGCTGGACCCACTCAAGAATACTCCTGCTCTGTACCCGCTCCTGCCGCACCTCGTGTGATGGGTTGATTCACGTGCTGTATCTCACCCACTCTGAGAAAAATCGTCCTTTCCAGAAAGTTTGACACTTTGTTAGACAAATATTGAAGCATCCTAGTAAATTAACATTTAAGGCGTTTGCCAGCCTTGGAGACACCTGTATTTCTTACTTCAGCAGTAGGAGAAAGGCGTATGCTATGTGTTTGCAAATACGGATATTTTTATGAAGCAATTGTCATTTAAAGGCAGGATTTATGAGACTAGCCCGTGTTCTTGTAGATAGTGTCTTGCTTTTATTTTTGCATCTGTGATAAATTGCGAGTATCTAATGAATACCTAACTGCCAGGGACTAAATAGCTAGTAGTTTAACCTATACTTACCTTCGTTGCTCACGGATCGTGGGCACACAGAAAAAAATGCTATTATTAATGAGGCAGATTATGTTCCGTGAAAATTAGGGGGCTAGATAAAGCTAGACTTACAAGGGTTTACACAAGTAAAACTGTAGAGCAGCCGTTCTAAACAACTTTGCTAATTATCTGTTCCACGTCATTACATCCCATCGCGATTGATTTGTACTCCTTCCTGGTGCGTCGTTCTTCCTCAGAATTGGGGCGGGGGGGTGTGAAACTGCAGCACATGGAAGTGAAAGTCAGAGTCGGGTCCCTGCGTGAGTAAAAGGTAGCACACCTAAAATGTATGGTTTTGAATGAGTTTCTGCTTCTCTGCCTGCACCGGGGGCGGCAGTGGAAGCCCCGAGGTGGCAGGTGCCGTCTGAATGCAAAAGGAGGGATGACATTCCAGGAGGACACTGGCGGAGGTTGAGAACTTCATCCCACGTGGCTCAATTACAGGCTCAGCCTTTACGTGCTGCTGGGCAGCGATGCCTCCAGGGGTCTGGGACGTGACGATGGTTCCCCTCCTTTTGAGCTGGGTTTCAGGTGCTTGTATGTTCTGTAGATCTTCCCAGAATTGGCCAGCCCCAGGTGCAGATGTTCCACTGCACACGACGCTGCCACGATTACTGTCCACGGTTACTGTCCATCATTGCTACCGGGGTCTGTCTGTCTGCTCGAATGCAATCTGTTGTTTCAGCTTGAGCTGTAGCCCCCCATCAGTGGGCTGCCCGCGTGCTTCCAGCCCATCGCAATTAGAAAGGAAAAACGTGTTAGCAAAAATCCTAGGAAATTCCCTAGTTAAAAATAATGCCTTTTACTCGCATATGTAATGGGATAGAAGAACTCGCATAATTACTTCACTGTGGTTCAGCTGGCAAGTGATAACTTACCGCTGTTTGACAACGGTATTGCTGGTAATACTCTGTCCACTCCCGTCTACCTCCATAACATTTATTTTGTTTTCCAGCTGTTCCGATTTCAAAGGTTCCTTATGGATAACAGCAGAAGCAAGCCATTCTATATGGGCTGGCAATGTGCAAAGTACCGTTCAGTGATGCTGCTGGGCCTTAGTTTGTGATGCCTCATTCTATTTACGGAATAGAGTGAGTGTGTGTGAAAAACAGGGGCTTAAGTTCTCAGGGTTTCATACAACCTCTTTTCTCATTTTGATCTGTGAGATTTCACACCCCCTCTTTGGTTTTAAAGCTCCACTCAGATGAAACCACAGAGTTTCGGGTGATTTCTAGCTAAGACGGGACCTGGTTCTGAAGCAGAGCTGCCAAGCCTCGTGCAGGGGCCGTGCAAAGCAGTCGGTGAATTTGAGCTGAATTCTGGGTTTTCCCGGAGCTATCTGAGTGTCTCTAACCAAACAATTCCAGAATATGAAAGGGGGTATCCGTAAGTTACAGCTATGAAATAAAATAGACTATTTGCGTAGTGCTGGAGTTTGCCATATTGTATTCCCAGGGTGACTTAATGTCACTGATTGCTGCTGTATAAATTACTGGTACTGGGAGGTTCGTGGGCTGCTGGTTATTCAAACCATTAAAAACTGTATGCTGTATACCCAAAGCGTTCAGTGGCTTCAAACCAACAGCTGAACATTGACGATTCATCTCGGTTTTGTTTTCCAAGCCATTTCCATGGGAGCTGTTACCGCTTTCTGCCGAGGTGTGTCCCCGCTCCTGCCCCTCAAGGTGCTGGCCTGGCTGTCCTGCTTCGTTAGCTAATTCGGGGTCAGTAAGGCCAAGACGAGTACTTTAATCTCAACAACAGTCAACAGCTTTAAGTCAGCATCCATGTTCCTAGAGGTTCCCTGAGATAAAACAGAAATTATTGTTATTTTAGCTGGAGTAAACTCAGTAGAGTTTTTCAACCCACATTAAGAACACTTTTTTGGTTGTTTTTTTCTTGCAAAGTCCAAACTACCTTAAATTGGCTTCCTGTGACATTACTGCCATGCATCAGGCCTTCGCTATTACGAGTAGAGCTCAGCGGGAGGTAAACAAGGGCATCTAGAAAGTACCAGTTATTGAGAAAAGGTCTGGTATGGGGAGAGCAGGGGCTTTGGTGGGGTCTCGCTTCCCCTCCCAGTCGCTGAGGAGGAAATTCAGCACTTCCAGGTGGTTCTTTCAAAGTCTTCAGGTCCCTGAATAAATGCAACCAATTTTGAGGGGAGTATCAAAAAAAAAGCCATCAAACGTACTCCCAAAATCCCTTTGCATGCGGTATGTCTTTGGTTGGGTTCATATGTGTATTTCAAATTTGACATAAATTGGTGGTTCCTGACTGGGTTTTCACGTTGTCCTCTGCCGTGGGAGGCCGCCCCGGTGCCTTCTGGCAGGCGGAGGGTTCGTTGCAAGTGCAGAGTTTCACATGTTCAGGGTGGAAATGCTGCTGGCTGGACCCGGGTCTGTAGGGGTTCCTCACCACGGGGCCTCGGGGCTCCAGCACTTGGGGGCCACTGAGAACCTGCAGCAGCTCCTCTTCGAAACGGGGGGAGCTGGAAACCCCAGTGCTCCTCGCTGTGAAACGGCTCGCACACGCCGTTGGGTTCAGCTCTTGGCTACGTTCAGTGGCACGTTTTAATGATCTGAGACTCGTTTGCCTAAGGAAATTCCTCTATTCCCTTTCTTTCTCCCCATAGAAAAGGGAACTGTGTTTATTGTGGGAGAAGAAACCAGGAGAGGCCCTGGTTACGGTAGAGAAGGCAGCTGGGAGATGAAGAGAGAAGACGGGGGGGCCTGGGGTGGAGTAGTTTAACTGGTGAGTGCTGGGAAGCAATGGGATTGAGGGCTCGGGGGGGCTGTGGGGACGGAGCAGGGAGCGGGGAGCCAGCCGGGGCTTTGGAAGTGAGGAGACACGGTGCCAGGTACAGTGGAGGGGGGAAGGAGGGAGGGAGGAGAGAGGCTGCAGGGGAGCAGCGGGGACCGAGGCTTGTCCTGGCGAGGGGACAGGCAGCGGGGACAGGAGAGGAGAGGTTGGCCGGCTCGAGAAGATGCACTGGGGTGAGACAGGGAAAAGATGCTAGGGCTGGCGGGCAAGGCACCCGGGATTTGGAGAAAAACACCTGAGCCCTTAAAGTTAGGGCTGCCTGGCAAAATGCTTGGGACTGGGGTCCAGAGGCAGCGCTGGAGCATTTGGGATTAACTAGATGGGGTGAAATTCGTGGAAACGGGCAAAAGATTTGTGCTCACTGCCCTGGAGTCCTCGAGTGCCTGAATGTACGTCATTTACCCTCTGCCCGGCCACAGAGTCCGGGAGCCTGGAGGGCAGGGAGCCTGGAGCCGTCGGGGGGACGGGGACCTGCCGCCGTGGGGTTTGCTCGGCCGCGGCTCTGCTGTGGCGCGTCAGGAAACCTCCGGCAGCAGCGAGCCACGTGCGCGACGAGAGAAGGCACAAGGGGGATGGCCGCTGCTAGAGCTTGCGTTAAAAACAAAATGAGCGAGGCGAAAATGAAACAAACGAGTGAGAATTAGCTCACATAAACCAGAATGGGCTAATATAATTTTAACAAGGTGGACAGCAGACAATGTCTTGCAATGCAGTTACTGCCGTGTGCGTGGCACATTGGTTTGGACGGGCAGCTCGCTCTCACTGACCGATCTGAGCAGATAGATCTGCTCTAGAAATGAAATGGGGCGGCGTGGCAAAGGACGTTGCCTGTGCAACTCCTGTTTTATTTACTCAGGGCGCTGGAATGCGAGGCATGAACAAGGCAGGGTTCTCTCCAAGGGGAAGGATGGTGTTTCGTGGCCAAGACAGTTGAATTGAGAACTAACCCCTGTCACTGCCTCTGCTGCTGTGTTCCGAGGAGGTCATTGGAGCCAAACCTGCCTGACGTGGCCACTAATGGCACGTTCCTCATGATCTTTGTCTGAACGCTGGACTTGAGACCCGGGGCTCTAATCCGCCAGTGTCAGACGGGGCTCGGCTCCGGGTGCGGGATGCGAGCCATAGCCTGGAAACATCGGAACACGCAGGAGTGCTCCAGGTGTTCCGTGTCCGTCTCTTTGTCTTGTGTCTTGAGCTATAAAGTGAGTTCATAAGGAATCCTCCCAAGCGTGTTATAGAACTAAAGGACAGTTTGGGTGCGTGGTGTTGCTGTGTGTAGTATGTTTAAAACACTTCTGTGCATTACTCTAACGCAGGCCTTCCGCGCGTTACTGTTGTTAGAGACAGAGCCCATCCATTTAGCTCAGCCTCCTGAAGTCTAATCGGTAAGCAGCTGCTAGACTATTCCCAAGCAGGGGATTAATGAAAGTGAACACAGAGAGGGGTGTTCCTCTCCCCAGTTCTGTCCCCAACACACACATATTCTGGGGGAAAATGCAGCATTTCACCGGAGCTTCAGTGCCATATTTTGATTGTGAAGGAAGAAGCCAAATACTAATGGTGTTATTTTCCCTTTGTCCATTTTAATACACGTAGCTCAGCAAAAAAGGGTTCGTGCTGGCAGTGAGAAGCCGGGGTATGTCTGCTGGGATGGTGCAGGGAGGTGGGAGCTTTCCTGGGGATGCTCCGAGCTGTCCGGGCTGGTCCTGGCAGGTGGCAGAGCCGATGCTGGCGTGGTCCTGGCACTGGTGGGTCACAGAACCGATACTGGAGCGGTCCTGGCACTGGTGGGTCACAGAGATGATGCTGGCATGGTCCCGGCAGGTGGCAGAGCCGATACCGGAGTGGTCCTGGCACTGACAGGTCACCGAACCGATGCTGGCGTGGTCCTGGCACTGGCAGAAAAATGCTGGCGTGGTCCTGGTGCTCCGTGGGTGTAGAGACTTGGGAAATGAGTCTCAGCTGGGCACGTCGCGCCGACATTTCTCAGCCTGAACCTTATCCTTGATTTGTTGCTGCCATCGTTTTAATTTTTCCTTTCCTTTGTTCCTACCTTTTCTTTTTTCTCTGTCTTGAAATAGATGGGAAAGCATTATCGTATCCCACGAGATTTTGAGAGAATTAATTGCTAGTAAAAGCATGTTAAGAGCTTTTGATGACTGAAGTAATTTGCAATGACACAGGGTCTAGTAGGGGTAGAGGGAAATCTAAGTCTAAGGCAAAAAGGAGTTTTGTACTAAGGAGGCCCACTTAGGAGCAGAACACAGTCTCGCCAAACTGAGGACTCAAAGGGCTTTTCCTCGCTTTGGTGGTGTCCTGGGTGATTTTTAAAATGTACTTTTTTGAGTGAGTTGTGAAATGGATCGTCACAAAGGTTGGTGTGGAATGCTGAGCGTCTCTCCTGTTTCTGTGTCATTGAACCTACTTTGCTGTCTTAAGAAAGAAAAAGTGCTAAGTCTCTTCCTGGAAAACCGGTGGTTTTCTTTAGACCACAACCCTTTAATTAACCCTTTTTTTGCCCACACGCGGACTTTTAAGTATTTGAGGGTTTTTATTTGGAAGGATTTCTATTTTGCACACTAGTCAAATTTTATCTCATCTTCAACCACACAGATCCCCTGCTGTCAGTGAATTTCTAGGGTTGTAGTTGTAAAAATGAAGGCAGCATTTGTTACAGCATTTTAAAAAATACAATTTCACAGCACTGCGGAAAGTGACCTCTTCTGAAAGTTTACTGAAAAAAGGAATGAGATTTTTTATTTATAATAAAAAATGTTCCTGCATGAAAGGATAAAATAGATAATGTGAAGATGGAGCAGTTTAAGGGCCTTGCCATTAAAATGAATACGGTTTGGAGAAGGTGTCTGCCTTGATCCCTTCAGCTGGTGTGGGTACTAGAACCGTGTGTTTGTCCCCATAACAATTGTAATCCTGAGCCTGTTGCTCGTGGGCAGCTCTGGTGTATGGCCTTGGAAGTTCTGCTAACCAGGAGCTCCAAATTATGCCGAAGAGCTGATTTTAGTCTTGTCATAAGTCTCTATTAATTATATATATCAGCCAGCTTTCTCCTTTCTGTTTCTTGTTTGGAATCCTGCATTGCAAATAATTCTCCCTTCTTCCTTCTTTCTGTAGCAGCCATTTGATATCAGCTGACCCGTGTGTTTCTTCTCCCGTTCTACAGATTGCTGATGACCTGGGAAATGAGAAGTTCTGCATTGATGGTAGCCAGAGCGGAGCTGGGAACTGGCTGAAGTACATCCGCGTGGCCTGTTCCTGCGATGAACAGAATCTCGCCGTGTGTCACGTTAACGACCAGGTAATTAACGACTTTGGCAATTCCTAAGTGGCTGTGCTCACCTCACCACACAACAGATGCTGGGGTGGGTTGGTCGGAGGACAGCGGTATCGTGGCAGCACTGAAAGAAGCGACTGAGGGACTCATCCATTCAGCAGCTCCGCGGCACCATCCCTAAAATGTTCTGAAGCCCCTGGACTCATGTCGTCTTCCAGTCCCTGACTCCTTCCATGGTGGGGAAGGTGGTGTGGAACGTTAACACCTGGTGTGAAACACAGGTTATGTTAAAAAACACGAGACAAATGGAAACCGGTGTTGGTATTTTGTCACCATCCAGACTGTAGAAAGTTTATCTTTCCAGTTGCCCATGGTGGGTTGGGAGCGCGATTCCGAGCTGTAAACTCAGAAGTTGTCTGGATTTAAGAGGGTAGTGAGAGTGGGAAATCATTTGGGAATCTGATGAGGAGGAAGAAAAGTCAAAACCAAGTAGACGTATTAGAGAAATGCTCGTAGAACTGTCTCTGGGTGGGGGTGTGGGCGAAGGATGGTACATGGGATTAATAGGATTTTGATAATGTTAGCTAATGTTTGTAAAGTTCTTTGAAGCTTAAATTCCAAAAATGGATTCAGGATGAACAATCCAAGTTGGGAATGTCACAAATCTCAAATTAAGTACAATTGAAATATAAGTTACTGTTTCAGGCCTAACTTAAATGAGAAATGCAGTCTTCATGTTATTACCAGTCAGCAGAGAGGCGTATTTGGATGCACACAGAAACTGAGGCGAGGGTGGAAAAATACACTCTAACAAAAGCATTTAAAAATCTGTAGCTGACAGGGAAGGTCGGGTCGATGTGAAGTAAGCCGGCTCACGTAAAATGGGAACAGCTCGGGGTGTGCCACAATGGCAGCCCACTTCGTGAACTTAGTTCCTGTTTTAAAATGCTTTTAAATAACTTAACTTTGGATGCAGGAAAAAAACCCAACCACAATACAAAAATATCACAAATGTTCATGATGTAAGCAATCTAGAAGAGATTGAGGCACAAAGCTCTAAATTTCAGCCTGCTTAGTCAAAATGAGCTGCTGATTGCTCGGTGCCCACTCACCGCGGCTCCCAAGGGCTCTTACAACAAGGAGCCCTATAACCAAGAGCCAACATTTATCATCAGCTCCTTCTCTTACCCCGCGAGCGGCTCGGTGCCTTCTGTGACACACACGGGGCTGCTCCTGCGTCTCAGTTTCACGGAGTGACAGGATAAATGTCTTGGGGGCCGTTGCGTTTTCCCTCACCTGTTGCTTGGGTCTTTTACCATCCTTCATTCTGCACAGAAATGCCGGTTTGCGGGAGGCCGGGACTGGCCCAGTTTCCCTTCTGCGCGTCCTGCAGCTTTTCCGAGCCCAGTGAGGCTGAGGGATGCCTTTCTGGGCTCCCAGAAGGTTCAAGTGGACCAGTGCGACTGGTCTATCTAACGCTTCGTATCTGTCCTAGCTATCCTATCGTACGCTGCCTGACGCTTCCCCGCGCTTCGCAGCCAGATGCCTTCACTCCCCAACGCTGCGGTTGGGCTCAGCATCTCTGCAGGGGACTTGGCCTGGCATTCACCCTCCCAAACCCATGGGGAAGCCGTTACTGAGAGTTTTTACCTGCAGCAGTAGAAAAGCACAAATATTAAAGGAAGGGAAAAAACCAAATATTTTTAATTTGAGTTTCTTAAGAAAAGTCTTAAGACTAGAAAAAGAAACTGAGTTCATACAAATTTTTTTACATGAATACACATTTTTTCTTTTTAAAGTGTTAACTCTTACACTGCTGGCTTTTCCCAGGTTCTTATAAATGCTTAGATTACGGGCTACATATATATCCAAAATTTGCCAGAAACCTGAAGGCTGTGTCACATTTTATTCTAAGCCCAGTCCGCTGTGTGTCCTTCTGTCCTTGTCCCTCATCTGGAGATTTTTGGTGGTGCCTATTTTTAGTGCCTGCAGCAATCTGACTGGGAAGAACAGCTGGTTATCGTACACACTCATCTTCTTTTCTGGTTTTTTTTCTCTGTAATGACCACTCTTTTAAAACTTCTTAATAAATGAATTTACTGAATTGACTAAAAGTCACATAGAAGGGGGTGGGCAGCAAGGAAACGCTTCTTCAGGAGGAAGAAAATAAAAAAGGTGCAGAATATAATGAAACAGTAGCAAAGCAAAGTGTTTTCTCCCTGTCAGCCTTCTTTCCCAAACGATGGAAGAGTCCTAGGCCGGGCCAGCTGGTGGGGATGAAAAACTCCAGTGTAAAGAGCAGCAGACGATGGTGATTGATAACTAGAGGCACTGGATGCTTTGGGGGGGAGGAGGAAAGTCCCAGTAAGGATCTCCGATTTCCTGAGCTATTGATGACGACAGCCTATGGACTCCTTGGAATGGTGGCGGTATTTACAGTGGTCAGCAGCACGTTAAAATCTTTGTGGATTTTTGTATTATTATTTATAGGAGACAATTTAACCACGTTTGTTCTGGAATTTCCTATTCATTCCAAGTTTTCTCTCCCACCACTGCGACACAACACCAGCTCTCACCGCTTTCTCTCCTGGAAAGTTTCTGGTGTTAGTTGGTGGTAACTTCTTTTATTGAAATGATAATGATTCTTTTGGATTGTGGAGCTTCAGAGGGTGAGGATGGCTGTGAGTGTATTTTAGTTGTCACGAAAACGAAGAGAGTAAGATGCAGATATAAATAGGAAAGAAAAACGTCCAACAGTCCATAAGGAGGTACGTCTGCGAGCTGATACCTGCTTTCACCAGTCTCAGTGAATTCATAATTCACAAGTAGCCAAGGTGCCTTTTGGGTACAAACCCCCTTATTCGAACTCTTAGGCACTCAAAATAGAATTACTGGATTGCAAAATCAACTTCTTCATCGTGGTCCTAAGAAACACTGGAGCACCAAATGCCAGCGCAAAGGTGGCAGACGTTTTCAAAGACAGTGTAGTTACACCTAGTTGGAGGGTACGATATGTTTTTACACTTCATTACTTTTTATTTCCCTATTAATAAAACGGGTGTGCGGGGGGGTGCGTGTTACAGATCATCTTCCCGCAGATGCCTCTGAGAGGGAGCAGTTTTTGTGCTTCACTGAGCCGAGGGTGCTGGGCTGGATTCCTCGTGGAATGCAGCCAGGGCTGTTGTACGCTTTAAAAATGAATCCCCTCGTTTTTCCTGTGGGATATATTTAGAAAACGAAATTTGTGTCGACTTCAAACTTTCTTGCTTGTGCGGAAGGGGGGATTCTGCTGGAGCTGGAGCATCCCGCGGGTGAGAACGGCGGGAGCTCGGCCCTTACGAGAGCGACTCCTAAAGCCGGAGACGTGTTACAAATGTTCGGAGTGACTAAGCTGATGTCTGCCTAGTGCTATCTCCTGACGCTGCTGGCTTTATTTAATTTCACGTTGCTAGCAGGGTACATTTTTTTTTCCGTAAGAGGGACAAAAAGCCAGGGGAAAGGCTTTCTCATGGCTGTTCAGTAGGCATGCGAAGATTTGGGTTCTGTTTGTAAGTACGTAAAGAAAAGGAAAGCTTTTGCAATAAAAGATTACCCACAAAATAACTAAGCAGCATTGTGATGATAAGAGCCAGGACAAGCTTTTAATCAAAACCATTTGCTTTGCAGGAAAGAAATAAACATGTTTACATGGGGAGATGGTCTTTGCGCCTCCCCAGACCACGTTCTGCTCCTCTTCACACTCCTGTAACATGGGGACATTCCCAGGAAAGTACGGAGAATTTTCCTGGATTTTTAGTGAAATAATTGACAGCAGAATCTGGACCTCTGAATGGGTATTTCTTCCCCATTTTACACATCAAAATGCTGCTATTTAGAAAGAGATTAGTTGAGTCATTTCTTTAACTATATTTCAATTGTGAAACCAATTTTCAAATGTAAAATAATGTAAGCCAGTTTTCTTTGTATTTATTCTTACTTGATAGGTATTTGAAAAGCATAGAAGAGCCTTGATTGACTGAGATAATTGTGTTTCTAAAGAACGTCTGGAAAATAATGGTAGAAAAAGGATATGATTCGCTAAATGCGTCTGGAAAATGATACGTGACTTCGGTTTTATTTTTTTCCTGTTGCTACCGCTGCCTTCATGGGGCAAACACCGCAGCAGTTCAGCTGCTCTGAGTCAGGAGACTGGAATATTAAACAGAGTATATGTAATAAATATCATAGCCATGAGCTTGCTCTCAGGATGATAGCTGCTGCTTTTGTCTGTGTTACGTATATTGGAAAAAGGAAGGACTAACAGGAGCTACAGGGATGGAAAAAATCGGGCCTCTGGTTAATAAGCCAGTCTTATATGTGTGTGTGTGTAATGGAGATACTTTATATGTATTTTATATACACGTTCTGTGACTCTGTTCAGGATCCCTAGGTATGTAATAGAGTGCCCTAAAAAGTGGGAATCAAAAGCAATGTGGCTTAGCTGAAACAAAGGGAAGGCAACTCCGGAGGAGGAAAACAGCTGAACAAAAGCGAAACGTGCGGCCCCGTTCTGGCCAGAAATGCAGGAGGCCAAAGTTTTGCGTGTTCGCTGCTCCCTGCGCCGGCCAGACGCACGGACAGCTCTGAGGCTTGTCTTAGACCAACAGCAGGTAGAAATATTTGCCGCCTTATTTCATTGGATTTCTCGCAGAGTTAACTGTTTGCAAGACAGGGGCGTAAAGCAACCGCTTTTCAGCTCGTTTGGAATTGTCTTTGTGCGTCGCTCCCGCTGCACACCGATGCCATTAGCGGGTGTGTTTTTTGATCTTTAGGTAAACACTGCAGCTGCTCTCTCAGTTCTCTAATGCTCTTTTTTCCCTAAAGTACAGCCGTGTTGCCGCAGTGAAGCTAAGATAAATAGTAGGCATAGCTCATGCAGCAGGTAAACAGTGCTGTTTCTTATGAAAGATACCGAAATAATGAGGTAATACTGGGCCCTACTTCTCTCACTTTGACGTGTTTCGTCTCCATCTCTTGCCTGACATTGCAAACACACAATTACCACATTGTTCCCGAGCTGCCTCTGTCTCAGGAACGCTTTTTCTCCGGGAAAAGATGTGCAGCTTCGCTGACGTTGTGCCACGCTCGGGGCAAGATCCGCCTCTGAGTGCGGCCGTGTGTTGCGGTTCTGCGTTATCCATACTTTCCGTGGTCATACCAAACGCGGGGTTTTGAGCTGCAGGACGCTCGAGCCAGCGCCTGCTTTCTCCGAGTCCGAGTTCGCATCCACGGAAGCCGTTAGAGAGCAGATCTGTGTGCCGAGCCCAGACTGGAAAAGGGGTCCTCGGGGGTTTTTTTAACTTTCCTTTTTTCCTCCTTTCTTTACTTCCCTGTGCCTAGAGTAATTTTGATAAAAATCAAGAAATGTCATCTTTTCAATTGGCTGTGAGAGCATTACCCAAACCCTAGTTATATTCTTAACTATTTTGTGTTAAATAAAACTGGTAATTAGGCGAGGTGCCCCTTTTATTGTGAGAAATAAGCAACAATAACTTGTGGGATTTTTATATAAATGATGAACATAAATGATTTATGAATGTAGGTGTTCTGATGGATTAATAAATCTGATCTTTCTCGGTGCACAACAAATAAAAAAGGAAAGGAAACACAGCAGTAGTTTTAATTAATTCAGACCATCAGTAGCATGATTGCAAGATGAAGTTAATTATTATAATGAAATGTTTGATGAAATTAATGTGACTCCAGCAGAATCCAACTTTTCACTAATCATTAATGAAGCTTGTACTATATTTCTTGAAAGACTGTAACAGTCTTGTTTTTAGGTACAAGCAGCTACTTTGTTCTGCGAAGGAACAGGAGGGGTGAAGGAGTTAAAGATAATGACACGGTGGCAACGTTCGCCGTTTAGAATTATAATTCTGAAGGATTTATCCAGTGTAAAATTTGTGAATGTATCTACGAACTAGGTGTACCTTTTAGATGTGGTTTGTATTTTAGTGCTCATTTGGTTTTGGATTACTAGCTGGAAGAGAAACCTCCTTTAATAGCTTTTTTGAGTTCTTCTCTTTTTTCTCTAGCCAGCTGCAAGTGATGGCACATTATGAGTTCTGTTTTACCCAGTCAAGCCCCAAGCTCTCTGCTTATTCCTAGTCTTTCTTTTGATTTTTTTTTTTTAGGCAGTTTTGCCATTAAACTCAGCGTGGTTTGGTCCTGGGAAAAGCTTTTCTTGAACAAGCAGGCAGGAGAGTTGAAGTTCAAATCTAAAAAAAAAAAAAAAAAGATAAAAAGGAGTATTTTATCCCACTTGTAGTTTGCAGTGGAATCCATAGAAATGTAACTATCCAATCCAAGTGCAATCTGTCAGAAATACGTTCACCGCCGTCCATCTGGACGTGAGCCTGTGTCTTGCTGTCGGGTCAGGATTTTTCAGCGGGGGATCCCGAAGCACTGCACGGCGAGATGCTGGGACCCTTCCAGCCACACGGGTCCCTTTTCCTGGTTGTACAGCGGCGAGACGACGTGCGGGGTGAGGCTGGATGTATCTCCAGTGGAAGAACTGGTTACAAACCAGTGGAAAATGGTGATGAAGATTATGCTAAGGATTCTGGCAAGTGGCAAGGATGGGTTTCTGCGCAGTTTGGTGTATCTTGTAAATGACAAGCAGTTAGATTTCATTTCTCTTCTTAAACGCCGGGGTTTGTGACCGTGTCACTGCTGCCGGTTTGAAACTCTCAGTAAGAGATTTCACGGCCTTTTCTGCCGGGCAATATTAATCCGTTTGTACACAAGGTATTAATATTTCAGTTAATTTGCGGGTGCAATCGCGGGGAGGTTCAGAGCATGCTTGGAGGAGGATAAACGGAGGCCAGGGGAGAAACCAGACACGTGGTGCCGATCTCGTTTTACCGAGCGGGTATTTTAAAGGCCGCCCCGCCGGGAGCCGCGTTACCCCGGGGCTGCGACGGCGGCCCAGCCCCTTCCCCGCCGGCCCCGGGGCGGCCGCGGCGGCACCCCCGTCCCGTCCCGTCCCGTCCCGTCCCGTCCCGTCCCGTCCCGTCCCTGCGAGGTGGGGCCGGCCCGGCCCGGCCCGGCAGGACGCGGCGGAGGAGCCGGGCGGCCGGCGGGGGATGGCGGCTGCCGCCGGAGCGGCCCGAGCCCGGGAGAGCCCACAGGTCAGGCGTCCCCCTCCTTCCCCGGGCGGCCCCCCCGGCCCGGCCCGCTCCGCCCCGCCGCGGCGGGGGCCGCGCTGCCGCCGGGCCGGGCCGGGCCAGGGAGGACCCCGCGGGCGCGGGGCCGTCGGCGGGCGGAGCCTGCCCCCTGCTGGGGCGGGCGGGGGCCGCGACCGGACCCACTCCTGACCCCGCTCCCGGGCACCGGCGCCCGCTCCCGCGGACCGGCCCCGCTCCCGCTCCCGGCAAGTTTTCGCTCGGCCCGGGAGGAGCGTCGGGAGCGCGTTGTCCCGCAGCGGGACCTCTGCGGGATAAATAACGCCGTTCATGGGTGTATGGGCGCAGATACTTCAGCGATACAGTATCTGGGACAGGTATCTGGCTTGTGATAAATGGTTGGTCTTATGTTTGGTTGTAACGTGGGGTATTAATCTGCTGGGAGTTTCCTGAACTCAATCTGGAAGAAAAGTTCTGAGCGGTAACTGGATTCCGCCATACCCGCCGAACCCAGCGAGGCACTCCGGGGAGCGATGCCGCATCGCCAGCAAACGTTGGCAGCATCGGCCCTCGGGACGGAGCGGGTGAGTCGGGGCAGCCCGAGGCCTCGCGCTGCCCAGCGAAGGGAGGAAGGAGGAAAAATGCATCGCAGTGACACTATTAACCCAGCCCGTGCAGGCATTTAGGAGTTTTGGGTCTTTGTTCCCCATAAAAGGTAGATTGGCAGAAGCTGAGTGGCAGCTAATTTAGGGAATTGTTCTGGGTAAGGTGTAGGTGATATCCTGAAAAAGAATTTTACGTATTGCTGCTAAAGGTAGTGCTAATAAAACTTTGGGGTTAATAATTATTAGCTGTTGCATTCTCACAGTACTGTTGTTAGAAGAGGACAGGGTCTAGCATACTCTAAAAATTTGTAAAACCTATGGAAGACACCAAGTCTCTTGGATTTCATGTAGTTCTGATCCTCCTCTTTGTCGGCCATGCAAACTCCAATCCCACTGTTATTTCCTTCTGCTGCTGTTTTTCGTGGCTTTCCCTGCGGAGGTCTCCATGAAACGCCCTCACAGTGGAAGCTGTTGAGCTTGGTCTCCACAGCCGGGACTGCCCCAGCCACCACCTTGCCTGGTACCCGCGAGCAGCGGGCCAATATGCAGACAGATTTCGTTCTCAGTCATCACAGGGAACCAGTAAGCGCTCTGCCTGCTAGTGCGAATAAGCCGAGCTCTGCCATGTTGTCAGAAGGAACAAGACGCCTGGGGTCCACCTGCGTGTGTCCCAGTTGTCACTGGACGTACTGTTGCGGTTTCCGTTTGGTTTGGGGGTAAAACAGTAAAGATGAGTGTGTGGTACCTATGAAAACACAGGCTGATATGTCGATGCCTCGCAAGTTTACACTTCGTTGCAGCTTGGATAAAGGGGATTTCTTTCTCATCGTGATATTGTCTAAGAAATGCATCCTTAGAGTAGTCTGAGAATTCATTTTCGTTCGGGAAACCTCTGTAAGGCCTAGGTAGGCTTTCAGCTATGTTCTGTGCCCTTTAAGCGGCGATGCACATGGGGCGTGCAGCTGGCAGGTGGTCTCTGCCCTTGTCTGAAGTCCGTTTCCATTTTGGTTTGCCCCCAGGTGCGTGGCAAAGGCCCGGTGACGGTGGGTGACCCGGGCTGCACCCGCTGCCCCTCCGGGGCCTGGGGTTAGACAGGAACTCTGGATGGGGGAAAACTCACCTGGAACGGTTCACATCTCGTCTTTAGGGGTCGGGTCCTCAGGCTGTAGGTGAGAAAAATCTACAGAATAATTCCGTGGAGATACGCTAATTCAGCTCTCTAACCGTCAGGCCAGTTGTGGCTTAGAGAAGCAGAGGTTGAAATGCATCAGTTCCATCAGTCTGATCTTCCCTTTGCCATAACAAATACACGAAGCTTATAAGAGGTAGGGAAAACAATGGGAAGATACTGTGTAATTTGAACAAGAGAGGCTGTTACCGTGAATACGACTTTATTGTCCAAGCCGCATGAAACACTGACACACATAGAGTAAAATAAAGGCAGAAAAAAAGAGCTCTCGGTAGCAATTATCACAGAAATCAAGTGACAGCCTCCCCTGTTAGCTGCAATAATTTGAGTTATTGGTTAAAATGTAAAATGCAAGTCTTTGCATATTTAACATGTCTCTCAATTTTTGTTTCTGATTCCCAGATCTATTATAAAGTTATTAAAGAAATTGAGCCAGGAGAAGAGCTCTTGGTGTATTTGAAGGAAGGTGGTTATTCACTTGGGAACATGGCGCCCAGCATGGAAGGTAAGGCCTCCTTTTGCTAGACAGGACCTTTTTGCACCTCTCACCAGCAAACCTAGGAACGTTGGGAACCTCAGTTAGTGCTGAACTGGGGCTAAAACCCGGTCCAGTACCTGCCCCTTCTGTAACTGTTAATATTTTGTGTTTATTTTCACTCTGTCTCTGGTAGGAGTAGCTGTCTGAGTCAATGATAGTAAGCGTTTATTAACCTCAAGGCACGCAACAGGTTCATTTCCTTCTCCGCTTTGAGGAACGTTGTGGTTTTGAATGTGACTGGAGGTGCCTTTTCAATCCCCAGGCTCATTGTGTTTCTTTGGGTGTAATAAAAATGGGCCAGACCATTCCAAGGCTTGCAAAACGCGGGTCTTTAGGGCTTTTGATTACACAGAAAAGGGGGATCCAGGCAGGGCACGGAAGAGTCATCGCTAGAATTATTATTGCTAGACTAGGTATTATTGCTAGATACTATAGACACCTCGGAAAGCCTGAAATGGTGCAGTGAAGGCCAAAAGAATGATGATTTTTAAAAAGGTCACGATTTTATTACTGCAGTGCCACTCCTCTCGCAGTGACAAGGGGCACAGCTCAATAGGCGGCAGAGGGAGGAGTTTCCTTAACGCGTGTTGTGTGTGGAGCAGCCTGAAAGACGAAGCCTTACTCACGTCTTCGGATGTTAGCGTAACCCCTTTCCTCTAAACATCCTGCTGTTAATTCCCGAAGTGCAGTCATCACACAGACTGTCTAGGAGACGGCGATGCTTCCCAGCTTAAGTGAGGGTGTTCTAGTAAGCCCGGGCAAGGAGCAATGCGCTGGGATTTTTGGATTCTGTTCCTGCAGCGGAACGGTGGTATGTGGAATTCAGGAGGACGTGTGGAGAGGGATGGGAAAAGAGAAAGAAAAGAGACTTTGAGTCCTTCTTCCTTTTTTATGTCGTAAGAGAGCGCTGCAGAGACCCAGCCCTGTGTGATGTACGCGGGGATCCCGGGGCGACATGAAATGGGGACTGGCAGAGTTGGGCTCTGTTTTCCAGGCCTCTCAGTTCCCTTGACGTTCGGTGACAGTGAAAGTTAGAGAACAACATCAAAGGTACATGAATTTTCTCGAGTGAGGAGATTACTAGGGCATATTACTGATGTCTTCTTCTGTTCAGTCATGGAACGGAGAGCCTCTTGCAGGTTTCACATCATTGTTTGATGATGAATTTCTATAAATATATTCTCATCTACCGGTCATTTTTAAACTATTGTTTGGAAATACTGCTGTACGTAATTAATCCCTGAAACGTGAGTTGTCTCACCCGGACATCCTACGACACATTTGTTTTCTTTTACCTGTACGTGAATATGATTTTCAGATTCAAATTTGCAGTGAAGCTCTTTAAGAGGATACATGCGATATGCACAATTAGTTTGTAATATTTCTGGGAAAAAATGGGTAGTTTGAGGCTTAGAGCAGCTGAAAGCCCTTTTGCTGAAGGCCCATGGGTGAGGTGATGGACGGGCGGTGCCGCGGCTGCCCTCTCGCCGAGATGTCAGGTTTGGGGTTATTTTTCGAGTGTTCTCCCAAAAAAAAAAAAAAAAAAAGAGGTTAATAGCTTTCTTGAAGCCAGCACACAGAGATGAATAATTTCTGTATTCACAGTGATGGAGTTAACACGCACCTTTTTTTGATGTCAGGGAGAAAGCAGAAAGGAAACTCACCACTGTTTTGCATTTCTGTTTCGAATAGGCTTTTATTTGAACAGGCAGAAAGTGCTCCTTGTTTCCCACCTTTGTCATTATAACGTTTATCTGTGTCTTCCTGGTAACGTCTAGTGCTTTTGCCACATAATTGCTTTCAAATTATAATAGGCCAACATTAAATATTTGACTTCTTAATACTTTTTACTTTCAGTAATGCCATCTTCCTGCTGCCTCGCACCCCCATTTCGATTCTGAATTAACCAGAAAGAAAATGCAAAATTGTTCCACACAAAGATAATTATCATAAAAATCTTTTATCCAAACCCCAGCCAAACAGAGCAGACCCCTTATCACTGCAGGAATTTTGAGTAGGGCACTTGAACTCCTTTGAGATTCAAGTCTGGTAGATTAGCATGTAGATGCCACATAATTGTGTTCCCCTTGGTTTCTCTGAAAGCTATTAGGCACTGATTTATTTTTCTGTTACATTCCTGCTTTGTCCTGAGTGTTACTGATGGAACTTAAGATAGACACATATAACCATAGATTTGACAAACAAGACACAGAGAACAGGCAGCAATTTTTTTGTAACTGGATTTTTCTTTGCTTTTTATCCCCTTCTCCCTGTAAGATACTGAAGTAGTAACCTTTTGTGAAGGGCAGTATTTCCATTTGTGCTGCTTAAAGAAAGAAGAAAACTTTAATGAGAACTCGTTTTGAAGGGCAGTATTTTTATTTTTGGTGCTTAAAGAAGGGAAAAAAAAAGACTTTAATGAACCTGAAGTCTACAAACTGATATAAAGACACAAAATTCATACCAGGTTGTCTTAGTTGAGCCCTGCGCCTGCGTTATTGCTCGGGTCTGCTTTTGCAGGGCGACGCTCCAGCCCTTGGTCCTTTCCCGCAGCGGTGTTCATTGAGCAGTCCCATCTCTAATCCCCGGAACTCCGGGCAGGGGGATGCCGGAGGAATGGGTGCTGGGTAGGGGTGCGGGATCATCAGCTGCTCTGCCAGCCAGGCAGTTCTTCCTCTCTTTGACCCCTCTGAGCATCAGAATAGTGTTTGCAGCCACCGGCGACGTGTATAACATGGAATTACAGGCTTTTAATCCTATTTTTGTCAGTTCTCCAATTCTTCTTCTCAACAAAAATTTCTTTTTCCAAACCCAAATATTCTGAAGCGCGTGCATTTCCTTTCTTATCATCCATCTTTTCTAGCTGTGAAGAAGCTGTTGTGTTTGATGCTAGAAGAGGAGCGTTGTTGTTACCGAAGCACGAGCCTGTACAAAATAGATAGGTTTTTTTCAATTTAGTGATGTGCAAGGGCTAGATCTGTAAAAAATTGTGTAGCTCTGAAAGTATGCAAATACCAAAGCAAAATATGCACGTGCCTTAACTGAGCTGTCTTGTTTCTTACATTTCTTAATAAAAGTCTGATGGGGCAGCTCAGTAAACGTAGCTCTGCCGGCTTCTGCCAGCCGAGGACGGTGTTATTTTCTGTGTGCTTTGTGTGAGATCTGCAGTTCTGCTGGCAAAGGACAGGGAGAATTAGAAGCAAAATCTCTTCTCTATCAGTTATTACTGAGGCTGTTAGTGTATTTCATCTGTCTGTCTGTCTACCCACTCTGTAATCTCCCAGAAAGGACAAAAATGCGTTATTCTGGCTGATAACAACAGGTAGCGCTCTGTCAGGGTGTGCACTCGCTGTGGGAGGGGGTGCTGGCAAGTTGTCCGTCTTCAGCCGGGTATATAATAAATTATTCTCCTTGGCTAGTTTTCCAAACTCAAAGAGGATTTCTGGTTCCTAGAAGATGGTTTGGGTGAAATAAGATACAATTAATCACGTAAATCTCAAACTGAACTTGGAAGAATTTAGTGTGGGTTGGCAGAAGGTATTTTGATGCGTTCTCTCTGAAGTCAACAAAAAAGAAAGCAAAAAAAAAAAATCTCTGTCCTCCGTTCCAAGTTTTCAGGTCGGAGGAATTCCCAGTTTGAGCTGGAGAGGTGCTGGGAGTTTTGTAGGAGCTTCTTAAAGTGGAGGTACCAGGGAGTTCCCAGTTCGGGGCGCTTTTGGTCACTTCTATAAAAAACCTTTCTCAGGTTGAGCCATCGCTGTATTTCCAGAAGCGCAAAGAGGGGAAACATGTGATTTGCGGGGTGAATTCTGAGGTAGAGGAGCAGCTTGCCAGAGCCGTTCCACGTTATCGGGAGTTACTGAGGGATTTATCCTGTTACTCCGCAGCTCAGTGGGTGCGTGAGTCAAGCGAACTCCCACCCCACGTACGTCTCCAGGAGGCAAAAGCAGAACAAAAGTGAGGTCAGGGGCGTTAGTGCCGACGACACTCTGCGTACAGCTTGACGCCTGGGGCTCTGGAAACCCAGCGTTGCAGCAGGCGAACACTGTTTTCAGAGCTAGTGTGAATTCATTAGCGGTGAGGAGAGGCGGCATGATGAGATTATTGCCTCAGCCCGCGCAGTGCCTGCGTTCGGGACGCTTGATGCTGTCAGGCTTGGCTCTCCTCACCCGAGTTATGGACGTGTGGGGAGGGAAAAGGTACCTAAGCACACCTCCTCCCGGCCCTCGGCCCCTCGCCTGCTGCTTCACACCAGGGACGTGTTTGGGCCGTAAACACGAGCAGATGAAATACTAAATTTTGCTGGGTAGCATTGTGTGCTTCATGCTGCTGTTACAAGTAAATGCAATAACAGGGACATAACATGATGCTGCAATTCTTTTTTTTTCTTTTATCTTTTTTTCCTTTTTCCCTGTAAGTAGTAGTTTGGATTATTTTAATGGTAGGTTATACACGGTCTCTCGGTACCGCTAGGTAGTTTTTTTATATCTTGATTTCCAGGTTTCCTCCCCCAGGGACACATGAGATACATACTGGTGCTGTTCTACGAGATGCTGATAAAGAGAATTTCTTGAAGGGGTAGAGCAGGGCCTGATCCCACTCTCTGTGGGGCTGCTGATAGCAATTTCAGAGTGTACGATCTGTCAAAACTAGTTGAAATGGGAAAAATATGGGTATTTTCTTCCCTTAGGTCTCCTTTTTTAGTCGATATCCCCCTTCTTCCCCAAAGGAAAATGTTGACTTGCTGGATTTTATTTCTTCTTACGTCCCTCTCTTCTGCAGTTCAGGAAATCCCGAAGCATCTCTGTGTTTTATTCATTCCCTGTGTAAACTGGCTGCAGTACCACTGGCCGTGCGGCTCGGATACAGAGCAAGGCTTTGCTGATTGTGTCTTAGTGACATTTTCCTTTTTAGCTGTGTTTGACTCTTTCCAGTTCGTGGGCACGTCGAGACTTTCCGTGTAGGTGTGGACCACTTTGGGTTTCGGCTGCCCACGTACTCACTGAGGCAGCTTGTGGGATCTTCTCTCTCTTAGTCACCGCAGAAGCAGGTCGCGGACTCCCCGAGGCGCGGGGGCACGGGTCAGAAACCACAGCCGGAGCTTAAACGGGCTGCACTGAGAGAGGTGGAGAAAGGAGATTATTGCCCGAGTGCAGGCGGGGAAGCAGCGGTCGCTGGGGTGACACTGCCTCTGCTCGCGTCCCGCTTTTAACAAAATCAACCCTGATTTATATAAAACACAACTTCAGGCCTTAAAGCACAGCCTGAGTGGCTGTAATTGTGCAAAACTTTGGGCGGGCAAGTGGCTGGGGTGCTTTAAACCGAGGGTTTGCTGAAAGGTTGCAGATTTTGAGAACGGCTCCTGGCGGAGGAGTGGCCCCGAGGATGCGAGTGACGACGTCTCGTCCCCTCGTCCCCTTTCCCGCAGAGCGGCAGCGCTCGGGGATGGACCAGCTCCATCACTGCCTTGGCTTTTGGCTGCATCCCTTAGAAAGGGTATTTCCACACTTCCCCCCGAGCTAATGCATTTTACCACAAGCTTTCCTTTCGAAAGTAAAGTTATCAGAACAAGAGAATAAAACTTAATAGGAAACAGCCCCGGAGCCCAGAGGAAAGGGTAGAGGAGGACAGGGAAATGCGGCAGCGGTGACTAAGTGGTGGCTCGGAAGCTTCTGTTTGGAGCTGGCTGCTGGGTGGAGAAACCCGGAGCGATCCCAACTCCCTCGCAGAGGTCGTTCTCCTGGAAAATTTACAGCTCAGAGCTGATTGTTTGGCTTGGCACCATGGTCAGGATGCTGCCTTGTAAACTTAATAATAGCTGCCCTCCTTTTAATTTGTTTGACCTTGACTACAATAATTTATTATGTGCATTAGATCTTTTTTTTTTTTTAAAAAAAAAAAAAAAGGCAAAACAGCACAACAAAGAATTTGGCTCCCTTTCCTTTCTTCCGTGGTACTCTGGTTTTGAACTCCTCGGGTCTGATGGCGCACTGAGTGTCTGCAGTTGGGCAGGACGAGTTCATAGGGTGACATTAGAAAGACGTTTTCTTAGAAAGAAGCTTCTCCAGGTTTGTGCTGTGGCGATTTGCTTTTCCCAGTGTCTGCCTTTATGAGTGTGGTTTGTTCCCTTTTTCCCTGGCAGCCCCTTTTGAGGAAAAGCTGGTTCATATTTTCAAAAAACCTCGTTGCAAACAAATGCAACGCTCCAGAAGCAGCCCCAGAATTTTGTGTATCTGCTAATTCTTGTAGGTGTCCCTGTCTCAGCAGAGGCCAGGACACAGAGAAAACAAGATTCTGGTTCTGTGATTTATTTTTTTTTTTCTTAATGCTTAAAGTGAAAGCAATCTGCTGGCACAGCCTACCTTGGTTTCTCTCTCCTGTCACTTGCAAATTTCCTTTTTGTTTCTTTGTCTGAGCGATCCTCACAGAATATTACGTTTTCTTTACGAGCCCAGTGTTGGGTAAAATAATGAGGCTTGTCTGAACGTCCCGATGCCCAGGCCAAAACCGTCTTCTCTGTCTGTTGTAGAAGAGCACACGTTTCGCTGCGAGGACTGCGATGAACTTTTCCAGTCGAAGCTCGACCTGCGGCGGCACAAGAAGTACGCCTGCACCGCCGTCAGCTCCCTCTACGAGACCCTGAATGACGAGATCAAGCAAGAAGGTCTTGGAGATGGCCAGGTCTATGAGTGCAAAGACTGCGAGAGGATGTTCCCCAATAAATACAGGTACCGGAAAACTGCCAGACCCTGCTCTGGCCTGCCCCACTCCCTTCCTCCTGTGCCGGCCTGGCCAAGGATGGGAAACCTGGGAGCAAGGGGGGAGCAGGGCGGCTCAGGACACTGCGGGAATTCTCCTTCCCTTTCTCCATAGGCTTCAGGAAAGTCGTTTTTAGGATCCCTCAATGTCATTTGCTATTGGACAGTGTTTTATTTCACATTGATTTCATAGATTGGGATGCTTTTCGTTACCCACTGGTAGAAGCACCCACAGATTATTGGCAATATAAAGTTTAAATGAATTCCATGTGAGTTTTTCAGGGCTGTGACAGGTTGATAGACCTGGTTAGTATCCTTGCAGCAACCGCTCCCGTGTGATCCGATTCCGAGGGAAAACAGTGCTATTACCTTCTGCCAATATTTGCATGAAGACTTCTTATATATATAATTCTTGGTCATTTGAGATCAGTGGGTATTAAGAGGCGTTGTTGTTCTAAGAACTCTTAACATGGTCAGGAGTTCCTGTTTGATCCTGCAGGAGCAGTTAAAAAAATTCTATTCCGATCAAATTTTTGCTTTAAATTTTTTTAAACAGAAAATGTCAATGAAAAAATTTAGTGTTCACCAAGCATTTTTGTAATAGAAATGTGAAAAGGAAAAAAAAGAAGATAGGATATTCTCCATCTCATATTTTCATTTGCAATAACCATTCAATTGTTGTTATAAGGCAACCCTAAAAAAGAATTAAACTTTTTTTAAAAAGGAAAAATTCTTTGTCCCAATAAGTTCTAACAGGAAAATTCAAGCATAATGTAATGGTAATCAAATGCAGCTCTAAAGCAGAGATCTTTGAGATTTCTGATTTATTTGCAATGTGAGACTCAACTGGTTAAATATTAGGAGCCAGTTTTAAAGTCATCTTAGGACTGTGTTTATTTGCATCCTGAGCCTTTGACTCCTGGGCTGTGTTTTAAGCCTTTCTCCACAGCCGAAGGACTAGAGTTTTATCTGTTTACCGGAGGCTGAAGTTCTCTCATACTCACTTCACTTGACTTCTTAGATGAGCAAACACCACACAGAGCGAGCTTTGGTGTAGAACGATGAGAACTGGCGATCCTCTCTCGTGCTGTAGAAGTGGAGCAAAAGTGTTGAGCTTAAAGCCACTATAAGGGCTGCTTCATTTCAGTTAAAAATTCGAAAAGATGGTGGTTCACCAGCATTAGTCATTGCAAACTTAATTATCTTGTTACTTTCAGATTTTTTATCTAGGTAAGTGAAGAAAAAAAAATCTATTTTGAAAAAAGTAGAGAAAGGTGAAAGGTAAAGAACATTTAAGTGGTTTATCTGTATTGAAAAGAGCTTGGCTCTTGGCTGTGTTGTGGGCGGTTTAAAAGTTGGTAATAGATCCTGTCTGCCAGTGATACCTGTGCCGTGGTTCTCTTAGCACAGTGTGATGTCTTTATTCCTCACCTTGTGTTTCTACCTTGGCTACTTTAGATTAGATACCGGGAGGCTGCAATTCGCTTAATTTTTTTTTACCTGACAAGAAAAGGAGAACTTCCTTTAAGTGTTTTAAATATTTGTGACTTTTAGTAGAAATTCCAGTTCTTTTATCTCTCTATCTGTGGATTAGAAACTTTCTTCTCTTTAGCTTCCAGCGCCCTGTAGTTTTTATGTTAATTTAGGAAATAGCCTTTTGAAATGTATATGTCTCCTCTTGGTAACTTCTGTGTATTTCCCGGCTCCCCTTGGGGGCCTGGAGTGACGCTGTGTCCCTTCTGCAGGGGTTAAGAGAAGCAGAAAGACGTTAAGTCCCTTTTTCCCTTCAGTGATTACTTATCCCCGTGGGTAAGATGTTCAGAGTGGTCCAACAAAGCTCATTCTGTGTATTCAAGTGATGGGGCTGAGTTAAGGTCCCGGTTTCCCTTGAGTTCTTGGGAGAAGTGGGTGAGACAGACCTTGACTCGGTGTCACCTCGATCCCTCTTGGGAACATCTCCACGGCGAGCATCGCTGGCAGCGGAGCAGAGGGCTCCCGGTGCAAGCACTTCTAAGTGCGGGTAGGTAAAAGGGACGAACAAATGGCTTGTTCAAAGGTAGCTCAAAAACCTTTGGGAGGGCCGAGGACAGAACACCAATTTTACAAGCCCTGTCCTCATTTATTTGCAGGACCTTCTCCTGTTTTGATTTTTCAAAATCATCACTCCTAACCGTTACTTTACAGACCTTGTAATTAAGCGGGAAACGTTGACAGGACATTTACCGGTCATCGGTGTGCTCAGCACAAACATCTCAAGCTTAGGGCAAAAGTCCGTGCGGGTGCTGGCGTGGGTTTCCAATTTTTGAGCACCCCTGGGTGACAGAGAGGCTTTTTCAAGGTATTTCCAGCTGAACCCAGCTGGAGATGCTCCAGGTCTCTAGGCACAGACCTATGCACTTGGAAAACATTTGGAGTTATGGCAGGGACTCCTGGGCTCAGAGGCTGCATTGCCTTTGAGACCAGTGATCCCAAAGATTTGGGTTGGGTTTTTTTTTTTTAAGCAAATGATATGAAGTCATTTTTTGACGGAAAAGACAGAGTCAGCACCATCACCATTCGGTGTGCTACACACTGACAGACTTAGTGGAGCTGGGAGAGAATGTCCACATCTCTCCCTCCCCCATCAATCTGCAGCATTTTATGTACTGAGAAAGCCACTAAAACACAGAATATATCCGCTCAGCGTACCTAGATGGTCTCACAATTTTTCAGAAGTTAATACAGATCAAATCAAGAGTGCCACTGGGGAACTGAAATTGAGCATTTAGCAGCTGACTAAATAAATAAATGTTTTGCTAATCCCAGTAGGTACTTGCCTCTAAACAGCATATTAGTTTGTCCATATTTGCTCTAAATAAACTCATAAATCACAGTTAACAGGAACATATTTTTGTGTATGTATATGAAAGGTATATATTTCTTTGCATGTGTAAAAAATTTCGTAGTGTTAAGAACACCATTTCTTTAGCAAAATGAATATTGCTTCTTCAAAATGAGTGGATTGGCAGTTTATAAGGGGCATGTTCATGAATATTAACCGTCTGACTTGAAGGAAGAGGAGGTTCTTCAAGGGAGTAGCAGGCGGGTGGCTCCTCAGGTCCCTGCGGGGGGTTGCCAGGCAGGTTGCCGTCCCACCGAGCCCACTGGTGATGAGGCCACCTTCTACTTGGTTGCCCTTGTTCCCGTGCCGGCAAATGCCCTCAGGGCACGAAGGTTTCAATGCGGGTCGATTGTCAGAGCAGTCTGCTTTTACACTGGGAATTTCGAAGGTCCATTCTGCTCCACCTGCTGGTGCCAGGGGGCCTGTGGGCAAACGGTCCCACTGGGGATGCAGGTCCTGTGGGCGTCTGGAGAGAGTGAGTGAGAGCAGCGTGTCAAGGCTGAGTCGATTCCTAGGCTTCTAAATCCCTCAGGCCGCGTGGAAATGCCCAGGAGTTACCTGCTGCGAAGTTGTCCTGTCGCGTTTAATGAAGACTGGCAGGATTTTCCAGTAGTGTTTGGTTTTAATGTTCCTATAAAAAATATAGCAGTGCTTTAAAGTTCCATAGGAGTGGTTTAATATCGATCTGTAGGGGATTTCAGGCGGTAGTAGATTCCACGTAAGTTTGTCCTTTATCAGAATTCTCAGCAAGGAGGAGAATTTGTAATTCCCATTAAACTGCACTGAAGGCAGCAGAGGACTGGGGTTTTATTCCTTTGTTTCTCAGGGCTGGCCCGCGAGGTGCGGGCTTTCAGCCTGCTCAGTACGTTTTACAGCCCTTGGTCTTCAGCAGAACGGTTTCCCGGGCTCGGTGCCTGCCCCGCTGCCGGCGGCAGCGCCTTCCCCTGGCTGTCGCGGCTCGGTGGCCCCGCGGAGCGCTGCCTGACCACGCAGGGCACCAGGCAGAGCACCCCGCGCCTTCCTCCGGGGAGCCATCCCGGCCGTGGCCCCGCTCCAGCAGCCGCTTCGGTTCGCCATCATCCGTCCTCCTGGCTTGGGGAGAGGCTGCCAGTTGGCAGGAGGTGAAATTGCCGAGTTAAGTAATAAAAGATGTCTGACATTTAGAAGTGAAATGTGTTTGCACCTTATCGTGTTTCTTTCCAATGTTAAGTTGCTGTGTTCTGGGAAGCTGTGGGCTTTGTGCCCACGAAAACGGCAACGTGATAGTCTCAGCAGCAACAGCTAATATCTTGTCTTTCCCTGCGGGGATGCCATAGAAGCCTTGGTCACAAAGTGCTCATTTTTCCCTTCAGGAACCTGCAGGGTCAGGGCTGGTTTTACCTTCCTTTTCCTCCTTGTAAATGGACTCGGGTATTTAATAAGAAAAATCATAAAACACGGTGATGTTTTGAGGTGGAATAGGGCAGCTTCCATCTGCGAAATAAATGCCAAAAGAATAAATGGTACTTGCGTGTCGCTGCACCGCTCGTGGTGGATGTGCTGCTCCCCTCCTTTTCACAAGGGCTCTGGGGCAGCAGGGGGTTCTGGAGACCCCCCGGGCCCCCCGGCCTGGTTGTCTGTCGCCATCTCCAATCACTCTCTCGGGTTCAGACCTCCCTGAATTGGGGCAGGGTGCTGTAAAGTCTCTGCCTTGACCGGGCGCTGGGAGCTGGGCTGGGGCTGTGGGCGGCCGCGGGAGTCACCCTCTGTCCCTTCCCCAGCCTGGAGCAGCACATGGTGATCCACACCGAGGAGAGGGAGTACAAGTGCGACCAGTGTCCCAAGGCTTTCAACTGGAAATCCAACCTGATTCGGCACCAAATGTCTCACGACAGCGGGAAACGGTTTGAATGTGAAAACTGTGTTAAGGTATGGCGCGGGACGTGGTACCCGCGGTGGGCGGCTTTGCTGGGAGAGGGTGCTGGGACCTGGGGGAAGGGGTCTGGAGGATGGGTGACACGTGCTGGCACAGTGTGGTGGCCCGGCCGTGGTGTGGAGCGTGGTAGCCAAGGAGAGCGGTGTGCTCAGCTATCTCAGCTTGGGTCGGAAGCTCAGCCTGGCCCCGGCATCTCGCCTCTGGCCTTTCCCCGGGTACTGGAGGTGCTGCCGGGGCGGCGGGCCGACAGGGGAAAGCAAAGGCCTGTTGCCTGCAAGCGCCGCAGGCTGCCGGGAGCGTGCCAGCAGCCGGGCAGGGCACGACGCAGCCCGGCTGGGCTCATTGTCTGCGTGCAGCGGGAGGTGAATATCCTGCCCGCCTAATGCTGGGAGCGGTGGCGAAAAAAACGCAAAAGATAGTCAAGCTTTTCACCTCTACGCTTGTCCCCCCGCCTGCTTTGTTTCCCTCCCTCAAGGCGTTTTCTCTTTCAGGTGTTTACCGACCCCAGCAACCTCCAGCGGCACATCCGTTCCCAGCACGTCGGCGCGCGGGCCCATGCCTGCCCGGACTGCGGCAAAACCTTCGCCACCTCCTCCGGCCTCAAACAGCACAAGCACATTCACAGCACTGTCAAACCTTTCATATGTAAGTTGTCACGGCCATCACAGAGCTCTGGCTTTCGCTATAATTGCACGTATCCTGCGGGGGCCCCCCAGTACTGGCTGTCCCTCTGTGAGCAGCCGCTGTAATTTTATAGGTCAGAGCACAAGATGAAATTCCGCAGTGATTTTTTTCTTTTTTTTTTTCTTTTTTTTTTTTTTTTTTTTGCATGCTCCCTGTTTTTTCAGTAAACATTCATGGCAGTTTTTGACTTTCTTGACAAGTTAAAAGCCGAGTCTCTCAGCAGTCCTAGCGATGCCATTTTCTCATATCTTTTCTTTCTCTCTCCTTTTTTTCCTTAATCATTTTTGAATGTTCATGTTGGTGACATAAATAAATAGCTGACACAGCCTGATCGAAATGTTTTTCAGGGGTGCCTCAAATCCCGTAGCCATTGTAAAGAATTCGGAATAGTCACAGAGACAAGAAGAAGGTTTTTAAAAAGAGTTTTTTCTTCTTTATTTACTGCATGCTTCATCTAGATAATGCTTGGATACCAAATAAATAGCAGATTAACTGTGTCCTTCGTCCTCCAGTGGAATATTTCCAAAAGGGCATTTTCCCTCGAGAGCCGTTCACCTCATTTCTTGTCATTCTCAGGGCTGTATATATTTTTAATTGACAGAGCACCTATTGGATTTTGATAACTGTGCAGCAAAGTGGATTGTGTCACAACAAAGCTCTAGGAACTTTGGGGGCTACTTCCTGACACTCCTCAGAAAGTGTGCTTCAAGCACGGAACGGGATCTGTGTTTGATTCCCGGCTTTGATGTTTCGGGAGGGAAGCCACTGAACCCACTTCTGCCTTTTTTCCCCTGTTGGTATAATGGGAACAGCATGCAGGAGCATCCTGGGAGACTTGTTTCATTAATGCGCTCCGAGATAATCAGATGGGTGTCAGTGGAGGAAGAAAAAATACTCTTATTGCTCATTTTGATGCAATCTTTCATTTGACGACGGGCACATGAAAGAGATAATTTGAATCTCATAGTATCGCTGCAGCGAGATGAATGATTTCTCCTCATAATCTCCTCACTCTCACCTCATAAGAATTAGGGGGTTGTCAGTCTAAATCAGTGTGGGGAACAACTGGGGGCTGATTCTGCCTCGCTCAGATGTGCCAGGTGGAGCCACGAGCGTGAGTATGGAATCCATTAGCAGCTTCGGCCGGCGTTCGCGGGGAAGTTTCCTCTTCAGTGGAAGAAAGGGGGATGTTTGTTTGTTTGTTTTTTACAATATTATACCTGGCTTTAAAAAACCCCACAAAACCGTAACTTTATAACTGCAGAACACAGAACAGCGAGAGAGGGCATAACGTGCGGAGTTACTAAATCATCGTACAACTGGAGACTTAACCCCAAAATTTCCACTTTTCCTTATTTTAGAATGATGATCTGAGCTCGCATAACTGTAGGACTTTTCTTTAGGAAATTTTGTGCAGCGTCATATGTCTAGCAACTCTTCCTGGGGCGGAAAATGGCAAAAAGGAACCTAATTCCCTTGGAAGACTTTGCTTTTGTTGTCCTTAGTCGTCTTATAAAGTTTTGCCGTGTGGGGACAATACAACTTCTTTTTTGTAATATTGCGAATGCGTACAATAAAACCGAAGGAAACGCCACACACACGGTGTGGAGCCGGTGAAAGCTGACAGAAAGCGCATGCGGTTGTGGTACAATCGGCACAAGCAGTTCAGCCGTTTGTTATAAGCCTGTGTGCATCGTCTAACCCACAGTATCGCATCCCCTGGCACGTGGCAGGGGAGATGGTTAAAATTAGAGAAGGGTCATTTTTTCTGGAAAGAAGAGCTTGCATTTTTAAAGAAATCCACCCAAATGCGGCTTTTTTTTCAGATATTAGTAATTTGAGAGGGAGCTTCCTTGTGGTATCGTTACCCACGGAGGTGTTTGCACCTGCCTGTTCGCGGGGACACGCACGGTCACTTCCCTCCCCAGAGATGACGGCTTTTCTGGGGAGAGAAACGCTCGTCCCTTCTGGAACCAAAGCTCCAGAAGGTTTTGGTCCCAGAAGTTGAAGTAGTGTCAGAAGCGAGAGGGGCGGCAGGGGTCTGTCCCTGCCAGCGCCTGCGGGTGGCATGTGGCACGTGGCGTCCCCCCGAGCCGGGCTGGTGGCAGCCGCAGCCCCCGCAGTGGCACAGCGCAGGGACGGCCCGGGAAGGTGGGAGGGGGCTGCGGGACTCGGGTGTTCGGCAGATGCTGACGGATCCTTCTGCTCGAATTTCTACAGAAACAGAGGCGGTTGTATCTAATCCCTGTTAGCTTTATGGAACATAAGTTGAGCGGTGTTTCCTTTAAGAACTCTGTTTAGGTATTTATTAAGAAAGCATTTTAAAATTGAGTAAAAAAACTAAATAAGCCCTTTCTTTGAAAGTCTAAGGTAGCTAAAATAATACGTGCAGCAGCCATAAAACTGTATGTGTATAATAATGGTCATTCAGAAGAACTGACACGAGTTTTTAAGGTGTGATTGCCAAAAACTAGGGATGGCTTTGGCAGACTCATTTGAAAAAGCAGTTGCTCGAACACTGAAACTCTTCTGACGACTTTCGAGTTCTTCTCTTTGTGCCTCCTTTGCAGCCCCTCGCTGTGTCTAAGCCCAAAGCAGAAAGGCCGGAACACTCTGAGGAAAGGCGGTTCGTGTTAAATCTCTAGTGCAGTTGGAAACCAGACCCTTCAGCGACAATCCAGAGTTTTGGGATGCTCGTTCGAACTGAAATGTCAAATCTGTTAATTTTTAATAATCTTTGCTTTCAATTTCAATGGAAAGGGCTTCCCCTTATATCTTCAGAGCTGCCGGTGAAATATTCTCCTGACGTTCATTTGATATTCAAGCACTGATGTAAATCTTAAAGATTTAGAAGAAAATACAGGGAGAGTCAGGCTTGTGTGTCCCTGGGAGTGGGAGGGAGGGGGGAGGAAGGGCCAGTTTGTCGCTGGGTCGGAGCGCTGGCTGGCAGGAGAGGCTGGATTCGGGTCCTTGCCTGCCCAGCTCCGGACAATCTACTTTCCCTCTCTTTGTCTCCGTTTCCATGCGTACAAAATGGTGATAACAGCAGTTCTCCGGTGAAAGAAGTGTGTTAATTCACTGAGAAGTAGAATTTATTCCTATGTTGAAAGAGGCATTGGATAATAAAAAGTTACAGTGTTTTGATAGATAGAAAAGTTTGGGTTGGATTTTTTTCTTGCTTTGCCCTGTTCCTTCCACACCAGCAAAGTCTGTAGGTGAAGGAGGTCATAAAAATCCACATTTTGAAAGCTTGGTATTTACAGGTCGTTAAAGAAAACACTGATGTAACGTTAACTTAGCATTGCTGGGTGTCTCACTAATGTAATGAATGCAAGATCTCACCCCGCTCCTGGCTGAACTGGGGCCTGGCTGGCAAAGTATTTATAGAGCATCCCTACGGGGTGGTTACTTACTATTAATGGCATTAAAGAAAGGGTAGGTTTGATTAAATGAGGCAAAGTTCTTCTCCCTTCAGCGCTCCCTGCCATGCCAGCACTACTGGGGAAGCAGACTAGCTAATATTAATAGAAAATCATAGAACCATAGGGTTGGAAGGGACCTCTGGAGATCATCTATTCCGACCCCCCTGCCAGAGCAAATTGCAGAAAAAAGCGGGAGCAGTGCATCCCTTCGGATTCCTCTAGTCGTTGTTGGGAGATTCTCTAGGAGGGGGTTTATCGGGAGGGAGGTGACTTTCTGGGACGGGAGCCTCTGCGAGCCCGGCCGGTGCAGCTGGACATGGATGGGGTTCAGAGGAAGCGTTTCTGTGGCTGCTCCGGGGGGCTCCCAGCCAGCCCCCCCTCCGCCAGGACTCCCAGGGCTGCCTCTTCCTTCCCTAGGCATAGCCAGGATCGAGCCGGGGGTGGCTGAGCCCTGTGTGAACATGGGAAGGGGGAGATGGCTTTTCCCTCGTGCGTGCAAAGTGAGGAGAGCAGATGGACTCGTTAGGGAGAGCTGAAGCACAAAGAAATTAAATGGTGTGCTGAAAGTTGGGGAGGGAGAGCAGAGGGAAGCCCTGGCAGGAGGAACATGGAGCTGGGCTCCTAGGGCTCCAGTTGGGCGTGTGGCCGCGGCCTGCTTTTTGCCTCTTCTCTTCTGTCTTTAGGGAAAGGGGGTTTCGGGGGGTGGGGGGAGGCCGCTGAAGCTCCGGGTGAATTCCCTGCCGCTTCCTGTTAATTTCATATCGCTTTTGTTGTTGGTTTCTGTTGACGCTTTAGGTGAGGTCTGTCACAAATCCTACACGCAGTTCTCCAACCTCTGCCGTCACAAGCGGATGCACGCGGACTGTCGCACCCAGATCAAGTGCAAGGACTGCGGGCAGATGTTCAGCACTACCTCCTCTCTCAACAAGCACCGCCGCTTCTGCGAGGGCAAGAACCATTACAGCCCGGGCGGGATCTTTGCCCCCGGCCTCCCCCTAACGCCCACTTCCATGATGGACAAATCCAAGCCCTCTCCCAACCTCAATCACGCCAGCCTGGGATTTAATGATTATTTTCCATCCCGCCCGCACCCGGGGGGTCTTCCATTCTCACCCGCCCCCCCAGCGTTTCCTGCCCTCACTCCGGGATTCCCAGGGATTTTCCCACCGTCTCTGTACCCCAGGCCCCCCTTGTTACCACCCACACAACTGCTCAAAAGTCCCCTCAACCACACTCAAGACGCAAAGCTTCCAAGCCCCCTTGGGAACCCAGCACTCCCTCTGATCTCTGCAGTGAGCAACAGCAACCAGGCCGCGTCAGGGGAGGAGAAGTGTGAGAGCAGCCTGGAAAACTCCTACCTGGAGAAGCTAAAAGCCAGGAACAGTGACATGTCCGATGGCAGCGACTTCGAGGACGTCAATACAACCACAGGCACAGATCTGGACACCACTACTGGCACCGGTTCTGACCTGGACAGCGATGCAGAGAGTGACAGGGACAAAACAAAAGATAAGGGCAAACAAATTGAGAGCAAGCCAGATTTTGTCAGCAGCTCTGTGTCTGCAAGTTCCACCAACAACACGAGTGAGATCCCCCTCTTCTATTCTCAGCATTCCTTCTTTCCTCCCCCCGAGGAGCACCTGCTGCCTACCACGGGGGCAGCCAATGACTCTATTAAAGCTATCGCCTCCATCGCGGAGAAGTATTTTGGGCCTGGCTTTATGGGGATGCAGGAGAAAAAGATGGGTTCGCTCCCATATCATTCCATGTTCCCTTTTCAGTTCCTCCCCAATTTCCCCCATTCACTCTATCCTTTTACGGAGCGGACCCTCAATCACAACTTGCTGGTCAAGGCAGAACCAAAGTCACCCAGGGACCTCCACAAAGTAGGCAGCACCAGCTCAGAGTCGCCCTTCGATCTCACCACAAAGCCAAAAGAGATTAAGCCAATCTTGCCGCCACCCAAGGTCCTGCCAGCCCCATCCTCAGGGGAAGAACAGCCACTGGATCTGAGCATTGGCAACCGCATCCGAGCCAGTCAGAACGGAGGAAGAGAGCCACGGAAGAACCACATTTATGGGGAAAGGAAGCTGATGGCAAGTGAAGTCTTACCCAAGATTTCCCAGTCTCAGCTGCCTCAGCAGCCATCCCTGCATTATGCTAAGCCATCACCCTTTTTCATGGACCCCATATACAGGTATTAACATACCCTGCCTTAAACGTTTCCTCTAACGAGCTAGTTTTCTAGCTGACATCGCATCTTGAGGCAGGTCGGGGTGTAGGTTCTTTAGAAAGAGCAGTGGCAGTCTGCTGCAGCTGATGGTACTTCCCTCGGCTTTGTCACAGCACGTTGCATGTCCTGAATCGAAGGGGCTGAATGATTGGGAGGAGTACTCGTAATCGATGTGTATAAAGAACACATCCTTATTTTGATAAAGAAGAAACTTGACCTATTTAAGGACTCTCCCACGAGCCAACACTAAGATGGCACTTCTGCTGGGGAAATTCCAGAGGTTTGATTCGATAAGAATGCAGAGTTCAGATGCCTCGGAGCCCAGGCTCTCATGGCTTGGGAATGAGTCAGGAGCCCTGGGAGCCTGGAAATGCAGCTCTCCCACTGACTGACTTGATGGCCTTTTGTGAGCCACTTCACCTTTCTTCCTCCCCACCCCCCTTTTGCTTTCTAATTCCTTTTCGTCGAGTTTTTCAGTTTGGAGGAACTGCTGTTGTGGGCCCAGCCTTTTTGAAACATTTTGAAGTCTGGAGTAACAAGTACAGTGTAAATACACAGTAGCGTGTTATTATCCGGATATATGTCCCGGATACGTTTCTCGCAGACTTACCTTTTGTAGAAGATAAAAAGGGGTTTCTAGTTTTTCTTGAAACGGCTGGTTGTTGAGGAAGGCGCGATGCCTGATGTCATGCCTAGAATGAGCTGAAGAGGGAAGGCACGTCTAAAGCAGGCTGGATGGAGTTATCCAAATGCCAGTTAAAATTCCAGAAGGAATGAATTCAGCTCTACAGGGAACACTTCAGTCTTTTCTTGTTTTAGAGCTTTTTGTAAAACCTGTTTCTAAAGGAAGATTATTTTAAGCTTTGCAGGGAGGGTACCGGTAAGTTTGTGTATTCCCCACCTGGGCACTGGCACTACCTTTGTTGTCCTCCTGCTGCGGATGAGATGGGTTTGGCACATAGCGAATACCGTGTCCTTGTTTGTAGTAAAGTTGGGTGAAAAGAGGTATCCTGAGCTACTTGATTTAGACATTAACATGGCAATTAATTCTCCCTTAGGATAGGATGCTTCATAGCATCCATTTCGGTAGGTGCAGCGGGCTCGTTGAATGGCCCGTTCTGGAGGGGGTGGTTTGTTCTTGGGTGACTTGAGCCCAACGTGCCCCGAGTGCGGCCGGGACCCAGCCTGCTGCGAGGTCCATGGACGTGCTGCAGAAGCCGGTGTTTCCGTAGCACTGGGAAGACTCGTAGTGGCCGCAGAGCGATTGTGTCAGCGCCGGGATGGTTCGCTTGAGCCTTCAAAGGGCTGCGAGCAGCAACAGGCGGCGCGACCGTCGCCGCCGGCCAGGAGAACAGCACCCATGGCACTGCCTCGCTGCTATTGTGCGGCTGATAACTGTGGGAAAAAATGATGTCAATGTCTAGGCAGGCCAAGGAACTGTCAGCCGAGATGAGGATTAGCGAGCCCTCATTGCTGGCTATTAAGAAAGCGTCTCTCGCGCTGCCAGCGCTCTCGGGGCTGACGCTGTGTTGCTTGCTTACACGCTGACCATCTGTGATGGAAACGGCTACATCACAGCTCGGGACGTGTAATGTATTCTGTCTGGGACCCACCGTGGTCATCTCCTCCTGGAAAAATAAGTCATGATGTAAATAGTCCGGCATTTATTTTTGTAAAAGGAACTTCTGGAAAAAAATAAATAAATGGGCTAGAAAGGCAAAAGCTTCGAGTTAACGTAGGATCCTGCCACCTCTGGGCATTCTCACTAGGAATGTTAAAATAACATGGGTCGGAAAAGCCGTTGCCAATTAAAATAGCGGCCTCGGGAAAACCGTAAAGGTCCAGAAGACAGATGGAAGTGAAGGATGGGGGCATCATTTGTTGCATTCCACGGGATGCATATAGTTTTAGTAATATATTAAAATAGAAAGCCAGCGGTGGAGTTGCTTGCGAATCAGACTTCTGATGTAATGAGCTAAACAGCAGAGCTTCCAAGTCCCAGCTTAAAAAATATGGAAATATTTTGTTTCTAAACTTCTCTTTATCAGACTCTCTCACATCATTTGGCTCCTTCATTTTTCTCCCAAAGGCCACTTAAATCCTTGACATTTTCTCCTGGTGATATAATTTAATGCAGCCAGGCAGACTGAAATCAGTGCAGTTTTTAGCTCAGCCTTGTTAAGGTAACGTTCTCAGGCACCGGGCTGAAAAGATCAGCTTAATCCTCCGCTGGCTGCGGAATTCGGCTCTGACGAGGGAGTTGGTCCGTTTGTCGTGTCCTCGTTCCCCGGCGCCGGGAGATGGTAACGCTGTGGCAAACGCCGCCGTCGCTTCTCGGCGGCTTTGGCTTTGTGCTGCCGGGGGGACGCCAGGGACCGGGGCAGCCCCGGGGCATCGCAGCGACCAGTGCGGCGCCCAGGGCAAAGCTTCACCGCGCCGGCTCTTGCTCCCTGTGATTTACTCTTTTACCTTGTGCCAGGGAGAAACTTTTTACGTATTGTTGTTTTTCTGAAAACTCGTGCCCATAAGAACACGTGCCTTCCGAAGCACAGTAATTCTGACTGCGTTTCAAATCCAGCTCTTCTCTTTTTGTTCTACCTAAGAAAAAAATTAAATGCAGATTAAATACAGTTCGCTAAATAGCACTCTGCATGACTCTTCTTTTAAACTCTTTGGTAATTTGATCCACGCACCAATCAGCTGAAATGCGGCAAAATAATTTGCTCTCATTTATGCTGGACTAATGTAGTTAAAATTACTCTTACTATTGGATTTCTGCTGGTTTAGCTGAGATGGACTCGATTCCAGTAATTTAAAGATGCAGCTGCATTTATTGGAGTCACTTTCATAACACTTTTTCCCATGGAGGACATTTCACTTTCTCTTTTTGGTGATTCCACACCACGGTTTCCCTGCAAGTAGAATATTTTGTGAAAGCAAAGCCAATATTTTCAAAAGTTTAGGATTGTTTCTGCATAATAAGATGCTTCAGCTTGGAATGTTGAATGGACCGAAGTGTCGTCAGAAGAACTCGGGTTCCTAAGTCGCTTCAGAAATCTCCCACCGGTTCCCAACTTTTAGAATTGTTGTCCACATATGCTTGCCAAAGAAACTCAATGCAAATTATATCTCAGCTGCAAGGGAGGAAATAAATATGAAACACCTAATGATTTCAGCACACTTGGGGTTGCAAAGCCTGACCCAGTGTTAACTCTGAAGATAAAGACAAACTCTCAAAGACAAATTTTTTCCATGCAGCGGCTGCCTGCTGTGGACTCTCGAGCTTCTCCCACTTAAGCATTGCTTTTGCTGTAAAGGTTTTTTTCATATTTCACAACAGTAGAGGCTTATAAACCACCATAGCGAAGGCATTAGTTCTCACACAGAAAGATCAAAATGTTTTCTTAGTCGTCAATCTGACGGCTAAAAAAATATTGCCCAAAGGAGGGGATCCGTTTTCATATTGTGCCTTTTGCGGAGTAACTTGTGGGTCATAATGTGTAATATCCAGTAGAAGGGGAAGACAGACATTTGTGTCGATAGAAGAGCCTCATATATATAATTTAGACGCCTCTGCAAATGGGTTGGGTGTTTCTTTGCTGCCTGTAGCCCTGTGAGGTATGTAACCCTCTGTCTTGTTGTCCAGCAGGGTGGAGAAGCGGAAGGTGACAGATCCTGTGGGTGCCCTAAAGGAGAAGTACCTGCGACCCTCCCCGCTGCTTTTTCACCCCCAGGTAAGGGCAGCGACGTTAGGAGGCAGCGTTGATGGAACGCCAAGGAGTTTGAGATGGAGCTGGTACAAACAGGTCACTTGGATCAGGCTCTTTCTCATCCAAGGGCCCAACTGGAAACTCCACTATTTTCCACCAGTTGCTTTCAGATACTTTTAATTTCAGACTTGGTTTGAGGATGGCGGTAGTTATGCCTTGCTGTTTCTTTTGCATCAACAGAAGGACAGGGATGGGGTCTGGGCAGCTCATGTGGTCTGTCAGAGCCCCCTTTCCCCTGCCAGACTGCCTGCGTAACTTTTCTATAGGGAACACCTGGAAGGCCCGGTGCAGTCATTTGCAGTAGTGCACAGTGGAGAGGGACTGCCCAGCATCCCAGCAGTAGCATTTTATACCTGCCTGACGTTCCCTTTCATCATCTAGAAAGCGTGAAAGTGCAGGGCAGTGGAGAATCAGGGCTCGGTTCTGCTCCAAAGGGTGATGGGTCACTTGACGGAGAACTTGTGTTCTCTCCTTCCTGCCCAGCTGCTCTAGGCTCTCGTCTTCTGACAACTCGCGGATATTTGCTCCCTCTGCATCTCCTTCAGGTGCGAGTCCCTGCAGAGCAGTGGGAAGCGCTGCTGGACAGCTTTCCCGCTGGAGAGCGGATGGGAACACCAGCCCATCAGCCCACAGCACGGCCAAGCCAGGCCTTTACCCCAGAGGGTGCAAAAGGCACAACTAAGTCCAGCGCAACCACGACTGTCCACAAGAATCAACCCCGGTGTACAAACCCCCCTATCTCATAAGCGACAGCCGAACTGTCCGAGAAGCGATGTTTCCCTCTGCCCGTAGCATTCCTTGCTCCGTAAAGAGAACGCGGGGAGTTCTGCCCCACGCTGCCCGACATCCCCTCCGGTCCCAGCTGTCCTCCGTCCCTCCTGCAGCGACCACACGCTGGGAGCTGAGCTCCGTGGGCATTATTGTACTCTCCTTTATATTCACATGCATTGTTCTCCTCTGATAATGTTTCCCACCTTAGATAAATAACGTGCAGGTTTGTGAAAGCTGGATCCTGGTTGCTTTCACAGCTAAACTTAGTTCCCTCATTGTTTTGCATGAGCCTCAGAGTTTGGTTAATAACTTCCCCCGATTTTTCCCTCGTAGGGGCTGGATAATGGTGACAGGCTGGCCAGGAACATCCTGTGTTTGTGTGAGTTAGAATAGTGGGGATATCTGCCTGTAAAGAATCTGATAGCGGGGAGGAGCTAGTGTGGCAAAGCAACCCAACACGGCGATGAGAAGCGAACAGAGCCTGAGCGGGAGCGAGCAGTGGGTGGAAGGTTATTAACATTGTTCCCGAAATCCTGACCACGTCCTCTTCCCATGGCAATGAAAAGATGTGGAAGGTCTGGTTATCTCTAATAGCTTATCACACAGAATAGCCGAAAATTTACAATCACTCGAGCCCGAAACTTCCTGATAACTAATTTTTAATAAAGAGGTTGCTGTGTACAGATCACTTGGTCTGGAGAGTTGCTGTTCCCATGGTGTGTCATCAATCGGGTATTTCAAATACAGTGAACGAAGACACAGGTCATTTGTTCAAGAGTATGTGAGGTTTTTACTCCCAGATCCCCATCCTATATTAACCTGGATCTTTTCCTAAGAAATCGTATTTTCAGAGGCTCCTGCGTGTCTTCTTCATGAGGACCAACGTTCATATACCGGGTCAATTAGAGGCACGCTCTACCTGTGTTTCTGGTCTGCTCTCAGCCTTTTCTTCTGCGAATAGTTCCCCAGCCCTCATGGAGGGCCCCGGGTGGGGTGTGATTAAGCCAAAAGATGTGATAAAGACACAGCGTTCAGAGGATGATTTCTGTCTCAAAATGAATTTCAGGCAACTTGTATTTCTTAGCCAGTCATTGACAGCAGTTTCTCTGCTCTGATGGGAGTTATTCTTGCATTGTCTATTTTAAATAAAAATCTGGACGACATAAATAAATGGTGTAACTTTTTGATAACTAATGGGAAACCTTTTCTCACCTGTTAAGTTTCTTTTCTTCTCCCCTTCTTTTTTATTATAACCAGGCAGTTGTTCCCTAAATAGCAAAGTGCCTTTACCACTGGAGAGGCTATGGCCGGTGTTTAGAATTTTAAAATAAGCCTACGGCTATCAAGCCAGCAAACATCTCTGACTAAGTGCCTAAAGAACAGGGCACAACAAAAGATATCTCCAGGTACTCCAGCAAAGGGCTGAGTGGCATAGCTCTGAAAGATCCGGATAGCATTTTAACATGATGGTTTTGTTACATGACTGGCAGCTGGGGCAGAGCTTTTGCTGTAAATGATCAAGTAACCTTTTCAAGTGGCTGGCGCTAAGTATTACTTACTATTTATCATGGGCTGGGAGCCTCCAACTAAGGGGCCGTGGATCTATTATCGAGAAATGGGTTTTACTACTCCTCTTTTTTACAGCTTATGAATGGTTGTCAGCCTTCCACAATGTATTCTTTGGTGATTAAGACAACTTTTTTTATAGTCATACATTTTAAACAATATCTTGGCTCTCTTTCCCCCCCTCCCCGAGACCAGTTTAATAAAGTGTAAACGTGCAAAAGGTCAGCCCTTCCTGTACAATAGAGCATCTACTTTTGATATATGGCTTCCTACTGCCTTCCGCTCTCGCTGTCCCCCGCGCTCGGGCTGACTCTCCGCTCGGGCTCCCGCTGCCCCCGGCGCTCCCGTCCTTCCCGCTGATGTCATCTGTGGCGAGGAGGCAGCTTTATTGCCGCCTTGTTTGTTTTATCCATGTTTTCTGCTTGGTATCTTGAAAAGTGCTCTCAAGAGTGCATAAAATCGAGCGCTGGAGATGTCAGCGTAGTCCTCCCAGTTGCGTTTCTCTCATGGATTTGGATTTCCTGTTTTGCTCTAATGAAAGTAAAAGTGCTTTTCTTTAGGTAGGATTTTTACGTGTATCCTTATTTTTGCACACAGGCCAACTTTTTTCTTTCCTTTCTTGCTTTCCCGTTCTCCTGTATCTCCAGGTTTTTCCCTTTCTCCCTCTTTGTGGTGTGGTGTTTAACCCCGTGTGTGCGTGAGAACGTGGCTGTTGCCGAGTCGTACGAACTAAAGCTGATAAAGGCACCCAGAGACGCTCTGTTTGGTGTCACAGCTCTAGGCCTGTGTGTCTGCCGCTGCCATCCCACCAGGCTTCCAGTGTGTAGGCTGTGGTCCTCCTAACCGTAACTCATCCAGCCGCAGCTCACAGAGAGTATTTTGGCTGGAATTCCCTTTCACTCCAGGAAGCTCAGCCATTTCCCACCCATCCTTCCATCACCGTTACCTGCTTCTGAACCTTTCTTACATATAATTAAAATATTAGCCTCTTTGCCAGGCAAACTCTCTGTGGACCCGCTCCATCCTGAGCCTGATCTTAATCCTCCTCTTCCCCCTGCTCCCTCTTCACCCCTCCAGCCTCAGCCTCTCCTCCTTCTCAGCCCCCGGGTCAGCGGTTGCGCATTCCCCGTGCTCCCTCCCGCTCCGCTTTGGCTAGGATTCCTCTGCCTTCTGCCCAAAATTCCCCTGTCCTCTCCAACCCAGGCTCTCTTGCTGACCTGCCTGCCCACGGCTCGCTGCTGCCGCCCCTCCGAGCCCTGCCAGGGGGACGGGTGCTGCATGAGAAATCAGACCTCCTCGTGTGCCAAGGCTTGGGTTTGGGTTTGAGGAGGGCTTGGGCGGTGAGTTCTACGTCCAGCAGTTGAACGCGTTGTCTAATTGCAGCATCATCCCTGGAAAAAGGGAAACCAAGCGTATTCTGAGATAATTTTAAATCTGAAATGCTGGAAGTAAACACGTGCACATTGCAGAAGGTAAACAAGTGCCTGATTTCTAAGATCTGATGGTTACTGCATGGCTTTGCCAGTCGTTTTGGAGTTCTCTGAGCCCGACACGCTATTTCTCTTTCCTGGCTGGATTCAGTGGCTCCATGTCACGCTGTGCAGCTCTCTTCTGAGAGTAAGAGCAAACATCAGCAACAGGCTTTGACCAACATACTAGTGCTAAAAGGCATGTTTTATGCATCAGATACTGTCCTCCCTGTGGGTTTTTATGACACGAGGTCTCGCCTTGTACTTGCAGATGTCAGCCATAGAAACAATGACAGAGAAACTGGAGAGTTTTGCAGCCATGAAGGCGGACACTGGCACTTCCCTGCAGCCCCTTCCACATCACCCCTTCAACTTCCGATCGCCGCCGCCCACGCTCTCCGACCCCATCCTGCGCAAGGGCAAGGAGCGATACACCTGCAGGTAAGGGACTGGCCCCCCAGCTCGGAGGGGCAGCCCTGGAGGATGGCACCCCGGCTGGGAAGCTCCATCAGACACCAGCGGGCAACGGAGCAACTTCCCATGGACATCTTTACTGTCTTGGCAGGGGTGGGAGGGAAAACAAGAAGCAGCAGAATTAGAACAGAGCGTTCTGATGACTAATTCACTCTGAAATAGCTTGTTTTGTCTGGTAGAAAATCAGCATCTTCTATTTTCATTGTAATTTTTAATAACCTTGAGAGCAGATCTGGAGATTCTCAAGCAAACAGAATTTTCCAAGCCAAGTCTCTCGTGTGTGGTAGCAAATGCCGCAGTTTCCAGTGTGAGTGCGATCTCAGCTACGTCCAATCTCAGCTATGCAAAATAATGCAATTTTAAAAATGCCATACAGTAAACCACTTTTTCAAACACAATTGTATCCACAGAAATACTTCTGTATCCGTTGCAGCTCTAAAAGCTGGTATCGGAGCAGATCACCGGGGAATAAAAACCTGTATCTGCTTACGCAGTTTCACCTGCAGCTCCTAGGTGTTCTTGGGGTGGCTCCCACCCCATTTTTCTTGGGTGCAGTAAGGGAGTACGTATTTTGTTTGACGTGGCTCTATGTTCAACTTTGCCACGGGCTCAAAATTCAGTTGAGTGTTTAGAAATTTGAGGTTTCTACCTACAACAGGGACTAAACTTACATTTAGATATACACTAGCAAGTCAATATTTGGATTTTCATTGTTGATTAACACTCACATTAACCATTCATCTCAAGGACGTCTGAAGGTGCTGAATGTCTCTTAAATTATGAAAGTCTACTCATAGCTTCTATCAACAACATTAAGTGTCAGGTTTCATAGTCACAGAATGTAACCCTTCATCCTTAATATTAATGTTTTTATTTATACCACCCTTCCTTTTAAGGTTTACTGTGAATCAGGTTTATGATGGAACACAGTTCCTTCTGTTCTTTCATTTCCCATTGCTGCATTTCCTAATTCTAAGCAGAGTGTGTATCCCGATAACAGTAACACCGTGCTGCAGCATTTATCCAAAAGGAAATTCTTTGAATTCCGAGAAGGATGATCAAGTAGATTTTGTATGATAAAGAACTAAAGATGGATATAAAGGAAATCTATAAAAATCTGAAGCGATGGAGAACGACGAGGCAGTGATAAAACACTCTGTCCTAGTGCAGAAGGAGGTAGTATGGGCGGCAGTCACGGAGCAAGAGGCTCAAACAAGCGGGAGGTTCTTTTACACAGCACAAATTCAGCAGAGGAACTCCTTGCCGTTGGAGGCTGTGGGTGTCACAAGCTCGCATGCGTTCAAAAAGCTTTTAGAAAAATAGGTGGAAGAAACTCAGCCAAAGGGTATCGCACACAACTGTTCGTCCTTAGGCTCGGGAGGATCTTCCCCTTCGGGTGGGAGCTGGGAGCGTGTTGGGGATGGGTCACTACATCCTTGCTGGGCTCCCGTGTGTGTGGTTTGGGCGTGGGGTCGGCGGTAGGTGGTGACACGGTGTTTGGGAACGATCCGGGGTGGCAGGACTCTCACGCACTGACGGTGACTTTGGCTTCCGCTGTCTAGGTACTGTGGTAAGATCTTCCCTCGCTCAGCAAATCTGACAAGGCATCTGCGGACGCACACTGGAGAACAGCCCTACAGGTGATGTTGTCCCCCACATAAAACCCCTTTCCCAACACACTTCTCATTCACCGCTCTTATTTTTTTTCTCCTTTCTATAAAGCCGTGCCAACATAATACTGCAGTCCTGTAGCATTACATATAATGATTCATAGGATTGTATATTATGTGTACCAGCCAAAAATAATCAGGCTTGGCAGCTTGAAGATAGACACTTAACTTATATTTAGATGTATGCTGGCAAAGGAGTGGCCTGATTTGCAGTGTTGGTTAACACTCACGTTAACCATTCATCTCAAGGACAGCTGAAGGTGCTGAATGTCTCTGAAAATCGGGCTGTTTTGAAGGGCTTGCCAGTAATTTAACTGCTGGGTCTAGCTAGACCTTTTTTTTTCTTTTCCTAAGGCATATCGGAGGTGCCTGGAGTAGTGGATCAAAAAACAAAAGCAAAGCCAAGCCCTGTAGTGTATCTGCATCAAAACCTCGGTTAGGGAGTGTCCTACCTGAAATCACAAAGTTTAAAGAGTGAGGGGGCAAACTCACGCGCTGTTTCACGTGCCGAGTTGGCTGCGCTACTGTTTTCTGCTGGTTGTGGACGAGGGGATCTGCTTTTTATACTTAGTTTGCACTGTGTCTGTGCAAAGGGGCACATGGAAAAACTGCCCATCTCCTCCCCCGGCCAGGACCCTGCACGGAGCCCCCGCCTGCAGCCTGGCTCTCCCCGCTGCTGGGTCTCATACAGGGGCTCCTCTTTCAGCGAAGGTTTTAAATTTGAATAAAACTCACAAGAAAATATAGGTAAGTGTGTGTGTGTGTAGGTGTACGAAGGAACATTTCTCGTGGAAGACCAAGTGGGAATTTTTCCCCCCAGTGTTCTTCTCCTAGTGTTTTGCAGTCAGTTTCAAAAACCTTTGGCAACAAATACACTTTGGTTGATTTCCTGTTAGAATAGGTACGTATGTGAGCAAAACTGAATGCGTAAAGAATTGAGAGCTCACTTGAAAATCAAGCATTGTGTTTTCCACCACGTGGGTAAGTGTTTTGCGCGTTGCCGAACAATGGTAACAGTTCCAACCGGTTCGGTTTTGGTAGCTAATAGTATGGTATTTCTGTACACAGGCGTAAATTCACAACAAACTAATGTAATAGTTATTATATAAAGAGGAACACAAACAAATTTATGAGCAGCAAAAGGCCGTGTGGTCAAATACATCAGATTTTTATGCTTGGTTTAAATTAAGAAGCTCTTCTCTCCCACATTGTAATCCCCGGTACATACAGAGTCAAATTTTTTTTCCATACAGAGCCATACAGAATTTTGAGTGTAGACATTAGGTAAATTAAAAATAAAAAAAACCCTCTCCAAAGCAGACATATATTTTGGAACCATTCCCCGTTCTGATTTTTTTTCAGTTGCGTTATTTGATATGCCTTGAATGAATACTGTGTATTCACTGTACACCCCTGTCTGACTAAAACGCTCGCTCCCGATTATTCAGAGATTGTTAGTGCAGTTTTCTTCCAAAAAAGGAGACTTGCAACTTAACAAAGGTTAGGAAAATAAAGATTTATTTGATCTGGTCTTCTCCCAGAAAATGGCCTGTGTGTTTTTTTTGTAATAGAGGTTTGACTTCTGGACAATGTTGCGTTATAATAGCACTCCTGAGAGTTAGTGCTACGTTTACAGAAGAGCTTAATTATCATTGATTTTGTTTTGCGCTCAGAGGACTGAGATTTCCAACTTTTGCAGCAATAATTGTTTTGAAAGCTTGTTTTTTAAGTGCTGACTTTATGCAGGTAAAAGGAGGTTGCTGACTTTTCAGTATTTTACTGATGTCTTTCTTGTAACTTCTCTTTTGATTGTTTAAATGTTTTTTCTTTTGACTGTGTCGGTGTTAAGTATTCATCCAAATATGAATTACAATGTTCTTAAAGCTAAGATAAACTGACCAAGTGTCCTCGTGTAGACCAAGAAACAGGCAGGCCAGAAGACGAGGTGCTTTGGTTTTGCTTCCTGGTTGTCATTGCTAAGCGATGTGTTCTTTACCAAGTCACTTAAACTTCCTAGGTGTCTATTTAATTATGTCAGAAGTAGGAATTAACAGCACAGGAGCAATAAGGAGGCAAAATAATTCTTTTTGTAAGGGAAAGCGCTGCATGTTTTTTGAAGAGTCAGAAATACCTGGTAATGCACTTTACTTCCTACAAATCCACTGCTTTGAAAAGACTGAAAGGCGATACACTGGCCAGTGAAATTCGCCGTGCTCTTGTTCACTCTTCCACACCAAATCTAAAATTCAGTAGTGTGGATTTCAAAACCTGGTGGTAAAAAGGACTATCAAACTGAACTCTTTCTTTCAGAGAAATGCAAAATAAAATTTGGGCTTGTGAAATCATGTCAGACTTAACGACAGAAACTCGGGTCGTAAAACACAGGACTCTGTTGTCATTCTGAGCTTTCCAAGCCCAATCCAGGAGGGGCAGTTTTTCGTGAAGCTCCTTATGCTCGGGACACAGGAACATAGAGGTGTGTCATAGCGGTGGGTTTGCTTCTTGGCTTTGTTTTCATTCTCTGCAATCACAGAATCACAGAGACTACCTAAAACCTGGGCTGAGGACAACTAAAAGCGGATTGATTCAGCAAGACTTTATTTTCTTCTTTCAAATGTCCGTTCCCTCCAGGATGCCATCTAATTGATTCTTGAATTACACCCAATCCTGACGCGTTGCCTGCCAGGCTGTGATTCCTCCTATAAAGATGTGCTTCCTGACGTCTGTTTTGAATTTGTTTTTCTTTAATTTCCTTTCAGGCCCCCGTGTCCTGTTATCTGCATTAAGCTGAAACTAACAACTAAAGCTGACATCTGCCCCTCACTTAAGATTGCACATAGTTCAATAAATACCTCTTCATTCTCGTTTTCTGTTTTTAAAATATAGCCTAAATTCATCGCTGGTATAAATGCACTTGAGATTGAGGAGTTGCTCGGAGGAGGAGTAGCGGTCCCTGTGCTTTATGCTTTGTTTCTACAATTCCGTCCTTACAGCTCACATTGGTCATCAAATAAGTGGAAAATTTTGCCAGTGCTGTCATGCTGTTGAGACTTTACAAAGGTGTTATCAAAGGCCCTGCTGTCTCTTTGGAAGCGTTACCGACCTGTCCTAGTGGTGCAGCGCTGAGCTCAGTCGCTCCTCGCGGGGCTTTGCTCTCTGCTGTCCCCCTTCCCGTGTCTCACACCAGGTACCCGCCTCCCCTGCGGCTCCGAGATCGCCTGCCCTTCCTCGGGGCTCCCGAGGTCCGGCTTTGGCTCCTTCTTAGCTATCGTTCACTCCCGCTTTGTGTTTTCGTAGCCCGTTGGTGTGTTACTTTAAACTGATAAGGAAGAAACTTTATTAGCATTTTGTCAGTGTGTTTACAAAGCAAATATCGCTTCTCTTGAGTTTTATTCTTCTCCTGCCTCTGTGTTCACCTCTTCCCTGAATTTAAGCTGGTTCCTCCGTCTGGGTCATTTATTTAGATTAAAACCAGCAGAGATCCAAGCACCGACCCCTCTGGGACCACAAATAACGCAGTACGTCTCCCTCATCCCTTTGCTCTCAGACATTAGCTCTTGCTCCTTTCGAATGCCCCTCTGTTTTCTATTTTTTTAACAAGCTCTTTATCCTTTCTCCGTCCCCTACCCTGGATCCACATAGCTCATAGTTAGAGCGGGGACCTGTCAAAGGAAACTTTTCAAAGACTTCCTGAACATCTAAATAAATCGACATACGGGAGGCCGGGTCTCTCCTGCCCGGCGCATCGAGCGCTGCCTTTGAAGTGGCTGGGACTGCGAGCGATGCGGGCAGCCCGTGTGCCGGGCACCGGGCACCGCGGGGAAGGGGGCTCCTCCGCGGGGAAGGGGCGCTCCGCGGAGAAGGGCCGGAGCCGGCGGGGCCAGGCAGGGAGGGGAGGGAAGCCCTGGGCATCAGCAGGGACGAGGAGGGGGCTGCGGGGGCAACCCCAGTAGAACCAAGCCAGGCAAAAGCGCTAATGAAAGTCCTGCGAGTAACAGGGATATGGGGGTATCGGCTATTTCGGACATTTCAGTGTTCGGACGTGCTGAGCAGCAGACGCTGTGGAAGCCTGGCAGCGGCTGACAGCAGATTCATTCATTGCCAGCAGATAGGAGGAGAATAAGAGCTGGAAAACTGTGCTTATTCTTGCTGATGTTCAAATAATGTCTTGTTTTCTTTACTTGTTCCATTCGTGTTTTTTGAAAAAATGAAAAAGAAGAACTTTTGAAGGCTGAGAAAACTGTGGTTTAAATAAGAGATTTTTGCTTTCTTCCTAGGTTAATCATAATAAAGGTTCATTATTTGAAATATCTTTATTCTTCTTGGTGATTTAACAGTAGGAAATTCGGAGGTGGACATGGAATCCATAAACATTCAGTGAGAGAGAGTGTTTCATAAATGTATCTCTGCTATTTCCAAAAATAATATCAATTTATTTTTAGAGACCAAATAAAAATCACAGCTGTAGCACATCTGGAAGTTGTGTGTGTGTTTCACAGCATAGATTTTTTTACGCTTAAACCTCCTTCCCGTATCTGAACCTGTTGTGTTTGTAGGAAACAATACTACGTCCTTAGTGTCAAGGCAAATCCAGTTTCATACTTGAGTGACACAGGCCCAGGACAAGGTCCATCTGCCCTCTTCACGTCCTGAGCTAGTGGCATGCATAGGTCCCTTCCAACCCAGAGGATTCTGTGATTCTGTGGTTCTATTCCCAAAACGTACACAAATGCAGCGCCATCTCCATGTCTTATCAAGGAGCGGCTCAGCGCGGTGGGACAAATTTTGCTCTGGGTTAGAGGAGCAGAGAGCCGTTCCGCTGAAGCAAGCGGTTTTGTTCTGGAATTACGGGGGCTTAAGACCAGTTTTTATTTTGTCCCGTAAGCGTAGAGGATTTGCAGAGGTCTGCAGCGGAGAAAGGATTCTACTTCTCGTGGGTTTTGGAAGTAGAGCCATGAGGAAAGCAGCTTTGTTGAGGTACAAATGACGTATTTAAAGGGAGATCTAATGAGGGATTCAGGCGGATTCAGAGAGGAATTAGATTTTCTGTGGCTTTAGTTCTGAAACTCTTCATTGTGGCTCAAAGCTGCCCTCTTCAGTGCGTCGGCTGCCTCCTCCTCCTGCGCTGGAGGAGAAGTAGAGGCCCAAGTTCGCAAAGCTCCACGTTTTAGCAGAGCCTTGTTTCTGTTTGGAGGGAATCTGAATCCAGAGAGGGGGGGTGCCAATTTTGAACAAGCGTCCAGCACATCTAGCGTGGGTCCTGCAGAGGTTTGCTTCAAAGAGGGAACATTTCTTCACTCAGCAGTTTCCCTAAACATTCTGGCTTGGCTCCTCGTGTTCCACATTTTTTCATCGTAAACCAGATATTCACTACATAGGAGTAAATCTTATCCTGTTTGGAAGCTACGGTGTATTTCTTGGGAGCTATTGTACTATAATAATAACCATAATTACCTCTAAAGGCACGCTGTACTGCCTACGTCTTGAGTACCACAAGGAATTTCACAAATAAATCTGGAGTTTTCTGTGTGTCCAGATAACTGTGTCATGTAGGGATATGCTAGCGCATAACTATTTTATACATTTAACCTCCCTTCTTTCTTCTCCTTCTGTCTTCTTTTTCCTCCCTCCACAGCCATATTTTACCTACTTCCCCTACAAAATGAGAAGGGTGGAAGAAATAAATTCACCTTTCTCATATTTACATTCATGTGTGGAAAAGTAATTATTTTGTTTAAAATTCTTATTTGTTTGGACGGCTCACTTCTTAATTAATCCTAATCCTTTCTTTGTGCTCCTTGAATAACAATAATATCAGATTTGTCTGGAATGATTAATGCCTTGTGCTTCCCAGGTCCTCAGCTGAGTAAAGATTTATAGACCAACATTTTCTGGTTTTCTGATAGTCAGATTTTTCTTTTTCTTTTTTTTTCCCCTCACGTTGCACTCTTTGGCATTTGCTTCTATTTTTCAGGTGTAAATACTGTGACAGGTCATTCAGCATTTCCTCCAACCTCCAGCGGCACGTTCGAAACATCCATAACAAGGAGAAGCCATTCAAATGTCACCTGTGTAACCGATGCTTTGGGCAGCAGACCAACTTGGACCGACATCTTAAGAAACACGAACACGAGAATGTTCCAGGTAGGAAGGGGCATTGCTGTGTGCTTATCATAGAATGGTTTGGGTTGGAAGGGATCTTAAAGATCCTCTAGTGCCATGCCCTGCCCTGGGCAGGGACACCTCCCACCAGCCCAGGTTGCTCCAAGCCCCGTCCAACCTGGCCTTGAACCCCTCCAGGGATGGGGCAGCCACAGCTGCTCTGGGCAACCTGGGCCAGGGGCTCACCACCCTCACAGCAAAGAATTTCTTCCCCAGATCTCATCTCAATCTCCCCTCTTTCAGTGTAAAACTGTTCCCCCTCGTCCCATGGCTCCCCTCCCTGATCCGGAGTCCCTCCCCAGCTTTCCTGGAGCCCCTTTAGGGACTGGAAGGGGCTGGAAGGTCTCCCCGGAGCCTTCTCTTCTCCAGGCTGAACCCCCCCAGCTCTCTCAGCCTGTCCTCCCAGCAGAGGGGCTCCAGCCCTCCCAGCATCTCCGGGGCCTCCTCTGGCCCCGCTCCAGCAGCTCCGTGTCCTTCTGATGGGGACCCCAGAGCTGGAGGCAGCGCTGCAGGGGGCTCTGTAGTTCAAGCCTGGAAAACATGAGCTTCCTTTGGCAGCTTCGAGCCATGAGATTTCTCTTAAATCATTAATACATCGTGAGAGGATTTTTGCCTAATGCTCCTCTTTTATTTTTCCTCTTAATAATAGCTTTGACAATACCTGATTATTTCTCCTGTTCTCTTTTCTTGTTTCTCTCCCAGTGAGCCAGCACTCCGGAGTCATTACAAACCACCTTGGGACCAGTGCCTCTTCCCCAAACTCAGAATCCGACAACCATGCACTTTTAGATGAAAAAGAGGATTCGTATTTCTCTGAAATCAGAAATTTTATTGCAAATAGTGAGATGAATCAAGCATCAACTTTAGCAGATAAAAGGTAGACAAGCAAATAAAGTTATCTGGTGACATGTATTGTTAACGTGGTTGAAAGACCCGTCAGCCTCTGTCCTGCAGTACTTGGTGTGAAACGCTCAAAAGAGAGAAATGTAACAGTTTGGGAGGAAAATGCATTCGACTTTAATCTCTAAGCTGTCTTAGGTCTTTTCAGAAAGTGGCTTCAGTTAGGAGGGCTGACACCAGGGAGGCACGAACGGTTGGGGACTGGTGGGAGCAACCAGTGGAGCAAATTTCTGAAGAGCAGGCAAGCAGGCAGGCTGCTGCCGCTGGCTCCAGCACAATAGTTGTGAGAAAACACCGTTTCTCTAGGTAAAAATGTGAATATTGAACCATTACCTTCTGCCGTGAAGCCACGTGGCCTGTTCCATCACTGGTCAGAAAGTACTGGTTAAGGAAACCAGAGGCACCTGCTTTTCTAGTCTATTAGTTTGTTTCAGATCTCTCCGTATCACAAACCGTATTTTGACGGAGTGATATTCCACCTGCTGCTATCCTGTTTTCACAATTAGCTGTTTAATGCCAATACTAAGGTTTAAGTCCAAAACGTAAGTGTGAGAAATCCACATGATGATGCGAAAGAACAGTGAGAAGCGTGGAACGTGCTGACGTAAAATTTCTGGTGAAGATGTTAGTCTTATTTTATGTCACTTGGTGGCATCCGATTGGGTTCCAAGTCCATAGCGCTCGTGATCCTGCTCTCGTTCTCTTAACGTAATATAAAACCGCTAGTTTGGTGGAGTCCACTAGGTCCGTAGGGCATGAATAGCAAAAGCAATCTGAGAGAGAATTCAGGCTGGCTGTTAGATTACACCGGGAGGAAGCTTCCTCCTCCTGGTTGCTCGAAGGGAGATTGTTCGAATACAGTAGCACGGAGAAGGAGGAAAGCCGCTTGTCCCACCAAGGCTGTATTCTATGAGATGGAAACCCGTCATTTAAATCCAGACTAGACAAAATTCTAGTTTGAAAAGCACTGGGACTAGTATATACTTGACGTGCTTATTAGCCCTTAAGACATTGTGAAGGCTGATTTTTAAATGTCTCAAACATGTTGGTTTTCATTTTCCTTGCAGTTTAAATAATATATATATATGTACATAAATATGTCTTTGTATTCATACATATGTATAGAATTATCAAGGTCTTGCATTACAGCGAAAACGCATGACTTACGCATTTGGCATCTTTTTTTCTTTTCTTTCTTTTTCCCCCCTGTGACCAAATATTTCAGGCCAGAAATCCAGGATATTGATGGCAATTCCCAGTGTCATGGATTAGCAAATGAGAAAACAGAAGATGTGGATGATGAAGATGAAGAACTGGAAGAGGAAGACGATGACAGCCTGACAGGGAAGTCACAGGATGAAACGGTATCACCCACCGCAGAGCCCCGAGGAGCATTTGAGGATGAGGAAGATGAAGAGCCCACATCTCTCACCATGAGCTTTGACCACACCCGAAGGTGAGGTGGGCCATTCCCTTTGAGAAGTCAAACGGGGCTCAGAGTTCTGACCCAGTGTCACTGGTAGATTGTGAGTGCTGTTGTTTTATTTTTCAAGCCATGTATCATACCTCCAGTTTGATTTAAGCATTCTCTTGAGAGATTCCATTTTCACCATGGTGGGGGACACGAAACAAGTGGACTGCAAGGAGAACCTGGGATGAGGTGTATATCCAAGACTTGAGAAGTTTCTATCGGGGGAACAGTTAGTCCAACACAGAAAACAGCATTTTTGGGGTACCACAGTTCTCTAAACACTGGTCAGGGCAAAGGAGGAGGCCCGTCTATGCCAGCCGATTTGTGCTGCTCTACCCCTTTGAATTGGAGCAGAATGTTGTTGACTTCAAGTGGAGTTCTCAGAGCTCTGGGAAAAAGTGAAGCCTTTTTTTTCCCGAGGTCAAGCCACATCTAGACACTTTTAAAATTGAAGTTTGTTGCACATAGTATAGGCTTAGCCTTTTTTTTAGCCTCAGTTTCCTAACTGGTATTTGTAACAGATGTCCCACGATGCAAAGTAGTATCTTACTCGATTTCAGTGCATCACTGTTTTCATTGCAACTCAAAGACAATGCGGCAGTGTTCCTCAGACATTGATCCAGCGTCAGACATTTCAGGGAGCGGACAGGAGCTGGACATCTCCACACACGAGACCAAAGTGAATTGTAGCCACGCTGACTCACAAATATCGATAGCACTAATGCTTGTTTGTGCATAGTCGTGCTCTCCACTTTTTCTTTGCTCCTTGCATTTTGTGTCGTTGTCGTGTTTGTCTGTCCGTCAGTCCATGCATGTGGCTTGTGAGCCCCCCATGGTATGTGCATGCAGGCACTGGGTTAGCAACACGCACATTGGCGAGATGTGAACGGTGAGACGAGCTAACAACAGGTCAACCCCTTCCCCTGGTCATTGGTACAGGTGTATTGAGGAGGACGAAGCCGGCTTGTTAGATTTGGAGCAGATGCCGAATTTTGGGAAGGGGCTGGATCTTCGCAAAGCAGCCGAGGAAGCATTTGAAGTTAAAGATGTGTTTAATTCCACCTTAGACTCTGAGACAATAAAACAGACTCTGTACAGGCAGGCTAAAAACCAGGTAGGTATATGACAGACCATTTTATCTAGCTTGCCACCGGCACGTACGGTAGGGTTAGCAGGCAGCTGGCCTCCTTTAGCTAAGGTTTATTTTCCCCTTCCAGCGAGCAGGAATTCTAACCGTAATGCCTGAATCATATGTGAACCGTGTCTTGTTGCGACTGTGCTAAAGCAGAGGAGGAACGGAGTGGGCATCAGTTCTAGGTCACCAGGTCAATTTATCGCTTAGCCTGTGCCGGGAGAACATGCTTATATAGAAAGATAGAGGCATCTGTCTGGTTTTATCTGTCTGTATAAATGTTTTTATGACTATTACTTACTTATACTTTGGGATGGGCCTTCAGTCGGTACATACTAAGAAACTCGAGGTGTGGTCTGCAGGAACAGTGATGAAGTATCCTTGGGTTTGATTGTAAAAGGTGTAATGGACAATAGCATTTCCAGGACTTGCAGTCCAGCAAGTCTAGAGAAATTCCTCATGTATCTCCCTGATTTCTAAAAGCAAACCATAAAATGGAAGTCTGCTTACTGAGCTAGACCAGTTCAGACCCACCAAAAAACCCAAAATGACATCTCGGCATCTATTGGAGTTTTGAGAAAAGTCTGGAGGTTTGGGGCAGATCCATTTGTGCTTTCTGCTTTTTCGTTAAACCAAAATGCTCAGTCCAGTTTTATGAAGTTCATATCTTGATCCCTACAAAAGGATTCTCACGAAAGAGCTGTTCAATGAAGTTACATCACTGGACTGGACTGGAGAGAGCATACTCAACCCTTCGTGGGCGATGAGTAGAGCTGTTGCCTTGGAGTCTCTTTCTAACCTTCAAGCAACAGAATTTGTCATTAAATCTATTTCAAATGTCCGGCAAAGCAGTAGCTTAATGCAGTTGCCAAGCAGAACATGATTTTTGATTTATCATCACCCAAAACTTGTGAAATTATTGTCCTTTTTCATAGTAGGTGCTAGTACTGAAGCTGGGGTAGGTCTGCTTGAAGATAAGACACAGCTTTTTTCCGGCTGAAACTAATTTAAACACAAGCCACTTGCCTGACTCTTACATGTGTCCTGTGACTAATATGCCGAATATACTAACACTTTAGGAACAGCTTGCTCTTTTAAAATTTCTACTACATTGTTAGGTGCTGTGCTTGGATGGGGTGGGCTATTTTTGGTTTTTGAACCAATTTTATAACGTATGAGATGCACGAATGGTTACACTTAAATCAGAATAAGTAACTTAAGTAATTTGAACCATCTCTTGTGCAGGAAATGTAATAGTAAAACAACTTTTGTGTGAGCTGCACAGCACTCCTTTGTGGCTGTCCTTCTTCTAAGCAATTTTAGAAGCGTGCACGCCTATAGCGCTACAAAGCTGTACCTCTTCCAGCACGCACCTACAAAACCTGAATGCGTTGGCTTGACAAGTAGATCTGACTCTCAGCTTTTGAGAGGAGAGGCTGAAGTTGGGTAATTGTTTGTATTGTCACCATTACAGTTGCGTTACTAAGGGTCCTGCTGCACTGAGCGCTGTACTGGTGTCCCAGATAACGTCTCGTCTTTGTCTGTTGCCCTGCAAAGGATTGGGTGGGTGGGTGCAACCTCCGTGAGCAGGGGAGGCCCCAATTCCATTGCCAAGTAGGAGCATACGTTACACCGGCTAAGGCAGACCAGGGAGCGTGGGGACCATGTCCTCCTCTGTCTCAGGTCGTGGGTGGCGATTACACTGGCCTTCACCTCCGGTGTGTGAGGTTATCATCTACCTAAGTCTTCACGTCACTTCTGTGGGCTGTGAAAGGACACGAAGGTGTGTGAGACAAGTAGTCTTGGAGGAGGGAGAGCATCTAGGTTACAAAGAAGCAAGCGGGTTGTCATAGAGAAAACGGACGTCTTGCTGCATTTTTCTCAGCAGACGCTTTTAACCGTTTCACTGCAGCAATAGATCTACCCTGCTAAGAGCACATGGACACACTGGTAATGCCAATGAGCATTTCACGCCTATATTCCTAAATAGCTGTGGTCTCTGCAGGCACCAGGCAGCTCATGCCAAGCAGTGGGTCAGGGTGGTTATCCTGCTGCCCGTCGGCCTGCAGCTGGCGTGGATGTTGCTTCGCCATTTCGGTGGCGTGTGATCGGGCACTGGCCTCACTTAGCCACTTGCTTGTCTGTAGAACAAAACAACACAAACTAATTGGCATTCCGCATGTAGCGGCTTTCCCCTGGGAGCAGAGCCTAGAATCAAGCGTGTGGGTTTGTGGCCAAGCACGGAGCTGGCACAGAAAGGGTTTGGTCCTATAAAAGCCAGTGGGAACGATGGCCTCTGCTGAGTAACCCTACCACTGCCTCTAAACTTGGTGGCAATTTGGGCAGTTGGAACGATGGTGTCACCCTGGCATGTGGATGGACATTTAGACCTGCTGGCAAGGGTCTCAGCCCCGGGCAAAGGCTCCGTTTCCCATGCGGTTGGTGTGCTGTGCTTCACACGGTTGTTCCAGCCTGTCCCGCGTGTGCACTCACACGTCTCCTCTGCGTTACTCTCTTCTCCTCCAGGCTTATGCAATGATGCTGTCCCTGTCTGAGAACGCTCCCCTCCACACGTCCTCCCAGAACTCGCTGGGTGCTTGGTTGGACATGGCAGGAGCAGCTTCAGAGTCGGGGACCTTTAACCCCATCAACCACCTCTGAGAGGTCACCAAGGCACTGGCCAGAGTCCAAGCGAGGAGGCGGTGGTGCTGCAATTATCCTAGCAAAAATCCTAGCAAGCAGAAGATGGATGAGAGGGCCTCAGGGAGTCGTCTGGACTTTTGGCTGAGAAGGAAACCTGTCGCATCCGACCTACAAGTCCTGCATTTTTATCTCTCCAGAGTTTTCACTTCTAATTTATCAGAACGAACCTCTCCAGAACTGGACAACCCTGATGCAGCCCTAGGAGTTCACAGTCTATAGGAATAGCACGAGCAAGACACGAATTGCAACGGTGCAATCAGATATTGGCCCCTCTAACGTTACAAACCAGTCTCACTGAGCCAGTAAAGCCTGCGTATTAATGAAAGCTTGAAACCATTCGGTAGCATTTCCTTCCAATTCAGCTGGATAGTGAAGTCATAAGGCAAGAGAGCCAGGTGCGACCCATCCCTGGTGCAATTCTGACCTAGTCACTGGAGTTATACCAGGGAAGGGTAAATTCAACCCATTGAATTGACCCCCAAAAGAATTTGAAATTCTGCGCTCCCACAGAAATGCCGTCCTATCCCTTGTTCCCAGTGAAACGTATTGGCACAGTGCAAAGCGTCTCAAATGCGAGGCCACGTTGCCTGCAGTCGTGATACACCACATCCAGCGCCCCGGGTGAGAAATCTTCAGCCTGGGGCGTTGCTGAGGTTGGGGTTATCGATGTACCGTGCAAATCTGTGGTTCACGGTCACGGCTGTGCCCTGGATGCCCTGTGTGCGTGTGCCTGCGCTGCGAGGTTAGGAGAGCTTTCCTTCTCCGTGCGCCCGAGCTGCCGCGGGGCTGGGAGCGTCGGCGTGTGTCAGAGCAAGGCGTGCGCAGCTGGTGAGGGGCCGGGGGCACCGCCATGGACCGGGCTGCGGGAAATGCTTGGACTTTCCCAGGCAGAGCGGTCCCGGGGTAAACCCCTGCCTGTGCGCGGGAAGGCGCGCGTGGTGGCCGAGGCTCGCCTTACGGGGGGCGATTCAGGCACATCTTCTCATTTATCTCCCAGGGCTTCTTCGGGTTTTCTTAGAGCGACATCCTTTCGGTGTCGATAGTATCCAGGAACTGTGGCAGAAATTTCTGACTCATGCAGTTGTTTTGGTATGCTGGATGGTTGCTCATGCATAGCACACCGCTGTTTGGCCTCTAATTTAAGTAGAAAGATTAAAATTTCCTTGCTTCAGCATCCTCAGGGGTACAGCCCTCTCTTCGAGCACACAGCTAAGAATCAAATTGTCTCTCTGACTCTAAAATTGCTCACAGGTATTTAATGAGTGATTTTTAAATCGCTTCAAAGTCTCATCTTCTTTACCGATACAAAGCAGCCTCCAGAAATACTGTGGTGTTCATGCTGTTCTACACTGCAGTTGCAATCTGCTGTTGGAGCAGCGGTTTCACAGGTAAAGCTGAATTACGGAACAGTCAGGAAAGCAATCGGACCTTGCAAAGAGTAACATTGGCCACACAGATAAAGTTTAGAATGTGTGTCCTGAGAATTTTTGTAAGTGCAGCATCTAAAGACGAGAAATGCCGAGGCCGGAGTGCTCCTGCCACTGAGGGAGGACACGTGCTGCGCTGCATCTCGCCCGTTGCAGCTCCACAGCCACAGCCTGGCTGGGCACGGGTCGCGTCCCGAGCCAGGGAGGTCGAGAGGAGCTTTTCCCACTGACTTCAGCGTATTTTAGTGCTGGGTGTGCTTCTAGTAAGTGTTGTATCAGGTGATAACTGCTTGCAGAACTGGGTTAATGGCCGATTTCAGAGAAACAACAGCCAGCGGTCAGTATATCTGCCTGTAAATACTTGACGTGCGCAGCCCCTCTGCCTTCCCGGCGTGGAGAGAACAGCCGGAGGCGTCTGTGCCGGGCCGGTGTGAAGGGAGGCGGTGGCGAAGCCTCATCCCAGCATGCCAAAACAAAGGCATCCGCCACTCAACTAAAGCGGAGGTTGTGTCAGGAACAAGACCTTTGTAACTCCCTCCCTGCAGCCAGGAGGCTGGTTTGGGATAGCCGGGAGCATCCCCTGTCGCCGGGGGGAAGCGTCTGGGGTAGCTTTGGCGCAGAAGGGACTCCAGGTAGATTGAGCAGCACCGGTGTGTTTCCCAAGAACGTTTACCCTTCCTTTTTGGTTTTCGGCAAGGCCCTGTGAAAGTGCCCAAGGCTCCGAGCCCACCGGTCGGTGTAACCCGAACTGCTCCGTGTATTTGCACAAGGCTCCGGGGTGAGGAGAGCCCGAGAGCCCAGAATGTCAAAAGAAAGCCGGCTCTGCGACGGGGCCGGGCCGTTCCCGTCCCGGCACATCTGCCTCCGCTGCTGCTGCAGCACAGCCCTGCCCAGGCGCTTGGCCTTTAAATTATTCCCACGGGGGCCAACTGAAAATAATAAAAGAATTGTGTTTTTTTTTTCCTGATGGAATTTATTTTAATCTGTATATAACTTGTAATTTTTTGCTAATTCTTTTCCTATTTTATTTCTTCCTTAACAGTATTTTTTGCATTAGATATCACTATTGTGAAGAAATAATGTTAATATAAGTATGTAGTGAAGGACCAAAATGGTGTAATTAAGGTTGTATGTTGTATGATTGATAACCAGGGAGTAGGAAGATTTTGTCCACGTGCCAAGTGACCCCGATCAGTCCTGCTAGCCTTGCTGCCGACTCTCCAGACAATCACACGGTCTGTTACTTTTGCCTTGAAGCGGCCGCTGCGTCAGACGCGGGTTTCTATTTATTTCCTCGGCCGGTTGGAAAAGCAAACGCAGCCTCCGCCAGCGAGCGAGCGGCCCCTTCCCCGCGTGCCCTTCGCCGAGCACGGCCAGCAGGACCGGGGAGGCCAGCAAAGGATGCCACCGTGCCACAAGTGATGCCACCAGTCTGACAAGTGATGCCACCAAGCTGCAAACAATGCCACCGTGCTGCGTGTCCCCCCGGCAGCCCCTGCCGCCCGCTGGGACTGGGGTGCAGCCCCAGGAGCTGGGGGGACCCGGTGCCTCCCCGGGTGCTGCAGCCCTGGGAGGGAGCAGCTGACGGAGCCGGGGGCCAGCGGGCGACTCTGCCGAGGGGACGCGGACACGGAGCTGGTGGCAGCGCTGGGTTGGTGGGGGCTGCCAGCCTGGCTCCCCGGCACAGACAGACTCATCCGGCGAGCGATGCCAGCACGGCCCGGAGCAGCGCTCAGCCGCTGTGGGACCGTCAGACCTGCAGGTTCCCAGACCTGCCCCAGGAGAGCACGGAAACGCAGCCCGGCCTTACGCACGGGGATAGATGGGTCCTGTCCGTTACAGCACGAAAGCCCGAGCTGCAGCCCCCTGGCTCCTGGAGTATCTGCTTGGAGCGAACCCTACGTCTGAGCATCTTTCTGCGGGGCCGCAGCGCTGTCTGCCCTGTCGGAACGAGATCTGTGGGTGACGGCAAGCGCTTGCGAGCTCTGGCCCGGTGTCGTGTTCATCGTCGCTGAAGCAACCTCTGAAGGCACCGCGCTCCTCGGCAGGAGGAGACAGCGCGGCCGGGGGAGCAGCAGGGAGCCGGGCTCCAGAGTCGGGCCCAGCACCGAGCAGTGCAGGCGTTCCCGTGGGGGTTTCTCTGGGGGTGTTCGTGGTGTCCCCCCCAGTGTCTCAGCCCCCGGCCGGTCGGGGTTTCTCCAGAAGCACCGTTTGTTGGCAGCTCCTGGCTCTGCCGAGCTCGCGCCGTTGCCGTCTCCCTCGCAGGCTGTTCTGCTCCCCGGGGCTCTGCGGCCAGGGATGGGGAGGTACAATCCAGCCAGGGATTAAGGACATTAAAAATAGCGTTTTTAAAATCATGAAATGATTTTTTTTTTCCTTTTCATATTTCCTAATTCAGTTTTCTTCCCGTTTTCTCTAGCTAGTGTCTGTTTGTTGTAGGATCTCCTGACTCCTCTAATTTAGCACTGATTACAAGTTTTAATTTTCCCACGGTTAAGATAAATAAACAGAAAGCCTCACTGAATCTCTATTTATCTTGTAGCTTTCATTCGATTGCACTTGAAATGTGTTGCAACTCCTGGCAGATGTTTTAGGTTTTGATTTGCTGTTGCAGACAACAGCAATCCCTTGTTCTGAAGGGCGTCTCGAGGCGGGTTCTGCCACCAGGGCGCAGGGTGACAGCTCTGGGTCCCTTGGCTTCCCTGGGCCATGGCTGCCACCATCGCCCGGAGCTGGGGCGCCGTGGCCCTGGAGCGGCACAGCGAGGCGTGGGGGGTGGTGACCGGAATCGCTCTTTGTTGGAAAGCCAGGGCACCGCTCGAGGTGGGATTTAAACCAAGAATATTCGTGTAGCATCTATTTATTAAGAGTATTTTCACATCTCTTAGCCATATCGCCACAAGAGCAAGGAGGAGAGGCGGGGAAAGCCCTGTGAATTTGGGGTATAACCAGCTAAGCCGACGGCCCCTGGCTGTTCCCGGGCTGAAGTAAAGCTGCCCTGAGAAGGGTCCTTGCTTCTCCCGAGCACGGCTGTGACCGCGGCTACGTCCTTCTGCCTGAGCCGGGTCGGGAGGGGAAGGTGGGTCTGACGTGGGTGATTTCCCTTTCTCTCGCCTGCTCGGCCCGCGGCAGTGGGGACTCGTGGGGATGGCTGTGGGTGATGCAGGTGCTGCGTGGCTGCCGTGCCGGGCTCTCCGCCGTGCCGGGCTCTCCTTTGGGCCACGCCAGCCCCCGCTTTGCTGTGTGCCGCACACGGGTGTCCCTGCGGGGCCGGTGCCTGCCTGTGACAGTGCCCCGGGCCGGGTCCTGCGCCTGGCGGGTGCGAGGGGACACGAGGGGACGCCAGGGGATGCGCAGGGCTCCGCAGGAGCAGCCGGGTGCCGGCAGCAAAGCCGAACCAAGCGGGGCGAAACGGCAAAACGCCGTCCGAGTTTTCTCAACTGCATTCGGGGACAAAACACAGCGCTTGGTTTCCGTCTTGCTTAGAACAGACTAGTGGAAGCTTTCGATTCCTCCCTAATCAGCACTTAGACTTTCAATAGACGCTCTTGAAAAACGGCTTCTTTTCCACTTCATACGAAGCATTTCGAAAAGCACTTGCACAACGACGTGAACGTGTTTGACTCTAAGCATCAAAGCACTGGATTGTGAGCCCCCCCCTCCCCCCCCCCTCCCCCCAGCCCATTTCAATCTACTGACTTACATTCGATTTTTACGTGCTGTATTTTGTGTGTGTGTGTGTGGCGGGGGCGGGGGGGGAGAGGGAGCGTGGGGGTGTCGGAACCTGCCCGATTCCGGGGGCGACGCATCCCGCGCGCGTCGGTGCTGGTAACGTACGGGCAAAACCCTCTGCTCCCAGGCGACGGTCAGTAGTGTTCTCACAAAGCCATGAAAACTTTTTCTCTGTAGTGTTGAGTGATACTGTGATTAAAATGTTATTGAATGATTCCAAGATTATTTTTTTTTTTCTCTTTCTTCTTCTGTCATTAATTCTTAGTACCACTTTGGAAAAAAGAATGAAAAAGAAAAAAAAAAAAAAAAAAAAGGCAGCTTTGATTTCCAAATGTGCAATTCACATGTGAACAAAGTAATTCTGAAAGTAATTCTCAATGTATTTTACATTCTCGTTGCTCTCTTCAAAGCGAGAGATGTTTTGCCCTGATGTCATTTCCAGCCTGCAGAAGATGTAATTTAAAACATATATATATTGTGCTTGCGAGAATCATAAATCTGTGCATCCCATGTCATTCCTTTTCCCATTGTTACAATACAGATATGATTTTAGGTTGGTTTTTTTTTTTCTTTAGAACTGTATAGTGTTTTTTTAAATCAATTGTAAATGTCTGGTTTTCATATAATGTTTAAAAAACATTGAGAAAGAGGATGGTGCTTGTTCCATATCATTCTTGATTGTATATTGCTTCTGTTATGTTTATAAGTAAACTGTGCATGACTTGTGTTTAGCAGTCATTATTGTGTCTGTTTGTGAAATTTTTATTAAAAAGAAAAAAATTCCGTAGATGCACTTATTGTATATGTGATTAGATTTTGCGTCCGAGGCTAGAAGCCTTGAACTGCCAAGGAAGAAAAAAAAAAAGTGTTGGCAGTTATTAATTAATATGAAATCGCTTTGTTGGGAGCATAATGAAATAAAAGATATGAAGTGTAGAAAATAATTAAAAAAAGCGATTTTACAGATTTCATTTTGATGCTTGTGATAAAAGACAAATGTACTTGTGTAGAGAAATTCCTTTAAAATAATGAATAGAAAAAGCTGATTTTGAGGTTAATGCTGTAGAATAGGAATGTATACCAAATGTAATCTTTCCAATGCTACAATGAATTTATACATGAGATTGATATGCAATAAACCTGTGTGCTTTTATAAGCAATGGTCCCCTGAGCTTTTTTTTGGTGGAAGAAGGATGGAGACCCAGCGTCGTGCAGAGTGACGGCGTTTGGATGGCTCCGTTTCTTACTCGGCCGCACGGTACGTTGGAGAGGCGGAACGCGGCCGGGCAAACCCAGGAACTGAAGGGAAGGACATGGAAATGGGAGCTTCTACGGGGGCGGTTTGGGGGCGTTTGGCAGGAAGAAACGGTCTGATGAAGAACTGGATTTCAGAACTTTTATAGACTGCAAAAATAACAACTTTTATTCCTTCTCTTCCCAAGCGGCTCGTCCGAGTGCGGCAGACGCCGGTGCTGTGCTGTGGGTGCTGCTGGCGACGCCGCGCGTCCTCCCCGAGAGCCCCCGGCGGCTCCGAGCACTTCCACCCTCTGGTGCCCAGCACGATCTTTGATTTTCTCTGTTGGTTTCCAGCGCGGGGGGTGTGAGCGAGCAGCCCCGGCAGGGGGGGTGTTGACGTCCTCCTCTGAGCGCCGCGGGGGGTGACCGCCTGCGCGGTGCCCAGCGCTGGCAGAGCATCCCTGTGTTGTGAATGACGTGGCAGAAGCCTAACGAGCCCTCACCGCCTCTGCGGCGACTTTGTTGTCTGACGGTTGATGTGCTTGGTTTGTAATACTTCAAAAGGGCTTCAAAAAATTAAATGATGGACGCCTCTCCTTGCTGCCGAGGTCCAGGAGGTGCCACCGAGCGGTGCCTGCGTCCCGCTGAAGGGACACGTTGTTCTTGCTGGGCAGTGTGTACGGGGAAGAGTGAGAACCTTCTGGGGTGGGGGAACGGGTCAGGACAAAGAATTAGTGAGCTCTCTCAGAATGTCAAGAATATTTCCTTTCACAACCGGGAGCTGAGAGTTAGCGAACTGTCTAGTGATAGCGGTCAGATGTTTCAGCGGGGGCCCTGGGAGCAAAAATGACTTGAAAGCAGGGGTTTTGAACTAACAACACGCATTACAAAACTGATGAATGGTCCGCGCTTCAAAAAGTCATTCATCGTGATCAAATGATGGTATCCTACATACAGCATAATAGCCCTTCCCTGGAGTTTGCCATGGAAGGGTTTCAGTCTTAGCTGAACTCTTGAGTGGAAACCCTCTGCCTCTCGGGGACGGCTGGCAACCTTTCTCCTTATTAGCCCCGGAGGGGAAGGAAAAAAATCTATCGGCTAAGAAAGCTCTGATAATAGAGCGATTGTCAGGCAGGCCTTAGCGAGAAGAGAACAGTCTTTTAAAAGAATATTGCTGACAAGTGGACTTTGTCATCCAGAAAGCACTTGAGATTCACCATAAACCAGCGAGAGAAAGGCTCCATTTTTAGGGGGGGGGTGGAATGAGAGCGGGGGGCAAAAGAGAAGGTCAAGGAAAAATCTGTTCCCAGTAAATACACAGAGCGCTGTTGAGCCGGGCCTTACTGGGCAGCTGAGTGACTGGGCAGCTGTCAACAGCCTGACCCTCGGGTCCTCCTTCCACCGGTGGCTCCAGCTCCTGACTTTGGTGGTACCAAAGCGTCCGACACTGGTGTTTTCTGCACCTGGAGGGGCAGCCTGGGGTTACGTTGAACCACTGAAGACGTAAACTGCTACAGCAAGGCTTGTACCAGCCTTCAGTGAGAAGGTCCCTGGGCAACCGAGAGTCTGCTGCGGCTTAGCCCCTGAGGACAGTCGGAGGCGCAATAGTTTGTCATTAATGTGATGGGAGGAAGATGCCAAATAATCCTGTAACCTTCAGAGACCTTGGTGAGGAGGCTTTTGGGAACGGGTGATCCTGAGAGTGCCCAGGGGCTGGGAGAGAAGTAGAATCGTAGAATCATAGAATGGATTGGGTTGGAAGGGACCTTTAACAGGCCACCTAGTCCAACCCCCTGCCACGAGCAGGGACATCTTCAATTAGAGCCGGTTGCTCAAAGCTCCATCCAACCTGACCTTGAGTGTTTCTAGGGATGGGGCATAGAATCGTTTTGGCTGGAAGAGGCCTTTAAGCTCATCAAGTCCAGCCGTTAACCCAGCGCTGCCAAGTGACCACTGGCCCGTGTCCCTCAGCACCAGCCCCTTTAAATACCCCCAGGGGTGGCATCTGCCGGGACGTGCGAGCGCTGCGCAAACACCTTCTTGAAGAGAGGGCAAGAAAAATAATTCTTAGTGAATTTTAGTTAGTTCCTGTTAAGCAGAGGCGGACCCCGGGTGCAGAAGGTGAGCAAAGCCCTCCTCGAGGCCGAGATGCCGGGGGTACCGGCTGCCGGCAGCCTCGGGGTACCGGCGGGTACCGGAGCGCTCCGGGACACCCGCCCCGGCCCGGGCCCCGCCGCCTCCCGCCCCCCCCGGGATGCTGGGCCAGGGGGCGCCGTCCCCTCCCCTCCCCTCCCCTCCCGTCCCGTCCCGTCCCGTCCGCTCCGTCCCGGTCCCTCCCCGGGGCGGCTCCGCGCCCGCCCCCGCCGCGGCCCGTCCCGCCCCGCCGCCGCCGCGCCGGGCTCCGGGAGCGCGGGGGGGGCGGTGCGAGAGCCAGGGGGGCCCCGGAGAGGGACCGCGACCGGGAGCAGGGCCGGGACCGGGCCGAGGGGCTGCCGGGCGTCCTGCAGATCACCGGCGCCGGAGCCCCGCGCAGGGCCCGGCCCCCCCCCGCCCCGCCGACCCCGGGAGGAGGAGGCGGGTCCCGGCGCCGGGCAGCGCCTCTTCCGCGCGGGCGGAGCGGGAGCCGCGGGTGAGTAGCCGGGGGGTCGGTCCTTCCCCGAGGGTCGGTCCTTTCCCCGTCCCGGCTGCTGGGGCCTCCCCCGGGGGTGGCGGTGCCGCGGTGGGTGCGGGGGTGCCCCCTCCCCGCACCCTCCCGGGGCGCGGGCGGGAGGCGTGGAGTTGCCGTCGGGGCTGATGGGAGCCCGGGCACGGCCGCCCCGGTGGGGCTGGGGGGGCCCCGGGGGTGCGGGGGGTGCAGCCCGGTCCGGCCCTTCGGTGGCACCAGAGCCCCGGGGCGGGGGGTGTCGCAGCCTCCGAAATGGGGCGTCCCTCTTTGTTGTTATTAGGGCGAGCGCTTAGGGTTGGCTTCGTCTGCGCCGAGACGGGGTTAGGAGCAGACCGCGGTGCTTTTCTCGTCCCTGGACGTTTGGCAGCTCTCTGGCCCAGAGGCGCGTGTCCCTCACGCGTGTGTCCCTCGTCCCAGGACGGGGAAACGAGCACCGTCTTGATCAAATGAGCTTTTGTTGATGGGTCCGTTTTGTGCTTCTGCCGGTCACTGATGCAGGGGAATACACTCAAGTCTTGGGTTCTGTTTCCTGGTCCGTGGCCTTTGGAAAAAGGAACAGCTTGGAGGTGGCGGTGGCATACAATGAGATTTCAGTTGAGAGGGATTAAACCATGTTTTTTTTCCTCAAATGATGTAAGGGGGTAGGCCGTGGGCGTAGAATGCTCTGTCAGGTGTTTGTTCTGGAGGTGCACAGGACGGGGGGTGGCTTGGGAGGAGACGGGAAAGGTTAAACGCGAGCGAGGAGCTTGAGGGAGCGGAGCAGGTGATTTTGCCGGCGGTGTGGAGCTGCTCCTCGGAGTGCTCTGGGACAGGTACGAGCTTTGAGGAGCACAGGGCTCACGGTGAGGCACCCACCGGGGCTTTCTCCACACGTCAGCCTGGGGGAGGTGGTGTGGAGAGGGTGGCAGCCAGGAAGGTGAAGGCTGGCCCCCGTGGCTCAGGCTGGTGGCACCCTTTGTCCCCAGAGGGGATTAAGAGGGGACAGGGAGATGCGGCAGCGGAGAGTCGGGGCTCGGTGGGGCTCCAGGCCTGCCCCGGCTGCGCGCTCAGGTGGGAGCTGCCTGGTTCCTTCTCCACAGCCCGGCTGCTCCCTGGCGCCGCATCCTGCACCGCTCTGCCAGCAGCCAAACGTGGGCTCCAGGAGCCACCAGCCCGGCCCTGACATATGGCAGGGCTCCGAGAGAGGTGTGTGGATGGTGAGAGCATCACGAGTGTGTCCATATGGGCTCTGCCGGTGTACGGCACCCGGGGAAAGCGGCCCCGCGGTTCCCCCTGCGAAGCGGAACGCTGGCACTAAGCCTAAGTGCCCTCTGCCTTACTGGGAGGAGTCATCCCATCTGTCTCTGTCTGTCTTACGCAGCGCTCTGGTTCCCTGTGCCGCCGCCATGTCTCGGAGCCCCCCTGGCAGCTCGGGGGATGAAGAGACCTTTTTCCTGGAGTACCGATGCCACCCGCTGCGGCCAGAGCCCCCCAGCCCGACCTCCCCCGCTGGGAAGAGCAGCTGTGCCGCGGCGCCCGATGCCACCTCGCTCTCGGCACTGGGCTCTCCCACCTCGGCTGAGCCGCGCCGCATCGTCCTCAGCACGGACAGCCCGGCCGCCCTGAAGGTGGGAACCCAGCAGCTGATCCCCAGAAGCTTGGCCGTCTCCAGCAAGACCAAGAACAGCCCCTCCCGGCACCAGAGCCTTGGGGCGGCCGGGTCCAGCCGGGAGCCCCCAGGCCACGACCCAAAGCGGGCGTCCGTCCCCAGCCTCTCCCGGGAGGAGGAGGTGGAGGATGATGGAGGGGGGACCCTCAAGCGCAACCTGAGGAACATGTCCTACCGCGCGGCCATGAAGGGCCCGGGTGCGGAGTTGGAGCCGGCGAACGCCGTCCCCCTCGCTGAAACCCGTGTCAGAGGAGGGCAGCGCCCGGCCTGACCGCAGCCCCGGCAGGAACAAGGTGGGTTTTGCGCCCGCTGTCACCCAGTTGCTCCCAGGTGGGGCTCAAGCCCCCATTTTCGTGGTGATGAGCTGCTGCCGGTGGATCTGCGGAGCCTTTTCCCTGCAACTCCTGTCAGCCACGGAGCTGAGCGAGCCCGGCGTGGAGCTGGCAGGGCTTGCTGAGCTTGATGACGTGACTTGTGGCTTGGGAAGCCTGCGTGTCACCAGCAGGTCCCCGGAGAGCCCGGAAACAGCCGACATGGCTTTCGTGGGGAGTGTAACTGGCTGCTGTGTGGCCCTCGCTGTCGGCAGGCGGCCGCGGGCATGTTTGCAGGGTGGGGTTGGCCGGGCGCGCGGCTCCGCGGTGGCGGTCGGTTGTACACAAACATGGGTGAAGCAGGGCTGGGGAGCGGGAGGCTCCAGTGCAGGCAAAGTCCAGGTGTGAGACAGAGAGATGTGAAAGGCGGCGGCGTAACTGCAAAATGGTTTAGATCGCGACCCCGATAACGCAAGGTGAAAGCTGAGTCACTCCGGTAAGGCAAACAAAATCTCAGACAAAAATCAGGCTGAAAGAACAGCCTGACGGGCCGCGCAGGTAACTTCTCCTCCTTCCTGAAGGAGCTAAACTTTTCCTGTGGACAGAAACACAGTGGCCGCAGCGTGTTCTCCTCTTCTTCCTCTTGCAGAGAACCTTTGGGCGGAGGCGGGTGCAGAAGCGTGGTGGCTCGTTCAAGGACCGTGAGTGCTGCTCCCGTCCTCCCAAGCACGCCGGCTCTGGCATCCCCTCTGCCTCGCAGGGCACCGGGCGCTTCCCAGCGGAGAGAATCCCTGCAAGTCCCTTTGCCATGTGGGCTGCTGCTTGTCCCGCGCGTGGGGCAATTGCTTTTGCCTTGTTTCCCCCGCTGCGAGAGGAGCATGGCAGCCCTGCCTTCCCGCTCCCTGGGGCGTGATGAAGCTGCCGTGCTCGCAGCTGGAGCGCTCCCGGCTTTGCTTGCTCCAGGCAAACCCGGAGAGCTGCGGGAAGCTGCCGGGAGCGGGAGCTGCTGGTGAATTGGAGCTGTGCAAAGTCCGACCTTGGTGGGGAGGTGCTGGCCCGGCCTCGCCGGCGCCCGTGGCAGGGCTCCTGGCGGCAGTGGGAAGGGAAGCCATGGGCCGCAGCTGGGAGAGGCTTCGCTGACCTTGTGCCTTTTCCCATGCAGAGCCCCGGCTGTACCAGGAAATCCGTGAGAGAGGTCTGAACTCCGTCAGCCATGAGTCAGATGACGATTTGCTGGAGGAGTCCATCCCAGAAGAGCCGTCCCCACCGGGTGCCACTATCGTGGTGCAGAGCTACCGCCCGGCGCAGGTGACCTGGAGCCAGCTCCCGGAGGTAGGGGCAGCAGCGCAGCACGGAGGGTCCGACAGGCCCCGCTTGCCCTGGCCGCGGGCTGTTCCCATGCTCGTGATGTCTTGTGGTCACAGCTGAGTGTATTTTAAAAGCTGTCTGAGCTGCCAAACAAGCCGTGAATGGGTAATTCTGCAGCGCTGGTCTTTGCCATGGGATGTTCTGGGGCTCTCCGGCCCTGGCTGGGACACGCAGGTTCCTGCCCAGGCTCGTCGGGATGCCGGCAGAGCTGCTGCGGTTGTGGTCGTGAGAGGTTCACCCGCAGATGGGGGAAAGGCAGATGCTCCTGCTGTGCGTACCTGGGCTTTCCCTGCTGGCCCTTGGGGAGAGCGATCTCCTCCTGCGGAGCAGCAGCAGCTAATCACTGAGGGCTGCGGAGCCGTGGGAGACGGTGATGCTGCGGTGGGAGACGGTGCTGCGGTGGGAGATGGTGCTGCAATGGGAAACGATGCGGCGGTGGGAGATGGTGCTGCGGTGGGTCTGGTGGGCTGTGCGGGGCTGGACTGCACTAGAGGGCGTGCAAGGACCGTCGGTCGGGGCGAAGGCGGCAGCTGATGCGGCCTCTCGCCCGCAGGTGCTGGACTCGGGCATCCTCCAGAAGATCTCGCCCGAGGAGCGCAAGCGGCAGGAGGTGAGAGGAGCCTTCGGCGTTCCCAGGAGGGTGACGTGGATGCCAAAGGCAGCAGGGACACGAGTGGCTGTGTCCGGGAGCTCGTGCACGGGGGTTGGCTCGGAGCAGGGCTCTGGGTTATGGTGCTGCTGCTTTTTCCAGCAGCTCTGGGACTGGGCAGCGCTGGGAGGGCTCACCCGCATGTCATGGAGGGGATGCAGGCAACTCCTTCGGATGCTGGTGGGAAGTAGCCGCTGGAAGGGAAAACGTCTTAGTGCTGTGGCTTATTAATGCCTGAGTGCACTAGAACATGCTGAAGTTACTGGTGTAGGTCAGGCAATGCATGAGATGATACAGGGAATGCCGTACCGTTCGAGCGAAGTAATTTCCAGTGGTTTTGTGCCAACTGAATGTAAATAAGATATACCAAGTTTTAATTCACTGCCTTGTTTAGTCAGTTTGTGCTGTTACGTCTTCACTGCCCTGCTTTTTTTCAGGCAATGTTTGAGATCATCACTTCTGAGTACTCCTACATGCACAGCCTGAGCGTCCTGGTGCGCCACTTCATGCGGTCGGAGGAGCTGAAGGGGACCATGACTCAGATGGAGCACCACCACCTCTTCTCCAACATCAGCGACATCCTGACGGTCAGCACGAGGCAAGTGGGGGCCATTGGCGTGGGGTTGGGACCAGGCAGGCCGGGAGGAGGGACTCCGGAGCTCTGTTTATTTGCCGTATGAAAACAACCATCCCTTGGATTTGTTAAGAGAATGAAACATCCCACCTATTGCCCTTTTTCCTAATCCCTTGTGTCGCAGCATGCTCCCCTGCGGTGCCTTCCTGCCGTTACATGCTCAGGACCTGAATGTCTCATGGAAGATGATCTGTTACTCTTACACCCAGTTTTTTTAATGGGTTATAATGGTGGTGCTCAGTCGTGCAGCTGCCATCGGGCACTGAGGGCTGGCTGAGCCCCTGTCCCCATGCTCGGGACACTCCTGTGTGCCTGGAGACTCCTCCTCGCGTGTCCTGGTGCTGCCATGAAGCTGAAACTGCCCCTTCAAAGAAACTGCCCCACCATAAGCGTGGCCTTTGCTGCCCGGGAGGTGGGGAGCGGGTGCTCGGGGCGGCCGGCGAGCCGTGTCCGTGTGGGAAAGAGCAGGAGGAGAGCGCGGGCCTGGGAACTGCTGCGGGGGCGTTGAGGGCTTGTGGCTTCCGCAGCTGGCCAGAAGCGGCCCTGGTGGGGCAGAAACGAATATTCCCGGAGAGCCAAAGTGGAGGCGGGATCTCGTGCGGGAACGGAGGAAGCGTGTGCGTCTGGGGCCGGGGGTGCTCGAGCGCTGCGTCCCCCGTCTCTGCAGCGGAGCTGCCGGGGCCGCGCTGGAGCCGTGGGTGTCCCAGCTGCGTGGGGCTGACCAGGGCCTTGTCTCCTCTGGGAAAACTGGGGAAAAGCAGCAGTGGGAACATCATTAAACATACATGTGTTCGGTTTGTCCGGCCCTAACGAGTGGCGTAGTGACTTTGTTTGAAATTCTCTCCTTAGCTTCTTTGAAGCGCTAGAGAAGCGACACCAGGAAAACCTCCTCATTCCTGACATCAGTGACATCGTGGAAGAACACGCCTCGAACCACTTCACTCCCTACGTCAGCTACTGCTCCAATGAAGTCTACCAGCAGAGGACTCTCCAGATGCTGCTGTGAGTGCTGCTGCGCTTGGGCTTGCGAAGGAGTTGCCGGCCAGGGTCTGGGCTCCAGGGCGGCCAGCTGGCTGCAGACGGGACTGCGACCTGCCCGCGCCTCCCTCAGCCTCTGGCTGTTTCCTTTTCCCTAAGGAATGCCGTCTCCTTTCTGAGCAGAGTTTCTTCTAGACCTCAGTGTGTCTGTGTCGGGTGATTAGCATGTGGTTTGTGTTGCGCAGTAAGAAGGGTGAAGGACGGGGAGAAGTGGGGGAAACGCTACCACGTACTGAAAGGCAGATGGGTCTCGCCAAGGTCAATAGCACATATGTGGTGTGTTAGGGACACGTGGGGAAGCTGTTTGCCTCCGGATCATGCTGGTGGTGCAGGTCAAGTGTGTGTCTGCTGTTGGTACGTCTACGGCTTTACCTGCCTTTTGGTGGACTCGACATCTCTCGGTGCTTTTCCCCCACCTCCTGACGGCTCCGTCCCTCCCCAGCCCAGCTGGGTGCTCGGAGATCAGGCTGCCCTTGAGCAGCAGGGGCAGAGCTGGGAAAAATCTTGATAACCGAAGAACAGAGTTAATGGAGCTTTCTTGTCCCGTTCCAGAACCACAAACCCCTTATTTAAAGAGGCCTTGAAACAAATTGAAAGGAAACCAGAATGTGGAGGCCTGCCAATGATATCCTTTCTCATTCTCCCTATGCAGAGGGTAACGCGGCTTCCCCTGCTGTTAGATGTAAGTAAGTCACAGGGTGGCATTGCTTGGCACCTCTCAAGAGGTGACGGTGTTATAGCCCGTCTTTGGCTCGCTGAGCCCGGGACAGCCTCCTGCTTGGACTTCCATCCCTCTGGGAGCCGAGGCTGGGATGCCTGAGCCTGTGTTCAGGATTTAGATCCAGAGCGATCTGCTTCTTGTGGGTGTCGGATGCGCAGCTTAAAGCGTTGTGAATAACGCTTCACGTCTCGGCACCATCCACTGGAGCGACGTGAGGTTCTTCTGTGTCCCGTGCTGCACCTGGGTACCCAGAGTGGGGTGACACGAGCGTCCCGTTTGATTAACAGTTAGATGGCCCAGGAAGGGAGAGCAGGTTTTGCACAAGCTTCACTGAAATCTGGGACTTGTGGACGCAGCTGCTGTAAACAGCAAAGCTGCTGGACGTGGGATCTCTGGTAACTGCTCCCGGTCTGTGGTGGGCTGCGGCAGAGAGGGCCAGGGGAATGCCCGGTGCGCCGGGTGATGCTCAGGCACGTATCTGATGTGAAAGCCCCAGCAGAAACCAGATTCACTGCTAAACCTTGCTTTGTGCCTCTCCCGCTGCCAGGCTGACCGTTGGGAACGGCTCGAGCCGTGCCACGTCCTGAAATCCCAGGGAAGTGGCTGATGCGCAGGTCTCTGTCTTGCAATGTCACTAAAGCGTCTTGTCTTGACATTCTAGACTGTCTGTCAAAAAACAAAAGCATGCACTGCAGCGTACGGAGCTGCCACCAGAGCTCTGAAAGCCATCAGCAAGGTGAGGCCCGGCCGCCAGCTCTCCACCTTTCCTCCCTCCAGCTCGTCACCCTGGCCCCGAGCCTGCCGTTCTGGCCTCTCATTTTCCCCCCTACATCGGTTCACTTGGGATCTCTCTGCCCCAAACAGCTGCTGGATCTACACGTCTTCTCCCTCGCTCGCCTTTTTCACCTGATCTTGATTTTTTCCTTTTTCTTGCCGTCTTTCCTTCTTTCCTCTTTGGCCCATCTTTTGTCCTTCCTTTCAGTGCCATCTTCTCCATTAGCGCTCTCTCTTCTCAGAACCTCGAGGTGACAGCGAGCTGTGACACTTCCTTGCCGTGGTTTTTGGAGATTTAGGCAAAGAGTAGTGAACAAAGCAAAGAGCAAAATGTAGAGGAGCGAAGGAGCATCGGGAGTGGTGGGAGTCGTGCTCCCCTGTCTCCTCTCCATCTGGTTTCCCATCTGGTGGTCACTCACGCAAGGCAATGCACCACGGAGATTATGGCCACCAAAGTGGCGGTGGCGGCTCTTCCTTTTGTCCCCCTAAAGCCCAGCTCTTGGCAGTGCACTCCTGCTGCTCGTGGTCTGTCCGGCTTGCTCATCCCTTGGTGGAACAAAATGCGTGGCCCCCATCCAGACCACGCTGGACCACCCTGCCCCGGGCTGGAGGGGTGGCCGGCAGAGCGGCATCTCGCCAGCGCGAGGGGCCGGGGTGCCACACAGCTGCCCGCTCAGTGTGGCATTGCTTCACCTGCCTGTGGAAGGCCTCTGCCCTCCCCTCCCCCTCTCTGGGCATTCATCCTCCTCTCTTAATTCTGATTAATTCTTCCTCTTCGTACTGCTCCTCGGTGAAGCTCGGGCTTGGTGCGGTTTCACTTTTGTCCTTCTCCAGGCAGAGGAAACGTGCCGTCTCTCTCCTGGAGATCTCCTTAGTGGCAGGAGAACCTCCAGCTGCCTTTCCCCAAACCTGGCTTGAACCCTGTGCCGGGGCTCGGCTGTTTCTGCTGTTGAGGGAAGCCGCTCGACCTGGCGGCGGAGGACGGGTGGGCTCAGCCTCCTGCCATTCTCCTCTTCCCTTGGGGTGTTGTTCTTTTTCTAGCTGGTGAAGAACTGCAATGACGGAGCGCGCAGTATGGAGAGGACAGAGCAGATGTACACCCTGCAGAAACAGCTGGAATTTGGAAAAAAGAAGGTGAGGTCTTGTGGAAGTGGCGGGAGGAAATGTTCGGGGGGCGTGCTGGGAGAGTGGCCCATCCCAGGCGTGTCAGACCTGTCCTGGGAATCCTTCCAGCTGGAGCATCGCTGCTGCAGGACCAGCAGCACCGCTCCATGCCCCGGGTGGCCTTTTTTTTTTTTTTTTTTTTTTTTTTTTTTTTTTTTTCCTGCTGTTCTGACTTAAATCTGGGTTTCTGGGCGCCCGCCCTGCCAGCTTGGAGGGTTCAGCAGAGCAGTCCTGGGTAATCCACGCTCCCTCACAACCCTTCGCGTTCTCTTCTGCCTCGGGCTGAGCCTTCATCTCCCGCTCACGGCGGTGAAAGCTGGACTCGCCCCTGACAAGAGGAGGTTTTCCCCGGGCGGATCGGCTGGCAGCGCGCTCTGCCCTGGCTGGCTGGTTCCCGGCAGACGGGCCCTTCGTCTGGCTGTGGGACTGTCAGGTGTGGGCAGCTTTCCAAAGGGCTCCGGTAAAGCCTTGACACGGTGCCCCGCTGCTGCCGTGCGGGGGGGCTGCGTCTCCAGGTGTGCTGCTCTGCTTCCTCACCAGCCTCCTGGAAAGTCTCCTGGAAAAAACGCTTAAAAATGTGTGATGTGTCCATCCCGACTGTCCCCGGGGTCCACTGCAAGTTCAAATACAGGTTCTGGGCTTGGTTTTGCCTGCTGCCGGTGAGCCAGTAAGTCAGGACTTTTCTTTGATCCGTTTCAGCCTTTCCCGCTGATCTCTGCGTCCCGCTGGCTGCGGAAGCGGGGGGAGCTGTACCTGCTGCTGTCGGAAGAGGCGGGCATCTTCCGCCGAGGCGCCGGCAGGCTCTGCTACCTCTTCTTGTTCAATGACGTCCTGATCATCACCAAGAAGAAGAGGTAAGGCTCGGGGGGGGACACCCCTTGCTTTCCCTGCATAACAACTAGGGAGGTTAAAAAATCTCGATTTCCCAAGCAGCACGTAGCCTAAGCGATTCCCGAGATTTCCCCGTTTTGACCTTTATTGAGGTGTCCCCTGTTGGCCAGAAGGGAAGCGCCCAGCCCCGCAGCCCTTGGCCTTGCTTCTGTTTGTGGCTGGCCGGCCGGCAAGTCCGCGGAGCCGTGTCCCACCCCCGGGCATCAGCCCATGTCCTCACCGTGATGGTCACCTCGGTGGTGCCCACTGGACTTCACCCGCCGGGGCTCTGGGCCGTGCCGGGGGGCAGCTCGGTCCCCGATGTCAGCACCTGCTCTGCGGCTGTGCTTGGCTGAGGTGCTGATCCCGTCCTTGCCGCAGCGAGGAGAGCTACACCGTCATGAACTACGCCACGCTGGACCAGGTCACGGTGGAGAAGATGGAGAACGCCGAGCCACCTTCCCCCCCGCCCGGCAAGGCGGGGAGCGGTGGCATGGCCCGCGGCGCGGCTGGCGGGCACCTGCTGCGCGTGGTGATGGAGAGGGACAGCGAGGGCAGGCGGGAGGAGGTCGTGCTGTCGGCGGAGACGCTGTGAGTGGCCCGGTGGCGTTTCACAGGGTGCACGTTCTTGCTTGTGGGATAAACTGGGGCCCTGGAAATCCCCCTCAGGCCTCTGCAAAGCACCTTTCCCTCCCTCCTCCTCCTCCCAGAAAGGGGGACCTGCGCGGGCTTCTCCCCTTGCTGTCTTTTAGATTTCCCATATAATTCCTGTATAATGCTTCCCCTGGTGCAAATTAAGCAAAGCGGCTGGGTGATGTGTACCAACTTGTGATGAATCTTTGCATTGAATGCTCTGACCAAATGCTTGTCCAGTCTGGCTTCCCGGGAAAGCCTTCATCCTGCTGGGAATTTCCCAGCTGCTGCCAGCAACAGGGATGCTGTCTCTACGCCTTCTTTTGTAACATGGGCTTTCCCTCTGCCAGGAGTGACCGGGCCCGGTGGATTGCTGCGCTGATGCACCGAGAAAAGGAAAAGCCGGACACCACTCCTAAAGGAGGTACCAGGATGCTGGAAGTCAGGGGATTAGCGGTCAGACTGGAGCCTGAGCATTTCCAGGCACAGGTTTTTACCCTGTTCTTATCCGCTCCTGCTGGCGAAGGGGCTGAGGACGTGTGTCGATGGAGGGAACACAGGGTACCACGTGATGGAGAGGAGAACTCAGGGTACCAAGCCTGGCTCATTAGGAGTTGCCTCCCATTAAGTTATCGGTCACAATAAACCTTCGGTACATTCCCTAGGAGGCACAGTGAAATTCCAGCGATGCCTCAGGCTGTAGAAGAGCTTTGGCTTCCCCTCCCCATGCGCTTGGAGGGGGCAGGCGGGGAAGGGAGCAGGGTGCGGGGCTGCGGCTGCCGGCCGTGCCTGCTCACTCGGGCCCTGCTGTCCCCCGCAGAGCTGAGCCAAGTGGAGATCACCCGCGCCTACCTGGCTAAAGAGGCGGACGAGATTTCCCTGCAGCAGGCGGACGTCGTCCTGGTGCTGGGGGGAGAGGACGGTGAGTGTCGGCAGCGGGGAGCTGCGGCCGGGGAAGGCTTACCTTAGGTAGAGCAATGGTGGGGTGGAAAAGCTTCAGTGATCCCACTGAACCAGAATTTTAGCAATTTCCAGAAGCTTCCAGGAAACCCTAGCTGCTGGCGGGGTCCGTGTCGCTGGCTGGTGCTGTGTCCCAGCAGATGACGGTGGGTCCATGGAGGCTGATGGAGGTGGCACTGCCAAGGGATGGGCGGCTGGTGTGTCACTTACCAGTGACTCCACGGCGCAGGCTGTGGCTGGCAGCCAGCAGCAGAGACCACAAAAGTCCGAGAAATAAGCCCCAGAAGCAATAAATCAGGAACCTCCTCCCCTGTGAAGCTTTCCCTGGCCACCTCTGGCCGGTGCCGCCGGGCAGGGCAGCGGTGGAGCCCTCTCCTTCCACCGCGTCCCCGGGGGCTGTGGCCCGTCCCCCTGGCGTGACCATCCCCGCTCCTCTCCTAGGCTGGTGCTGGGGTGAGCGGCTCAGGGACGGCGAGCGGGGCTGGTTTCCCCAGTCCTGCGCTCGGCAGATCACCAGCCGCACGGCCGTGGAGTGCAACGTCCGACGGATGGAGCGGCTGCGGATAGAGACCGACGTGTAGGGTGACAGCCGAGGAGAGATCCCTCTGCCGTGACTTATTTCAGGGGTCCTCAAACCTCTGCGGACTGAGCCCATAGCAAGAAGGGAGCGGGAGCCCCTTTCTTCTTGAATTTCGTTTGTCTTGAGCAGTCACAGGCGGCAGATCTTATCGTTCAGGACCGGTCTTTGTAGTGGCCGTGACAGCAGCTAATTAATGTGAGACCTGGCATCCGAGCGCTCCTGGCCAACGTTAATGACCTGGAACAGGCTTCAAGAGGCAGCCAAGGTGTTGGCTCAGGCTGAAAAGGCCACGGCCGTGTCCTGGGCTCTGTGAAGTGCCTCCTGCTGCCGTCCCCTTCCCTGCTGATCTCTGGGCCGATGCCTGGTGCCAGCGGCTCCACACCTTGCGAGGGAAGAGCCGGGGCATGGGGCGACCATACCTGAATCAAGCTAGTTATTCCTTGACTGAGTTTTTCCCTCCTGTTTCTTTTTTATTCTTTCATTTTTTTCTCCCCACCATTATTCTTGGTTCTTTTGAACACAGCTGTGACCTTGGCAGGGGGAGGTGATACCTTGCACTCACTTGCCAAAACATTAGGTGCTGGAGCCGGCGGAGTTGTCCTCGTGGTGTCAGGTCTAGGGCCAGAAAGGGGATGCTCCGGCCAGAGGGAAGCAGGGCGAGGAGTGACGCTGCAGCCCCCGGCTGCCTCTCCCCTCTCCGGGGGGGTTGTGCCAGGGCAGAAGGTGGGGGGTCACTCCACCGCAGTCATGGAGGGTCAAACCCCATCCTTCCCGGGGCAGAGCGGTCCCCTCTCCTGCCCTTCTCCCCCAGAATTAGCACCCACAGGTGATTAACGAAGAGGGCTGCGGCAGGGTGGTTGCTTTGTCGTGGCTGAGCTGTTCACAGCTGGGTTTTTCCCCAGCCAGATGTTTAATGCCGCGGGGCCATGGGGGGGGGGATGGCAGTTCCCGGGGCCGATGCTTGGCCTCAGGGAGGGGAAACGGCAGCGATGATTTTGGGGTGAGGCGGTGCCTGGGTTGGGATTCACAGGGGCAGCCGTGCTGTAATGTGTCTGTTCTGATTAGACTGTTAAAGGATTAATTGGATTAACAATAAATTGATGGATCCCAATGAAACGCGTGTTCTCCTTGCCCAAAAGGGAACTGCACCCACCATCAGCAGCACCGGTGGGTCCCTGTGTTTGGCCTGTGAGTGGGGATGGGTGTCCCCGAGCACGGCAGCTCGTGGCCGACTGATGTCAAGGAGCCAGGTTTCCCCATTAAAAGCTCTAAAAGTAAAGCTTTGGGCTGATGGCAGCATCTTTCTGGCCTCTGCTCGTTCTCGACACGTGCGCATCTTGGGACCGATCCCTCAGCACAGCTGACTAAGCCTCTGCTGCCAGCTGCGGCGCATCTCCAGGGTCATTGACTGAGAGAGACCAGATAAACAGAAATTCAGCGAGGCTTTCTGTTTATTTCTCTTAACTGTGGAAGAATTAAAATTTTTCTTCTGTGCTAAATCAGAGGAGATGGGATCCGCAAAGAGAGACACTCGCTGCATGAAAACGGGAAGCAAACAGACTGTATTAAGAAATACGAACAGGAAAAAAGAAAGTTATATAAAAAAAATATAGGTAGAGAGTTGCCGCGCTCCCATGCTCAGACGCAGGGTTTACTCCAAGCGGGGGCCAGGAGCTGCAGCTCAGGGATTCACGCTGTAACGGGACAGGACCGATGTATCCCCATGTTTAAGGCTGGGCTAGTTTTCCGCGTGCTCCTGGAGCAGGGATGTTGGTGCCGAGGGCTTCCCTGCACCTCAGTCCTGGGCGGCAGGGGCTGCCGGGGGGACATGTGGCACAGTGGCATCGCTTGTCAGACCGGTGGCATCACTTGTGGCACGGTGGCATCCCTTGCTGGCCTCCCCGGTCCTGCTGGCCGTGCTCGGCGAAGGGCGCGCGGGGAAGGGGCCGCTCGCTCGCTGGCGGAGGCTGCGTTTGCTTTTCCAACCGGCCGAGGAAATAAATAGAAACCCGCGTCTGACGCAGCGGCCGCTTCAAGGCAAAAGTAACAGACCGTGTGATTGTCTGGAGAGTCGGCAGCAAGGCTAGCAGGACTGATCGGGGTCACTTGGCACGTGGACAAAATCTTCCTACTCCCTGGTTATCAATCATACAACATACAACCTTAATTACACCATTTTGGTCCTTCACTACATACTTATATTAACATTATTTCTTCACAATAGTGATATCTAATGCAAAAAATACTGTTAAGGAAGAAATAAAATAGGAAAAGAATTAGCAAAAAATTACAAGTTATATACAGATTAAAATAAATTCCATCAGGAAAAAAAAAACACAATTCTTTTATTATTTTCAGTTGGCCCCCGTGGGAATAATTTAAAGGCCAAGCGCCTGGGCAGGGCTGTGCTGCAGCAGCAGCGGAGGCAGATGTGCCGGGACGGGAACGGCCCGGCCCCGTCGCAGAGCCGGCTTTCTTTTGACATTCTGGGCTCTCGGGCTCTCCTCACCCCGGAGCCTTGTGCAAATACACGGAGCAGTTCGGGTTACACCGACCGGTGGGCTCGGAGCCTTGGGCACTTTCACAGGGCCTTGCCGAAAACCAAAAAGGAAGGGTAAACGTTCTTGGGAAACACACCGGTGCTGCTCAATCTACCTGGAGTCCCTTCTGCGCCAAAGCTACCCCAGACGCTTCCCCCCGGCGACAGGGGATGCTCCCGGCTATCCCAAACCAGCCTCCTGGCTGCAGGGAGGGAGTTACAAAGGTCTTGTTCCTGACACAACCTCCGGCCCGGCACAGACGCCTCCGGCTGTTCTCTCCACGCCGGGAAGACACACTGACACGGGGATTTGCTGTACTGGACCACGCGAGAGCTCTGTGTCTATCCGCACAGTATCTCTGATTATTACACCTAATTTAGGCTTCCTTTTTGGTGGAGCAAAGTGGGCTGACGTACTCCTGGGATGAAAACCAGGCTCCTGCTGCCCTGCAGAGCCCGTCGCGAGCAGCCGGCACTGCCAGTGTGGAAGGCACTGCCTGTCGCCGGGAATGCTAACTGGGAGCTCTTGTGCTGATGGAGAGGGTCGGGCTGCGGGCACCGGCTCTGCAGGGTCGCTGGGGTCAGCGCTAGAGCTCTCCCCCACCCACGGCAAATGGTAATTTACAGTAAAAGAACACTGCAAATTCGAATTAAAAAAAAAAAAAAAAATCATTCAAGTGAGGCGGTACTTCTGTGGAAGGCAGGATCTCAGGAGGGCGGGCACGTTCAGCCATCCGTTCTGCCCCCACTGTTGTACAGCTTCCCATAAATACTGGTGCATAAATACCTATTTTGGCCCATACTTTCAGCCCCCTCCCCAAGCCCAGCACCCAAAGGATGAAGGCCAGCAATTCGCCACGAGCGATCAAAGTCCGCTGACCAGGAGCGATCGCTTCTGAACCGTTCCTTCTGGTCTCTGGCTGAGGGCACGCCCGGGTGCCGGGGTGCTTGCCCTTGCCACGTGCCCGGGGGCCAGCCCGTGCCGCCCCGGCGAGCCGGTTACCCTCGGCGCTTCAGCCTCGCTCAGACAACCCCAAAAGCAGCAGCTTAGTCCATCTGGCAACCATAACCACTCGCGTGGCTTGTAAACAAGTTCATTAAATACGTCGTCGTCTTCCTCTTCAGGCGGCTGCTTGGGGACACCGAGGGAGCGCTCCCGGCAGATGCAGGACTTAGTGCTCCACCGGCCGGAGCCCCCCCTGTGGCGGGGGTGAGCCGGTGGGCGGCGGGGGCTGCAGGGCTGGAAGAGAAGCCAGGACAGGTCAGGGGATGCTACAGGGCTGAGCGCCGGCACTGCTGCTCTGCTGGGGGCAGCCCCCACGCCCCGCTCCCCCCCTGCCCAGGGAAGGGGGGAGCTGGCCCCGCTCCGCGCCCGCGGATGGGCTTCACCTTTTTAGGTGACAACAGGCCACTGGTGGGGGGGTCTCTTACTGACCTGGGAGCAAGGAGGGTTGCTCGGCCGAGGGCAGACGAGGAGTACCACCTGCAAAGCAAGTCCGAGCATCCTGACACCCATCCCCGTGACACCCACGGGGGAGCTGCTCTGAGCCAACAGGGGCCATGATGGTTTGGGCAGAAATAAGGGTTTTTCCACCATGGCTGGTGCACAGGATCATTTTGTTCCAGTGTGCCCAGAAAAGAGTGGATTTTGTGTCCTGGCTTTACGCCAGGCACATTTGGGGTTAGGCTACTCAACAGCTTTATTTTCACAGCACTCTCAGCGTCCAGCCTGTGTCTTCCCTCGTGGCTGGGGTGACGGTGAACAAATCATCTCAAATGAGGGCCTTGGGAAGAGGCAGGTGCTACACCCTCTTACTGGTTTGAATTGACAGTACCACTACCAAACCCAAACCACCACGGCACGAGTGACAGCCCGGGCACGGGTACCACAGCATCCTTCCCGCAGCAGCTGCTTTTTTAGGCTCCCGTGGCCTCCAGTGGTACTCACTGCGCCTATACGTTACCTTCCCGACACGTCGGTCCCATGTACCCGTTCAGGCAGAGGCACTGGCCGTTCCGAGCGTTACAGTAGGAGCTGCTGGGGGCACACTGGCAGGCCAGGCTGCAGTCGGGGCCGTACTGGGTCGGCCGGCAGTCTGGAGAGGGGGCAGAGAGGGACTCCGCTGCAGGGCAGCCTGCTTCTGCCGTGAGCAGAAATGCCCGGCCATTCCCCGCTGCCCACCAGGCAGAGCTTGCGGTGGCGGCTGAGATAAAGCAGAGAGCTCTTTGCCTCGTCTCCCCCCAGCCTGCTCTCGATCTGCGGTGACACAGAGCATCAGAGCGTCCCAAGGTGGTCCTTCTGCATTTCAGCCTCAGCCTTTTGACGCTGGTGAACTAAATACAAGGGCACTGGAGGCTGGGGACTCAGATGTGACTACAAATAGAGGCTGGAGGCGTGACTGCCTCTGTTCAGAGACCCTCTTACTCTTTGAGGGGACACACAAATAAGAAAGCCCCATTCCATGAGCATTCAGCCCCAACAAGAGGGGTTTCACATCCATTTTAGGACAGGGCTTCTAGCCCACTGGGCTTCTAATGCCCCTCTTGCACGGTCCCCTTTCCCACCTTCCCAAGCTGCGGCTCCACTCACCCAACCCGCACTTGAGGCCAGTTTTCCCCGGCGGACACAGGCAGCGTCCCGTGGCCGGGTCGCAGGGCGCATCGCCGAGGCAGTCGCAGAGCTGCTGGCATCCCTCGCCGTACGTTCCCTCCTTGCAGCCTGTTTTGAGAGGGGAGACAGGGCACAGGCGCTACGACGCCGTGCCTTGGGATCCCACCGATGCCTGGGGAAGGCGGGGGAGGCCGTGGTACCTGTCTGGCAGCGCTCGCCGCCGAGCCCAGCGGGACACTGGCAGCGGCCGGTGGCTGGGTCACAGCCTGCTCCGTGCTCACAGTCGCAGCGCTCCCGGCAGCCAGCTCCATGGAAGCCCGGGGGACAACCTGCGATGGGGCCGGGGGGAGAGCTCGGTAAAGCACGGGTGGGTTGGACTCAGGATCAGCTGCAGCAAAGCCTCCGCCAGCCCAGCAGAGAGAAGCAGCGAGCCTCGCTGAGCACAGCCCCACGCCTCACGCTGCAGGCAGAGGGGTCTCCATGCAGGCGGCATGTAGAGAACGGACACAGCGCTCCTTTTTTCAGGATTAACTGCATCCCTAGTGGGATGGGGAAGCGGGACATGTTAGGACACGCAGCCTACCGCTTCAGACAAGAGATGGGACATGAGGGAGAGGGGACACGGGGGAGATGGGACAAATAGGACGGGATGAAGGATGCACTTACGCAGGCGAAGGGAAGGAGGCACACGAACAGCCGGGCACACACAGGGCCCATGGCCCACAAACGCCTCAGAACACAACAAGCGCTGGCAGATGTCCTTGCCCAGGGCGGGGGGGTTGGAACAGGATGATCTTTAAGGTCCCTTCCAACCCAAACCATTCTCTGTTTCTAGGGTTCTACGAATGCACACAGCTGCCCGCTGCCAGCCCCGGCTGTGGAGCGTTTCAGCTCCGAAGGTCCCCGGCGGTGCCGTGTGTGCCCAGCTGCCTCGGAGCGGCACCTCTGTGTCCAGCGCTCCCACCCAGGGAATAGGAATTACCTCCTCAGCCACTACTTCTGCTTCCCGGGCAGGGCTGGCGGTGAACACCAGTACAAAAGGAAGAGCCCGCAGGAGCGCACAGCCACGTGCGCGACACCAGCGGGTCACACCTCCGTCCTACCGTCCTGCTCGCCGGATGAGCTTTAGAAAACATTCCCCCCACCCTCACAAAGCCGAAGGTGCCTCCGCTGCCACGACTCACTGTGTTCGCAGAGGGGCCCGTAGTGGCCGGCGGGGCAGCGGCAGGCTCCCGTCCCCGGGTCGCAGGTGGCATTGTGCAGGCAGGCGCAGCGCAGCTGGCAGTTGGCACCGTACCTTCCCGGCGGGCATTCTGCAGGGAAGAAGCGGCGACAGAGCTGCTCAGCGGCCGGAGAGCCGGCCTGGCCCTGCTCCTGCGCTTCAGAGGGCAGAGAAGGCAGAACAGACACAGGTGGGGATAACAAACTGGACCCAGTATGAAACAGACTGAGCGAGCTCCACAGTTCCTGGGCCGGTGCAGGGCAACGCATCCAAGTGGGGTTTACCTAATTCACAGGATTTCCCCGTCCACCCGAGCGCACACGAGCAGGAGCCGTCGGCAGCATCGCACAGCCCCCCGTTGAGGCAGGAGCAGGTCTGCTGGCAGCCCACCCCGTACCGGTGCTCCTCACAGCCTGCGGGACAGGACCAGAGGAAATGGTCTGAGGTTGCGGCAGGGGAGGTTCAGATTAGATATTAGGAGGAATTAATTACTTTACTAAAAGAGTGGTCAGGCACTGGAACAGCCTGCCCAGGGAGGTGGTGGAGTCACCATCCCTAGAGGTGTTTAAGAAATGTCTAGATGTGGCACTTCAGGGCATGCTCTAGTGGCAGAGACTGTAGGTTGTTTGGTTGGACTCGATGATCTCAAAGGTCCTTTCCAACCATGAAGATTCTATGACGAGAGGCAGTGGCCGTGGGCACGGGGACCACGGCACGGCTCTGGCAGGAGCCCAGAGGTCTCCAGGCAAGGAAATCAGTTCCCACTCAGGACCTTTTTCCATCCGACTGCCTGAAACGCCTGCTTGTCCCGACGCATGACCCTGCAGCTGCTGTTTACCTTGCTCACAGGTGGGACCAGCTCTTCCCGGTGGGCAAATGCAGTCTCCGGTGATGGGGTGGCAGGTCGCGCCGTCCCCGCAGGAGCACAGCCGTGCACAGTCCTGGCCATAGCGACCAGCAGGGCATCCTGGAGGGATGGAGGGAGACCCTGGTCACGCCAAAGCACAGCTGGTTTGAGGGCTAGCGAGGAAGGACTTTGCAAGGGCACAAGAGCAGAGCAATGGGGCAGCAGGAGGAGTCCACAGCCCCATCGCTCGTGCGCAGTGTGGCTGGCGGACTGGGGAAAGAGCTTTTAGGATTTAGGAGCAGGGCGTTTTTTGCAGAGAGAGAGCAATACAGTGATGGCGTGATGCAAAGGCTGGTGTGTCAGGCCTTTCCCGGTGGAGAAACCATTTGTGTGATTCTCAAATGATTTTGAGAATCACACAAATTCTCTAAATAAAACAAACGGAGCAAGAAAATGTTTCCATGGTTCAGACAGACAGCAAAGGAGATCAGTGCGACTCCATGCCCACAGTAAGGCCGGTACTATGCACGGGGAGGGCATTGCTGAGAGCGCAGGCTGCACGGTCAGACAAGGAGCTCTTTTCCTGCCGACAGCCCCGTGCAGGAGTCGGTCACTGTAACGTGTCTCATCTCCCGCAGGGCCAGCACCCGGCTGTGTGCAGGATCCGCACTACCACCGTTCACCTCCTGCCGAGGAGAGCCCTGCGAGCTCCTGTCCCCCGGCCGGGTGGCCCGGGCACTCACCCACGCTGCAGTCCGCGCCGATGTAGCCAGCCAGGCAGTGGCACGTCCCTGTGGCAATGTCACACTGGCCCCCGTTCTTGCACTTGCAGGGCCTCTCGCAGTTGTGGCCATACCACCCAGGGGAGCACTCTGCGGGGAAAACAGAGACAATGGCCTCAGTGCCCAAAAAGATGAGAACAAGGTCCAAACTCTCTGGAAAAAACCACCAGATGGATTCAGATAGCCATTTCATCAGAGAGGAAGCCGACAGCTCTGCTGGGGGTGGGCTTGTGCCAGGCTGGCACAGTCGAGGGGCTACTGGTCCGCTTGGTAGCATAGAGCTGCTCCAAAGCACGCATGAGTCAACCAGCTACAAGAACACACCAAGGGTGTGCAACTCACACCCCCCATCCCTTCCACGAGCGGGTTCTGCGGGATGTGACCCGTCCATCACAGACAGCACGAGCTCCTGCGAGCCATGCTCCGGTGCCTCTGCCCCGACGGCGCATGCCAACATGCAGGAACGCGAGAGCTGCTCTGAGGGGCCGCCTGGTCAGCGGGAGCCAAAGAAAAGCCCAGAAAACACTTATAAATAATCTCAAGGCAAACTAGCAACAATGCCAAGGAGCTTCGGACTGTTCAGAACCTCTCTGCTGAAAATATAGCTGCGAAATATCCCAAAATGCAAAAGTAAAATGGCCAGAAAATGGCTGAAAAATGGCCAAAAATGGGCCTGAGTGCAGATGAGAATGACGTTTTGTTTCCATGAACTCCTACTTGCGAACGAGTCATTGAGAGACGCCGCAGAGATCAGAGCCTCCCTGTGCAGGGCCAGGCTTGGGCCAGGGAGCAAGAAAGCACTTGCCTGGACAGACTCAGCCGCGGGGCTGTAGGAGCTGGGCAATGGTCAAGAGCAGAACCAAAAAAGACCTTGGCCAAGCCGATGAGGACAAAGGCGACCACGGCAAAGACAGCCCGCCTTTGAAGGTGCTCCAGCAAGCTGGCTGCTCCCTGCGCTGAGGCTTCTCCGGCAGTCAGCCCACCACCATCCCCTGCGCTGGGGAGCCATGGCTCTGCACTGGCACCGCCAGCGTTCCCGGCACTGTGCCTTCAGCGCGGCCTTGGTCCGTGCAAAGGTCTGTGAAGCAGAAGAGGAGCCGAGAGCAGACTCACCCAGCTGGCAGGCGGGCCCGTGGAAGCCGGGGGCACAGACGCAGGCCCCGGTGACGGGGTGGCACTCCTGGGTGGCTCCGGCACACTGGCAGATCTGCCCGCAGCCCTCCCCGAAGGTCCCTGGCAGGCAGGCTGTCGGGAGAGAGGGCACCAAGGAGGCTCAGATTCACTTAGCGGGAGCGATCCCACCCCCCTGCGCAAGACCTTTTTTTTCCCCTTCCTATTTTAAGCCAGGATTTAGGAAGCCTTTTATGACAGTGAAAGTTCTCTGCCACCCAACGAGCAAAGGCACCCGCATGCAAACAGTTCCTCGACTCCACTTAAGACTTGGATTGAAAAGAAAACTGTACTTAAAGGCATCAGATGCCTTTGGCGATGCCAGCCCTACCTACCCTCATATCCCCGCCAGCTTCCATCCCCACAGACACGGCAAATACACCCCTGTCCCCCGGGGAAGGAATGCACTCACATGCCTCGGTCTCTTCCAGACTTGCTCATACCCACAGGAGCTCATTTTAATACTGATTTATTGCCAGTCCTCTGGATAAATACGTAGCTCTGATTTCCCACTTGGCTCCCTGTGCTTTGCTAACATTCTGTGGGCGAGCACCCAGCTGCCAGAATGTACGTGAGCTGCTCCTTGGCACAGCTCGCTGGCGGGGCTTTTTTTTTTTTAAACTTTATGTAGAAATTGCTTGACCCATCATGTTCCCAGAGCCCGTCAGCAGAACCGCAAGAGGATCACTCCCTTCTTCGTACGTTTCTCACATCCAGAGCCTGTAAAGCCCGGCGGGCAGCCGCAGCGGCCGGTGATGTGATCGCAAGGCACTCCCTGGGGACAGGCGCAGCGGCTGGCACAGCTCTTCCCGAAGGAACCCGGCAGGCAGGCTGCGGGACAACAAGCGGGGAGACAGATGTAAGGCCCCCGACTGGCTTTCCAGTTTGCGTTAAAGCATCAGAGCCCCAGGGCCAGCTCCTGCCCTCAGCGCCCGGCTCCCGCAGCGGGTGCCGAGCCGGCCAGGCAACACTTTTTGGAGCAGCCCAAAAGCCTCTTTCAGGGCAGACTGTCAGCTCCCCAGGACGTTTTGCCACAACTTGTTAAAAATGAAGTTTCTCTCCTCCCTAGGCTCTGCAAGGAGCCAGGGGTGCACCCAGCGGCACCTGGAGGCTGTGCTGCCGGAGGGACGGAGGGACGGAGGGATGGAGCGATGCTGGCTCACCTTTCTCGCAGCGCCGGCCCCTCCAGCCACGGGGGCAATCGCAAACGCCAGTAACGTGATGGCACGAGACGTTGTCCCCACAGTCGCAGTGCTCTTCGCAGCGTGCCCCGAACAGCCCCTCCGGACAAGCTTCAGCGATGCAAACATGGGAGAGATGACAAGTTATACCAAAAAAGGTGACACGGGTCTTTGTCACCGCAGTTTCTGTAGGCACACGCTTCACTTTATTTGTGTCCCTTTCATTCCTGCCAAGCCAGAGAGGTGCTGTGACAAGACCGGTGACATCTGCCAGCCGGGGATGGCAGCTCCTCTCTGCCCCACGGCACGTATGGCGTGGGGAATCGCAGTGTGACACGGAGCTGCACGGCACGCAGGAGCACGAGTGGCTCAGCAGCATCCCCGGTCAGGTCTGCCCAGGGTACCCGAGCGTGAAATGTCACCTAATTCAGTGTGAAAGTCTTTTCTAACCACGCCACATGTTTTCGGAAGTGATATTCCTGGCGCTGTTTAATGAGAGCTGGGTGCCAGCACCCTGTATTTTAATCACGGCAGCAAGCGTTTAGTTTTGCTGCTGCTTCTGCTGTCACAGAGGCACCTGGTTTCTAAAGCAGCTGCAAGACAAACTGTGCGCAGTCCCACAACTCTGCAGAAGTTAGCACTGAGCTGTAAAGGCAATGAACCTAACTTTCACTTCTGCTTCATGAATGAATGCAAAAAAACCCCAGTAAGTCCCTGTACAACTGTCCAAACAGGTTGCTTGGCCACGCAAGGGCCAGGTTTGTCCACGCAGCTGTGGTGAGAGCGGGGCTGCTCTGCACACAGCCAGGTATTGGCACATACACGCAGCTTCAAATACAGCTCGGTGGGAAGCCAAGGAGAAGATTCTAGCTCTTTTTATTTTTTTTAAAAATAAATAATATAGTTTGTGCATTTGCAGGTGTGTTTTTAAATACTTTATATTGAAATAAATTATAAAAGCGAACCTGTGGGTGAGCTCAGTGCAGGCAACTGTGGGCAGGGTGAGGTATGATGGCCAGAGCCACGAGGGCACCCGGAAGCCAAACCCCCCAAACGCCCACCCTTTGAAATCTCCACCCCGGCAGCTTAACGCTGCCTCGTGACGGGGACCGTGCTGCGGGGGGGGTTCTAGGTGTGGGGGTTTGGAAGCGTGTGACATGATGCTGGGAGGGGACGAGGTGCCTGAGAAGGTGGCGGAACCCGGCTGCTCGCCCTGGGCCGGCGAGGCGAGCTGCAGGTCGGGCTCTGTGGCCGAGTCTCGGCTGCTTACAGCAAAGGGAGACGTTCCTGGGAGGAAACCTCCGAGCACTTCGATGTGGCTCATGGCAGAAAGAGCGGCAGTGGGCAGCTCCCCTGCGCCAGGCGTCAGCTGCCAAGTAAAGACTAGGCCATGCCTTTTACACCCTAATATAAGGAATACAATAAGGCGTCATGACCCCTGAAAGGGAAGAAGCTGGTGGATCTCTTCGTGGTGTTCTGATACCGGGTGAAGTCCCTGTTGCTGCTCTTAGCGGGGCCAACGGCCTTTTCAACACTTCCTCGTAGCAAAGGGATTGCCAGGGTTTGTGTTACATTTAAAGATAAGGCGCACACAGGAGCCTGCCGAACGACAGACGTCATTATTTGCTGGGGCTGAGGACTGAAGCCAGGCACTTCGGGTCAGTGTCATACAGGGAAGTGCAGGAGATGGAAAGGAGATGGTCTTTTGTTACTCTTAAAATAAGTGGGAGAGAGGAAGACCTTCACTTGGCATTTTGGTTTCACCGCGCAGGTAGCGTGGGGGGTGTGGGGGATTGCTGCCCTGCCTCGCATCCCTGCTTGGGGCCTGGGGAGCTCTGCCTTCGGGCACTGCCTCCCCCTCCCGCCGGCGCCGGCGCAGGGTGCTGTGCGGCCTCCGTGCGCACCAGGAAAGCAGAAAGCGCAGCAGCGGCCAAAACCCAGGGCACGCGCGAGAATCACGGCACCCGCGAGCTCTCCCTGTGGCGCTGAAATCCAAATTTTATGTCTTTGCTTAAAAATCCCCCGCCCCACCGTCCCCCGGGGCAGGCGGTACCCGCGGTCAGCATCCCCGCGCCCCACTTACGGCTCTCGCACTTCTGGCCGGTCCAGCCGGGCTGGCAGAGGCAGTGGCCCGTCCGGCGGTCGCAGAGCCCCCCGTGCCGGCACTCGCAGCGCTGCCGGCAGTCAGCCCCGTGCTGGCCCTGCGGACACTCTGGGAGGAGGCACATGGTGAAACGCCACCCTGACACCCACCTCCCCGACCCACCCCCAGCCTTCCGAAGAAAATGAGCCCAAAAGGGGACAAGTTGGTGCCAGAGCCCGTTTCTCAGGGCGGCCGGCGCACCGGTACTCACCCAGCTCGCAGGCCAGCCCCGTCCAGCCCTCGGGGCAAGCGCAGAGCCCTGTGGCAGGGTCACACGTGCCACCGTTTTGGCAGAGGCAGCGCTGGCGGCAGTTCCTCCCGTAGAAACCCGGCGGGCACGCTGCGGGAAAAGCAGGCCAAGCGTCCCCGTCAGAACACGGGTCCAAGGGCAAACACAACGTCTCTGGTCACCTGCCAGAGCGATAAGTGTACGGCCTGATATAAAATGAAGCTGTTATGGCGTGCAATGAGAGGCAGGGAGAGGAGCCAACGAGACCCTGAGGCTGCTCAGCTGCCCTCATGGGGACGTTTGGTATTTCAACCTGCTCAGGTAAGAGGTGGCGATGACACAGGGCACTGGGTGCATGATCCCTTTAGAGCCTTCTTAGCCCCGGTGGTGGCAAATACACAAAAGAAAAAAGATTGTGTGAGTTCAGCAGCCAGGAGAGATGCTCAGCTGGCGGCTGACGCCCTCGGTCCTGAGCTGCAGAACATCCTCCTCCCCTAGACCCAGACAGTGCCAGTGCTTGGCAGAGAAAAAAAACCCCAGCCATTTAACCACACGAATAATTGTTCTCATGTGCCCAGTTTCACTGAGCTGTGCCTAAAGACATCGCCAACTTGGTGTCTGAATGCTCAGTGCACTGCACGATCAAGCTGTTCCTCTGTGTGCTGCTACGGAACTGCAAACCAGTGCGATTCCTGGTGCTCTTGGGGAAGGCAACCTCTCGGCTTCCCTCTTTGTGAATGAATCGGGAAGTGAGGAAGGGCTGCACACAATCACAGCAATCTGGCTTTGCTCTCGTACTGTCTCAGCTTTTTGTAGTCGCTACTCCATTGAAAACTCCGACCCAGCCTGAGAAATGGCGCGTTTAAGGCAGGCTGGCAGAGGAAGCAGAGGGCCTGGGTTCGGAAGTGACCGTGAGGCGCGTTACCTTGCTGGCACGTGGGTCCCGTCCACCCGGCGGCGCAGAGACAGCGGCCACTGACATGGTGGCAGGTGGCGTTGTTGAAGCAGTTGCAGGTCTGGCTGCAGTCCTCGCCGTACCTGCTCTCCTGGCACGCTTCGTGGGAGCAGAAGCAGGCATGACTGTTAGGCAGCAGGTACGAATCGCATCAGCCAGACTCCTACTAACCATCCCAAACGCACTTGTCTGGGAGAGGAACCAACACTGCTGTGTGGCTGCTTTGGACGGCTGTGTAAGTTGGGTTTTATGGTGCTATGGGGAAATAACAGCTGTGTTCTACAGGCGGCGGGCATCCAAACACGGACACTGTTGTTATCGCCACTCTTACATCATTTTATATATTTGGAAACTGTTTGCTGGATGCCCAAGGCCTCATTACATTCAACAACGTGCTCTAGCCAGAAGCCCCCAGTCCCTCTCCGAAACCAAATCCTTCTCTGCCACACAGAATTAACTTCCATGCAGAGAAACGGATGTGCGGAACAGACACCTAAACCTCTGGGCTCTACGACCGAGCAGCGCGAGAGACGGCGAGGGCTCCAGAGTGCCTTATGGAGGGCTGCTCCGACCTCGCCCTATCCCGTCCCATCCCGTCCCATCCCATCCCATCCCATCCCATCCCCTCCCCTCCCCAGGCTGCTGTGAAACCTACGCTGGCTGCAGCGGGGGCCGGTCCAGCCGGGGGGACAGTGGCACTGGCCTGTGACATGGTCACAGCGGGCGCCGTTCAGGCAGTCGCAGACTTCCCGGCACTCCAGTCCGTAAAATCCATCAGGACAGGCTGTGGAAAACAGAAGATAAATGCCCACAAAATGCCTATACAGAGAGCTGGAAATCTCCCAGCAGAGAGGAGATGCCTCTTGGTGGCCTTTTTTGCCAATATAATGCTGCACCAGTGTGACAGCCACATATTAATGGCTCTCTGCCTGGCAGGGCAGCAGAATATTGCATGCCTGTCCGTTGGGGACACTCAAGGTACAGGACAAAGCTGTGGTGCAGCAGAAGAGCAATGGCACCAGGTTTCTGTCCACGAAGCCACCACACAGGTTGGTGCAGGAGCCAGAACCTGCACCCAGGGACCCCCTGGAGAGGCTGCTCCGAGACCCTGCGTGGAAGGTGTATACGCACACAGCGACCAAGGCAGCTGGGCATTTACTCCCTGTTTGCACTTTGTTAGTCTTTTTTATTTCCTAGACCTTTTCCCTTCAGAGTTAAAACCAGAGACACAGCAGCTGGCGGACAAGCGGTTTTCCCCATCACCATCCCAAGGGATTCTCCTTGCTGTAGTGGGATAGCAAAGGAGTGCAGACCCTGCCGGCAAGGAGCCCGTGGGAGCCGCAGCGGGCGCTGGGTGCCCAGCACAGGTACTCACCGTGCTCACAGAAGGTTCCTCGCCAGCCCGGGCTGCAGGTACAGGCCCCGCTGACGTGGTCACAGGCAGCCCCGTTGTCACACTGACACTTGTGCCGGCAGCTCAACCCAAACCATCCCTCCGGGCACTCTGGCAAGCAGAAGCACAGCAGACTGAGGAGCCTGTCCTGTCCCGGCGTCCCCGGGAAGCTACGCTAAGGCTCTGCATGGAAACAACGGTATCTGGCTTTTTTATAATGACTAGTGGGCTCTACCCTCCTCCTTACAGATGTGTACCCATGTCACCCAACCACCCTCAGGACAGGACGGGACTGCCAGCATGGCAGGGCATGGCGACTGAACCAAGAAGCACTGCCAGAGAAATCTGCACCCCACCTCCCTTCGCTCCCTTTGCAGGGAGAAGGCTCCCGGCTGCCTGTCCGATGTCTTTCCCCTGGAAAACAAATCTGCACCCTCTGTCTCGGCTGAGGCGAGCGGGGCACCCGCGGGCAGCACTCACTCCTCTCGCAGCGGCTGCCGGCGTAGCCAGCCTCACAGGCGCATTGACCCGTCACCGCGCTGCAGCTCCCGTCGCCGTTGCTGCAGTTGCAGGTGTGAGCGCAGTCGGGGCCCCAGCGCCCGGCGTCGCAGGCTGAAACACAGCGGGGAACGGACCCTCAGAGGCTGCCCTTGCCCAGCCTCCCTGGCGCTGCCCTCTCCACGGGGCGTTATTCCCGTTGATTGCAACCGCTCCCTCGGGCAGAAGGACAAACATGGCTGCGGGTCCCAGAAAACCCAGTGGGACAGTGAGGGCGGCTGTGACATTAGCACGTATTTGATGGGAATTCATTCTGCAAGCGAGCCCACTACAGAAAGGCAAGCGGCTCCCGGCGGCGCTGGCAGGACAGAGCGGGGAAAGCCGAAGGATTCCAGACAGATTTTTCTGGCAGAGGCACAGCACGAAGATGACAATGAAGCAAATGACAGCGCAGCTCTGCACAGGTCAGTGACTTCTGGGAGCGATGACGGATAACACCGCAATACCTCTCTGACAGTTGTACCCCGTCCAGCCCGGTGCGCAGCTGCATGTCCCCGTCACAGGATGGCAATGTCCCTCGTTCCCACAGCTGCAGCTCAGCTGGCAGTCGGGGCCAAACCAGCCGGGCGGACACACTGCCAAAGCAGACACGTGCTCACTGCAGACACCGCCGTCACACTGCAGCAAGGGCTCCCCTCCCTCCCGGCAGACCCGAGGGGTGCCGCAGGGCGCTTCTGCGGAGCCACCATGGGCACCGACACCCCTCGGCCAAGCCTGGGTGCTCAGCGCTGGGCTGAACAGGCCGAGGGCCTTGGGGATTTACCTCCCTTTCTGCTGAGGGAAAAGCGACCGCTGGGAGGACAGGACTAGAGGGATGTCAAGGGAAGAACCCAGCCCAGAGTGTGAGGCACCGGCGGCGTGCACGGTGCTGAGCCCTGCTCTGACGAGCGCGGTGATGCCTGGGCGATAGCTGGATGCTCTGCTGACTACAGCAGGTACCCCAGGTCCAAGGAAATACCCCTCATCCCAGCCGGATCCCAGCCCTGCAGGCACAAGGGACCGAGGGCTGAGAGCACTCACCATCCTGGCAGCGGGGGCCGGTGTAGCCGGGGGGACACAGGCAGGCGCCTGTGGCGGGGTGGCAGCTGGCGTTGTTCGCACACTCAGGACAGATCTCCTGGCAGCCCAGTCCCCAGCGGCCGTCAGGGCAAGCTGGGGCAGAGAGAGAGAGGACACAGCGGCATCGGGATCACAGCCGAGGCGCGAGAGGGACAGCTCTACTTTCTGCTGCATGTCAATGGGTCCCTTTTCTCGTTCGTGTCCGTGCAAAACATGGACTTTTGTTTGGCAATACGTGGCTACTAGCAAGGACAACATTGCTTTGTTTGTTTTATAAACAGCGTGTGAGCCCTGGTAAGTGCTATTCTGGTCTCACTCCAGGACTTTCATGTCAATTTTGGATTCACATCTACGGGTGGGGAGCTGCAAGGGCTCCTTGCGAGGAAATGCTGCTGCTGGCAAAGGGTCTTCGCAGCTGCTGTCCCACTACTGGACAGCACGTCAGCACGCCCAGATCTGCCTCTAGTTGCAAAGGAGAAGCAAAAGGCTAAGAACTGATAAACTGGGGCAGGAATCCTTGTTTAACTGCTCCAGCGCCTGGAAAAAAGTCAGTTCAAAATGTATGGTAAGCACTGTGCACGTGTGGGTTTATTGCTCAGTCACACTATTAGGAGCAGGACATCTATATATATGACTAATATCTTCCAGCTGCTGCAATACTGTATAATCATGTGAAAGTTTTTAATTTAGGATTCTCTGGTTCACCAGCAGTTAAAGAGTAATATGGTGGAGGCAAGTAAAAATACACATCAGTAAAGAAAGACTCCTTTCCTATGTTACGGACTGCAACAAAATATCTCCATCTCTACAAATATCTCTACAAAAATATCTCCATCTTTTTTATTGCGTATGTTTACTTGTACTTCACTCAGCTTCACCACCAGGGCTGAGCTAGCTGAGGCTATTGTTTAAGACTTACCATCAAAAGCCGTTTTTTTTCCTAATTTTCCACGAAGTTGATCCTAATTTCCCTAGATGTTTTTAAAGCCAATTTTAGCAAAAGAAAAAGAAGAGCTGTACGCCTAACTCCCTACCTCGGTGCACTTGCTGCTGTTGCCTCCTCACCTTGGCCGCAGTCGTGTCCGGTCCGGCCGGGCGGGCAGAGGCACTGCCCCGAGGTCCGGTCGCAGGGCGCTCCCCCGCAGGGACAGGGCTGCCGACAGCCCGCCCCGAACGTCCCCTCCGGGCACTCTGCAGGGAAAACAGCGGGTGAAAACCGCCCCCTCCTCAGGTGCCTTTCCCAAGGGCGCGTTATCCACCCCCAGCCCCACACACCAAAGGAGCCGCCGGTTCCACGGGGAGAATCATAGATTAGAATCTTCATGGTTGGAAAGGACCTTTGAGATCATCCAACCAAACAACCTACAATCTCTGTCACTAGAGCGTGCCCTGAAGTGCCACATCTAGACGTTTCTTAAACACCTCTAGGGATGGTGACTCAACCCCCTCCCTGGGCAGCTGTTCCAGTGCCTGACCACTCTTGCAGTAAAGTAATTCCTCCTGATATCTAACCTAAACCTCCCCTGCCGCAGCTTCAGACCATTTCCTCTGGTCCTGTCATTCTTCACCTGGGAGAAGAGGCCAACCCCCACCTCTCTACACCCTCCTTTCAGGGAGTTGTAGAGGGCAATGAGGTCTCCCCTCAGCCTCCTCTTCTCCAAGCTAAACATGCCCAGCTCCCTCAGCCTCTCCTCACATGCCCTGGTCTCCAGACCCCTCACCAGCCTGGTCGCTCTCCTCTGGACACGCTCCAGCACCTCAATGTCCCTCTTGTACAGGGGGGGCCCAGAACTGAACACAGCACTCGAGGTGAGGCCTCACCAGTGCAAAGAGAAGCCCAGCTGTGAACAGTTTCCCTGCTGCAGAAGAAGACCACAGGCCTGGAGGTGACTGCACTGTTATCCCCACCTGCAGCCTCTTGCATTTAGGGGTTGACCTGCTGGAGAGCAGCTCTGCAGAGAGAGACCTGGGAGCCCTGGTGGACACCAAGTTGCCCATGAGCCAGCAATGTGCCCGTGTGGCCAATGGCCTCCTGGAGCGCATCAAAAAGAGCGTGGCCAGCAAGTGGAGGGAGGTCATCCTCTCCCTCTACTCCGCCCTGGTGAGGCCACAGCTGGAGCACCGGGTCTGGTTCTGGACCCCCCAGTTCAAGAAGGACAGGGAACTGCTGGAGGGAGTCCAACAGAGGGCTACAAAGATGATCAAGGGACTGGAGCATCTCTGTGCTGAGGAAAGGCTGAGAGCCCTGGGGCTGTTCAGCCTGGAGAAGAGCAGACTGAGGGGGGGATCTCATCAATGCTTATCGATATCTAAAGGGTGGGTGTCAGGAGGATGGGGCCAGGCCCTTTTCAGTGGGGCTCAGTGACAGGACAAGGGGTAACGGGCACCAGCTGGAACACAGGAAATTCCATCTCAACATGAGGAAAACCTTCTTTGAGGGTGGCAGAGCCCTGGCACAGGCTGCCCAGAGAGGTGGTGGAGTCTCCTGCTCTGGAGATATTCAAACCCTGCATGGACATGTTCCTGTGCCACCTGCTGTGGGTGACCCTGATTTGGCAGGGGGTTGGACTGGATGACCTCCAAAGGTCCCTTCCCACCCCGGCCATTCTGTGATTCTGTGACTTCCCAGCTCTACCTTGATTCATCTGTTGGAGTATCACTTCTCTGGGGGTGACTGTCCTTTCAACAAGTGTCTCTTCCTACAAGAGCGACCAGTCACATGCCCAGGAGCCAAGGCCAAACTGGTCTCCAAACTGTGAACATGATTCTCCCTTGCCCCTGCACCCCGGCGGGGCTCTGCCCCACGGCAGGGCTGTGCCCCACAGCAGCACTGCGGGAAAGGTGGGCTTTTGCTCTGCCGCCGAGACACATGGGCTCATCCCACGGGCATGAGAACAGCGGGTTCACAGCCCCCAAACCCGTGCCATCCCTTGAGTCCGAGAAGATGTTCTGAGAGCTTTTTACTGCCCTGGCTGAAAGCCTCTGGAATCTGGAAGCCAGGCTCTTAAGAGGCAGCAAGGTTTGCAGCAGGTACATCGATGTAAAGCAATAAAGGGGGAGCATCCTCATCCATGAGAGGAGTAAGCGCTTTTCCTTCCCTCTGCTCCCAATGCCAGGGTGGCACTGCTGGTACCAGAGCACTCACTTTGCTCTTTGTACCCCGTGACACGACTCAGCAATAGCTAATTATGTGCTGACTGAGGGCCTCAGACCTGAAGGCCCTTAAATCCTATTTGAGTCTCCCAGAAGAGCTCCATGCTTGCAGACCTTTTTGTTCACTTGAAGCCAATATTTCGTAAGGCTTCGGCAGACGCAAACACACCAGCATTCACAAATCAGGGAGGAAAAGCACACCAGCGCGTAGACTTCAACTGACACAGTGGAGTATTTGTTATTCCTCCTCTTTGCTAATTGATGGCAGATGTTTGTCTTCACCCTTTAATAATTTCCAGATCCGAACAACAGCCAAGAGCCTACTATTTCTATACAAATATTTGTGTTATTTCCTGTGACTCCCCCCTACAGGCTTAAGCTCCTTTCTTATTCTTTTTAAAAATATGCCGACGGAGAGCGCCCAGCCCGCCCAGGCGCCGCGTGGCTCTGGGGGCAGCAGCGTCCCGGCACGCAGGGGGGCAGTGGGACCCCCGCCAGGGGCACAGGGCCTGCAGATGCTGCTCGCACCCCTCCTCCTAACACTCCTCCTAACGCTCCTCCTAACGCTCCTCGGCTCTGCCAGCGCCTGCTCGCACTGGACCTTTGTGTGGCCATCCGCAGCTTTTGTTCTGACCAGCACACCAGCTATCTTCTACGGGGCGTGGGGTTATGCGAGATAAGCGCGCGCTGTGCTAGCAGCTTAATTAGGTTAATAGTTGTAACTGCTGGGTTGGGTGTGGATGGGGTGCATGGTTAAACATGAGTTTGTGCAGAAACTCCCGGGATGCCTGAGTGAAAATTCAGATGCTGACCACTGCAAGCCTCTTCGTGCAGTGTGCCTTCGCTTCGTGCAGTCTATCTTCTCTTCATGCAGTGTATCTTCTCTTCATGCAGTGTGCCTTCTCTTAATGCAGTGTATCTTCTCTTCGTGCAGTGTATCTTCTCTTCATGCAGTGTGCCTTCTCTTCATGCAGTCTATCTTCCCTTCATGCAGTGTGCCTTCCCTTCATGCAGTGTATCTTCTCTTCATGCAGTGTGCCTTCTCTTCATGCAGTGTGGCATCTCTTCATGCAGTGTGCTTTCTCTTCATGCAGCGTGCCTTCTCTTCATGCAGTGTGCCTTCAAGTGTGGACTTCACGAGTTCAGCTTTTTGTGTTTTCTCTCGGATCCAACCAGTCGAAGCGTGATTCAGAAGCAGACAGCCTCACAGGGGGAGGAGGTTGCCTTTTCAACCCTTGATCAGCTCCGAGGCCGGCAGAAGTTGTTTCCCAAGGACTGTGTTCATGTTTTGTAATCATCACCTCATGCCAATGACTCACTGCCATTAGGTTCACCCAAAACACCTTTGTTGGAGGAAAGTCACGCTCTCTGACACCCCAACTATCCCCCAGGATCCTGAAAAGCTGCACCCTCAGCGCCCGAGTGTCGCCCTGCACACCCAGAGCCGCGCAGGAGTTACCGCGCTGCCGACTGGCCCTTTATGTGAAGAGCAGAAAACTGCTCCAGGAGGGTCATACTGAGGCAAAAGTTTAAATCCTAATGTAAATTTTCTTTTCCACTTGAAGATCAAATAGAGTTTCAATATGGAATAGAGAATAGAGCGGAAAATATGATACCGTTCTGCTGGGCACGGATTGCCTGGAAGTAAAAGGACATCAAAGAGGGAGAAAAGATAACAAGATATCTATCACCTTCATCTACAAAAGCAAAGATGCCCAAGCGGCAGGATAAAGTGAGACCTTGTTCTCCTGTTCTGAATAAGCCCCATTATGCGTGAGAAATCCCGCTTCCCGCTTTGAAGAGGCTGCAGCGCGTTACGGAGCCCTGCAAATGGCAGCTCTGGTGTCCTCTAAAGCCATCGCAACTTCCCACTCCTTACACCAACTGCAGTGGGCGAGGGGGTCCGAGAGGAACTCAGGAGGCCCTTTCATGTTGTTTTGTGAAGAACAAGTCTGTATGTGTGCGGAAGGTGAGTTTGCAGCAGGCGCTGGGCCCCTGCCTTACCTTGGTCGCAGTCCTCCCCATGGTAGCCCGGGGGACACTCTTTCCAGCACTCTCCGGTGACATGGTCACAAGACACTTCTGGAGGGCAGCTACATTTCTTCTTGCAGCCATCCCCGTAATAGCCAGGGTCACAGTCTGTTAGCAGTCATAATTAAAAAGAAAGAAGAGCTGGCATTACTCGATGGCCCTGGAAGAGCGCGCAGCCCCAGCTCGCAGCGCTGGGCACTGACCCGAGCCGCCGGCTGGGGACAGTGGCTGGATGAGGACCACCGTCCACATTTAGGGGCACTCCCACCCGGCTGGGCAGGTTTTGCGTGCTGACTTAATGTTACCGAGGCTGACAGCAAGGTTTGTGCCTCATCGACATAACGAGAGCTCAGATTGTCTTAGGAGGGTGGAAAGCTGAGCTTTTCTCTAAGAAAAAGAGTTGGGGGGGTTCAGCCTGGAGAAGAGAAGGCTCTGGGGAGACCTTCCAGCCCCTTCCAGTCCCTAAAGGGGCTCCAGGAAAGCTGGGGAGGGACTCTGGAGCAGGGAGGGGAGCCGTGGGACGAGGGGGAGCGGTTTTAAACTCAAAGAGGGGAGATTGAGATGAGATCTGGGGAAGAAACTCTTTGCTGTGAGGGTGGTGAGCCCCTGGCCCAGGTTGCCCAGAGCAGCTGTGGCTGCCCCATCCCTGGAGGGGTTCAAGGCCAGGTTGGACGGGGCTTGGAGCGGTATGGTGTGGTGGGAGGTGTCCCTGCCCAGGGCAGGGGGTTGGAACTAGATGGTCTTTAAGGTCCCTTCCAACCCAAACCATTCTGTGATTCTATAAAACGTGTTAGGGGGAAAGAGGCTGCGGGAGGAGAACGGGGGATGCTCCGTGAATGCTTCTTGGCAACTCACCCATCTCGCAGCGCTTGCCGCGGAAGCCGGGTTTGCAGCGGCAGGAGCCGTCCCTCTTGTCGCAGTCCTGCGTGTTCTGCTGCTCGCAGCGGCACTCTTCGGAGCAGCCGGGGCCGAACGCCCACTTGGGGCAAACTGGAAGCGGAGGGAAAGAGCCGGTCAGTGACCCGCGAGCAGAAATGACACAGGGCATGGGATAGAAACTTTGCCACCCGGCGCTGGCCCTTCCCAGGGATGGGACCTAGAAAGGCTGTGATCTAAGAATAACATACACCTCATAAAAAAGCAGAGGACAAGCGTACCTAAATGGCAGTACCGTCCGTATAAGCCAGGATCACACAGACAGGCTCCATAAATCCGATGGCAACGACCCCGGTTGGCACAGTTGCACTTTTTCCTGCATTGTTTCCCAAAAAATCCTTTAGGGCACCCTAGTAATAGAGAGAGATTTTCTGGGAAGATGAGCTGATTTCAGCCCGTCATTTTCCACAGGAGAACCATACCAAACCCAAAGCTGTCCAAGAGCAGCAATGAACCTCGGCAAAGGATGCAGGGAGTGGGGACAGGACGGCTGGCTTGTTTCCTGAGCGGGAGCGTGCGTGTGTCTCTACGCAATATGGGAATGACAGGAGCGATCAGATGCGCTACACCAGCTCAAACTCGGATAGCTTCAGCCGCCGGCACTGCATCCACGGTCCACACACAGTGCATTTCACTTGCTGCCACTCGCCAGCCCCGAGGGCGCCCACCAGCTCCGCACCTCGCCCGGGGACACTGGCTGGGGAGGGACATACCCTGCAGGGCTCGGAGAAGGCAAGCTTTTCATAGGGGAGAAAGTAATCCATGGGGCAGTTCCTACTGATAAATAACAGTGATATTTGCACTATCAAGAGAATAAAATTATTGTTCTTTCTCTGTTATGCTAAAGATCTTAATATTAGAAGCACATGGCAGACAGACAGTGTCAGCAGAAAGCTCCAGCCAGCATCTGTCCAGGCAGCACGTGCCTCCTCCCGTATGACAGGAACCACAGAGAGTTTAAGCAGAGGAAAGGCCACCCTGGGACAACAGACCAGTTCTGCATTGTTTACCTTAATCTTACCTTCCTTTTTTTTTCTCTGTACCCCTCAATCACCTCCTTCCTACAGAAAGAAAAGGTCGGGGTATCTCTTGCATTCGTTTACATTCTGCTTTGGTCTCCTCCTTCAGTAATAGCTCCCAGATGCTCCTAACCATTTGTCTGAAGTCATTTTGTCTGAATCTCTTATCGTCTCCCTCTTTCTGTGTTTTTAGATTATGTCGCCCAGATTTCAACTCTTTGGGAGAGCAAATACCTACCAACAGCAAGTGACACCTCCTTTTGCAGTACTTCGGGTAACTGCTGTTGTCACAACTTTCCAATGCTTTGGCTTTTCCTCAGTGGAAAATACCTCCACAGTTCTGTAAATTTACCATTGAATATCCATTTCTGACATTCTTTTCTGTGTCTGCCACTGAATGTGGCAGACGGCTGCCCATGTCGCTGCTGAGCAGCAAACAGGAACTGCAACGATCTTCCAGCGCAAAGACAAGGCATACTACCTGCGGCACTGTTTTGTGGGTGAAGAATCCCCTTTACCATCTTTTCCTTATTAAAAGGACATTTTTCCACACAAGACTAGGTGACCCACGGAGTCAGACGGAGCAGGGCTGTGTTAGCGCCACTCACGCTGGGACGGGGCAACAAAAGGGTTGAAAGATGCTTTCAGTGCCCAGCTGCAAAGGCAGCGCTGTCAGGTATTCCATGGAAAATATTTTAAGGCTTCTGAGAAGCACAACTGGAACATCAAAGAGTGGCATCAGGGATGGCCGTAACAGCCATTTATCAAATTACATCAAATGCTCTACTAACACATTGAGAGAAACAGAAAGGAGGCACTTCTGCAGGCACGGGAGCATCACTCGCAACTCACTGTGGCTGTTTCCTTGTAGGAAAACGTTTTGGGGAGAAAAAGGAAAGTGGAAGGGAGGCCCCAGTGTTGTGTGCCCGATGTCAGGGCCCCCCAGAGATGCCGTCCTGCCTTTTTGCAGTGTGGTGAGACATCCCACTGCCCACCCAGGGCTGCGGCGAGAAGGTTGGGGATAGCCCCCAGCATGGTGAGGGCGATGGAGAGCCATGGGCTTACCGTCTTGGCAGAGCTCGCCGGCCACGCCGGGGGGGCAGCGGCAGGTGCCGGTGGCGGGGTCGCAGGTGCCCCCGTTCTGGCAGCGACAGGCCATGCTGCAGTTCCTGCCGAAGGTGCCGGCCGGGCAAGCTGGGGCGACAGGGAGAGGAGAGGCTCAGACGGCTGCCGCAGCCCCCGCACCGCCGCCGCCTCCGGCATCCCCGAGCCGGGAGGAGAGGAGCTCATCCCGCCGGCATCACTCACTCTGGTTGCAGAGGACGCCGGTCCAGCCCGCCGGACAGTCGCAGCCGGTGCCCTCCGCGTTGCACGTGCCCCCGTTCTGGCAGTCCTCGCAGGTCAGGCTGCAGTCGGGGCCGAAGGTGTGCTCCAGGCAGACTGCAAGGAGAGGCACTGCCCGTGAAAACCCTTCCCCAGGGCTGCCGCGGCATCTCTGAGAGTTTGGGCAGGGAAACCCGCCGTACGCGGGCTGCGGCAAAGCTAAATGCATCTGTGCTGTAACACAGGTCCTGTGTACATAGAAAAGGCACTCGACAACTCTTGTTGCTCACCAAACACAAATAAACCCAGCATGCGTGATTAATTCTGGAGACTTCCAAGGAAAGTACGTCATTTACCAGCGCTGCAAAATGCCCACCAAATTTTTCTGAAAGTGTGTGCTCTCCTCTTGCTTCCATCTCTTCCTCCTCTTCATCATAGTCGTCATTAAAGAGCTGGGTGAATTCATCTCGCAGGATTGCCACGTGAGGGATTGGGCGGATAACGGGGCGCTGACCATCCAGAGCTTCCACAGGGTGCTCGATCGCTGGGGAAGCAGGAGACGACAACATCAGAGTGGGAAAAGAGACAAGATCTCCAAGAGCTGAATAGCAGGACAGAACCTCTGTAATAAGAAAGGGAAACCAGCAATATCTGTGCTGGGTCGGTGCATCTGATCTGGCATGGTTTGCACCACCAACCTCTATATTGACGCCTCTAAAATTTTTGCAACTTGTTTGCTTGTTTGTTGTGGCTGGAATGGGCACGGGCCAGCTAAGTGACTTCAAAATCTATGGGAGAAGCTTTGATCTTGATCTCGACCTTGACACACAGCTCTGGCTTCTCAGGTCGCTGAGCTCACACTCACCCCATCACCTTCGCTCTGCGTTTTTCTGACCAGAGCCACTCGGCTTCTTTGCGTTTTCTGGTAAGTTGTGGGGTTTTTTTCTGGAAAATTCATCAACCTAACAAAATTAGGCAATGCATCTCCTTTTGGAAAGAGCATCTGTCAGGTACAGCTGCTGGTTCCCTTCCCTTGCAGGGCAGGCAAGGGTTAAACGCCGGGCAATCAAGCCGAGCAGAGGCACACTTGGGAGCCAAGGCAGGGGCTGCAGACCTATAAAAGCCACCAGCTGGAGGGGGCTCAGGTGTTTTGCCAGAGCAGGGGGGTGTGAGTGCTGCTCCTCTGGGTCCAGACCTCCAAAAGCCTTTCCAGGGGCCTGGGTAACGCTGCTGGGGGCCGGTGGCTGAAGCGAGTGGGGTGTTGGCCGCCCTGTAAGCGAGTAAGTTGGGCAATAGTTGGGCTTGGTGATGGGATAAAAATAATACTGCTTAAAAAAAAAAAAAGAAGAAATCCATTATTTCCTATAAGGGAAAAACTGTAGAGGCTGGTGACTGTGGAAAGGGGTCTGGTTCTTTGGTTGGTGTGGAGTCATCGCTGCAGACTACTGTAAGTGTAGCTGTGCCAAAATCCCTTAGATTTCTTTGGGAAGGCTGGAATAGGACTGGCCCTGTCAGGGGAAAAAGGTGGTGTGTGGGGCTAGTGAGCTGTGGCCTGTGCTGGCCCTGGCTCTGCTGGGGGGAGCAGGGTGAGTGACAGCCCCCCCTCACCCCCGCAGCGCGGGGACGATGCACTTACAGACACAGCTCCTTCGGTCCTCATCCAGCTTGTATCCAATCTCGCAGCCGCACTGGAAAGACCCCAGCTGGTTCTGGCATGTGTGTTCACATCCACCGCCGTCGGAAGAGCACTCATCCACATCTAGAAAACACGGGATGCTCCAGCGTAACGGGAGCTGGCCCTCGGTACAGGACAGGGGGCCAGATACATTTCTGCCCCCGGAGCAGGCTGATGGCATCCTCTCTGGGAGTCACGGGAAGCCATCCGACTCCAAAAACTGAGTGAGACTGCCCAAGAGGTTCAGGGAGCCCTGGGTTTCAGCTCACATCTCTCACTAACTGTGTAGAAACAGGTGGGTAAACCTGGGGTTTCACCTGTGAAATGTCATCGGAGAGCTTTGGTAGTGAGAACAACCCATCAGGAGGGAAAAAAAGTCCCAAATTCATTATGCTAAGAAGACAACTCATCAGAGAGCTGACAGGAGAACTGCTATGAGCTGGGAGAAACTGGAGGAAACGCCTGGCTGTTCACAACCAGGTAGGACAATTTCTTGTTCTCTTTATTAAACGCTTGTGTTAGTCACTGTCTTGGCTGTATTTTATACAGACGTTTTTATTTGCCTGTATCTCTTGGGTGAAAATGATGGGCAATGTTGTCCTCTGAGGTTGAACATAAAATTATTTCTATGAATTGGAGAAGTCGGACCTGGACCGACTGACTTTGAGATATCCTGGTTGGAATCCAGTGTGTTCAAAAGCCCCCTTGCTACTCCTCAGTTGTGCCGGGCAAGTGCACGGGTTAAAATAGCCGCGTTGCCTTAACAGCAAGTAAACTGAGGTGGCTGACAAAATACAGAAAACCAGAATGAGAGGAGCCCGTTCTGTGCGTGTCTCCTGCCGTGCTGCAAGGCTGCTTTGCCTGCAGGAGTCCGGCTAGATGTTTCTGCTTACCATCACACCCACAGCCATCTGCGCCGAGCCTGTATCCAGCATAGCAGGCACACTCGTAGCCCCCGGGGTAATTGTAACAGTCTTGCTGACAACAGTGAGAACCATTGTCACATTCATTGATATCTAAATAAAAAACAAAGGGCACTGGGTATTAATACACGTCTAGATTTGCAGTGGTGACAGTACTTGTTAAAATTGCTCCGTGACTAGTTCTGGTAAGATTTGACTGCTCTGAGTGCCAAATGCTGAGCTAGTGTTCTTGCTTTCCTCTGAAATAAGTGACTTTATGTTAACAGATCATCCTTGGCAACGTGCTCCCCAGCCAAGAGAGGAATCCTGAATCCTACGGGCCTGTGGGAAGTTAACCGTGATTTTCAGTTTGAGACTGTTCTTAAAGGTTCTGCGTGATTCCAACTGTAACACTGACTCTTGCTGTTGGATTTGCCCTGTTACAAACACCGTTGTCGATGGGTGAGAACTGCATGGCTCCTTCAAACCGCCTCAGAGCGCAGTCTCTGAAGGATGGGCTCTGATAACCGGGAGAAAGCAGAGATCCTGCACTTTAAATTTCAAGCCCCTTCTATTTATGGGCATTCATTTGCCCACAATGAAGTGAACTATTGCAGTGCCCGTGTAGTAGTGGGGCCTGTGAAGCATCCCCCGCCACCAGAGGAGGCTGGACCGGCAGGAAAACAAATAGCACTGCTGGGCTACAAATGACCTGGGGATTTTGGGTTCCTCTCCTCTGTGCTCCCCTTGGCACAAGCAGCAGCCTGCTAAGGAGTCTGTTCCGAACAGATGCCCTGGACAGATGTTCTCCTTGAAAAGTGCAGGAAGAAAGTGGTACCGAACAAAGAAGAAACAAATTCAAGAATTGTTTCCTGAGTAATGTGAACTGCAACTCTACACGGCACGGAAATGTGTAAGTACTGTTTTGCATCACTAAACGCTGTTACTTTTTGCTCGAAACCTCCTATTTGCTGGTTTTACAGAAAGAGAAGTCTTTAGGTATAAGTGCCTCAACGCACTGCCTGAGGCACAGACCCTCCACTAACCTGCAGGAAGGGCACCAGGATTTTATAGAATCACAGAATGGTTTGGGTTGGAGGGACCTTAAAGATCCTCTAGCTCCAACCCCCTGCCCTGGGCAGGGACACCTCCCACCAGCCCAGGTTGCTCCAAGCCCCGTCCAACCTGGCCTTGAACCCCTCCAGGGACGGGGCAGCCACAGATGCTCTGGGCAACCTGGGCCAGGGGCTCACCACCCTCACAGCCAAGAATTTCTTCCTGAGATCCAATATAAATCTCCCCTCTTTCAGTTTGAAACCGTTTCCCCTGGTCCTATCATTACACTCCCTGATAAAGAGTCCCTCCCCATCCTTCCCGCAGGTTCTAAGCTGTTTCTTACAGCTTCGGGCTGCCTGAGGGATGGAAGCACCCCCCAGCCTTGGAGTCTGAGCCACAGCCACGTGGCAAGCACAGGAGGCAACCACAGCCCACACGGGTGTGGGAAGTGTCTGGCTAGTGAGCGCTACGGGGGGTTTGTGACCGGGTATTTGCTGCAAAGGGCTGGGAGTAACGCAGTACGAAGTGCATGCCTCAACTTTATAGCACTGAGGGAGCTCGCGGAGCATTTCTCCCTCACCTCTCCATTGACACATACATTATAGAGCCGGATGGGGCTGAGCTACACTTGGCTTGCAGCTACTGACTCGCCCACATCACTCATTTCCTCAAATTACACTGCTGCTGCCTTTGAGATAACAGGCAAGACGGTACGTTTCCAGCATCATCCCTTCTAGACACAGGCTTAGAGAGATGCGAGTCCCTGTATCTGCCAGTGCTGCCTTAGACCAGTTTCAGCAGGGCAAAACTAACTAGTTCTGAAGTCAGCATTTGCTCTCCAAGTAGGTCTTGAGTGGAGGATTGAGGATGTCCTCAATTAGAGCAATGTCTCATCTGCTCCTAATTTGCATCTGCATCTAGCCTTGTTAACCTGTTTGTGGTGCATATCCACATAGGAACTAACATAGGGAGATCCTCATCATTACTTGAGATGTGCTTGTGAAAACAGGATCTGTACCTTTCCCCTTGCCTTACCAGTGCATGTCTTCTGGTCCTCTTCAAGCCGATAGCCAAAGTTACAGGTGCAGACTGGGCCAGAGCTGGTGTGGTGGCACGTATGGGAACAGCCACCATTGTTGGCTTCACAGCTGTTCACAATCTCCATTTCTATCCCTGGAAAAGGCACACTGGTTAGGATCCTTCCCCTGGCGCTGTGCCCGAGCAGGCACCCACAGCAGCTTCCAGCACGTGCATTTTTGTGTGCGCAGCCCTGCTGAGAAGTGATCTGCAGTGGGGAAAGGACGAAAATAGTTTTGCGCAGAGGCCGCTGCTGCGCTGGGAAGTGATGTGTAAAAATAAACCCATGGATCCCAGGCAACGCCCCACGTAGCCTCCGAGGGCCGGAGCGGTGGAGCAGGCTCTGGACAATCTCTGAGATGAACCAGACTGCAGACAAAACTGCTCCCGTTCCTGACAAGCTGCAGTATGTGCTGCCAACCAAAAGTTGGCTCAGCCTTCCCAAGTACAGAGCTGTGCTGATGCCAGCTAGAATTGGGAACAGCAGAATCCAGCTCACGACGGAAACATCCAGATGCCTACAGCTAGAAATGTTAGTTACTGACATGTCAAAAATGGTAGGCGCAAACATCAATAGCAGCCATATATCTTCTTAGCTTGGCAAAGTTTATGTAAACTTAAGTCTAGTTAATTAAGCTTTAAACTAAAAGGAACTTGTACCATGGAGTTGTGACTCAGTCACGAACCCCAGAAAAACAATTTCTGCCTTCAAGAACATTTTTGAGTTTTTAGTGTGTTCAGACCCAAAGAGGCTGAAAGAAGGGGGGCTTGATGCTTCCAATGGATTTGCGCCTGTCAAAACCAAAAGCTGTGCCATGGTGGAACACTGTCTTCCAGATTTCCCAAAATGAATATAGTACCTCTGCCTTTTTCCTTTTCATGCAAGAAGAACCAGGGTTTTGCATAAAAGAAACATTCTGGAAGGGGCAGGGAGAAACACTTTCATGCAAGAAGGCTACTTAATTCTGTAGTTGGCACCAAAGCAGAGGTATTGTCAGTGGTTGTGGCAATGAGTCTTAACTGAGGAGACACGCTGGAACATGAGTGGGGCTTGTGCTTCCACTGTCCCTGCTGTCACAAGTGACCCTCCAGGGCCGGCATCTCTTACCAGGGGCTTACCTGGAAAACCGAGACTTGAGCAGCAATAGAGCTAAGCTTTTTCTCACCTGGGGGACAGCTAGCTGAAGCCACGCAGGGTAATCTCCTTGCTGCATAGTCACAGTGCTAGGTGAGGAGGTAGCTAAGAGTTATTAGGCATAGGCCTGGCTTCCTAATCCAACCCTCTGTAAACCTTGCTGGCTATCGTACATCTTCACCCCAACAGCTGAAGGTAAACATGCAGTTGACCTGAAACTGAGCTATGGGACACTTTTTTACAGGATCTGCAGTGTGGGATAAACCATGTTCCTAGGAAGAAAGGTGTGTACAGGCTTAGGCTCTTAAATAGCGTCTCATCAGTCTGGTTCCTCACGTTGCTCTCAGCTTGATGCCCTCCAAGACCCATTTATGGTCTGCAAAGCCTTACCCCCAGACCCTTGGCCGGCTCCCAGGGAGAGCTGCAGGAGCTGCACAGGTGGAGCATCACAGCTTCCAGTAACACCAGCTGCCAGCACTGGGACTGCCAGGGTGGCTGTCAGCTGGGATGGGGCTGCTAGCGGTAGATGCTGATGGCTCTGCTTTGGACTGTCCCTGCTGGTGTGGATTAGCTGAAGGAAGATGGCCATCTGGCCATCTATGACAGTCTGGCTCACTCTTGCATAAGAGTGTTTATTTCTTTTCTTGATGGGAGCAGATGTGATCACTTCACTAGCTCAATTCCTCCCTCAGTTACACATCTGCAGCTGACTGAACTCATCCAACAAAGTCCCCAAGAGCAGAACTTGGCCTATTTGGAGCCAAATGGCTCCAAATAAATTGCCTAAACCAGCAAAAGTAGCTTCATGGTAACTTTAAAGATCGGACAAAGTTTTTTATCTTGGTGGGAGAGTAAACAGCGCCAAACCTGCTTGTGAAATTCTTCAAAAAAAAGATTGCTGTAACTTGGCCCCGCCAATTGGCAGAGGAGAGCGTGCAGACACTGGCCTGCAGAGCAGCCCTGAGCGGGGCTGCAGACAGTACTCACGGTAGCATTGCTTGCCATCGGCCCCCAGCTCGTAGCCCGGGTTACAGGTACACTTGAAGGAGCCGCGAGTGTTGAGACACTGGTGTGCGCACATGGCTTGTCCTGTCAGACATTCGTTCACGTCTGCAAGAGATGAGCAGTCTATAAGCAAAGCGGGTAGAGCCCCAAACCTTCTTTCAAAGGGACAACTGTTTCTATCTTCAAGTTTTTCACTGTTTTCTTGCACTCTGAGTTCTTCACTGGGGCCTGGTCCAACAAAGTAACAGAGCTAAGAGTTCAGAATTACTGCAAAGCTTCCTAGGAAATGGGATCACATGAAACTCGAGTGCTGTTCCAGCCAACTCGAGCAGGGCTCTTGGACAGACACCAACAGAGCACTTTCATGCCACCCCCCCAGAAGGCTTGTGCATCCCTCTCTTAAACTCACAAGCGCTGATAGTCACTCTGAGCACTACTCCACCCCCGACACACAGTTGTTTGTCTCCGTGAGAGCTTTGCGGGAGGCAGTTTACCTTCACAGGCCTTATTGTCGGGCGCCAGCCGGTAGCCGGGGTGGCACTCGCAGCGTGCTGTCCCGCGGTGGTTGTGGCAGCGGTGCATGCAGCCCCCGTTCCTGTCGGTGCAGGGGTTCCTCACTGCGGGCCAAAGCAGAAGAGGCAGGCTTGTTTCGCACTAATCCCGGCTTTTATTGGCATTACGTTTATGGGAGATGAGAGCACCGAGCAGTTATGCCTAGCAAAAAAAGTCTGCGATCTGTGAGGGACGGTCCTCCACCAGGCAGAAAGTCTCTGCTACTGCTTAATGCTCCATCCAGGCAGGAGGATTTACATGGTGTGATATCCTGCAAAAGGCAGGCACTAATCCGAGTAAAACCTCTCCAGCAGCAGCTTGGCATGGGCATGTCCCTCCGCAGAGATTACAGAGCGAGTACGAAGCAAATTTCCTTCAAGTGCTCCTGGGAAGAGGCTTGCCGATGCCCGACCTGCTCCGGGACCTGCACAGATCCTGCAAAACCCGGCTGACTGCTGCATTTTTAATACCCCCGTTGTTCCTTTTCCCTTAGCAACTTCACAGCTAAAGACTTCCCTCCTCCTCCTTCTCGAATGCCAACTGCTCTGAATGAGGAGATTAAACTCCTGCTCTACATCCCCTCCAGCGTCTCTCCCTCCTGCAGCCGGGAGCGGGTCAGCCAGAAAGCTGTCTGCAAGCAGAGGGAGAAGATCCCATCCTGCTGCGACATGCTGCTCTTCCTCCTCTTTCTCAGGAGTGTGTGCCTTCATACAACTTCATTTTTGTTGGCTACACTCCTTGCGCTCTTCCTTCCCTTGCAGAATAAGCTGCGGGGTATGTCTGTGGCAATATAACACGCAGAGTTTTTACGGGAGAGGAACTCCCCGCTCTGAGCTATTTGACATCTGAGCGTGCAAGTGGATGCTCCCGGTTCCCCCCAGCTCCCGGCTGCCCCCCGAATAACGGGCCAAAGCGCAGCTCTGCCTCCCCAGCTCCCCGCGGGTGCTCGAGGGGACTCACGGACGCAGCGTTTGCCGTCTTCCCGCAGCTGGTAATTGTGCCGGCAGCGGCACTGGTGCTGCGCCAGCGTCACCTGCACGCAGTCGTGTTCACAGCCGCCGTTGTTGAGGGCACACGTGTTCACAGCTACGAGGCAAAGGGACACAACGGTCATCACCAAAATAAGGGGACCAGGGCAAACGGCGCACACTTACGCAGAGCACTGCTAATGAGGATTTAAAATCGGGTGCTGAAGCGAGAAGTTCGTGGCAAATTTTTGAAGCGTGCTAAATGGGAGCCGTTGGTGCAAAACTCAGTGCTGTGCGTAGCGCAGGGGAGAGGCCGCCCACCATCGTGCCGGAGAGGGACCTCGGGCAGGGCCCCCCGAGATGGGGACCCTTGCCTTGAAAGGTAAGATCGGCTCACCAGTGCCGGGTAGCAGCTTAAAATCGCTCTTTTCTACAACAAGAGCTCCTGAGAGGTTTCTACAACAAGAGCTCCTGAGAGGTGAGCCCAGGACGTGGGGTCTGGGCTGACACCCAGCACGCTCCCAGGCAAGCATCAGCCTCTGCGACGGGTGCCCATGCCAGCAGGCAGGCTTCTTGCGCGGCGTTATGGCTGAAATTCTCCTAATTTTGTTCAAAGTCAGTGACTGCAGGTGCAGTGCCACCGCTAGATCAGCTTAACTACTGCTCGGAGAGAGTTGTGCTCGGGCGTATTCAGGTTTGCTTGTAACAAAATGATAGGGAACACTGAGTTTCTGGCTCCATACCATGCTAAAGACACCGATCACACAGGGCAAGGCCCAGCAGGTACCGTCAGTTCCTCTGGGAATGTTTAAGGAAAAAATGTTTTGCGATGCATTCTGCACATCCGCACTCCCACGGGGTGTAACTGCCCCCGGCGCGGTGCTTCGACTGGGAGATTTCTCCACGGGAGTCGGGATGCCTGTGCCCGTCCACGCCGCCAGGAGCCGATGCTGGAACCAGCAGAGCCGGAGCGCTCGGAGATGCGCTGGCGGGAACCGTGACTTCATCCTAAGCACAGGCGGGACTGGGAATCAAGATTCCCGACTGGAGTTCCTGGCCCTGCCACAGCCTTTCTGTGTGGCCTTGCGCAAGGCGCTTTCCTGCCCAAAGGATTTCAAACAGTCAGAAAACAGAAGGTTTTGCCTAGGCTACGGCAGAAAACAGATCTTGTGACCAAACATGTGGACTATCTTCTCCTTACGCGCTTGCTATCATTAATCAGCCTTAAAATAGCCTTCTCCTCCCCTCTCTCTCTGTTCTTATAATCCGGGAGTTCTCTGCAGGATAAGCAACAAAAGCCGGATGGATGTTTCACTGGAGATGTGCGCACCTTGCAACCAGCACACGGGCAGAGTTCGCCTGCTTGTTTTTCCCAGGCTGACGCTACCTGGGAGCACTCAGCTTGTATCCAGAAAAAAAAAAATTGAGCTAGAAAACAAAGCAGGGAAGGACTTTCTGGAGAGGGATGCACAGACTCCGGTAGATAAGCCATCTTGGGGTAATTACGTGCCTCTAAAGGGATGAAAGTCTCCTCTTAGACCACTGTGTGTCTCCTGAGGTAGCCTACCTACTCCTTAATCGGTGAGCATCCCAAACAGACTGCTCCAAAGAGCGGCGTCCCTTACGGGAACTGGCAAATTGGCCTTTAAAGTCTCTTCATCCTCTTGGGAGACATGGATGGGCATGAAGCACATAACACATCAGAGCTGCGTGGGTGCGACGCCGCTAAAACCCGGCCACGGCCCGAGACGGAAACCCAGACCTGGTTTCCATGAGCAGAAGTGTACGATGAGTTGTGGTCTCACACCTTTCTGACCTATTTTTCAAACTCCAGAACAAAGCAATGTGCTGACTCTGAGGAATCTTACAAGAAGGCTAAAAATATCTCCAATGAGAAACATCTCTCCACGAACTAACACTTCAGGTAATCCCAGTGCCCTCCACAACCGCCGGAGCTTTGCTGGGCCGGCAAGCCTGTGGAGCACGTGCTGCCGAAAGCCTCGGCAGTTAACGAGGTCTCTGGCTCCCCGGGGCAGCGGGGTCTGGCCGACACCGCGCGGGCAGCGCGCCTGGCGGCGGGCACCAACGCCTCGTCCCAGCGTCCAAACGAGGAGATTTCCTACAGACCAAGCACTGCAAGTAATTTGATTAAGCCTCTCGTGTACGTTAGTGAAATACAAATACTCGGCACGGGAGGAAAAGAAAAAGGCAAAGCTGTATATTCTATTTTTTTCCTGCACGCGGTTCTCCTGCAAAAAATATGCCTTGACTCAGAGCTGAGGAGCTCTCTCATTTCAAACTTTTAAATACCAACGTCCCTTTGTATGCCTCTAATTAACTGACCAACATATTTGGGGGGAATAAAAGTGACTTAGTAAGGTGGAAGTACTGCCGTGCACAACATAGGGCTGGAGCAAGAACTACCAGTTTATGTTAGTTGTGCTGACATTGTGTCCTTTAATCCATTTGAAAGGAAACAACAGAAATACTCGACGTTCCTGAAAAGTTATGGGTCAGAGTTACAGTACTCAAGCTTCAGCAGAGATGGGTGGTCATTTTAAAATATTCTGATATATTAAAGTGTTTAATAACATATATTCAAAAATACCCATAAATAACGTGCTTGTTCTTCTTGCAGTGTTTTCTTTTTTTAAAAAAGTAAAACAATGCTAATGACTGCCAAAACATTCCTTCATATGGGAAAAGTACTGGGCCAATATATAACGAGCCAACACATCCTACATCTAAAATAGCCTCCCAGTATGCAGTGATGCGGATGAATTTGCAGTCTAAATAACCGCCCTCCTTGCATACCTCTAAAAGACAACTTTTCAGAGTGGAAAAAATTGAAGTCCAGGTTCTTCTTTATCATACAAAATTCAAGCAGACAGAAATCCTGTAAGGTTGGATACAGCAGACCTTCCAAAAGGATTATTTCTACATGTTAGATCATCAACATGTCTCTCTGAGGCACAATACCCGCCCGACGCCCCACGGCAGGCGTGTAAGGATGGAGCTTTGCAATGGCAAAACCCATTCCTCGAAAGGCAGAGGAAATTTCAGACACACCTGGCAACACTTGAGCAGGGTACGGATAAGAGCAAAAAGGACACACGTTCCTCTACCAGCGCATCCTCCTTGGCCAAGGCCTCTAACACAACCGAGCGCCAGAACCACTTACGCAGACTTTAACCGACACCATTTGGGGATCGCTAAGAGAATGTAAAAGGTGAAGCGGCAGGAGCACAGGGCTCTTGCAGAGCATTTTCTTTCCTCTTGTGTTTCTTTTAGTGAGGCTTATTTGCTAGCAAATGTGCTCCTCAAGACTAGTAACCCCATCTGAGCCTCCCCGTTCTGCGACTGCACATGATGACGAAGGGGCCGGCGCGCGCTGTGGGCTCAGCCATCGCGGGGACGTTCCAGACCACTACGGGTAATGGGAACCAGCAGTCCTTTTCTGCCAAGAGACTTATGTACAGGGAAGAAGTAGTCGGAATCTCAGGCTATATGGTGCTCGTAAGCTATACAGCACTCGCGGCACACGCACAATGAAAAGAGCAAAGCAACCGCGTCCTGCGGCATCCTGCAGAGCCACCTGCAGAGCACCGGCGTTTTGCTAAGACACGAACTAATTCAATTTAAAGGTCGGGAATAATAAGACAAAACAAATGAAACACGTTACAATTGTTCTGGGTGTCTTTCCACCAAAGCAAGGGCCTTCTAATTCTGGGTCTCCTTAGCTGGCTTCTTGCACAGTAACAGCCAGTAGACCTCACTGCTGGCCTTGTTCTAATTACTGCTCTTTTTTTTTTTTCTGTTTACAGAACCGCTCTAAAAATATTTCCATTCCCAGATGCTTTTCCTAGCTTAACATTTCTGTGACAACGTTGCCAAATCCAGTGTCATCTTCTACATCACACAGATTTTTGTAATTAAAGCTCAGACAGATTTTCCACAGATGATATTTCATCGTCTGCAAGAGGGACGTTGCTTCCATCCCCTCGGTCTGAAGGGAGCGTGGTGCTGCTGAAAGATGCCGGCTCCCACAGCCTGACCCTCGTGGGCCCAGGAAATGGATAGAAAGGGGTGAAAAGGACATTATTACTACTGGTTGCACGCGGGGAGGGTCTAAGCAGCAGCAGCCTAACCTCTCCTCTTTCCCATCTGTATCACCTGTCCAAGGAACTTGCCATCAGAAGCAGTGAGCTAACACTTCCAAAGGAACCGTAAGCAGCTGTAACCAGAATGGAGCACGACATTCCCTTTTACAGCATCACACGAACCCACTGATTCTAACAAGCAGCTGAGAAACACCTCACTGGGCAAAGAAAAGGTCAACTTTTCTAATGCATGCAAGTTGCCTGGGCAATGCCTGCGGATTAAAAACCTCTGCGAAGTACACACAGACCACTACCCTCCGTGCACGTAGTTCAAGCCCACACAACCTTTACGGCACAGTCCTTCTGTTCACTATATAAATCGCTGCTATATTTTGAGATTTCTTCGTTTGAAGTACTCATAATATAAATAGGGATACATCGTGTAATCCCAAACCGATTTATTCTAACCTCAGACAATTTCCAGAAACATGTTGTGTGTTAATACAGACCATCTCTCTACTCTGCAGGCCAACAAAAGCAATTGGCTCAGATTAAATTCTCTGCCTTGGACCGGAGTTCATCCCTCCAGAGAAACAGTGGAGAAGGACCTGAAGATGTCAGCCTCCTGCCTCCTGCCCATGTGGTTCTGATAAAGACAGAGGTAATTTCAGGACGTCCAATGACTCTTTTTGTTCTGTTTCACTTTCAATAGAAATGTCTGCTCTTTCCCCCCTCCCTTCTGTATTAAAATCCTCAGTAACTTGCTATATTTGAACTACAAAGATGCAAGCGATGGGGCAGATGTAGCGTTCGTGAAGGAAGCGATCCCAGGGTGCGAGGGGACACCGGGAGTCTGCTGTCATCAACCGCCCTTGATTCTCCGGGCGACGCCAAAGATGAGATTTAAGAATCCCCTGCTGGACTGTGCACAGAGCCAAGCTCTGCTTACACTGTAAAAGGTGCCAACACCCTCCAAGAAAAACGCTTTTAAAGGCAAAATATCTCTCCCAGTCCTACAAAACACAAGTGCTAATCTTAACAGCTCTTTATCTGGAACTGCAATATGCTCCATAAGGAATTGCTTTTAAAGGTGCCCAAGTAATTTCTGAAAACTTTTGCTGATTTTTGCCTGCATTGTGCCGTGCTTTACCCTCTGCAATCCTAAACACAAAGGTGCCAACAAGTACCACGGGTGCAAAGCCCTCAAAAGAAAGTAGCAAAAGATTTTACCTGTTTTCCAATGCTTTGACATCGTCAGGAAGAAAATAGGCTTCGACTTCCCATTGCAAGCTTGGAGTAAAAGTTCAGCCGGAGGGTGGACAAGGCCCGCTGGCCCCGAGCCGCCCCGGGAGCTGAGCCCCCCGCGCTCCCCGGGTTAACAGCCCCCAGGCTCCGCAGGGGAACACTGGAGCGCCCGGCTCCGGGCAGATCCACTGAGTCTTTGTGGGTTTTGTGGGGATCGGAAAACATTTAAAGAATTAGACCCGTGGTTTTACAGACCTTAAGTAGAAACGTCAGGGCAATAGTCCTTTTCTGCCTCCCAAGTGCTTTCTGCCCTGCGTTGCTGGGGCTGCCAGCAGCCCCCTGCAGCCCCTCTCCGTGCTGGACCCAGCGCCGCGCTGCAGCCTCCCCCCAGCCCAGCGCCAGCAGCCGCCACGGGCAGAGCCGTCCTGGAGCAGAGGGGAATGGATGGGAGACTCTCGCCGTCTCCAGTTGTCTTTATTCCTATCCGATCCCATTTTTTTAGTGGCTTTTTTTTTTTTTTTCTGTTTTATCAGGAAAAAAATCTTACTTGTCCAGCAAAGTTAGAGGATACCTCCAACTTGAAGAGAACCACATCTTTTATCAGCGTACCCAATCCCTCGGAGCCATGCAGGGAAAAAAAAAGATAATCTTGGCTGCAGTCCATCAGTGCCTGGAACTTCACAGGAGTGAAGAAACGTGGCTCAGGGCTTCCTGAGCAAAACCCACCGCCTCTTGCTCCCTGCAGCCCCAGAAAGCAGCTGCCAGGCACCGCACCGTCCCCAATCCATGTCCGTGCAAGGGAGGCTCCCTGCCCAGACACACACACCTCTGCCCGGCACAGCATCATGCTGCAGCTCTGGCTTTGCCGTACACCACAACCCATCTCTTCGTAGCTACCAACGCAACAGCTATAGAGCAGTTCGTTAGCGGGGAGAAGCTCAGCTGTCTAGTTGTACCCACAGAGAGAGGCTATCGCATCCCCTTTCTGCACAGCCCTCACCCAGCCTCCAACGCACCAGTGAGCTCCTCCGCTCCGGAGGGGACACCGGGGGCTCCTCCACTGCTGGGGACATGGAGAGATCCTCTGCTCCGAGGGAGACAGCGAGAGCTTCTCTGGTCCAGGGAGACATGAGGAGCTCCTCCCCTCCGGGGGGACATGAGGAGCTCCTCCACTGGGGGGGATATGGAGAGTTCCTACATTTGTGGGGGGACACAGGGAGCTCCTCCACTCTGGGGGGACAGGAGAAGCTCCTCCGCTCCAGAGGGGGACACCCTGCTGTGGGTCCCCAACATGCCCATGGCTGTGGTAGGCGCCTGCGCTCTTTTCCACCACCCAGTTGTGTTGCTCACCCTGCCTGTTACAGCTGGCATTTAGCACCAGGAAATCCCGTCCCCATCCCGGCGGTGCTGGGAAAGCGCTCCTGGCACCCGACGATGGCAGCGAGGCCGCCTGCCTGCGCCCCGCGGTCGCTGCTGGTGACTCGTGTCAGGAATGCTGGCTTAATAAAAACCGTCTGATTTCCAAGATCAAGTCAGAGCAAAGCCTCTGACTTCGCACTGTAAATATTTACGTAGACTGAGCACTAAAGGAAAGAACCACTTGCACGTACTTGTGGAGACACCACAGAAAGCGAGCACACGCTCAAGGGCCCGGGATTACTGCGATGTGACCCGCAGAAAGCCACACAGATGGACCGCACGCTGCTGCCGGGCTCCTGGGCTCGTGTCCGAGCATCGGCAAAGGCCAAGAACAGAAGAGCACATCCCGCTGCAATGACCAAACCCAGCCGAGAACATCCCCTTGGTGGCCTCCACGTTGTCACCAGCCGCGGTGCTTCCCTTGCCTGGGCTCTGCTCGGGGTGTGCTCCTTCCAGGGGCACAAATAGCCTGTACTTACACTAATCAGAGCTGTGTGAACTCCAGCCCCGCGGTGCTGGGCTCCTCCAGGGGGAAGAGCTGCTGGGCTCCGGCACCAAGAACCACCTACGGAATCCATAGGGGCAGAAAGGGGCAGTCGGGGCATGTGGGCACCCGTGGCAAGAGGCGACCGTACATCTGCGGGTACATAAACACCGTGGGCAGCCATAAGCACCAGCAGAGGTGTAACCTCCAAGTCTGTGCTCTGTTCTGCCCTTTAACAAGAAGAATAAGTTCACTTCCACCCCTCTACGCAACCGGCTTAATAGGTTAGCGCAGAGCTATTACGAAGGCATGTTATATATATATATAGACATTTATGTCACAAAAGTGTAAAGAACAAAAGCCACCCGTCCTGAAGCGAGAAAGCCAGATTGTTAGGTCTGCTCTGTTGTTATTTTAGAAGCAGTTTTTGGACAATTATGCAGCGGGAGTTTCCACCCGCCCTGCCTGCTCTGCATCCGCTGCCCCGCGCGCTCCGGGGACAGCGGGGACACGGGCACAGCTGGACTCGCGCAGCTCCTGCCCGCTCCGCTCCCCACGGCGTCCCCAAAGCGCCCCGGCTCCCCGCCTCGGGAGCAGGTCAGGTTTCACGAGCAGAGACCCCTTAATTTTGGCAGATGGATTCCAACGCTGTGCGCAGCCCGGCAAATACTTGCTCAGAGGTTTAATGCAAAGCAGGTTTGCAGGGCTCGGCACGCGGAGTGGGGAAGCCCTGCCTGCCCCGCTCCGCACATGGCAGCCCCACGAGCAGGTGAGCCTGAAGAGCAAAAGCAGAGGATGGAACCTGCTTTTAAGCCAGAGATTCCTCCCTATAGTTATGCCTTTGGTACTTTCTTTGGAAATTGTTTCACCTTCTGGGGCTGACCCTGCTGAGAACACCAGAGCTCCCCGATGGCTGGCTCATGCTCTATTCTATGAGGCGGAGGCGGCAGAATCACCACAAAAAAGAGAACTACATATTATAAAGACACCCATTAGATGACAGACCGCATGCACGCTTCCGTGCAAACAGTAGCGATGCGTAGCCATGCACAGCAGTTCTCGTGCTCAGTGCTAGAGCGGCGGGCTGGGAATGGTGGCTTTGTTTCTTTATTTGCGATCCTTTTGCTTCTGGATTTTCCCAGCGAAATACAGGGCACTCGGTGAACCCGCACCCCAAGCGTAGGTCTCGCTGCTCTCGTTAGAGTATCGTCAGCTGCAGACGGACGCGCAGCCTGTGCTGCTCTGGGCATGGCGGGTACCATGGCCTTAGATGGCTCTTTCTTCTGCTCACATCGCCACTCCCAGCTGGCACACACAGCCTCACACCGGCATTTTTAGCAAACTTTGGAACGTGACTATACTCGGAGAAAAACCAGCAAATGGCCTTTGTAATACCATCGCCCGGGAATTCTTTCCACTTGTATGAAAATATCCCTCAAAAAATGGAAAAATGTGTCAAATAAAGCCGTGAGGGAGAAGGGGTTTAATAAAAACAAGAGCAGCAGCAGATGCTGGAAGGCAGGCTCCAAGCTCCACCCCGGGGTTTCTGAGCCTCTAGTTTGGGGCAGGCAAACAACAGTATTTCAACAAACTGGCCCAGAAATCAGCTGCAAGCCAGAGCTGGCATCAGAACGGCAGCGTCTGGACACGCGCCATCCAAGCGGACGCACGACCAGCATCCCAGGGAAGAGGGTTTGAGATTGTTATGGCCACAGCTCCACACACAGCCAGGGTTATTTTCACTTGTTTGTGAAACACTCCATGCGGAGTAGGGAAATTAGCTGAGGTTAAAAACAACTGACTTGAACCTCTTCATAATCTAGTTGAGGTATTTGTTCTGAAAATGGTGTATCTGATACACCCTGCATCAAAAGCAGAAGCACCAAAGCACTGGACGATGCTGCTCCTGAACCAGCATAAACAGGAGCTGCAAAGAAGTCAAAATTGTCCGTGTCCACACTGAAGAACAGCAAATGTCGTGAACCCAGCAACAGAGGTGTGTTAGGGAAGACCACCAAGATCCTGAGAAACAAAGGACCACGCAATCCACCACCGACACCTCAAATTCCCTGCACGTGCCGGATGGGGCGGGGAAGCCAAGGGAAGCATCTTCTGTACAACGCCACGCGTTTGCAGGCAGGAAAAGGGCTACGAAGAATTAGAGATTCTCATGAAATTCAAACCCATGACTTACCAATGCAGGTCCTGCCGTCTGTGTGCAGGCGAAAGCCTGGCTTGCACTCGCAATAATAAGATCCCAGGGTGTTCACACATCTGTGCTGGCAGCCCCCGTTGTGGACCTGGCACTCATCGACATCTGCGAGAGCAAAGGCAAAGGGGGAAAAAGGTTCAGAGAGGTGGGCACGATGGTACCTGGGGCCAGGAGTATTTATCCTCTGCTGACTGACTCCAGATTGGAGGAGCGAATGCAGAAGGAACAAGATTGCCATTTTGTTATGTTTAATCAGGCAAGCTGTGTAAGAAATTTCAAGGACAGGCATGCGATCGGGGGGGGGGAAGCATCTTATTTGTCAATCAGCATAAACCATCCTTCATCTCGTTCACCTCACAATGGTCACTTTTGCCATTTGCTCAAAGATTGACGAAAATTTTACACGTTATGCGTTGAAAAGAGGCGGGGTTAGTCCATTTGGTCCTTATACGAATGGCGGGAGCAACCACCAGCCATTTCAGGCCGGGGCGACCGGCAGCAGCAGGTTCCTGCCTCGCTGGGTCAACCTCCTCCTCTTCAGTGGAGAAGCTGCTTCCCCTGAGCTCAGCCCCCTGCCAAAGGTGAGGGGCTTTACCGTCACATTTCTCACCTCAGTGCTTTGCAAAGCATTTAAGACATTCACACCATTTACGCCCCGAACTGCCTTGACCTGCTGCTGAAATGCAGCAAAATGTGGGGTATCGGGTGGTAAACTGCGCTCAGAATTGCTGCGCATCGCTGGAGACGAGACAGAAAACACGATGATACCCAAGAGAAAGTTATTACAATGGATCAATTGGATGATTAGCAAGGATTTGGTCATAATTATACGATACTTAAGAACATGGTGAAGTCCAGCTTGACCCCAAAATACAAACGGGGAGCCCCTGACCGCGGGTGCCCAGCGCTCTCCCCCAGCTCCACGAGCAGGCAGCCGCTCCTCCAAGAAGAAACCCACTTGGCCAACAGCACTCTGCATCTCCATTTCTGCTGGTAAAACCACAGCCCCTCGGACAAACAGCAGTCTCTGAGCCAGAAAAATCTTCTGCCAAGTGCTGAGCAATCTTTCCAGAGCTGAAATGGGAACTCGCCCATGAGTTCTTGGTAAAAAAAATACCGTTACATTTTACTATCAAAGCTTCAAAACCAGGGAGGTAGACGGCAATGTGTTACTGAAAGGGAGACTCATTCCCGTTTCACAGACCTTAAATTGCCTTTCAGTGCTGGGAATAACTTCCAGAACTGAGAAGAAATGTAAAAAGGTCTGGAGCGCCCAGCTACATGGTGCTAACTAAGATGCGTATCAGAAGCTTGTCAAAGGCAATTTGAAGTTTCTGAGACATAAGACTCCTTCATATGGCTATAATTAGAAAAAATAGAGATGTTTGTGGATATAGCAGCAGAGTTCCTTAAGTCCTGCCATTTGTGTGTGTGTGTGTACACGTACGCACGTAGACTACCTGGCAGACTGGAAAGGATCAGACAAAGATCCTTTGGCGTGATCCAAAGGTCAGATGGAGGAGCCACACTAGGAGCAGAACAGCCACCCAGCAATTCCTTTTCCCCTGGAGAGAAAACACCAGTAGCTTTGTGTCTCTTAGGGCTTCTGAGCACTTTTTGCCCTTTGTGAAGACGCCTTCAGCACGCACAGCTCTCCCCCGCCGGCATGGCGGAGCAGCAGGACGGTACGGAGCCAAGCCGAGCAACGAACCAGTGCCTGTTTCATCAACGACTGTTACTAATGAGATAAAGAAACATTTCCCCAATGAATCACGGCAGGGTGTTGCCCCTGCCCGTGTCTTTGCACGCCGGCGGCGCAAATACCTGCTGAGGCCTCCCCCTTGCTCTGCCAGCTCGCCCGAACCCCGCTGCGGTGGCAAAGTGCATCGAAAACCACAGGAAAAGGGAGAAATGCCACCTTGCCTGAAGCCAGTGTTAAAATCTTACATTAATTCCATTCATTTTACGTTAATCGGATTAATTGCCAACGCAATCGGCTAGCAGCAAGCAAAGGGACTGGGTCAGGGAAGAAGTGGGAAGCGAAGTGGGAGAGGTGATGCTGCTGAGCTACACAGTAGTAACAAAAAAATGCTCGTTTTCTCTGCATACTTTTCTTTAGAAGGTTTCTCACTGCTTAAAAAGTTAAACCCAAAGGATCGGGGCACAGGAAAATGGCCCTCTAGCCCTTTCTGCCCCAGCGATGGCCAGGGAACCCACGGCCTCGACTTCTGTCCTGCGCAGTGGCCGTACAAGGCTCCTGCTTCAGAGCTCCCCATCGTACCCACGGTCTGCATTAACCCCGCAGAAAGTGACGGCTTCTGTAATGCCAGGCCTTTGCTCATTCAGAAGGACTGCGGATTCCTTCTCTGAGCATTTCAGAAGGTTTTGGTATTTTCTTCCTGTTTTTTCCATAAGACTTAATTTTTAAAGAAAGGAAAATGAACAGATTTTTGAGGTGAAACATAAGCTTTAAGTGATGCTCTCCAAAGAGTAACCCAAATCCAAACCAGCTTTTCAGAGCAGGGGGAAAAAATGCTGTGGCATGAATCTGAGATGCCTGTCAAAGCAACCTAGCCCAAATTAAATCATTTTCATCTGCGAAGGCTTGACACAATTTGGATGCTACGGAGCCCTGGAGCCCCAGCTGCGCTCGCTGCTCGTGGGGCAGGGCAGCGAGCCCCAGCCCTTGAACTCGGGCGACGGCCCAAGCTCCATCGCCCACTGGAAGGGGGATGACTCCAGGGAAGGACACTGGTCTCCCCGCAGCTACCTGGGGCCAGAAGAAAGGCACCGTCCCTAACTTGTGCGGTAGAAGCCTGGGCACAGCAATTTTTCCCCTTTTTTTAACATCTCTATGGGCAGAATTAGCTATTCATACACAGAATTGGCTCGGTTCAGCCAAAGGTCTACCAGTCTTAAACACGGAGTGAAATCTGGCCGATACACCGAGCCTGTGAGCATGGGCCCAGCACGCAATAAATTGCTCGGTTTGTGCAAAAGTGTAAGCACATAGAAATGCTTTTCAGTGAGACTCTGATCTATTGTGTCTCTAGGAAGTGCTGGAGAACAAGAAAAATAGAACAAAACTAAAGAAAAGACTGTTTGATGAAGGAATAGAGATAAACAGTTATCATGAATTATGATGATTATTCCCAGAAATTACAAAAGCTTGCCTTGAGTAAAACTGCTCTGTAATTTTCTGGCAGACCAATTTTTCTATTGGAAAATGCTGCTGAAAAAAAAAAAAAAATCACTTCTTTTGCTTAAAAGCAACACTGCAATTTCTATTCTGCAGGAAATATTAAACTTCCATTTTGACGAGGACCAGCATTTTCTATTTTGAATTTGGTGAAGAATAGGAAAACTGGGGTTTGGGAATATTCTATATAAAGCAATAAAGTTCTTTGGTCTGGATTTAAATGACTATTCCACTGCTTCCCTTCAACTCTAATCTGAAACCATAGAGAATTTACCATCCAAAAAAGTTAGTGATGTGTTGAATAAACTTCTTGCTTTCACCCCATTACTCATACTCAGTAATTATACATCTCCTCTCTAAATATCTCTTCTTCCCCCTTTGTGCTTTTCACCCTCTAAATCTCTGTAATTAGAGAGGGCTGTCCCCACCCCGGAGCCCCCCCTGCCCTGTCCCACCTCGGCCCGGGAAAGCGGCCAGTCCTTCCTCGCGCCCCGGCTGCAGAAACCCCCTCGCCTCCGCCTTCCACGGGACCCGCTGCCTCCCGTTTTCCCTCCCGGAGCCTCGCTTATCTCCTTCTGCAGCAACAGAGAGACTTTTGGGCATGTGCTACTCGATGGCGTGACTGAAATGAAACGTCCCATCCTTCGCGCCCCTGACGGGAGGGCACCAGCAGCATCCAGGACCGGGCTGGACGGGGCTTGGAGCAACCTGGGCTGGTGGGAGGTGTCCCTGCCCAGGGCAGGGGGTGCCACTGGGTGGGCTTTAAGGTCCCTTCCAACCCCAACCATTCTATGATTCTGTGATCCCCCAAGAAATCTTAGGTTTGTATCTCTGGAAACAACACACCTGTGCAATTTGCCCAAACAAGTTCAAACTCTGGTTTGAGCACACAGAGAGAAGAGGCACCAGCTGGGCAGATGCTCTACGGAGAGCTTGTATTTTTTCTGGTGGGGAGCAGTTCCCTCCCAGGGCCAGGACCAAGCGTCGTGGCGAAGGGCCACCTTGCCCTCGCTGCTCGCCTTGGCAGTACAAAGACCCCAAAATCTACGTGACGCTCTGCGAGATGCGGTTTGTGGCACGCCGAGGTTATTTTCCTATTGGAGAGCTGACAAAATCTGGATTAAATTAATATGCCAAAGAAAGAAAATGAGAAGCATACAGGCTTCTAATGCATGCTGCAGGATGGTAGCTGACACCGAGCAGCCCAGAGCCACACCAGGACGGACCACGCCGAGCCCACGGGCACGGATCAGGCAGCAGATACCGGCCAAAGCCCACCAAGACAGACACGAAGCCCAAACCCAGCGAGAGCCTGGGAGTGGGAGCCGGGTTATTGGATAGAGGAACTCCTCTGCTGCGTAAGGAAACCGGAGTTCACGTCCTCACCTGCAGGGAAGCAGCTGATGCTCTCATCAGCCTCTTCCCCAAACAGAAACAATCCATCGGACCTCAGATACCGGCTACATGGACCAACGGGGCAATGCTGCAATCGAATGCAGGGAAGGTGAACACAAGACCAAGAAAAAGAGGAGGGTGCAAGGAGAGGACTTTGGTTAAGTGCACTCCCTGACCACGCACAGGTCCTTCGAGAAGAAATACTGATTTATCTCCAACAAAAGCTCCATGTCAGAGGAAAGAAAGTGGCAACAGCAGCTCTGCAAGTTACTAAATATTTGGTGGAGAGGCAGTTTATCTCCTCTGAAAGGCTGAGGAGGAGGAGATGGATCCCAGCTGGGAGCAGAGGCAGCAGATACGCCGCTGAGGTTCACTCTATCATCTGGCTAAAGAGCAGTGCCAGGCTTTAATCCCAGCGGCAATTAGCCTGGATTACAGAGCAGGCCTGCAGGGAAAAGGTTAATTAAAATCCATCAAGATGAGCATGTGTGGGATTTAGGGACTTTATCTTTCCGGTACCAGTTTGTTAAAGCCAATTCAGCAATTTTAAAGAAGTAAAGAGACTGGAAGGACATGAACCAACGCATGGGTGCCCAGAGCCGAATGCTCCTGGGTGGAGGAGCACAGGGTGACCGCAACGGCCCCACGCCACCGACACGGCTTAGAAAATCAGGGTGCAGAAGGGTGCCATGATGTGTTAGAAGGGAAAAGTTATTCCACACTCCCCTCCTAGACCGTGCAGACAGGACTCAGCAACGGCAAGGTCCAGCAGTGCAAGGGAGAGGAGGTGCAAGGTCCAGTGCAAGGTCCACCAGGGCAAGGGAGCCGTGGGAGAGGACGATGCCTTATCCCCCCCTCTCTGCGAATTCAGACGCCCTCCCTTCCTCCAGGACGAGGGCGAGGAAGAAGAGTACCTGCCTCAGGCTGGTCTCGGCTTGGAATCCCAGTGACTCAGATTCAGAGGAAAGAAGAAAGGTCCTTTTGGGTGGTCAAAATGCCTCCACACCCTCAGTTTTCATCTTGTTGTGTAACAGGCATTTGGGAAAGCCTTGAAGGCTCCTAAAATGCTCCACAGAGTTACTCGGGCTGGCATTCCTTCCGCTGCAGCCTCTCCCAGGCAGATGGAGATGCCCGCAGCTTTCCCAGGCTACCTGCGCCATCCTCAGCAGCAGCAGTTTCCAAAGGCACTGCAGGAACAGAGGCACCGGTTTTACAATAATCTGATGCAGTGAAAATGTACCAGGGAGCTATTTTGCCTCAGTCACTTGCTTTGTCCTCAGCTCACCTTTTTTTTGCCTTCAAGCGCAGCAGCCGGGAGGGTCTCGTTGGTGCTCACATTTCTGTCTCTGGCTGGTGCTGGTAGTGAGGCATTACTCAGAGCGGAGCAGAGGTGCACGCAACAACAAGCAGGCAGCCTGCTCCTGACGTGCTGCTGCGCTCACCCTCTCAAACCTTCTTTCGGAGCTTTGTTTTACCCGGCTTCTCCCTGCAGGATGCCGTTTTGGATAGCAGACGTCCCTGTGCAGAGGCACATCGGTGTGGTCCCCGCGCCGGGCTCTGGAGCCAGCCCCACAGAGGCAAACGCAGACACGGACCTGGCAACGGCACCGACCGACGGCAACGCAGGTCGCTGCAGAAGGAGCTCACAGGCTACTGGAAACCATACAGTCAAACAAAAGCCACCAGCTACGCTCTATGCTGTTTTCTGACATACTTTAGAGGATCACAGAGAGAATATCGAGGTACCAGGTCAACTTCCCCGTGAGGATTTAATGCAAGTCCCCAGCAGAGCTCAGTGCTCTCTCCTGTAAAGGTTCACTGTACAAGGACATAATCCATAGCACTGCAATTAGCCACTCTGCGCTAACACGCGCATCCAGCAGAGCACTGTTTGTACACAGAACGCATTTTAAGGCACTCAAGACCTCGGTGAAATGTACACCGCTATTACCCAAAACACCTCTCCACCCAGACGATAAGCCCGCTGGGGAAAGGCACGTCCTGCGGCTGGCTGTGCTCGCTTCGCTCTTGCAGAGGGAAGAAACTCGTCTGCGTAGAAGCGTGCGCTGCCTGGGCTGGCAAACGGGACGCGCTCCAAGTAAAAATCATACGGTCAAGAGAACGTCTGCTACCTGTCGAAGAGAAGCTCAAGGAGCGAAGGTAAAATCACCAACCAAACGCATGGTAATACCAAATTTCGGACGAGCAGCGTGTCTGTGATTGTCTCCTCTGCCCTGCCAGCTGCAGAGGTGACGCCAGGTTCCCGCCATCCAGCTCCCACTGTCCCACACGCCGTGGGGTGTCCGCCTGCATGCGCGGGGCTGCGGAGCAGGGACACGTCTCCAGGGAACCCCCCCAACACCTCCTCTCAGGTCACTTCTCCTGAGCACCTACTTGCACTGAAAAATTCCCTGAAAAATTATCTCGTTTCTTGTATTGACACCCACAGAGAAGGTCCAGACAGCGCCTGTGGCAGGGCAGGGACACGCCAGCAGCTCCGAGCGCTCCTGGAAGAGTGGAGGCCAAAACCCCAGCGCCCCGCCAGTGCCTGTCAGCGACGTGCGCAGAAAAGGCTGGTCCTGCCGGAGCAGAGAACCGAGGTGTTGACCCGCGTCGCCTTCACCCCTCCGTCTGCCCGGTCTGTCAAAGGTACCGTGCAGAGGATGGGTATTTCGTGCAGTAACATGCCAAAAATTCACTTGTTCTCAGGGGTGGAAAGAGAGAAGGATATTTTTTCTTGGGGTTTTTTTTGCCTTTTTTTTTTTGTTGTTGTTGTTGTTCTCAGCTGGGTGGGTCTGAAGGCCCTGGTGAGTTGGATTGGGTTTGGTTTGTTTTGCAATCGGCACCTACTTCATAAACTATGTTAAGAATATTAGACATAACTTAGAAAGACACATCTGGCTTAAGTGACAGACTTTGGCTTGCAAAGGTCCAGAAATGAGGATGAAAAGAAGACGAAAAAACCCAGGCTCCTGGGAAAGGGGCCACAGAGATGACACCCTTTCCAGTAGATACGTTGCCCTCTTCCCCCAGGCGCAGAGGAAGGCTAGCCAAAAGGCCTGGGGGAAGGCGCTTTGCTTTTCCAGTTGAAGCTTTAAACTACATTCTTCCTGAACGGGAGCAAAACACCTCGGCCTTGCAGACTGAAAGGTATCTCACACCAAAGTCAGGGCAGACCCCGAGTGGGCACGGAGCCGCCCGTCTGGGGAGCCAAGAGAGGCAGGATGAGGGTCGGGACCAGGTGCACCAGGCAGCAGGGAAGGGAAGGCGGGAGGTTTACATTCCAGACACAGAGCTGGATCTCAGGAGCTTGTCTTGGAGAAGTCACACGAGACAATGTGGTTGAATGGAGACAGCAAATGCAACCCGAGTTCGAGACAAACATCTCATCTCTAAATAACAAAACAGCAACTCACCCTCACTGCCCCATTTCTGGCACATCTCACAAATCCACTGATATCACTTTTATAATCGACTGCTTGGGGCATTTATTTATTAGGATTATCTCATGATGAGATAATGCATTCCTTGATGGCTACATTACTCACAGGCATCCAAAGTCTTTAGTGAACTTTGCATATTCTCCATTATTTCCTAAATCTTCAGGCAACCTCAAGCTTTACCTGCTGCTCAGTCAGCTGAGCACACCAACTGGTGTGTGTGTACTTACACCTCGCTCAGCGTCCCCATCCAGCATCACACATAAGCCAGTGCACATAAACGTTCAACAAAAGCTATTGGAAAATGGCAAAAAGGTATTTATTGCCTCCTTGCAGTGCTTGATACAGTGCAGCATAAAGTGCAAGTTTCATTTCAAAAAAAAAAAAAAAAAATAGAAAAGTACACCTATCAACCACAGGGAAGAACTGTGTATTTTGCACCTTACTGCCTGCGAAATGGAAATACAGAAGTTGATCGTTTACCTTCTGGTATGCTGCAATATCCATCCACTATTAGCAGACACCGTCCACTAACGCTCTGACTGTCTGAGGGGATGCCGACGTGCTGGGGTACCCTCACCACGTGTGCGACGGGAGAACAGAGCGACTCCAGCCCCTCCACCTCCATGGGGAGCTCAGGCTGGCCAAGCCCTATCCGCACCGCAACGGGCTGGAGACGCCTCTGTTGGGAATTTGCTCCCAGCAGACACTGGTGAGTGCGAACGCTCAGGTGCAGAGAGGTGAGCTGTGAGACTCCTCTGGCTGCATCTCCCACGCGCTCCCCAGCTCCCGGCTCCGGCCGCTGCTGCCAGAGCATTCCCCTTAGGCGTGAAACGCCACTGAGCACTACTGAGCTCTGTCCTTTGCGAGACTCCACTATACAGCACTCACCCAACCAGACGCGCTCAGATAGTCTCTCAGAGAGAAAGTCAGATTTTTTTCATGATGAAACAGTATCATATTTCATTTATTACCCTGGACCGGGGTGAGATTCTTTGGAACTGAGGAAAAAAACCTAATCAACATACCCTAAAAAAATGCATACATTTGGTTTTTAAAGAATATTGCACAGTGGCTCTCTTTAACTGAGCCACACCGCTGCACAGCAGCTGATGGAAAGAAACAAGAGTTTTCTTTCCCCCTCTGCCACCGGTGACTTTTCAGAACGACAAATCTGCCGGAGGCAGCCTGTGCCTATAGTCACGCGAAGGGACGACACAAACACAGGCGGACGTACAGCCAGGTCACCAGTTCGTGACTTTAGTGGCTGCCAGCCCGGGACTCCCACCCGGCAGCAGCAGACCCCTCCCGAGGCAGAGCCCTGCAGAGACCCCCAGCCCGGCCACCAACCGGCCACCAACCGGCCACCTACCCGGCCTCCGCTCGCCGTGCCCAGCGCCGTACCCCGCACGCCCCAGGTAACAGGGGTAGCAGCTTCTCCAGAGGTAGTGGTAGTGACTGCCAGCGGTACCGGGGATGCCACCCAAAAAGCCGAAGCAGCACAGCAGCATCCAGAGCCGCCCCCGCTCCCGTCCCATGATGGAAAGCTCACGGGCATCCAGACGGGGAAAAAAAAAACACGGAAACGACCCCACAAAACGCAGACGAGAAACGGAGACGAAACGCTGCCGAGCTGCAGGAGCCGGGGGGGAAAAAAAAAAACCACCGAGCGCAAACAAGCCCAAAAGCGAAGGGAGCGCGGCGGCGGTGCGCGGGGCGGCGCGGAGGAGCGGCTCCGGCGCGGACGGGCGGTCCCGCTCCGCGCCGCCCCCGCCCGCAGGTACCGCCAACCCCGGCGGCACCCCTGTCCCCTCACCATCACCCCTGTCCCCCCCCCGGCATCACCCCTGTGCCCTCCGCGGCACCCCTGTCCCCTCACCATCACCCCTGTCCCCCCCCCGGCATCACCCCTGTGCCCTCCGCGGCACCCCTGTCCCCTCACCATCACCCCTGTCCCCCCCCCGGCATCACCCCTGTGCCCTCCGCGGCACCCCTGTCCCCTCACCATCACCCCTGTCCCCCCGGCATCACCCCGGCCCCTCCACATCACCCCTATCCCCCCTGCGGCACCCCTGTCCCCTCGGCATCACCCCTGTCCCCCCCACATTACCCCTATCCCCCCCCAGCATCACCCCTGTCCCCTCACCATCACCCCTGTCCCCCCTGGCATCATCCCTGTCCCCTCCATAGCACCCCTGTCCCCTCTGCATTACCCCTGTCCCTCCAGCATCACACCTATCCTCCCCGACATCACCCCTATCCCCCCGGCGGTACCCCTGTCTCCCCCCAGCATCACCCCTCTCCCCTCTGCAGCACCCCTGTCCCCGCAGCATCACCCTGGCCCCTCCACATCACCCCTATCCCCTTCGCAGCACCCCTGTCCCTCCCCCGGCATCACCCCTGTCCCTTCCACAGCACCCCTGGCCCCCCGGCATCACCCCTGTCCCCCTGGCAGCACCCCTGTCCCCTCCTCATCACCTCTGGCCCCCTGGCATCACCCCTGTCCCCTCCGCAGCACCTCTGGCCCCTCGTCATCACTCCTGTCCCCTCCACATGACCCCTGCCCCCCCAGCATCACCCCAGGCCCCTCCGCCACCCCTGGGCAGGGGAGGGAGCGCGAGCTCAGGGGGCGCTTTTTCCCCATCCCAGGCTTGGACGCTGCTGGGCACCGGGGGGCAAAGCACCCAGGATACCACCGGGGCGGACAGACGGAGGGACGGGTTCTGCAGCGGGAGGCTGGTTGTCCCCGGGGCACACGCCTGCAGCCACGTGGCCCATCGGAGGTGAAGGACCTGCCGTGGCATCAACCCCCTGGGGACGCAGCCAGAACTTGAGCAGAACCTTCACCGTAAACCAAAAAAACATGTATTTGCCCAAAATATACCACATGAGTGATCAAAAGCAGCCATTGGTGGCCAGGCCCTGCCACAGCAGCCCGTCGTGAGCCGCCCCATGGAGTGGCGCGTGGGGGCTTCTGCTTTGCATCAAATCCGTAATTTTCCCTCTCCGCAGCACCTGCTGTTGGGCGAGTGCCCTGTTATCATCGCACCTCCCTGAAACGACCCTCAACTGATGCAACTGCAACAAACAGAAAACCTTCACTGGGCTTCTCTTAAAATAATGGAAAAAAGAAATTTTCATCAACAAATTTAAGCTCAAATGAGGAACAGCCACCGCCACGACTCCAAAGAAAACCATAATATTACCGTTTCCTGTAAGACGGAGCCTAGAATTTTATTTTACCTTTTTCATTAAACAAGAAGTAAGAATAGCTTATTGGATTTTCCAGAGGCAAGCTCAAAAGCCTCATTTAACTTTCTGGAATGTTTTGAAACAATGCGCTCGCAGGGTTGAGCTGGGGGAGAGCAGGGCCTGCTACTTTGAGACGTTTTAGCGGTATTATTTGGCTGTAGTAAAATTCCAAATTAAAACTTGTGGTTTAGGCTGCAATGAATAGCGTTCCACGAAAAATTTTGAAACACAGAGAGAAGCCGAATCCAGGAAGAAAATAACAACTTAAGGCTATTGCTGCAGCGGTTTCCAAAGGAAGGTGGACTCTAGTCACGAGTCGCCTTTGCAGAGCGTTCCAAGCAAGAGCAGCTTCCTAACATTTCATGGACCGCTTCAGCCCATCTTAATACTCACCCGTTGCAACGGCCCACATGCTTCTCATTAATATTTTGAGTTTAACAAAAATACCCGACCCAAAAATTTGTGGAAAAAAACCCATAACCTTTCTAAAAGATGCTGCGAACTTTCAGAAAGGGGCTGCAGGAGGAAAATCCGTGCGAACTGCTGCTGTGCCCCAGCCCCACGGCTGTTTGACTGACACCGCGGCAGGTCCACCAGAGACCCCGAGGGGATGCCCAGCACCGGGGGAGAGAGGCCACGGGGCAGAAGAGGGGCAGGAGGAGGGGAAATGCTGCGGGGGTGTTACTGAGAGGCACCAGAAATTCCGCCCGCGCTCCTCAAACCCCGTGATGAAGCCACTGCCCCGGTGCGTCGCTCCGTGCACAGTCACACGCTGCCATCCTGCTGGAAGCCACTTTCAGATCCACCAAGTGCTTCACCCACTCAAAAATAACCCCTTGGCAGACATTGTCAGCTGGCATTGCTGGCCAGGCCCAGTGCCGCGGGAACAGTCCCTCCGAGCAGCGACATTTGCGCCGTCACAATGGCCAGTGTTGACACTTTTCCTGTAAGTGTTTCCAGCAGTGTTGACACGCAAAAATGAACGTTGCCACAGAGCTATGAAAAATGGCTCAGGCCGACTTCCTCAGTTCAGTAATGTTATTAAGACATTGTCTACATTAAATTATCCTTGCCTGGAATGCAGATGAATCACAGCGCGCGCAGCTCTCCAAGTGACTCCCTGACTCCACAGGCACCAACCGAAGGGACCTTTCCACCGGCTCCACGACCTGGAAATTCCTCCCACCCGGGCACACGCGGCTCCCGACACAGAGCCCTCGCCCCTTGCCCTGCACAAACAAATGCTAGCACAGCCGCTGGTGCTCAGCAAATTATGTGACAAACTTGTTCAATCTCGTATTTTCTTAGACTGCTAAAAAAAAAATAAAAAATTAAAATAACGCTGAGAGGCCCAGCCTCTTCCAAGCGGCTCTGTGGTATAATGCACGCATCAAAAGTACATCGGGCCGGAACATAAACTGAATCCTGCTTATGTCATAAGTTATGCTTGGCCAGGTTTGAGCCAGCTCGAGCTTCCTTGTCACCTAATTTACTTCAGCTGATTAAGTACGAAGAGTTGCTTTGAGTACAGTAACACATTACGATCAGCAGCAAATCGTTACTGCTTCCCGCGGAACTGCCAAGGAGAGCAGGGACATCCAGAGGGTTCTTTAAACAGGCACCGAGCTGGACCGAACCTGGAGCTCTCATGGAATTTCATTCAGATTCAAGCTTAGCATTCATAAATTCTCATAAGAAACCCAAACAAATTACCGCTGATGATGCGGTACTTTGCCGTTCAATGGCATGTTCAACCCTGGAGTTCATTCATCCCTGCGCAGACACAGGTCAACCAGCTTAGGTAAATACGAGTGCTTGAGTCTTCAGCCAAAAATTACCCAATCTTCAGCCAAAAATTACCCAAACCCTCAACCAAGTTTCTTCTGACATTTTAAAAAGGATTCCTTAAAACTTAAAAGGAAATAGCCAAATGGAGAATGTGAAAGCAGCCCAGAACACCGCAAGAGGTGGAACATGGCAGGGGACTGAGAGGACTAGGCTGAGGCAGGGGGTTTGTGCCCTCGGGGTTCGGCACGGCAGGAGCCATGGCCCGCGTGGCACACGGCAGCCTGGGGCCGCGGCAGCGCAGGACAGTGACACTGCCGGCTCCTGCACCTCTGCCCAGCGGAGGGGCCAGCAGTGGAGGCACCATTAATGATTCCTGCTTCAGCATTTTGTACCTGCGTCACCCTTCCGCGGGGGACGGTTCCCCTGGTGAGGGTTAGCTTTTCACCCTCAGCTACCTGGGAAACAAGTTTTTCACCTTATTCATCAATTTTAACCAATTCAACCAATTTTAGCCACAGGACTGGCTCAGAGGAAGAAACGGGAATGAGTACAAACGGGAAAAGCTAAGAGCTTTTCATTTTTCCAGCCTGCAGAGTTTGAACTCCCTCTTCCAGCCGGGAGTCGGCTTATTTCAAATGAGCCATCGAGCCCTCCTTGATCCATTTCCAAGGGAATTTAAAGAGGGGAAAAATCCCACAGTATGGTGCTCGGGACTAACCGGCCCATGGCGCTGGCACACGCTAGTTCCCTGAACTCCTCATCAAGCTAAGGCTTGTCTGGCTGGAACGTCAAGGTAAGCTACTGGAATGGTTTCAGGAGTTGGAAGTGGAAGGTTCCCCACCTGCAGCCAAAGGCTTCCCCAGACCAAAAGCTTCCCCAGACCAAAAGCTTCCCCAGACCAAAAGCTACCCCTCTACCAGACCATTACGCTTTAGGGAGTTCCCGCCCCACTTTTCTGAGAATCTTTCAGCTGAGGTCAGGGAGAGGTTTGGCACCACCTGGATCTATCTGTCTGCATTGGGAGGAACGTCAAATTCCGATCTGCTCAGCCCTGACATCTCGCCACGGTGGATTAGCAGCTCGGGCGCTCGGTCGTTGTGCCGTGCCGTAGCGTTGGCAGATGAAGAGTCGGATAAACAAACAGCGCAGGGAATTTAACACATACCAGCCACGGGCTGCACGCTGAGATCTATTCCAGACAGATTGTTGAACCCCTCTACATGTGCATAAGGAAAATGTTAGTTGGTAATTAAATGAACGGAGCCCCCCGTGCGCTGAATTAGGTTTATCACACACAGTCCAGCTAAAATGTGAATTTTCATTTAATTTTGGAGCTTATGCCTTTGTCCTAAAAAGGCTATGAAAAGTTCAGATATGCCTCACTATCTGAAGTGGCACTCGGAAGATAACATAAACAACAGTTTGTGAGAATCATAGTTTAGAGGTTTGGTATATGATGCTTTCTAAGAGCTCCATCCACTGCATTCTTGGCTGAGTGCTCCCCATCACGCCTACCGCGAGCGCATACCAGCTCTTCCAACAGCATGTGCGAGAGCGCTGGTTTTCTGCAAAAACCTCCTGCAGCAAAACAAGAAATCTGAAGGCGAAGGATGACTTAGTACCACTGCAACAACAACCTCCTTTCCTGGGATGTAACCTAAACCTGGACTGATGGTGGCCAATGGAGCCAGACAAAGGGGCTTCCGCGCCTTTCGAGCCCCTGACATCCCCATGTCCCACTGTGCAGGGCAACCTCCAGGAGATGTTCAAGCAGAACCTGAGCTCCCCTAGAAATTGCCATACCTCAAAAACTGTTGCAAAAAAGAAAACCTGTTTGTTTCCTTAAAAAACCCAATACACACAATGTCCACAATGTCCCCAAACCACTCTACAGACAGCTCTTCCAGTACAGATAAAATCAGAAATACAGAAGTACTATAACTAGCACAACCACCCTATATTCAATAAAACAGTACAAGCACCTGATCAGCTGTATACTATCGATGATGGTAAATCGTACGATGATTACTATCGTTTAAAATGTATTTCCTTGCAAGTCTAGATCACTAGCTCAAGTTCACCCCACGTAACTAAAGACGAGAGCTGGTACCATCCAGGGACTCACTGCTAGTGAGCTTGTCGCAGCGATCCCAGGATAAATCCATGGGAGGATTTTCTTTCTAACTATAACCCCTTTAGCTCCAAAGTGAAAATGGAGTGGAGAGCCAAACGCTGCTGCTGCCCTGGTGCCTGTTTTGTAGACCAGTTTGGATAAGACCAAGCTGGGAGTCATTCCGTAAGGTGCGAGGCTGGGGCTGAGCCAGCAGCGTGCATGGACACGCATGGACACGTGCACAGACATGCATGGACACGCACGGACAAACACGGGCACACACACGGACACGCAGCCCAACCCCATCACCAGTGCTGGGAAATGGCAGGCAGCGGGAAGCAACCGGAGGGTCCCGCAGCTCCGAAGATGTCGCATGTGACCATCCCTACTTGTCATTGCCAAGCTCTGGGCAGCCAAACATTTAAAGAATTTCTCATGTTTCTTCGCAGTGCTGCGGGAGGACCCTGACACTTGTGTTAAGATGCCAGTCATCAGCCAACTAGTCGACACCCTGGCATGAAAGAAGTTCTCCTTTTTGCCCCTTGCCCCTGCAACGGTCTCCTCCATCTCCCACATTTCTACTGCGAGCGAATCAACACAACTGTAACCGATTCTGGGCAGGAAAAGCAGCAAGCTCTCCCCCAGTTACACCACCCCTCTCTTTCTGAATAGAGCTTAGGGTGGGAAGTCCTCCCGAAGCCAAGATTACATTTTTTTCTTCAAAAAATTTCCTACCTTAGCAGCAAACACTGGGACCTGTCCGTTTCTGCCTCCCCACACAAGCCTGCTGCTGCTCTGATTGCGCAGCTGTTTGTTCAGCAGATGCTTCAAAGAGGAGGACGCCGAAGAGGCAGCTCGAGTCACGCCGAGCCAGGCAAGAGACAGGAATCAAGTCACCAGGGTGAAGAATAAACTGCCGGCCCCTGGACCCGCCACTCGCCTTCTCGGGCCACCCTCAGGAGAGTCGCACGGTCCAGACCCTCCTGTCCAACATGGAGCCGACAAAGGGCTCCAAATCTTTAACCTCACGTTGTGAAGCCCAGGCTGCTTTATTCAGGCTCCGTCAGGACCGCAATCATAAAAGCTGAATACTTTGCAAACTGTAAACATAAGGCCTTTTGCCTTTTCTAACCTCCCCGCTCTGTCCAAACACGGATCTCATCCCGTCCTCTCCTCTCCATACGTGCATTAGCAGTCAGGGAATTTGGAAAGAGCTTCTTATCTGATGTAAAAATGAAAACGAATGTAAAAAGCGGTGAGCACAGCAGGGTCCGTCAGCAGTAAGACTGATGGAGAAGAGCAAAGCCCGGGGAGGACGGCGAATGCCCGCTTTGCTGGTGCGTAGAGATTTGCACCTGACGAAACGGGAGTATGAGCGATGTGGCCCAAATGCAAATTCTAGTCTCGGTTAATTTTGGGCTTCATCTTTTCCATGCCCTTTACTTGCGCGGTGAAACCCACAGACAGAGCAAAGGCACGCAGAAGGAACGAGGAGCTCCAGGAGGACGATGGCCGTTGCTGCACCCCATGGCCCCCCGGCACGGCGTCGGGCAAAGGGGGGGACCAGGGCGGGTGGCCACCTCCATTGCCATGAGGGGGAAAGGGGATATGTGCGGGCTCTGTGGGCACGACTAATTACAAATAATTCCAAGAATATATGCAAAGGGATTCACACCATCTCCCCTTAAAAACAAACAAACAACCAAAAAAAAAAAAAAAAAAAGGAAAAAAAGAGAATTGTTTGTTTGCACCAAAATCCTGAACCTCTTACTCATCCAAGAAGCTAATCCTCACCAGGGGAATTCTGGGGAAACTGAAAATATTTCAGCTTGGCTAAGATAAGGGCAGAGCTGTTTATTTCACACATCTCTACAGTGGTACAGAGCCAGGAAATACTTTTCAGTTATTTTCAACAAAACAAGACAAATGTACCAAATTGGCAAGAAAGTGACATTTTTCTGCAGAATTCTTTAATGTCCAAACCGATATCCACAGAAATGACTCTTTCCCAGTGTGTCAGCAATCTTTGTTAATTATTTTGAGCATTTTTGTACTTCTGCTAAGCAAACCAGCGCCGAAAATACGTGAGAACTCCACCACAAACCCATGACCATGCCGAGCACTCGATGGCGTACCCTGCAGCGGGCACGTTAACGGTGCCCGAGAGAATGCGTGAGCCCCGGGCGTCTCGTCTGCAGGAGCCCGGAGAAGGTGTCTCTGATACCGCCAGCGAACCCTGGAACCGCAACACACTCCAAAAAAAAATGTTTCTTGTTCTTGGCTCTGATAAGCAAATAGCTTTTTGCATTTTTCTGACTCTCAGCTCCAGCCGACTCAAACTTGCGCAGACGATAACACCCGGCAGAACGGGACGGGGAAGCCGCTCGGAGCACACCACCACGGGGCCGAGCCGTGGGAGCTGAACGGGCCGCACGACGCGAGCCTCGCTCTTACCACACCAGTACAAATCCCGCCCAGTATTTCCATTTTACAAACACAGAATTGCGTCTCCTCTTCCACTTTGGTTTGAAAACGGGAGATTTAAAGTGGAAGACAGGGTGCAATGTGATGATACAGATACTGATGGAGAAATCTCAACTCTAATCTCATCTCTTTTGAAGCAAATAAAATACATGCCATCGACTTCAACAGGGCCAAGATCTCACCCTGAAAACCCCACTTCTCTCCAGAGTTAGCACATTCTGTGACTGTTATTTATACCTCTAGGCATGTAGCAGAGAGAGCACTTTCAGAGGCACGTGTGATATGAACCAGGAAAGGAAAAACCCACGAGACCCTCCTCTGACATCGTGTCCAGGACCATCCCTGCACCAATTCCCCGTGGTCCCTGCCCTGGTCCCCATCTGCGCCCGCCGTCCCCCACCGCAGCCCCACCGTGCACCTGCAGCTGAAGCTCCTGACAGTGTTGCAGCACTGGGACCTGCGACCACCGCTCCCCACCTCGCACTTGTCCCCGTCTGGAAGAGAGGGGACGGGGCAGCACGGGCGAGCTGCGGCGCCCGACCGAGTGGGGATGTGGCGTGAGAGCAGAACCGACCACTTTTATTACAGCTGATTTTCCTATTATTAACTTTTCAGTGCCAATAAGAACGAGCGTTAACCAGTAGGAAATGATCCCCCTCGTTACATGCTCAAACACTTAAGACTGAATGGTTTGGGTTGGAAGGGACCTTAAAGATTGTCCCGTTCCACCCCCTGCCCTGGGCAGGGCCACCTCCCACCAGACCAGGTTGCTCCAAGCCCCGTCCAACCAACGTCACTACCCAAAAGATTCCTCTCCTGGATGAACACCATCACGCACGTGGATAAGAATATATTCATTATCTCAACACGATGCCTCACTCTAATGGCCATCTTGTTCATGAAAGACAAAAGTTTTTTTACATCAAAATCTGTTGTTTTCAAAGTTTTACTTTCTTGTTTTAAACCGGAGTGGTAGAACTATTATACCTTTCCACTAAAAATCCTTCCAATAACACCACACAAGTTGCCTGAATAGCGTTAATCCAGAGAATACTAAACTAAAAGGTTGAAAAATTAAAATATCCATGTAGTACACATTTTCTACTAATCTTTGTAATTCAAGTCCGGAACAAATCACGTTCCCCTGCCGAAACCAGAGATTTCTCTTGCCCTCAGCAGGGTGTGGGCCAGGCCTTTCAGGAACACGGAGCACCTTTCTCAAATTACCTTGTAAACAGAGTGAGTGACTAATCACCAGGTGAGGATGGAGGAATCGCCACCCCCCTCATTTCCCTTGTTACCTAAACACAGCCCCCTCCGCTCCTTAGTTCAGCTCCAGGGATTTAACAACCCGGGACCCAAACGAGCCGAAACCTGCGCTTCCCCCCAAACTCCGCAGCAGCATCCTCCCAGAAGCCCATCTGGAAGAGATTAATAAGCGCCAGAGATGTTTTCCATTCAAGCATTTTCACACCTCACCAAAATACACGATAGCTACTTTAATTAGTCAAAAAAAAAATAAAAAAAAAAATAGACTGTGTGAGTTGCCAAGGCTCCCAACGTACAACACACCAGCTGGCCTCGGAGCCCAGACTCACTGAACTCTCTGAAGTCTCCAGTCCCTGGGAATGGTAGCCCACGAGCCCCGGCTGCCCCGGGCTTCTTGGGAAGATGGGAGCTGGCCAGGGGGATGGGGAGCCTCTGCCACAGCCGGGCTGCAAATCCCCGCTCCCCACAGACCGTGCGGCCCCAGGCCCTGGGAGAAACGCCGAGTGCTCAGCTGGGAACACCGGTCCCCCCCACAGCCTCCGAGACCCCGTCTGCTACAGAGCGGCACGGGGGACCCAGACCTGCAGCGAGACAGCGAGGAGGAAACCTTGCACCGCACCAACACATTAGTATTTTCAGTTACAGAACAAAATCAACCCCAGATTAGGAAATGCCAAGTTTCAGTTAGACATGTGAAATATATGGGGAGGTTTCAAAAAGATTTATCCGTTGTTGGCGAATTTTTGACATTTGGCACTAAGCAAGGCACTCTAAAAATGCATTTGTGCTTAAGGAGCTACATTTTTTTGCTCTGTAAAGAAGCGTTTCCTTCTTAAAAGAAAGTAGAAGAATGGAGACAAATACTGTTTTAAGGCGTTTGGCCTGGATGGAAGAATAATGAGCTGTAGCCTTGCCAAAAACGCGTGCTTCAGCCATACTGTACTCTGTACATTTCCTTCTGCTACTGCAGATAAATCTTGGTTTTCTTTTGCTCACCCAGAGCCGAGAGAGCTTGCGGTCTGCCGGGAACCAGCCCCGTTTCCATCTGAGCGACTGGAGCTCTGCTGCCTCCGCGGCCAGAGCCCCTTGGCGAGCCGTGGGGAGCCAGGCTGGGTCAGCAGCACGTCTCCACCCCCCGGCAGGCAGCAGGACCGGGATTACTTCAGGATGCTGCAGAAGTGGCCCGCAGGCAGCTGGACTGCTGCGGAGCAATGCACATATTATTAGAATAAAGGAAGATAAATGGTATCAAAGTGAGCCATCGCACTACACTTTAAATTAGTGGTCTGCCAACCAGGGATCACAAAGCAGCACAGACCCCCTGCGTACCACCCACGCGGGGCGATGCTCGGGCTGCATCCCGCCGGGTGCGGGTGCACGGGGACGACGAGCAGCTCCATCCCGCTGCCTCCAGACAGGAGCCACGGTGTCCGACACCCGCTGTCTCGCACCGCACACGGCCGTGATCTCACTCCGTTTAACGAGTGCACAGGGAGCACGTCTCTCCCGCGAGCGCCACATGAGATTTCACTCCAGATGCAAAGAAAGGTGGACATCGAGTCAGGGGGGTGGCACGATGCAGCACAGCAGCCCTCGCTGCAGGTGGGACTGCAGCAGCCATGGGGACAGGGATGGGGACAGGGACGGGGACAGGGATAGGGACAGGGATAGGGACAGGGATGGGCAGAGCCACCACCGTGCCCAGCGCACCCACCACTCTCTGACGGCAGCGCTTTCTTTGCCCACGGACAAGCTCTTCGCAAAGGCACCCCTCGCAGTGACGCTCTCTATTCAGTATAAAGCAGGCACTAGGTCACTCCTGCCACAATACCAAAACATGTCTGTGGGTAGCGCGCAGATCTGTCAAGCCATACAGAATTAGACGTGTTACTGGCCAAGAATGGAGTTAGAGAAGGACAGTGACCAAAACAAGGCTGGTGTGATCAAAGAGACCCAGCATTTAATTCCCTCGGTGTCTTTTAATTCGGTCCTGTCTGGGCTCGGAGTTCCCTGACTCCTGCTGGAACACCAGACCGTGCAAGTTTTGGTTTACTTTTCAGAAATCCTGAGACCTGCTAGAGCTTAACGAAATCCCCAAGGGTTTAGAGTTGCTTAATCCCCCCATTGCAGCAACCTGCCAGCCTTAGAGACCCACGCTCATTCCAAACGCTTGTGGAAGGGGGAAGGCTCCCAGGTGGTCAGGAGAGGCCCCCCCTTCTCTCTGGCCACGGATTTTCACACGGGAGCTGTTAAAAGTGTGAATTCAATAGCTGCATAAATTTTAATTAGATTTTCATGTACTGTAACTGCCTGAATGCAGTATGTTCGAGGAGAAGTATGTTACTGTCACAACTTCTATAAGACGAGCTTTTAAAACCAGTTCTGGAAAATAGCTGTTCATCAGTTAAAGGCTTTCCTATCTTCACCAAAGATCTGGCAAAAATTATATGGGCCGACTGTGACGTGCTCTGAAGACAGAGGCCAGCTCTGGCAGCTACACTAACCGGGACACGATGGACCCTGCTTTACACGTTGTAAGAAAAGTGGCTCTAAGTGCTGTGGGCAACGCTCACAAACACCAGGGAAAATTCTCGTTCCTGCTCTGTCCGTTGCTCCTACAACCTTTATCACACGGTTTCTATCCCCACACCCAGTCCTGCCGGCTGGACATCGACTGGGCAATGCAGCGTTTCAAAGAAATACTTCCTGACTTGTTATGGAGAGCAGAGGGGGAATTAGGAAACGCAACCCTGGGGGATTCCGTAAAACTTACAGAAGGCTTAGGAATTTGAAAACCCGATGCTTTAGAAGCTAAAAGGGCAGCTGGAGGCAATGAAGCATCTGTCATGACGAGTTAGACGAGGAAAGAGGAGTGAGAAAGGCTTCGCGGCGTGAAGGTCCTGCCATAATGGAAGTAGCCCGCGAGGAGCGCGCAGGGAGACGTTTACGATCCACAGTTTGTCTGTCTCAGTCCTGCTCACCCTCGTAATGTTTCATGCTTTAAAAAGCCTCTTGCTCAGCGTCTCACACAGCAACAGCGTAAAGCTACGCCTGTGACATCGATCTACCGCCGTGGAGGAGACCTTTCTGAGGCCATAAATCCAGGTTACCACCTTAGGAAGGATTAGACAGAAACCATAAGGAGAGGGAGAAAACAGCTTGAACGCCAAGGAACAAAGGCAATTTGGGCAATATGAAGTGCATTTACCTGGAAGGAACCCGCAGAGAACAGCAGCTGCATTTCGAAAGGATTCGAGCAGCTGCTTCTGTGTGGGCTTCGCCCGTTGGGTCTCACGCCTTATGTTCCGGAGGAGAATGGAAGGAACCCCAACCGACCGGAGAGCCGGGTATCACAAAGGTGCCTTCAGCTGAAAACCTGGCCTTTTTGTGGGCCCCCACCAGGACCCAGTGCCATCCTACTCGGAGAAAAGCCACAAAGCAGCTGCCGGCTCTTCGCGAGGCTTTGCTGCCAGGTTTCACAGGCTCCGACGGAGTAACCACAGAGAGGAGTTTGTCACCGAGCCTGGAGGGCTCTGCAGCTTTGCTGGGTGCGTGCTGGATACAGCTGAAGTCTAGCATACTTGAAGGGGGTTTTTTTATTATTATTTTTTAACAGCAGCTTTTCTATAAACTTCCCTTTAATCTTTTAAATGGACACAATCTCAGCAGCTTCCCCATAAGCCATAAGTTTCCCCAGAAGGATACAGCGAGAGCAGGAGTTATTCTTGCCCCCACGTTTTGTAAAAATAAGCACTGTGGTCAGACTCTGCAAACACCGCTTTCGGTTTCTGAGAGCTTGTATTTATCAAAGCATTATGAAACTTCCCTTCCAGCGTTCCTCATCCCCCAACTCACCGCCCGCTCCGGCGTCCCCGCTCTGTCTGCTTCATACGCCATGGTCCCCCACTCTCGCTCCTGCCCTGCGGTCGGGCGTCTGCCCGGGCTCTGGTTTGGTTTCCCACCAAGGAAGGCACCCCGAGGTGCCTTATGAGGAAAGGCTGAGGGATTTGGGTCTCTTCAGTCTGGAAAAAAGACGACTGAGGCGGGACCTTATCAACACTTACAAATACTTCAAGGGTGGGTGTCAGGAGGACGGGGCCAGGCTCTTCTCAGTGGTGCCCAGGGACAGGACAAGGGGTAACAGGCACAAACTGGGACATGGGAAGTTCCATCTCAACGTGAGGAGGAACTTCTTTGCTGTGGGGGTGGCAGAGCCCTGGCACAGGCTGCCCAGAGAGGTGGGGGAGTCTCCGTCTCTGGAGACATCCCAACCCCGCCTGGACGCGTTCCTGTGCCACCTGCTCTGGGTGACCCTGCTCTGGCCGGGGGTTGGACGGGATGATCTCCAGAGGGCCCTTGCAACCCTGACCATTCCGTGACTCTGTGAGGTGCGACAGGAGGAACCCCAGCCGCCTCTCCCAGTAACCGGGCAAAGCACGACAGCTCCCGACGGAGGAAAGCCCTGTGCTGCCCAGGACGGGGACTGGGAGGCTCAGTGTTCCTGCCCCACAGTTTCTCTCAAACCTCAATCACTCCACCACCAGAGCACGCTCCTGTCCCCTGCTGCCGCTACCACTTCATCGCACTCCAAGGGCACTAATTGCCAATCATAGCAGTAAAGTGGCTCTGACAAACTAACAGCCCATCCTTGCTTTGAAAAGGGGGAGAGCCTGAGGTTAACCATTTTGCTGTCATCAACTAGATGACCTGGAAGGTCCCTTCCAACCTGAACCATTGGGGCTGTTTGGCCATCCTGAGTTACAAGGTCTTTGGACAAAGGATATCTTGAAGTTGTAGTCAACCCCAACGTTGTAGTGTCACCAACACGAAGTGGTAAAGGTTGGTCCCTACCTCAAACCTGGACCTCCTGAAGCTGCGAGATACCCCGGAACAGCTGGGCTGGGACCGGTCCTCACGGGCACTCGGCAGGAAAGATTACAGATTATTCCCTGGAGGTTGTTGTGCATCTGCGGAACAATTCATTAGTATTTCAGAAAGGTGTGATGCCTTTCTGAAATACTATTTGCTGTACAGATTTTAGGCATGCATGTCATGTGCCACCCAAAATGACAAACGCCCTCCTCTTCTCCTTCCCCCCAAGGACGGTGCTTTGGGTGCCAAAGGCAGAGCTGCAGGAATGGCGTGGGTTTCAGGGGCAGGTTGTGGCACAGCCCTCACGGCCGACACACCAAACCGCAGCTCTCTGAGCCGACGCTGCTGCTTCCCCCCTCTGAAGCACCAGCCTGATGCAGCCGAGACCCGAACCCAGCCCACGACCGCGCACTCCTGAAATCACCGACTTGCCTCAACTTTTTTTTGCCACACCATCAATCCTGCCTAGAGCTTTCTTGAACTCGTATTTCCCGACAAACTCAAAACTCAGTTCAAGTTCACTGAAAGGTCTGAAATTCTTTCAAGGAAGGCAGGGCTGCATTTGAGGATGAAAAGGGCCAAGTTGCCATTTCCCACTGAAGCCGTGCAAAACTCGCAGATCCTTCGTACCGCCCGGAGGGAATCCAGTCAGAGTGTGTCATCCTGGCTGAAGTCTCAGGCCTGTCCAAACCCCATAACTCAAATCCAGCCGGAGAGACTCTGATCCTCACTTGGACTAGAACATTGCACATTTTTTTACAAGAAACTCCTGGGGAAGAAAAGAGCGCAAAGTTGCGTGTGGCTCAACAGCCCGGTGTGAAATGACCGCAAAGAGCCCGATCGGTGCTTGGAAAGGCGACTGGAGGTGCACAATCACCCCTGAATGTTATGGATGAGACCCTTCAGGTTGGCTCCTCTCCGTAGGTTCCCTGCAGACCCTGGAAACCAAGTATGGGTCGCCTCAAATCACACCCACAGGCTCCACCTACACTTGATTTCCAAGGTCTCACTCAGCAGACATCAAGGAGCTCCTGGAAACCCACTCCCCGAAACAGGCTTCTTCCTACCCTTAGCTCTATGCGTACATTACTGAAGTGCCACGTAGATGCAAATAAATTCAATTTTAAACTTCTTACAAAATTTCTGTAAAAACTTGGTTTCGATTAATCTGTTTGTAAAATGCATATGTTGGCTTTAGCTTTTTTAAGAAACAGTTAGGAACAGGTAAGAGCATATTGTACTGAACTTTCACACACATAACACGTTTTTCCAGATGAACCGTGCTTATTTAAAAACACCAATCTTCAGACAATTCACGTCCCCACTAAATTAAAGGTAGGCAGGAATAGGCTGACTAGAGGAAAGACGAATGTGGAATACAACTGGTAAATATCTGTTTTGTTTTCTGCTTGTTTCCCAAACAGCTCCCCGAGAAAGGAGCACCCCTTGCGCAGGGAGACGCAGCGGAGCCCGAGTCCCCGCGGCCCCAGGCAGCTCTTCTTGTGCGTCTCAGCCCCGACCAGAAACCTCTAAAACCACACACACAGCACTCCGATATATTCCCATTCGGACTTCAGCTCTCACCTCGCTCTTCCAGCTCTGTGCTCCCTCTCGGCAGTGATCACTAGAGGTTTTGAAGCATTGCAATAGTTTATATTCATGCTCGTTATCTTTAGCAATTGGCTACTTACCTATGCAGTGCCCAAGCCAGCCAAAACCGACCGGAGGGGTCCTGGGATAAAATCACCACTGAACTGTATACTCCTTCCCAGATACAGCCTGACCTTCAAGCGTTCAAAGAAACGCACGACTTTTTAAGTCACAGGGCTGTGATATGAAAAGAAATATATCATTTTATCTACAATTTTAAAAAAATCCATCCATATTTTTACGCAGCTTTACAGAAGAATACTTAGACTTTTTACTGACGTTCAGTCACACCCAGCTAATGACCATGTTTCTCATAAAACTAAATTCATCCGCTCTGGAAGAATTTCATACTGCTACTTCAGCCTTGCACCTGTGCAAGATTTGTTTCGAACTTATTTCTCAGTCCCCAGCTGAGTCCAAATCCCTCCCAGCATCAGGAAGGCAGCGATGAACTCTTTGCACGGTGCCTTTCCGCCTGCGTGGCGCCCTGCAGCTCGGCCTTCCTGCATGTCTCGTCCTTCTGGCATTTCTCTCAGTGGTGGCTCAGAAACGTCCGTGTGACCCCATCAAGGTGCTGGTCTCCTGCCCAGACAGGACAGATGGACAGAAGACCAAAGGCTCGGCTGGGTTTAGGGCTTACCCTTAGGGCTGCTGTGGCGTTAGCACCAGGCTCAGATGCTCCCGGGACCATTTGGTGTCCTGCCTTCCCCTTGGCTCCATCCAAACCTGGTGCCCACCAGGAGCCCCTGTCCCCGGCACTGGCCCTGCCCAGCCCTGGCGAGAGGCAGTGGGACCGACAGCACTCCAGACCAAAACGTGAACTGCATTTCTTGGGGAAACTAAACACTTTGGAGGATCTGCATTTTTTGCACTGGGATTTGGAATTACAGGTGAACCCGCCTTAACCCGAAGAGTTCAGAGCCTCAGGACCGACGATGGACGCGATGGTGGTGGCACCCACTCTGCATCAACCTGGCTACTGCGCTCCGGGATTCACTAACTCACTTTGGCACCTTTTGCTAGAAAAGGCTTGAAATAAAACACTGATAACAGTAGGTATTCCTATTCTTTATGCGAATCCGAATCCTCAAGCCATTTTAAGGAAAACAGATTTCAAGCACATCTGGTATTTTATTTATGGAGATTACACACTCCCACATGAAAGAAACCATCCACTTAAACTGATAACAAAAACCCCCCACTTTTCCATCTGCCTTTGGGCTAAGAGACCATTAATATCCACAGCCTATTGTCAAGCGACTTTACAACATCTTGTAAAAAGGCCTGAAGGAAGCTCAAATGCCAAGAGGCCCCGGTTTCGTAGCATCTGGCTTTGCCTTGAACAATGGCTGCCCCTTTCCAGCATACCCAGAAAACACACCATGACGTGACCGAGTCATCTCCCAGCGCCAAAGCACACACATCGGCCAAGTTTTGGGGACTCAGGGCAGAGAATGCGACCCTCGATAGAAAAAGGAATGTCTTTGTACATTATTCTGCTGACCCATAAAAGGTAAGTGCACTCCAGACGACACCAATCATCTCAGCTATTTGCATATTCACAGTTCCCTAGAAAGGAGGACCAAGGTCCAAACTTTGCTGCCAACGTGCCAACCTCCTCCCCATCCCAGCAGGGTGAGTTTTCACTCGGCTCTATTTCCCTTAATTGAGAAAAATCACCCAATGAGGCAGGTGAGAGAAGCTGGCAGGAGGTTTTTTTCTCCCTTCCCCTGCCACCTCTTCCCGGCTGAGGATGGCAGCCCTGGAAAGTGCTGCAGTAGCGATGCACTAGTGGGTAATCAATGAGTAATTACCCACAGATGGCAGTGATGGGTCCCCAGGACACCACTGTCAGTCCCCGAACGCTGAGCGGGGCAGCCCGGGGCGCGGGCAAAGCCTGGGGAGCATCTCCTCCTCTTCCAGGAGCCGAGGGCACCAGCCGGGCTAGGTCGGCAAACGGAGTCCCAGTGTTTGCTTGAAAGCATGACCACGGGACCGGCTGCGAACGCGGACATTGACAAATTCCCACTGGTGCAGCCGGGATTTTTTTCCCATGAGCCACGAGAGGGACCCAGACGCTGCCGATGCTCTGCCTGCAGCCGGGATGCTGCAGCTCTGCCCATAGCCGGGATGCTGCAGCCCCGCAGCTCTGCCCGCAGCCGGGATGCTGCTGCAGCTCTGCCTGAGAGGGAGCAAGCAAGAAGCAAAACCTCAAGTACAAGCAGCCGAGTCTGCACTGCTGTCCTCATTCTCATTCCTTCTGCTTTCGTCAGCCCATTTCCTCACCTGGGATAGAGCAAGCAGGTTGGACTCAATACCACTATTCAGGAAAAAAACCCCTTGCTGCGGGGACTCTTCCTTTTGCACACCCTCTGAAGGCTGCTGCAGCCACTCTCCTCCCACCGGTGGAAATCTCAGCAGCTCACTAACCTCACAGCCGCTCGCACGCCAACGGCTCACTACTGGCAGCTCTTCTCCCTCTCTTCACTTAAACACAGTCTTGATTATAAAGATAAGGGAGTATATTTCCGAGATCAGCCGCGCACTCCAAGCAAGGCGGCTGCACAGCTTCCACGCTCCTCGCTGGTGAACCATCATCCCCAGGAAAACAGAATTTCTCATCTCTAAGATGCAAAATTCATATCCTCGAGCTGGCTCAGCCCCAAATACCTCTCAGCGATACTGACCTGATGCCTATACAGAAAATAAGCTGTGTAAGTGGTGGGTGGACATTTCTGCTCCGTGACGGTCCAGAGGACGGTCTCGCTGCCCGGGACCTCCTGCCAGCGCGTTCTCTCGGGCTACAAGAGAGATCTGATGCCGGTCTTGGCTGCAGAAACACAGCGTGGGTGTCCGACCAAGTGTTCATACCGATGCTTATTGCACCGAATAGGTCAGGAGAAGAATGATTTTCATTCTCTGTTTCAGAACCCGTCTGTCCTACTCGACCCCTCTGCGATAACCCCGGGAGAGCAGCCGTCGGCGCGGGGAGCGCCGGGGCTGCAGAACGTTATCTAGTGAGAAACAGCATCGCTGCCTTTTCCCATCATCATCTTGGTCCCTTTTTTTACTAAAAGAATTTTTAACTGCCTAATTATTTGTTTTTGCAGGGAGGGAGAATTTCCATTTCCTGACCATTTCAGGCCCCGAGACCTGTCTTTTTCCTCTTCAGCACGTACGGTTACAAGCAAGCACAAGCTGGCCGCGCAGAGAACTGCCTGCTAAACTCCAGGTCAGGCTGGTGTCAGGTTGAACCTTCACATTTAGTATTTATAAGACTAGAAGCTTTTTGTTGTATACTGCTGGTAGGGCAGCACCTGCACCCGGACCAGACACTGGTTTCTTAAATACCTGCTGCAGGTGGAGGGTTCAGGTCCCCAGAGCTCACAACATGCAACGTGCAAGCCAACGAAGGCTTGTGGCTACCTGTCCAAATTCTAATTTCTTAGAAACGATTCTCTCAAAGTACAAAAAACCTGCAAAATCTGTTTTTCCAACAGAATCTGCACGTACATGTGTAGTATTGTATGCATACACATATGTATAACTTCTAAGTCTAACGGTTTTTTCCCCTAAAAAAACTCTATAAGTTTTAAAAAAGCACATTCCCCCCCCCCTTTTTTTTTGTAGGGAAGTGACATATAATAAAACCAAAAAAAAGAAACAAAAGCTGCCGCATTTTGTTTGATCAAAAAAACGAATTAGAGAGAAAACTGCACATAAAGTAAAAGTGGCTAAAATTGGGATAAAATCATTTTTATCTAATTCCAAAGGGATCGATAACCCCGCAGCTCTTCAACGGGAAGAATTCTCCCCACAGCCAGAGGGTGAGGCAGGCGCTTCAAGCAAAATCCCAGCTCGGAAGGCTGGTGTCCCAGCAGAGAGAGAGACTCTACCCCCTCCCTCCGGCCGGAATGGAACGGAGCAGGATTAACAGCCGCCGGGAAGGGCCACTGCCAGCACCGGGCAGAATTCGTTCACTTCTAAGCTGAAACTTTGTGGAATTATTTTCTAAAAATCAAATTCCTGTAGCACACCTTCTATTGGGAAAAAAGCCGTGATGTCCTGAGAATTTGAGCTACTCTTTTATAGCCTTTAACCCGTTTAATAAGGTTTCCGTAATAGTCTCCCAATAACAATCTGAGAATCCAGCATCCGATAATCTAAAGGAAATAAGAGAACACGCCTTACCTACTACTAAAATGTAAGCAGTTAAGCGTAGCAACGGCAGAACTGCGCGGGTCCGACAGACGCTTCTGCATGGCTGAATTTGGGTTGAGAGAAAATATTTTCAATTGTTTCTCTGAAAATCTGCCAAAGTGATGAGCCAAGAGCAGGCTGCTGCACAATCACGTCAGTGTTGCAGCTTTGCTGCTTCCCCACTCAACTTATGCTCCGTAAATTCGTCAGCAAACCAGAAATTACACACAAAATCCATGCTTGGTGGGGATTTTTTTGTTTCTTTGTTGTTTTTTTCATTTTGGTTTGGTTTCCCTTCTTTACAACTCAGCACACTCTGCGATTTGGCGTCCAAGTATCCAAAAAAAAACCCCCCTCCTTCTCCCACGGTATAACCAGGACGTCAGCCAGTGACTGCTCTGCTGCCTGGAGAGCGCGTGGTGGGGTTGCAGACCCGGGGAACACGTGTCCCCGAGGATGTCACCGAGGGGGAAGATGTTCTGCCCCGGGAGGGGGAACTGCAGGGACGGGGCTCGTCCTCCACCGCTCAGTTCTTGCTGCAGAAAAAGCAGCGATGGAGCCCCTGCTCCTGGTGCAGAAGGGTATTGAAGGTGGGAAACACAAGTTGCAGAATACAAGGGTAAAACCAGAGTTGTAAGAAAGAGAAATTGTAAGGATAATGTATCTATTTTCCCATCTTTCAGGAATTCCTAACCAGATTCTCATCCTTACCCACCTAACTGTCCATAAACTCAGTATCACATCAAATGCTCACACAACCTCAGCCTGTCTCCTCCCGATCCACAATAACAGAGACATAATAAAACAGCCGTGACAGACAGCGCCTCCAGGAAATCTCTTTTTTTACCAAAAAAAAAAAAGAAAAAAAAAGAAAAGAGCCCAGCCTTTCAAGAGCACAGGCCTGACGCGATCTGCCGTGGTCTGCGGGGCGCAGATGATCTTTCACAACTCTGTAGCTTCCCGCAGGGCTCAGATAAAACTTCCTCAGTGCAACGTTCGTTGCTTTTCACAGGCTTTTTTTGGTCACCCATAATTTCTTCCGTAATTCTCTGTCCAAACCGACATCACCCTAACTTTGCTGGTCACTTATGTGTAATTTTTCAAACGCTTTAGATGTATCATCTGGTCTTTTTGTTTATCGTACTCCTTTTGTCACAAACTGCAGAGCAGAGGGCTGGACCTGCTATGGTGGGAAGGGCAGTGTGCCAGCCACTTCTCCGATGCTTGCTAAGACAGGTTGATGTAGAAAAGGCACATGATGCATATAAAGATTCGCACACACACACACACGTACCTATGTGCACTGCCTGTTTTAAGCAGAGGTCTGAAGAGTTCCGGGAGAGAGGGACTAGAGACCGTTTTATCCCAGCGGTATCACTCCCACACATACCAACCCTCCCTGTGCAATCTTAAACCCCCTGCTCAGTGATAGCCAACCTTCCCAGAGTGACTGCAGTATCATTTTTGGCTCCCCTTAAACTTCTCATAAATATGGAAGATGGCCAAATAACATTTAATCAATATCCCAGTTAGGGCTTTAAAATTTTATGAACTTAAAGTTGCATAAGACAGTGAGTTGACCTACGCTGACCACAAGCTTTGCAGGTCTTTTTTAACTCGACTCCTGGACATGATGGGCTGAGGATTTTGTCTACTCTTACAAGTATTCACTTTTCAACAAAGAGGGAAATTAAGCTCAAATATTTCAGTGGTTCGGTTCAGGTAAACAGGGGACAGAGATGCATTTCTGCTCATCGCCTTTCTCCTCCAAGACAAGGTAATTATCTTCTCAGCGAAACTACGACCAGGGGCTTCCCAGAAGTCTCCCTCACCTAACGGAGACTCAAAATATCGTTTGCGAGCTCTTAATCTGCATCGAAATGCAGAAGCGAAGCGGTTGTTGGGATGGCTCCTTCCCCGCTGGGACGTGCGCAGGTACCTGCCCGACCAGCACCGGCTCCTTCTCTCGGCTGCTCGGGAGGAAGGAACATCTGCAAGAGATAACAGCTCCGCGGAGCTGAAAGTACTTCCATACACGTAACGAGCTGTGCCCGCCATCCTCCACACAGCTTCCATTAAGGGGTGAGACAGGGATTTTCATCAAATGTGCTTGCTCTGCTCAGAACACACACATTTGTTCCTATTGACACTGTATGATGCTCTACTTCCTTAGCTTCTTGCCCATTGCAAGCCTCAGCCAGACCAGCCCACATCACTATTCTCCTCTTTCCACCCCTTCCTATACTCTGTCACTGGTTTCTGCTGGGGTCCTTGCTCGTTAGTGCCATGCCAAATTCATTCACAGTTTGGGCAAGTTTCCACTTTATCTTCCCGAAGGTCCTCGGGAGACAGAGGCGGGACGGGGAAGGCCACCAGCCGGGCTCTTTCTTTGCCGAGTCCACCTCCCAGCGAAGCCCGTGGCAACAGACTGACTAGTCTCAGCCAGAGGAACCTCAGACTCCCAACTTCTGCCATAAAACCTGATGGACTATAAACATCTCTCCAGAGTGGAGAGAATTCCTTTCTGACACATTGTATAATGGATGCAATAGAAAGGCACTGCGCTTGGCAGGCTGCGCAGGGCTTCCCTTCGCGGGCTCAACAAACAGGCTGGTGTTTGATGATTTTCTTTCCACTGTACGGCCACAACTGCATTTCACGGCAAGACGGCTCTGCCGGGAAAGAACCTGTATCGCTCTTACGGAGAAGCTGAAGAGACTTCCTTCAAAGTTTCCGAGCGTTTGAAGTGACCTCAGCTGCATGAGCTCGCGGATGTGTTTGCCAAGTGTATGAAGGTGTGAATGTCGGCGGCGGTTTTGTCCTGTAATTAATTGCTTTTTGCAGAGAAGCCCATGGCAGGGTGAAGCTCTGCGCTCACCAGGCAGCTGGTGATCCTCATCCGTGTGTCCCCGTGGCACTCGGCCCATTGCCACCGAACGGACCCCGGATAAGCAAAGCAGCCGGGTTCGGCCGGACTCGCCGCCAGGCACCTGAGGAGACGAGGCGGGAAGAAAGCGTGGAGCTTTGTTCTCACTCGTTACGTCGCCCTCATCCAAAGCCAACGAGATCCGCCCAGAACCAAGGAAAGAATTATCAAAACCTAGTTGCAGGGTTCAAAAAGAAACGCTGCTGCAGCAGGCCGAGCTGCGAAGGGCTGAGACAGGGAGTGGGGATGAGTGAACTGGTCCGAGAGCCAGGCGCAGCAGGAGGCAGGAGACCTGGGCTCCAGACGCGGCCCAGGTCGGCTGAATGGCCCTCCCGCCGCCCAGCCGCGTACCCCGCCGCTCATTCCTCCAGCCAAAGCATCAAAAGACATACCTACTTCTCGAGTCCTTCTAGCTGTGATGTTTAACGCGCAGGAGTCCGCCAGTGGCTTTATGAGCCGCAGGGCTCATCCGTGGCCCTGCAACGCCACGTCAGCACCAGCACTGGCTTCTCCCGCACACCCGCGGTTAAGCAGAAGACTAACCAGGGTAAAGGAATCAGAGTTCTCCTCTCTCATTTAAAAAAGGAACAAAGCATTAACTTTAACATAATTATTCCTGCTCTACAACATTGCACCCGAAAATGGCAGTTCCATTTCCCTCCTGTAGACACCAGCGACACGCAGCTCCTTTGTTTACAGCAGCGCTGCAAAATGAGCGCTGCCACGGAAAACGCTCTCTGTGAACAAACGAGGTGCACCTGCAATTTGGCAAAGCTGCAGGGATCGCTACAGACACACCGAGCCCAGACTCTCCAGAGAATTCAAATGAGAAGCGTCCTAACAGACGCCTGTAAAAACCCAAGGTTTTTTTCTAAGTTCTTGGTTATTGGATTTGGTCTTTCTCCAGGAGAACGAGGATATAGTCTGATACAGTACCCATAAATCTCTGCCTGTCCCCAACAATGCAAACAACATAAACCTCTTGGTTTTGGCTTAAAACCAAACCAGAACCACTATCTCTCATATAGCGCTGTCCTAAGAACGTGTTTGACAGCTATCTTGAAGATGCTGTTGCACACAAGTAGAAATAATGCAGATCAAACCATAAACAGAATACAAACAGAAATATCCAGCAAAAGCTGATGTGCTGAATATCCCTTCTTTGACCAACTAACTAATGGTTCTGGCCTCGCCGCAAACGGTCCAAAATCAGCGATTTGACAGCTCCTCTGAGGAGCTGAACGTCACACCTACCACAGTCTCACAGGGCCCTCTCATTAAGCTGCTCCCTCCGGCGCTGCCCTTGTCGGGCAGGACTGCTTAAGAGGCTGACAGAAGATAATGTGAATTACAATGAGACTTCGCAATATGACTTTACGGCCTTTTTTAAAGCCAAAAGCTTTAATGAAAACTCTATTGACCAGACACTGATGATGACCTGGCAAAGAATGCTCAGCTGGGGAGATAAGACTTCACAACAGATTTTCAGGAGCAACAACGACAAAGGAGAAGGCGCCGCCAGCAAGGTAAGAAACAAGGGGTACAGGCACGGAAAGAATGGGTTTGACATTCAGCTAGTTCCCCAACCAGGTTTAAAATTACTCGTCTGAATCAGAAGCTCGAGGCGCCACACTCTTTATTCAAAAGGAATCCCAAACCACACAACTTCCAAAGATCTGAAGCATTGACCATCAGCTGCTCCTTCCAGCAAACCTCTATTTTTTGGCTGGTACAGCGTCAGAAGTGCTGAAATACCACAAATAAGGTTATTATCTCAGGTAGGAGGGTAATAACCAGGATGGTCAGCTATGAGAGTCTGTGGAGGATTTTGACGGTACGGCAGAATACCTCTGTTTTGAGGCCTGCTCACTCAGCCACCAACGCACAACGGGCAGCGCACGTTGTCTTCTAAAGAACTGGGAAGTCCCTGGGAAAAAATAACCTTCTCCTGGTCTCTTTGTCTCCATATAATTAAGCTCAATACTACAAAGCATCCACGGGGGGAAGCATTTTATGAGGTTCTCAAGAGCTGCAGTAACATTTCTCCTACGGGACGGTCTATGTAAAAAACTACTGATTACTGATCTCATTATTTATCTTTCACTACAAAAGTCACTCCTGTTCCCAGACGCATAAGAGGTGTTAAGAGTAGGAACCTTGAAAAATAAATTGAAAAAGTTACAATAGCAAATGGCTTGTTTATGCCATAATTGGTATTAGGCAATTAATGGTGGGATGAAACATCACATTGCTTCTGAAAACAAAAAGCAATACTGTTTAAAGAACATTTAATGAGCACGTTTTATGTTGTCCTCAGCAAGTTTACTGCCAAGCCATACACACTTCTTTTGTCTCTAATGAAAGGGTCATCGCTACTTGCTTCTTGTTAAATTCACAAGTTAAAAAAAAAAAATAAAAGGCACAAATGTAATGTTTTAAACTTGAAATTCACCTTCTCAAGAAGCAGCTGTTTAAGTTCAAAGACATTTACTCGGCAGAGACCCAGCGCTGCGCAGGCTGTCAGAATTCCAGACAAACCAAACACCTCCATGCAGAAAGATGGAGTTCAGCAGCCGCCTGTCACAGAGATCTATTGTATAGCTCTGATACCCGGATACTCCAAATATTTGACATTCCAAAATCTTCACTATTAATGAGGTGAGATCCTGAGCAACCGGGAAAAACGAAGGCGGAAATAATGTGTTTATTTGCTAGGACTAAGTATTCTGCTGGGCAATTCAGGGCAGTTTCCCAGACCGCAATAGCGGGGGATAATGCCTAAATTGTTTTAAAGCAGAAAACTTACCTGATCTGCTGGTTCCCCAAAACCATTTTCTACATCTGTTTCTCCTACGCAACTCCAATGTCACCGCTCTCTGCTGTTACATTAGAAGGGGTCGAAGCCAATGCGCTGCACGAGCAATGCGCCGCGTTTCCAACTACGGGAAGTTTCCATCCCGCAGAATGGGAACCGGTGCTACAACCACCTCCAAACCCTTTCCTTTCAGGAGATCGGGGTCCTTTTCCCTCATCTCCCGCGACCTGGCGGTGGGAGCAGCGCGCAGATACCCAGAGGGGTCCCAGCACCGGGCTCTGCCCTCCCCCCGGCACCAGGCTCAGCCCGGCGGGAGCTCAGCAGAGGAGAAAGGTGGTACCAGCAGCAGGAGTTGTCAGCAAAGTCGGTCGGTTCATTGTTTTCCTTACAACGAGCCTTTTCTCTAGGTTTGGGAAAAAAAAAAAAAAAAAAAAAAAAGACCATACTAACCATTTCAAGAAAATAATATTTTGAAGTGTTCTGTCTGGGAAATAACACGCAGGAAGGACTGAACTTCAAAAGCCTTAGAAAACGGTATATTCACAGAACTAAATAAGTGCACTAGAGAGATGTATCGAACAACACATATGGATTCTCACATAAACCTCAGACTCCTTCTGATTAAAAGCCTGTATAAAGTATAAATATTTTCATAATGAATTTATCCCTAAATATGCCGTGATGCCTTCTGTATTCATACTGTCTGCACAGCTTAATGTTTCTTTTTTTAACCATTTCTTCTGTTTAAAAATGTGCATTTTTAAAGAGCGTATCCTGTTACACTAGAGACTGTAAAGTGAAAAGCCATGTCTTATTCTCACATAAGTACAAAACCATCTCTGGCATTCTTTCACTTAAATCCTTGGAGTTTTCTAGGGATTCATTTTACAAGTTAAATGTAGAATATAATTTTCCAGGCAAGTTTATCAGGGCAAATCATAACTGAGCTCGTGAACAAATACAAACCAAAATACATTATTTGACTTTTCCATGTGTTTGGGCTGCAGAAGGCCATTACTTACCAGTTAGAGAGAAGCCTGCTAACATCCGAGCTATCAGTAAATTGTGGGAATTCAAGCTTCTCATGATGAAAATGTACAGTAGAGGAAGTGATGGACAATTTGCAGCTGGTAAAAAGCGGTATCCTCTAATGACATACATCTGGCCCCCATTATCTCAGCATCTGCTGTGCTGAAATCCAATATCCCCCACCAAACGCAATGGTATGCCGAGGAAAGGCACGACAGCCCCCGCATTCTCTTTAACAGCTTAAGACCCACCCGTCCCCTTTATCCACTGCGCACTGTATCGTTAAACCGGCGAAAGGAGCCCAGCATCCGACCGATCGCTTGCATTTATTGCGCAGGACGGCGTTATTTTGGCCCTTTGATCTCTGACAATCAGATCAGGACCATGAATCAGCATAACCGACTGCCATTATCAGCGACGCAAACCAGCTCCTGCTGGAAGAGCCAAGAGCTGCTTTGGACCTTGGGTAATGATCTACCGAGCCTTTATGCAAGCTACTTAAATCTCTAAAAAAAAAAAAAAATAAAAAAAAAATTCCCTGTTTTCATCTGCGAACATGGGCTGTTCTACTTCTTTGTTGTCACCGCTCGTTGGTGTCAGTGCAGCCCGTCAGCAGCAGGTCCCACCTCAAACCAGTGACGTGAGTTTTAGGTCTCTGCCACCTACGAGACCTCTTTGAGAAGCCTGGACCGGAGGCACCCCAGAAAGGCAGATGCACTTGGCAGGGTGAAAAAACACCAAAATCTGCTTCCACTGCAAAAACTACTGATGGCCATGGACTGTGCGCAAGCGGGGCTGGACCAGCCTGCGCGATGGCCTGCACGGCGACGTGCGAGACAGAACCCAACAGCGATAACAGTCCCCTCACCGCTGCAGCACGCTGGGCTCCCCAGCTGACGTCCCAGAATAAAGGGGAAGTAAAACACAAACACCTTACTTCAGAGAGCAGCTAAAGGCCAGCAGCCCCGGCGCCTGGCTCCCGAGCGTGTAGCCGGCCCGTCGCGGAGGAGGGGGCTCGTTTGGACCCCCGGCACCCCCCCGCCTGCTGCTGCGCATTGAGTGGAGCGTTTCCAGACTCAACTGCGGGTTTTATTTGCGTGGGGAGGCGGGAAGACAGACGGTTAATATGCATTCACGTACGGCAAGCCAGAAACACCTGCTGGCCTTCAAAAGAGTTTTTTGGCTGGTTTATAGAGCCAGAGGGTCTAACAGGTGTCCCTGTGGCTGGGGGGGACGTAAAGGCATTACAGAGGCCCCACGACCATTGAATTATGCAAAGAAAACCCGTCTGCATAGCTATACACAGCACACGTGTCCGTGTGCGCAAGCTGAACCACGAGAGAACGAAGCCCCATAAAATTCAGCGTGTCTGGGAGGAAACAGCCACGCCGGGGCTGGGAGAGCCCCAGGGCGGCGGCGAAGGGGAAGGTAAAAGGCTGGAAAGGTAAAGAGTCCCCGGTCAGGTAAACAGTCACTCCACTGCAAATCATTTCCATGTTTCCAGTGAGGGGATCGTTAAAATGCAAGACGTATTTTTAAATATTAGAATCATAAAATTGTATTTTTAAATATTAGCTATAGCTGGTATTACTATACTATAAACCATGTATGTACTGTGACATCCTACCCTTCACACACACGCATGCACATACACTCGCACTACGGTGGTGATTTAAAACCGTACCACAGCTGTAATCACCGAACGCAGGCTGAGCCCAGGGGAAAGCTGGGGATAAAGGAGCTTTGGAGGCACCAGCTCCCTGAGCTTGTTCTTTGAACCCGGTGCCGCAGTCTCAGGAGGAGGAGGATTCCCATTGCCAGAGACATCATTTTTCATTTGAATTTTGTAACCTACCTAGCAGTAAAAAGTGCTGGTAACAAATTCCATTGCTGGTGCCACCCTTGGTTTGTTTGGGGGTGTTGTCAGTGGGCGATTTTCCTCCTCCTCCGCCTCCTCCTCCTCCTCCTCTATCAAAGCACATCGTTTGGGTTAAGGCTGCAGAGAAGAGCAAGCTTCAGCCCAAGTTAAAAAACCGCGCTGCGCAACAGGAATGCACACACGCACTTCAACTCGGAGCAAGGACATACGGAAAGTGTCCTCCCTTTCTCACATAGCTCCCATTAATCACACCTACCTCAGGAGCGGGAATCCTCCGAGCACCTTCCCAGGCAAAAAAAAAAAAAAAAAAAAGCTTATTTGTAATGACTGGAATCTCAACATATGTTTGTTTCTGGAATTATTGCACAAATTATACTGTAGCACTGAGACCGTTCAGCAAAGGAGAGGAAATGGGCTGAAACGCAACAAACGACGCAAAAATTAAAGGGAAACCTGTGGCTGAGGTGGAGATAAGGAGTTTCATGGGCTGGTTAAACGATGTTATCACCTGCTGGAGAACACGCTTTACAAAGAAGTCTTGGAGAAGGCAGCACGTAATGAATAAAAAAAAAAAATGTTTTCTCCAACCTTTCCAAACCCAGAAATTGAAAGCATAACATACTGCGGATTTATTACAGACCGTACTATGTATTTCAGCATAAATTAATTCTAAAAATTCCAGGCAGCAACGCTTATCTTTCCTGCTTTGGCCGTCGCTCCTCATTTCCCTCACTAAAGCACCGATTTCGGCTGGAACCTGTTCCCTCGTGCCCAAGGCCAGTGTGGAGCCCTGCGCCGCCAGTTTTCACAACGTCCCCAGAAAACAGGGGAAGATCCTGGGAACTCAGCGTCCTGTCACCTCTATTCCATAACAAAAACCAGCCGGATGCCAAGGGAGAGCCACTGTGGGCCATGGGAGAGGACCGGCACATCTCAGACCTGCCTCCAGAAAGGGTTCTTCTGCACAGACCCGACCAGGCTACGGGTTTTATCACCGTTCTCTCTTGTTTCAGTAAAGCAGCCACCTGGGTGAGCGATGGCAAGCGTGGGATGGCCCGTGGCTACCTGACCTGGGGGATGGCCTCGTCCTCCCCAGCAACAGTCCAAGGATTCGGCATTAATCCAGTCTACTTGGCATTCACGTACCAAATTCTTCTTATTACCAATTACACGATGGGATCCCAGGGGTCCGTTTTTAGACTGGAGTGTTCTTCATTGCTCGGAAAATAATCTGTTCTCCCATACAAATATCCCTTGACTCACCTCCGTGCTTACAGTCTGCCTTCCAGCAGATGGTTTAGGAGAAGAAAATACCGAGGGCAGACTACACAGCTCTCAAAAATGTAAAGTTCCTCAGACCCGCAGCTCGACTTCGCGAGTCGCTGAGGTTTGGCAAACACAACCTCCCCCTTTTTAATTGGTCACAGCTGGCTGCGACCAGCCGCGGAAACCCTTGCAGGGAGATTAGAGCAGGGCTGACACTTCGCCATGGTACCGGCACCGTAATAATTAGGGAGGTGATCACGGGAGGTGCTGAGGAGTTTCAAAATCCTCGCTACAGGGAAAACACGCATCGCTTTGAAGATGGCATCAAGAACTTCACATGACTTGGCCCGAGGTATGGATCCCTCAAAACAAAGCGTAGATTTGGTCTTCTCCACATGGCATGATAAGCAGCTTCCTTCCAAGCTTTTCCTACCCCTGACACATCTTAGCACAAGGAGCGTTAAAGATCTCTATGAAAATTTCAAACCAGTGCAATGTCAGTGCCAGGATTCCTCTCATTTATTTCCCAACATCTAAGCAGAGGGCTGCAACTCATCTAAAAGACTTGAGCCATGCGTTTTCTGTCACCCAATATAAGCGCCTCTTCAAATGATAATGAAATCCTTAGTTCTTGAGTTCGACCCAAGGAAAGTTTGAAAAGAACAAAGAAAGCCATATTTCGAATTCACCAAAGCCTCTAAAGATTTTAGTCTCTTAAGATAGCGGCTCTTTTTCACCCACTATCATGTGCCTTTAAACAGATGTGTCAGTAATATTTTTGCCTACGCGTATGCTCCATCGCTCATTGATGAAGCTGGACAACTTTAAATGTGCTATAGCGTCTGTCCAAAAGGCCGTTTGCTGTACTCCAGTTAACATTTAGAAACTCAAATCCTATGAACTATGAAGTTATCCACAGAGTAACTGCCCTGCATTTACATCCAGGTTTGTGGGACGGAGGCAGCTGGCGATGAACTCCGTGCTGTGCGTCTCGGTGCAGGACGCTGGACCCTGCAATTCCCCATAGATGGAATTGCGAGGAAACTTGCTCCAGAGGTACAACCCCAGCTGTTCCCCCAGCCTCAGCACATTTTCCTTTTTCTTCAAAACTCACTTCACAAAAGACTTTTTCTTTTTATTTTCTTTCTTTTTTTTTTTTTTTCTTCACTGAAAAAGCCCCTACATAGCCTTGGCTTGTTTCCTCTCACTAACGTTTTCAAAGAGTTCAGCACTACCTGTTTGCCAGCTATTAAATACCTCACGTTTGGCTGATGGACAAGCAGATAGCGCAGGACGAAGCCCAGTTCCGCACAAGCCGCCCTTGTTCCACCGCTTCCCCAGCCAAAGGGAGAGAAAACCCCGGCAGGCAGAGCCGGGCTGGCAGAGACCTCTCCGGGCTCGGGCTCGTCTCCCCTCCCCTCCCCACCAGAAGGCTGAACCTCTGAATGAGGGGGCTGTTTATAAATAAAAGTATTCGGACTTCTTGGCTGTTGGAGAAATGCTCTGCTTAATTTAGCCCTGGTATTATTAACAGTGGATTCTCTCCAATAAACTGACAGCTGAAGAACAATTGCTGCTATTTAATCCCACAAACGGATTTTAAATCGGCCTTGTGAACTGTAAACCCATGAAACATCGAACACAATATCTTGCTACTGTCGTTCTGAAATCGGCACCGGGGTCCCCTTGGAGCAGGGAAGTCACCCGAGTCCAAGCAAGCGTTCTCGCACGTGCACACTCGCTGGGGGCTGCCCGTCTCGGGGAGAGGCGTCTGGCTCCTGCGTCCAAGACCAGTCCACAAGGTGCTTCCCTTTGCCGCCAAAGACAAAACCTTTCCCCGGTTGACTTCAATGCCTTCCCGTGCTCTGCACTCCCGTGTCACCCTTTGGGACCCCCCCCAAACCTCTCTCTCCCAGCCCTCCCCTCCGCAAAGGCTTCCAACTGAACAGCCCGGAGAGATTAGCAGGAGAAACAGGGTCATTAGTCAATCAAACAACACTGAGGGCATGTCAAATGCTTGCGCAAATGAGGGCAGTGCCAGAGAAGAAAGAGACAATAATGGTCTCCCGAAGCGGCGACAAAGCCCTTTCAGCTGGCCTCGCCAAAGCAGACAGTAATCACGGCCCCGCTTGCCTGCGGCTGACCTCTCCTTTGTGCGAAGCCCCACAAGGGTTGGTCGGGCCGGTCCTTCCAAACGCAGCCGGGCTAATTAGGGAGGGTCCCGGCCCTACGGCGCAGCCAAGTTCCCACCCCGGAGCCCCCAAAGCCCGAGTGGGGCCGCAACGATCCACTCCGCCGGGAAGTCCTGGGTGAGCGGGCGCTGAGGACAAGCACCTGATTTACGGCGCGGGGTGCAAATAACAACAGCCTCTATGGTCGCCATCCCGCCCGGACAGCCCTGCCGCGACGCGGGACCCCCGGGCGCAGGGCTCCGGGTGCCGCGGTCACCGCAAGGTGGTGGGAGGACCCCCGGGGGCAGGCTTGGAGCGGAGCCCAGGCTCTCCGACATCCCCCCTTTCCCAGCACAGAGAGGTCATTCATGTCCAAGCCTGGAGAAGGGAGCCTCAGCCCAAACCAAACCTCAAACGCTCCATTTACAACCCCTTTCATCTACCAGACGTGGGAGATGATAACAAAGGGTTTGGGGACAACCCAGCTGCTTCCTCACTTTGGAGCCCGCCTCTGCAGTCACTGCAACGCTTCGGCTCAACCTCTGTCCTCCGCTTTGCTGCTCCAGCACAGCCCCGCTGACGGCAGGTGGGCAATGGCATAAAGAAGCTAAATCTCTACACTTAACAGCATCAAAAAGCCACCGAGATGCAAAAGGCAAGAGAAAAGGCGTTGAAACCCAGAGGGATCAGCAAGACGTACTGCAGACCTTCCTGCAAGAGCCCGCGCAGCCCTGCGGAGGGGTCTGCCTTCAAAGTGAGATGATTTAATGCAGACGGAGAGTGCCCAAATACTATCACTTTCAACAGCTGAGGAGGGCGGGAAGGACAGCATCGCAGCCCTGGAAGCCAGGCCCGCTGGGTACCGCCTGTTTTCCAGCCAGGGTAAACACAGGATTGCTGCTGCTCTCGGCTGGCCAGCAAAAATATCCCCTGCTGAAAGGTATGACAAGAGTCTGGCCAGGAGAGAGAACGTCCTGCCTTTAAAATAAACACGTCTGTATTTCTTTCCAGAAAAGAAAAAGTGATGCCATTAAGATCAGACACAGAGATTTCTGGAAGGCGAATGACACCACGGAATATCACTGCCGAGCGACTTCATTCACTCTGGGTTATTTTCATGTTGTTTTCATCAAACAGCCTCATCAGAAGCCCCCGGACCTCGTCCGGATTCATCCTGGGAAGACGCCAAACAGCTCCATTTTGGGGAACTATTTCTCAAGAAGGTATCGTCATCTCAAATACCCAGGACAGCTTCTTTTATAGGTGACCGATGAGAAAAAATGATTCACTGATTAACCATTACGCGCCTTTCCCCAAAGCTGCCTGCTCTGAGGCAGCCGCCAGCCTCCCGTCCCACCATTAAAATCCCACAAGTGTTGGCTGACCGGCACAAAAGTTACCCACCCAGAGACCCCTTAACAGTGAAAGAGAAGATGAGAATCCAGACAATTAGGCTTCTGAAAGAAATTTGTCCGAAAAAAAGTACTTACCAAGAAAAAAAACAATTTACAGTAGTCAATAAAAAATGAGGATGAGTTTTTGTGGCTGGGATGTTCCCGTATCCTCGATCAGCACATTCTCTGTGGAAAGGACCGTGGCTTTTGGAAAATGCTATGAATAATGAAAAGCATCACGAGACAGACCAAAAAAAAAAAAAAAATCTATTCTCAAGCCGGGGCTAATAGAGCATTTCCATTGGGGTTTTTTGAGTTTTTCAGGAATAACGGCTGTTTAAAAGCAGGATGGAACAAAGGTTAAAATGAAACTTGAAAGCCAGGAAAGCTTTCTGAAGATGCTTGCTGAGTAACTTGTCTTGCAATATGAACACTGTCCCCGCTCTGTTCTACCTATACGTCCCCTCCAGCCGCAGGCGATGGAAATGCCCCATCACGTGCAGGGTCTGCGGCAGCGGGTTTGGGGTTTGCTTCAGCAGCGGCCGAGGCTCACGGAGACACCCCACGGCTCCTGCCAGCGTCTCCCACCTCCACCACGCGCCCTGGCCAAAGGTGTCACTGCAGATCCGAGCTGGTATCGACCACGTTACGTTTGCCACTGCTTGACCAGGGACAAGAGAAAGGGTGGAAGCCCGGAGCCGGGCAGCGCATCCTGCCTGGGGCTGGGCTTTCACAGGTCCATCTCCTTCCTCCCGGCCCTTCCAGTCCCCAGACCACCCCATCCCGGGACAAGGTGCCTTTGGGATGTTTACCGACAACAGGCCTCGGAAGCAGCGATGCCTCGTCCCAGCAGAAGGGGATGTCAGGGGTGACTTTTGCCCCGAGTGTGGAACGTAAATCACTCGGGAATGAAAATAATTGGAGGTTGCAAACGCAAAGGAATGTTCCCGAGTCAGCTGGGCTCTGCTGCTTGAAAAGGCAACAGAACAATTAACACTTTATAAACTGAGGTTAAGCAGCATGAAGAATGATTTATCCTCTCTATTTCACATTCTTCCCTATTGCTTGTAATTAGCTCACTCTGAAATAACGAGTTTGGGTTGGTGCCTTCCTTTACGTTCAGGTAGCAGAGCCCTAATTCGCGCGTCCTTGGCCGCCCCCGTTTGCTGTGACGCAGCTGCCTCCAGCGAAGCTCTGCCGAAGAGGGAAGGTAAAGATCTGAGCGCAGGTATCCGGGATTTCAGGCATTCCTTCAAAATTTGACAGGCGCATTAGAGATGTCAAATCGGGTAAGGAGCTTCTCCGAGCAGCCACTAAAAACATATTCTGAGTAAAGGCATTTCAAAGGTTCAAAATAAAGGTCAGAAATTCAGTAAGTTTCTCCGTTATTATTTTTTTAATCTAGTTTTACATTTTGGCTCTTTGCTTCTAGGTCCCAAGGAGAGGCCCACATCGAACACCACCACTGAGGTCAAACGTCCCGAGAGAACGGTTCAACAGCCAACTCACTTGGAATTTAAAAGAATTAAAGCACAATCAGAATGGCTTAGAAATACAAGTGACAACCATGACGTGGCCACCTCAGGCTTTGTTAATTGGCAGAAAAATCTTGGATTTATTTTTTTTTAAACTCAATTTATCACTTCCAAAAGGCTCAAACATTGTCATTCTTTACATGATTGCCCAAACTGCAAGTACTGGAGGTTCCCCCACACCTCATTTTTAACCAACAGCTATAATTTTCCCATTTCTCTGACTAACAGTTTCTCAGACCAACCTTTTAAGACCCAAAGCACTGACTTTGGGTCTCTCACCCGAGGGCGGGGGGTAAAGTTAGTGCAACTACAGATGTATTTTCTTCCCCTCCAAAATAAGCCAGCCGTTTCCCTTTCAAAAAATATTTGGGGGTCTCAGAAATGTGTGCTTTGTTTTCAAAGCTGCGACCAATTACAATTGTGGGAATTGCTAAACATTTCCAAATGTGGAAGTGCTTTTTACCTCTCAGGTTCTGTACAGGAAGACGCCCCACGTTTATTTTACAAATTTGTACGAGAGGAGCTACGACCAAAAAAAAAACAAGTCGCGGGGACAATTTAAGGGCTGTTTATTTCCTAGAAAACCCTGTAAGGTGAAAACACAAGCCCAGGCAGCAGGGCGGGATCGTGTACATCTCCAAGAATGAGCCATGCTCTAATCCGTCGGGCGTCAAAGGCTGAGAGGGAAGTGGGATTTTGAGTAACGTGGTTAAACGGCAGTTCAGAGAGTCACCGGGGGGGGAAATAACTTGGACTCTCGTTACTACTGTCCTGCAGCATGGCTATTTTAGAAATATAAAGCAAAAAAGCAAATAAGCTGGAAGTTGTTTTTATACTAAGCAGCACCCTCTTCACCTTACTTGAAATGTAGAATTTCAACTGCTAGCATCAGCCCAGCCACAGAGGTTCGCGTGACCAGCGGACTGAAGCCGGATTGCTCCGTTCCAGGGGGTTTGTGCCCCACGAGGGCTCCGTGCCACCTCTGCACCAGACCATGCCCAGCCTCCACTGAGGTCATTTGGCCGGTTGGTGCCAAATGGAGCCCGAAGAGGCTCCGGTTTGGATGCCCTGCAGTGAGAGAGCAGCCGCCAAGCTCAGGATCTGCACGCCTGGGCTCTTCTTCCCAAGGAAATTGCTTCATTTGGCTAATCGAGAACTTGTGTGGCACCGGGACGCGGGGCAGGGGACTCAGAGCCATCACACACAAAGCACTGTCCCAGGGGAGCGCGAGGAAAGCCTCCCACTGTCATAAACACAGCCCCAACTCCAGTTAACGACGCATACTAAAGAGCGAGCAAGGAATTAATACAGCCTAAAGTCAGCAGCATCAACGAGCGTTGCCCAGTCTACAGTGCGTATCTGACAAACTTTTCTTTAAAGCTATTCTCTAAAGGCGACTTAAGGGCCTTTTAAGCGCTTCTAAATTGACTCTTGTAACAACAATTGAAGTTCCTTAAAACAGATGCACCGTGAAAAATGCGCAAGAGCCGGCTGGCTCAGCAGCTGCAGCCCAGCCCCACCACAAAGCTGTATCGTCTAACGATAATTCGAGTAATTGTTACTGCCCTGTACCTTGCAGGCTTCGTTAGAGGGACGAAAGGGACGGCCGTTCTCTCCACAACAGTACCAGGCGCAGCTTCTCTTGCCGTACACGCGGCATGGAGAACCATTCCAGCTTCTAGCAGTTGTTTGCTATAGACTATCGTGTTACCAAATCAGAACATCTCTGAATTACCAAACACAGGAAACTCAATAACCTTCAAGAGAGAATTTGTATATTGCACGAAGGTTAATTAAATAAAGCTTAGCAGCCCCCAAATAAACCCTAGCCAAAGACACGATCCAGCTAGTCAGAGCTTAACAATTTTCCCTTCATCGCCACGCTCCCCCAGGCCGCGCTCCGCTCCGCAGGCCACGACCCCGGGGTTTCTTTGTTTGACCCAACTTTAATCAGCTTCCTTCTCCGATTCCAGCAAATCCCTCTGCGGATGGCGGCCAGGAATAAAGGCTATTGTACAGTACGGAGCTATGTTTCACGGCAAGTCATGATAAGCATTTCCTTTCCAAACACCCGAGTTCCCCAAACATTCGAAGCAGTGGCCACAAGAGCAGAGAGCAGATTATTGGAGTTTTGCAGATAAAACAATGGCTAGGATAAAAAAAAAAAAAAAATATTGGGGCATCCCTCACTCTTTATCCTCTCTGCTTCCGAGTGCAAACGAAAGGCTGACCGTGAACAGCCTGCTTACCGTACTGACAGCGGGGCCCTCGGAAACCAGAGGAGCAATGGCAGAGCTGCGAAGATCCCTCCATGCAATTTCCACCGTTGAAGCAAAGCCCGTAAGCGCAGACAGCTGCAAGGAGGAGGGAGAGAACAATTCCTGAGAGCGCGGCCAGGAGCGTCCACGCGCTGTCAATACCCACTGAAGTTCCCACAGCCCTGCACCAAACTTCAATAGTTACAAAAGCACTGTAGAACCATTTTTGAAAGGCAACTTTTTTGGCAACGTGATACTCAAACAGTACACCAAGTCTCTCAAAATTTAGGCTGGGAAGTAAAATACCTTAGGCAATGTCTAAGGGCTTTTCTTAAAGTGCAGCTAAGTGAGAATTCACAGGGGAACATCAGCGGAGCTGCAGGGTTGTTGATGAAATAATGCTTTTCCAGCCGACGAGTGGGTAAAATAGCCAGAAAATGAGTCATGCAGAATCATACCAGATCTTGTGGCGACAAAGATAACTCATTTATTTGGAAATTGGAGGCATCTTTCTGGCGCAAAGCACTAGAAGCTGCTTTGCACCCCTCTGCTGGAGAGCTGGGTACCCAAACGCAGCGTCACCTTCTGAATGGGAGAGACTGAAATGGAGCTAAACTGTACGTGAGCCCGAGCAGCCCCCTGTCTCTGTTCTCACCAAGCGGAGTGTAAAATGTACACAGAGACAGAGAATGCTCAATTAGGCTTCTGAAATCCACCTTTTCCAACCATCTAAATAAAACCAGAAACAAGGGTATGTTTTTTTCCAGGGAAACATATGCTTCTCACAACTCGTGAAACGCGGCCAATATTTTATATTTCCCATTAGCAAATGCTCATCTGAAAAGGAGAAACGTTGTTAAGTACTGATGCCATCACGTGTGCCGTGCTTTGTCAAAGTGGAAGGACGCAGATCAAGTGCCTATCCTCCTTTTTAAGTCCGTTTAAAAATTCAGGCAATGAAATTTTCTCTCTGTCCGCAAATCTGGACATTCTGTGTTGCCGGCCAATTTCTCTTTTCTTTCTTTTTCCTGCACCTCTTTTTTTTTTTTTTTTTTCCTCCCCTTTTCACTTTCACTGAACAAACTGTAAGAAAATCCAAAAACGACGGGATCAGGTAGGAATACATTTCACAAAAGTTGCGGCAAACCAGATAACGGGGAGCAAAAAGAGCGTCACCCGTCCCCATGGTGGAGGGATGTGGGGTGATACCTGGGTCCGGCAGCTCCCCCTCGCCGGCCCCGAGCTCCTGCCCAGCCCAGGCTGGGCTACGGACCCAGAGCAGCGACGGGACCGACGCGTTACAGCTCGCACATCCCGGGAAGGAATGCGCCGCCACTGCCAACCGCGGCACCGTCACCTGTGTTAGGGGCCCGCGTGTCCTGTTGATGGATCCCGAGAAGGTAATTATTTCAAGTAGCTGAAATTACAAAAGGCAGAGCTGGCAATCCAAAACCCGTTGGCTCAGAAATGCGGATTTACTAGGAAGCGCACAGAACGGGGCGGGAGCAGGCGAACGCCGGCGCAGCCAAGTGCGGCTCATGCTGCGATTTACTGCGTGCCGCGGGCCGGCGGGGCCAGGCTGCTGCCCCGCACGCTCCCCGCAGGAAGCCACTCGCCATCGACCTGCAAACACACACGGCATCCGTGGGGAGATGCCAAGCCCCCTCTGCTGAAGCAAAGAGGAGATTTGTCTTTGGCTCTAGTGGAAAAAATAGGGGGAAAAAACGAGTACAATGTTTTTTTGCTGCTAGAAGAGTCAGGGGTTATTCCAGCCCCAAGGCACTCTTGGTAGCGGAGCTGCTGGTTGGTGTAAGTTGGTCCAGGGACCCCACTCCAGACCCACCACCAGGATTTGCCCCGGGAAGGTGCCGCGGGCTTTGCCAACACCGCACACGTACATACAGCAATTCTTCACGCTCAAGAAAAGCGCCTCCCAGAAAGATAATCAGAACTGGCCTCTCCTCCCACCTTCGGCAGTCACACTTCCTTTCAACCAGGGGACCGCACGGGGCAGGGTAAAGAACGTTTTCAAGGATTTCACTTTGTAAAGAGAAAGTGACATTTCAGACCGACTGCACCGTCCCGCGTGCCCCCGGCCGCTCTCATGACGTGTCTGCAACTCCTCACACGGCCTGGGCAAACAGCGCAGCAGCATCTCCTGCGCTAACATCACCTGGGCTCACCAGTGCAGACAGACTAAATGAACGAATAAATGAACGAATACGTAAAAACTCCTGGAAAAGCCATTTTTACTTCTCTAAAGCTGCAAGGCTGCTGCGTCTGCACGTCCTGACCGCCTTAAGGAAAAAACTGGAGAATTAAATACATCTCCAGCAGGTACAGCCTGGGAAGTGGCCATCAGCCACTCCAGCAGGTTCAGCAAAGCCCCCAGGAGACAACGGTGGCACCGGCCGGTGGGGGTCCTGGGCACGGGGCGGTGGAGAATCCCCCAAGCAGGAGGCTCCGGACCCTCCTCAAGGCCAGCGACAAAACGGCCCCTTTGCAGTTACCAAACAATACACAGCCTGGGATTAAATTACAAACCCACCTCTGGTACGGGACCACCTGAAAACAATTCTAGGAGCGCTCACTGGATGAAGGCTTCCCCGCGCACCCTGTCTGGAACTTGTCCCTCCTCTTTGCGAGCTGGGAGCCCCCTGCTTTCTCTTCCTGTTCCAGCCAGAGCTGTAACTAATTAGTAACAGAAAAAGCAGGTCTGTGATTACACATTTCATTTCGTGTCATTATAACAGGGGAGGAAAGGCACCCCGCGCAGACTGCAAAAATGGCTCCAAATACTTGGCACAAAACACTCCGTGCCTATTCCAAAACACCAATTGTGCATTCAGAAAAAAAAAAAGAATCGCAGATGGAAACAGTGCAAGGAAGTGTTTGCATTTTGTGGGCACATTGGCAGGACATTTTGTGCACACGAAAAGATAAATTTGCAACATTACCAATGCATTTTCAAAGATAATTTGGATCTTTAAGACATACGCACAAAATCAGAGGCGGGAAGAGCAGGTTCTACCTGCGCGAAAGAAACCCAAAGCTCGTGTCCCCAGAACTCCAGGGTTTCATCAGCTGCACAAAGCTCGGGGGCTGCTGGCGTGAAGCTGTTGGAATACTCTGCCTCCCGACCCCAGTTTGGAGAGACACAGATCGGCACTTTGTTTTGGGGCTCGGGGAAAGCCAAATGCCTGGGTCAAACCCTGGGGCACCGCATCGTCAGTGGTTTACCCAACCCTCATCATAATGCAATCGCTTACAACCTGCTCTACGGGGAAGTCTAACAGCCAGCCTTCCCACTATTCTCCTCCTACTCTTGAACCCTCCATATATCAAGTATTGGCTCCGGTTTTTCCTACAGAAACACAACCGACTTCCTAATTTCCCCTCTCTGCTAAATCCTGATACTGCCTCACACAACGCCTGCCGCCTGCTCCGCGGTGTTTAAGAAGGTTCTGTGAAAGTTTAGGTGAAAACGACGTTCTACAGAGTCACATGTTTGCTAGCAAAACACACACTCTTACTAGCCAAAGCCATGCACCTACTTCATGGACGTTTGCTCTATCGCTGCTTTTCCAGCACACGGGTGGGAGCCCCGGGATCAGGCCGGGCTGTGGGACACGGCAGCTCCCTCCAGCCGAGCCGGCTCCGCTCGCCAGCCCGAGCGAGAACCTCAGCTCCTTCCAAGTCTCATCCCCACCGATAGCCGAACTCCCCAGACTTTGCACCTGAGGTGCACCAGAGCTGAAATACTTAAAGCCCCGGTGTTGGCTCTTTTAAGGATCTGATGATTTTTCAAATCTCCCCTCCAAAAAAAGATTACTTATTAATACAAAGGTAGCATCGAGGTCCAAATGCTCATCTACCCAAACTAATGAAACAGCGATGAAATGTTGTTTCAGAAATCCAGTTACCTTCTCATCTAATGTTTTAGCCACTCTGATAGCCACACGTCCTTGGGGAGCATGGCGATCCCATATCAATCCCGTGCTGGCCCGCCGGTGTGGAACACTGGAATTTGGGAAACTCCATCATCGCCAGCATCCCGCCGGGCTGAGCGGCGCCGTGCGATGCCCGGGATCGCCAACGCTCCCCGGCGTGGCCAGGCAGGAGCAGCCCCCCACAACTGCCTTTCACCGCAACTCCCCACCCCCAGGGACGGCCAACATTTTCCAGCCTTAAGTTTTGGCTAGCTCTGGTCTTGCCAGAAGGGCTGTCTGCTGCTTTCCCCCACTCCTTCAGGACTCCATTACATAGAATTGACCAAGTGGCCAAATTGCATAATAAGGCGGTTTGGTTTTCCCCAAATCTTTCGCCTGAATCACCTAAAAACCAGCCTTTAGGCATGGTCCCGGTAAGGCTCGGCCCGGCTGCACGACGCCCTGTTTGCCAGCCGCGCTCAGCCCTCGGTGCAGCGAGACCCAAAGCACAACAATGGAAAATATTAGAAGCAATTGCAGCGACACAAATCAGGGATTAGAAGATACGGGTGTTGTTCTTGGCTGTGTCCCAGATTTCCTGAATGACCCGGACAATTCCCTGCTCTGTGCTCCGGGCTGGCACATACAGAGTGGAAACCATAATAACCTACTTCCCAGCCCAGTGGGGCTGAGGGGCCAGCGGGTCTCCCTCCCCTGCGCTTCCCAAGCCTTCTGCAAACCCGCTCCTAATTCAGAGCGACATAATTCAATGCGATGGAAATTCGGGAAAAGGGTAGCGACACTGCTCTGGGAAACGGGAAAGAAAGGATAAATTACGGAAAGCATCGTCGCCTTCTGTTTGAGAGGCTGGACAAGAGCTTTTGCGAGGGTTTAGCAAGGCAGGATTCTGGGGAAGTCAGAGACAAGACACTGATTTTAAGAGGAGTGATGGAGAACTGCAGCGTACGGGCTCACCCAAGTACAGCAACTTCTGCCATGGACAAAGACGGTCTCCCAGGGGAGCGCGCGTTGGAAGTTTAACCAGTACCAGGCTCGATCCCAGGCGAAAGGTTCAGAAGTTCAGTCAAAGCCTTTCAGCTGACAAAACAATGAGCCTCCAGGAGCCAAGAGGTGATGTGCAAAGGAAAGCCAGCCTAATAGGGAAATTAAATTGTTAACCAAACACATTTCCTGCCGAGCCTTCCAACCTGTATCACATACATGACGGAGCTGCTCCCCCAGCCCCTGCCTGGCCGTGCACCGTGCCTGCGGGCTGGGACCCAGGGCGATGGAGCCGCCAGGCTCCGGGGCGATGGAGCCGCCGGGCTCAGCCGAGCCTGCAGAGCCAGGACAGCAGCCGATCCCGGTGATGGCAGCCGGCCCCGCCGTGCTCGTGCCCCGCTGGCCGGGCGATATGCTAAAGCTAAGCAGAGCTGGCGGGATAGAAACGCGGTTCAGTGCAGGGTAACTCGCTCTGGAGCCTTTTAATAGGCCATTTGTGGCTAATAACAATTTCTCTTTCAACGAGGCGATTAAGATTCAGCTGCTTTGTGCTCAGTCCTTGGGGATGCTCGGAGGGGTTTTCGTCATGTCTGAGACTCTGATGCTTCCTCCCACCTCCTCACCAAACGAACAGTAACTCTCGCACTGCCTCTACCTGAGCCAAAAACCAGAGCAAAGCGTGATCCTAACGAGGGCTGGATGAAAACTCAAGATAAAGATAACGAGGGACAGTGACTGAAGCTTTAGACCGAACTCCTCCGGCAGCTCCATGGAAGTCTCCGAGCAGCAAACTGAGCTGTCTGGCCACACGGCTGCTCGACGGCCAGAGCTGGCCAGATGACTCCTTGGCCAGGCTGTGCTCGCCCAGGCTGTGCCATGCCCTTGCTCCAGCTCAGTAACAATCAGCTCGGTTACTTCCACCCCGCTCCAGCAGAGCCGGGCTCCCTCCCCAGCTGCAGCCCCAGGTCTCCCGTCCTCGCTGCCCTTCCAGCCTGAGCAAGGAGCCCGTGTTTTCCACAGGGCAGAGCTGGCGCCGCCACCCCCTGCATAGCTCACAGGCAACATCGCAACCGTGACAAGGTCACCACGTACTAAATCTTCCAGTAACGGCCTCCTCACCATCCTCGTCCATATTTATTGCTCTCCTTGGTGCCTTTCTGCCTCATCGTGCCATTTCTGAGCGTGGCAGGGGCCGGCCCAGGAACACAGACACGGTGTCTGCAGCTGAACTCCAGCTCCTCCACGCAGACCAAGAGCTATAGACTTGGTGGGACTCGGCTTTTCAACATCTCGAGCTGAAAGTAGAGATCACGGGGATTACCAGACGTGCAGGCCCCTTGTCCTAATCAGCAAGGGCTTTAACCGTGTTATTGAACCCGTGTGGAATTTAAGTAGCATCTCAGAGGCCACTTGAAACTGAGAAGCTTAGTCTGAAAGTCAATCTATCAGTAACCAGGCAGGGAAAGAACCTGATGCCATGCTAAAAATGCAAAGGGTGTCTTGACTTCTGACCTTTTTTCCTTCCCTAACGGGACTGAGCGGATGAAAGCTCCGAGGCGGAGGGCGACGGCACCGCAACAAGCCCTCACACTTCTGCTCCCAGCAGAAGAGACGGGACAAAAGGCAGGGACGCTGCGAGGGCGCCGGGCAGCGCCTTTACAAGGTGCGATCTGACAGCGCCGGGGTGTCGTGAGCAAGCCCAGCTGCCACCCGTTCAAATGGCACGGGAGGAGAGGAACAAAGAAATCAAATATTCTTTCAGACTCGCGAGCTCTCTGTGGAGCCATTAGTCTTCAGACCACTTGGCTTCAGCGCTGTTTTACAGGGTGTTTCTGTGAAACTTTCCATCTCTCTCCAAGCTCCTTGCTCCCAGCAGAGCCCACGCGCTCCGAGTCACCGCGTACTGTCCTCGCAGCCCTGTACGGGCCCTTTTCTCACCTGTAAGTGCTTATAGAAACACAAAAGTGGGGAAAAGGAGCACACCCCTTTTTTTTTTTTTTTTTTTTTTTGCTACAGCCAGCCACCAACCACGGCAAACAATGAGGCCAGTTGTCACAGCGGCCGAGATGGGGCAAGCTCTCTTCTTCCAGGCTCCAAGAGCCCAAACAGCTCGACTAACTGGTACCCACAACGTGCTGGGGCCTCCCACTTCACACCGCTATTCAACATTCCCGACAAACGTCGGGCGGCACGTCACGTTCAAGCAAGAAGAAAGCAGCAGGCCTTGGCCGGCTACACACAAGTCTGCAGTGGTGAAAATTTCCCCTAATAAAACATCACGTGGGTTGGGGCTTTTTGTATTTTTAAGGCAAAGCCATGAGCAGTCCAGCATTTGGAGCAGGGAGCACTGCGGTGAAAAGATGCCACCCTCCAAGGGAAAGCAAGGTCAGCTGTCCTTACCGGAGCGATTCCACCCCACGGTGTCCAACAGCTCTAAGTAAACTGTCAGCAGCGACGGCCTTCCCCACCCCTGTTCTCCTGGCACCCCATCGATGATCTCTGAAGACAGACAGGAAGGGCCACAAATCCCGTTGACGTATTTTGGCAGAGCTTCCTTGCCTTCAGCAGGGCTGCGCTGGCGAAGGCAGGCTGACCCGCCGTGGCTGTGCACAAAGCAGAGGCTCCGCTAACAACCGCGACGCCCTGGCTCTGCGTCCCTGCCTCAGCACTTCCCTGCTATTTACTGGCTCTTTTCCCCCACCGGTCCTTCCTACGCCCTCTTCTCCCCGTGAATGCGTAACACAGAAGGTGGAACGTTTATATTCTCAGCATCACAAGAGTATTAAAAAGACTTAACTGTCGAAATAAATACAGGTGTTTGTTAGAACGCAAACTCCAGAAAGGCGCCTGCGAATCCAATGCACGCTTCCTTGCGCGCTTATGCCAGGTACGATCAGTTCCCTCCGACTCCGGGAACTGAACCCTCTCTGCCATAACCACCAGCCCCACGCTGCCACGGCGGGGATGCTCCTACGTTCTAGTGTCTCCCTCCGGCCATGCCAGAATTCCTAGTGAAGTGGTTCTAAGCCAGCCGTCACCCCCCTGGAGCAGCGCGTATATCTCATCCAAATTGCCCACCCCCCCTCAAACCCCCACCGACACCTCGGCAGCGATTTCTGCTGAATTTCTGGAGCTGGTGTCATTGTGCTTTTGCAGAGCGCGCCAGGGCCGGCTGTCCCTTGGAGCTGTTAAAAAGAGACAAAAGCAGACAAGCTGCCTATCAGGGGAGTATTACGGACGATGCTCTGGGTGCTGGGGAGCGGGGTGAGCTGCCGGGAGCCAGCGGGGCTGGGAGGGGATGTGCCGTGGAACCGGCGCTGAGCCAGGGCACAGGGCTCGTTGCTGGCCCCGATTTGCAAAGGTTAACGGACGGAAGCAAGGGACAAGCAAGGACTTCGTAACCTGTTCTTCAGCTTATACTCCAGCTGCAAAACATCGACCGGCTTTCCTACTCTTGGGGACAATACGCAAACATGTAAACAAGACCCATTCAAAAGAGAGCAACAGGAACTACTGCCGGACGCATGGCAAGAAAACAAACACCAGCGGCTTGCCCGTCCCGTTGGCAGCAAGTTTGAAATTAATGTGGAGAGGCAAAGTATTTTGTCTCCAAAAGAGCTGGGCTTTCCTCTCGTTTTTACGGAGAGGAACCCTGCAGCGAGCAGCCCGGTGACGAGCATCGCCCAGCCCCTGCGCCGGTCCCGGTGAGGATGAGGAGTAAGAGCGTGCCCTGCGCGGCAATATTCCCTTTTCTCCACTTCCTTCCTGGATGGAATTACTCACTTCCTCGGCAGGAAAAATCATTACAGGACCCACTTTTATGAGTTCATCTGAGGTTATTATCTGCTCGCTGACAGCGGGTTACGAGGCAGCCACGGAGTTTCCTCTGGCACAGTGGGGTTGCTCTCCTGTGTTCCAGGCTTTTGTATAGGGAGAATAAAGATTGGTTGCTAGACACATCTTTTTTCTTTTTTTTTTTTTTTTTTTTTTTTAAACCTTTGCTTCAAGCATCAAAGCACAGGGAAGGTATAAGCAGCCTCTGCAGAACAAAAGCTGACTAGCTGTGGGAGACATTTTCCTATACTGTAGGTCGATTACAATCACCGTGGCCTTTGCAACGGGCTTGGACACGGCTGGCTTTCATTCCCTTGACGGCAAGGCAGGTCAGATCCCAAATGCTTTGTTGGTTCGCCTGCCTTATCACTTAACACGAAAGCTGCTTTTCTACACCCAGGGTAGGAGTGCACCTCCAAAGTCTAATTCGGAAAGGATCAGAGCTCCACCACGCAACGAGGCAGAGAATTAATAATGGATCGCAGGGAGCGTGTGTGATTCTGCCTTGGTGGTGACATTTATTTCTACACGTATGCTCAGATAAACCTCTGCTTTATTCAAGGGAAGATTTTACTTTGCTCTCAACGTCTCAAAAGCAAAGTTTAAAGTTAAATATTTCCCCAGCTGGATGTGGCCGCAGTGTTTAGGGGAAGGAGCCGGGAGCTACGCAGCATCTGCCTGGAGGGGGAGGCGGAACATGGGGCCCATGAGGATAACGCTGCCTCTGTCTTCTGCAATAATAGCATAAAATCATCTCATACACTACTGTTTGCACATCCCTTGCCCAACTCACGTGCAAATCTGAATACATACTGGAGTCTCCCCGCACAGCTGGGAAGTAGATACTTCCGTGCCTGTTGTGCAGAGAATTACCCCAGAGCAAACACAGAAGGGGAGGAAGGAGAGCCACAGAACCCTAAAGCCTCAAGTTCTGGGTCTCTGCTTCAGACCTCGTGAGTGCCATCACCTCACCCAGGCTGGCAGCTTGCGTTCAGCTCTGAGGCCGATGCTGCGACGGCCCTTGCTGGGTCCCACCAGTCCTGAACCCACCCGCTCACATTTGGCTTCGGAGGGGGCGGGCGAAGGGGAGCACTCGGCGGTCTCTGGCAGGGCTCTCTCGAGCTCAGCCAGTCTTAAAAACAACAGATCTAGTACACGACACACACACATCTTTCCCAAGTAGCTGAGGAGCTGCATCCCTTTACGTGCGTTGATGAGTTCAAGGCCAGGTTGGACGGGGCTTGGAGCAACCTGGGCTGGTGGGAGGTGTCCCTGCCCAGGGCAGGGGGTGCCACTGGGTGGGCTTTGAGGTCCCTTCCAACCCGAACCAGTCTGGGATTCTGGGATTCTATGACCAAGCCCCGCTCTCAGCAGCGAGGAACACGCTCCAAAGAGCGGCCACACGCTGCCAGCCAAACCCCGCGGCCTTCTGCAGCCCGGCACCCAAGGCCAATTTCTCAGCCCGTGCGCAATTAGTCAAAGGCCGCCTCTTCCAAGGAAGCAGCTCTCACGAACGCTGAGTAAGAGCAACGAGACGGCAAATTAGCCATCACCGTGCCCGTTCAATCACACGCAGCAATTATGGGGTTTTATAATGAAAAGTCCACTCAGGGCCTGGATTACAGCTTTCCGGAGCTTCTGCCAATGGCATCATTTGAAACACCAGGTTTGGGCTTGATTTTAAGTGTCTAGTAGCATTTGGCAACTGGATAAATGAACGTGACTTTGAAAGCCCTTTCATGCTGCGACAAGGAAATTCTCCAAAAACGGAAAACAACAAACAGCGCTCGCTGGGAAGCCAGAGAAAAATCGTCTGACACACCGCTAAGATAAATAAAAATAATAAAAAACCCAAAACCCTCAGTTCTTTTTACAGGCATAAACTTTTCAAAGTTTATCGCTTTGACTGCAGGCGCAGGACTCGAAATGAGCACCCTCGGCCAAAGCCCCAGCAGTGACAGTAGGAAAAGAAGAATCTCACCCGAAGCGCGCGGTACTTACGGTAGAGGCAGCCAGCATCGCCCTCCAGCCGGGACCACCCCGGGCAGCACCGGTACGTGGTCTGGTGCGTCACCTTGTACACCTGCCTGTAGCCCGTGTAATACGCAGTTCTGAAACGTAAAAAACAAGGTACCACCCAGACAACGTTAATTCCCGCAGGAGGAGGAAACTGGGAAGAAGGGAAGTTGTAACTCTAACTGGGGATGTAAATAAAATGAGGAATTCGGTTTTCAAAGTTGCTGACTTTTTTTTTTTTCCACCTGGTCTAGCAATGATCGCTGATGCTAAGAAAATACTTCTTAATTTACTTTAATCGGGCACACGAGAGACTGGAGTGTCCAGGTCCTCATAACGCCCCTTCCAGGGTAGGCGTCGGGGCAGTAAAGCGGGGATTGATCTGAAGCATAAATAAATACAAGTGACACTTTTTTCCCCCGGAAATTTGATGCTGTGTGTACGTGAAAATTGAAACACAGATAAAACTTTTGAAGCCGATTTTTAAAAAGCTCCTTTGGCAGAACATGAAACTACTCCACCAAAGCAAATCAGACAAACAACAACAAATATTTGGCACAGCAGATGTGTTGTGCAAGTCCACTGAAAATATTTACCCTAACTCGGTCTAGTTGTTTGATTTTGTCTGAATGTTTCTACAAAAAACCCTAAATAATGGTGAACCATTGATTCCTCTGAAGGCAACCTTCGGCTACTCTCCTGTGCCAGCCAGCATATGGAAGCACAGCTGAGAAAAATAAAAGCAGACACTGATTATTTTTTTTGTGCGAGCTGTTAACAAATTATGAAGGAAATAGTCACGTTCCAGAAGCAGCTGAGAAAGCAATTTGCAGCCGCTCAGGCAGCAGCAGGGCGAGCAATCAGGCTCAGGTCCATCCGGATGCTCTCGGTACCGAGGGCCATCGCCCAGCCCCGGCTCTCCCGCGGTGCCGGGTACAAGCGGACACGGTGGGTGCGGGGTGGTGCTAACAAGAATTCGCTGCGTGGGCTGTTCTGGAAAACATCGTCCTTTTCACCCAAAAGGAGAAAGACTGCACGGCGGCAAGCAGCCTCCTCCACCCGCCCTGCCCAGGCTCCGAAACGAGGAGGGAAAGGTATTCCGAGAAATAGCTCGGTAGGACAGCTCGGGACTAATCCCGGCCTCCTCCCTGCCCCCAGCAGCACCCGCAATGCCCCGTCTCCACCGGCCTCGCTGGGTTCCATCGGACACTTCAGATGCCCAAGTCGGCCCAAGGGGGTTCTCAAGGAGATGCAAATATTTTGACAGCCCCAGTTGCCTGTGGATATCTGGATGCTGCAGACTGGAAAGAACCACAGAGGAGATACTTTATCTTCAGTGTTTCTGTTTTCTTTTGTGTTTTAAGGAGTCCCTGGCACAGAAAATGTTGAATGAGCCAGAACTAATGGAACCCAGGCTTAAAAATCCTGCTGTGTCCTGCTGCTGGAAAAATCCGCTTCCAGCCCCTCTGGGATAGCGCCGTCATTCCTACAAGTTTCGTGGCTGAGGCTGAGCAAAACCACCTTCTGTTGCTACCTAATTCGGGAAAGGGACACAGCCCGTAGCCAAACCTTCCCCCTCCCGGGAACGAGGGGCAGCATCCCAGAGGATGCTCAGCTCATCCGCCGAGGAGCCGACGCTGCCTCCGGGAGCGGGCAGGGCCCGAGTCCCGGGGGAACAGAGCAAGGTTTGTTCCAATTTTTAGGAAGCATTACAATTCAGTATTCTTGGCATAGACACAAGCCTTATAAAAACAAATGCTACCGGTTTTGGAACGCACAGACTCAGCAGACGACTGCCCTCTCCACTGCCCCTTTATCCCTGCCCTGCCGCGGGCTCTGCTCCGGCCGAAAGCCGCATCCACGCTGGCAGCGGCACTCAGAGCCCGGGCAAAGTGCTGGGACCGCAGCAGCATCTGCAGCAGCCCGAGCGTGCCCGGGAATTTTAGGAAAATTAGCTAAGGAGGATGAACCCCGCAGACAGCGGCTCCTCGCCAGGCGGGTGGGCTGCACCCAGCGCTGCTCCGGGGACAGGAGAGCAGATGCTGGATTTTCCTGGTCATGGCCATAAACTCAAAGGCGCCGAGGCCAGTTTCAGGCCGGCCCTGTGTGTGTCAGCTCCTGGAGCCGTTAATTTGCTTCCTGAGCCCCGTGCGGCCGGAGCCGGGTCCAACTGGAGCCGGTCCAGCGGGTGAGCCGGAGGCTGCGCGGCATCCCTGGGAATGCCGACACCGCGCGCTCCGCCGCCCTCCATTGCCCAGCACAAGGGAGCTTGGCAGGAGATCCTCCAGCTATTGGAATAAGCTTGCTGCGATGGGAACTCCCGAAAGGAGTTTAGAGGGAGGGGATACGGGACAAAAATCTTGTCTGAGGAAAGTTTTGTGACAGTCCTTTTCCTGCACTTGCTTTTAAAACTCCCTGGGTGAAATCCCTCACAGCACCTCTAGGCTTCACCTCCGTGTTTTCATCAGGGACAGAGTTTTAGCACCAGCCTGTGCTGATGTTTATAATGAAGCACGACAGAAAGTTTTTTCATTTCAGTTCCTTGACTTACAATGTCAAAAATACACATTAAAGACCTAAAGGGACAGCTGGGTCTGGAGAGTTCCCAGCCTTTGAAGTAGCAGCAGACAGAGCACCTACCATTTCAAAGTCCTCTCTTTAAAACGCGGTCAAAAGACGGACTCTGTTTGCTCCTTTATTACCGGTACACAGATATCATCACCAAGATAATTACTGGCAATTACAGGTTAGGAGGAATTCCTAAAGCCAAGACTTAAAAGCCGTCTCTAGTCCAAGATGCTTCTTTGAAACTACTGCTATCGTGGTTATTTTGTCAAGGCTTGTAACCGCCTCGTGAGGCCAGGGAAGCGGGTGGGGGACAGAGGACGGGGCACACTGTAGTTCGGCTGCTGTGCGGGTAAGAAAAGCGCATTATTTGCACTCTTGCCCGTGTTCACAGCCCTCTCCCTACACCTCCTCCGTGCTTGGTCTCCCAGCTCCCAGTAAGACCAGTCAGTGGCTGAAGGGACACTGCAATTAGCTGAACGAGCACATCAATTCTCCGCTCAGAGAACCCCCAAACCCCTTTTCCTGCCGGTACAAGCCAGGCCCCGCTGGGCCGTCCGCCCCCCTGAGCTGGGCCTGAGCACGGTGCCACCACAGCACCCTCCCCTCCTCCCGCAGCGGCACTTGCACAGCGCCCACCTTTGTTGATTTTTTTTTCAGACCGTGCACAATAACCCTCCCTCGGGCTCAGCAACTGCCTTCAGCCCTGTAAAATTTTACCGGGGCATCGAGATTTTTGAAGCTGAGGCATCTAAAGACACAGGAATAACGCACGTGATGGGATTAAGTCACTCCGTTAACATGCTGTGATCGTAGGAAACAGCTGTAATAGGCTGCCAGAAGGCTGGGAACAGCTAACCACAACGACAAAGCTTCTCTAGAACAAAAAGACATATAAAAGATATAAAATCTTCTGTTTGGGAATTCCTTAACAGCTTAAAAAACTCTCGGTGTCCCAAAGATGGCAGGCAGGGCCAGAAGCCCATAGGTGCACTTAGGGTTTACAAAATCTCTTACGGTCTGCTGCCTTTAAGAGAAGTAAATATCTAGAGAATTTAGACAGAGAATTTAGATAGAGAAAAATATCTAATAAAATAACTTTACAGCTAATTTGTGGGTTCGGAGCCACATCTCTCTCTGCCCGTTTACATCGACCCCTGTGTCAATGGCTTTGGTGCCTTCATGCCAGACCCGCTGAAGGTGGGGTACCACCACTGGGCGCTTCTCCCCGCTCCCTGCAGAGCCGCCGGGGACCGAGGACAGCCACAGCCATGCTGTCTGGTCACTAAGACCCTTCAGAGGGTACCAAGCGGTTGTTGAGGCTGTCTCCCATGCCGGACCACAGCCTGGGCGCAGGACGGGCACACGCAGGGCTGTGCCCAGACACCGCCGGCACGATGGGCAGCCGCAAAGCGAGCAAGGAGCTCGCTTCCCCACCGCTGCTGGCGAGCAGAACCCATTGCCGCCACGCAAGGAGCAGGCCAAGGAAGGAAGAGGACGTACCTCCGCTCGTAGCCCGCGCACCACTGCCGTCCCCCGCAGCCCTGCTTCCAGACCTTGAGGGTGCGGGTGAAGGCCTGGGCGCACGGCTGCCGGTGTCCCACGATGGCCACCTCCTGCTCCGCGCAGACGTTTGGCCTGGAACAGAGAAAATGGGGTGTGCGGGGGTCTGCGGGCTGCCGAGGGAAGGCTGCGGGGCTCCCACCGCTCCACCGGGCGCCAGTTACGGGCAACTTCATTTCCTTGCTGAAAGAGCGGGGAGAGCTTACGCAGGACGCAGTATTCGCCTCCTCATTTCATCAAATCCGTGCAAAGAAAAGAAATCTGCCCAGGTCGGCCCACCACAAGCAGTTGTGAAGCACAGCCCGTCCATCCCCCCGCCCCATAACTCTTGGGGTCCGTGCCCTGGGGCGCAGAGAGGGTGCTGAGGGGGTGGCACCCACCTCCACACCTCGCGGATCGGTTAAACCTGGGAGAACCGCACGGTGAGCACCGCAAACCCACGTTCAGAGATGGAAAACCGCCGTCCGGCGAGGACACACGCGGGTGGGGGCCACGGGAACCCGCCGCGTGCGGAGCCCCCTCCTTGTCCCCCCCCGAGCTGCAGCCGCAGGGGGCTCAGCCGCAGCGACAGAGACCCAGAGCTGCAGCGCTCACGCCACGGCGAGGCAGCGGCGCCGGGGGGATCCCGGAGCTGCGGATGATTCGTACCTCTAGGTCCTGGGACCCGCTACCACCCGCTTGAAAAATGCAGCGATTGCTTTTGCACTGACACCTTACGGCTAGTTTTTTAGCCTTAAAACAGAGAGGATGCATCAGAAAAGAGGCAGCAGCCGACGTGATAACGGCAGCACAATAATTCCTATGTTTGTCCATTCTGCCCACTCTCAGCTAACGAAGAATACACACGCTCTCTTTGCACCTAGGGGATTGTTTTCCTGACTGTTATCCTTACAAACACCAGTATCTGCATCTTCTGGCAGTGTTTGGGGAAAAAAATATATATTCTGCCACTAGAAATGATACATCATGTCATTAATACTGCTTTAAATCAGAATTCAGTTTGCTGTCTTAGACGTTTTCTCACTCGTTCACAGCTAAGGGCTGCAAGACTAATTACAGGAAATAAAGTGAATATATATAATTCAGTGAGCAAGAAAATAAGAAAAATACCATTTCCAATTTGTTCCCTTTCTAGTCCTAACTCTCTCTCACCAAATGCGAGCCAGTAGTTTTAACTAAGAGGGAAGTATTTGTCCCTGACTTAACAAGTTATAAGCCATTTATTATTTGGGACTGCTGCTGCCGCCTCCAATTCTTCAAAAGGGACCAAGAGTTTTCACAAAAATACTTTCTGTAAAAGAAGTTAAACTAAATAATGTGGACGTGGTGAAGCACAAGGATTGCAGCTGGCATCTGGCAGCTCCAAGACGTTTCAATTCCCCCGCTGTTGCAGCACATGCCTTTGGGATTACCGGCGTGGTGCCTTCCCCCTCCGGCTCCGCTCCGACATCTCCTCTCCTCATCCCCACGCGTGGCCGCTGCCGGGCTCCTCTGCTCGCAGAGCTGCGCGCCCATCGCTGCACCGGCACAGCCCTCCCCAGCGCTAACGCTTTATCCTGCCGGTTGGTTTTGTGAGTGTCTCCGTAGGGAGAGCTGGAAGCTGGTGCCCAGCGGGATCTCCCTGGAGCATCTCCCCCTCGCCGCGGGCTGCCTGCGCCCCCAAGAAACGGGCTGAGAGGGACCAGAAGAACAAGGCTGGCAGCGGAACCGCCTCGCTGCGATTTATCACAGCGCGGAGAGGCTCCTGCGCGCCCCGGGGAGCGGTGGGGTGCGTGAGGGGCAGCGCCAGGAGCGTCCCGTGGGAAGCGACGCCACTTCCCAGGCGCTGGCGTTTCTTTTCCCTGACACCTTGGCACGTCTCATCGCTCGCGTCTCATCCAAGGAGTCCTACAAGCACTTGTCAAGGCAGGAGCACAAAACCCCTGACGCAGGGAGAAGAGGCGTCTTCTTGCCAAGCCTTTATCGGCTGAAAGGGACCCCTTTTCAGCCCAGAAGCTCCAGAGGCCAGGCCAGCAGCGCGGAGGCAGCACACCACGCCACGCTGGGCTCATTTACAAAAAGAATTAGAGCAACCCCCCTGCACCGAGAGATCATCTTCTGGCAGGGGACCAAATTTGCAAGGAAGTTTTCCAAAGAAGCCAAATAATTAACACCAAACTGGAACTGTAAAATTTAATTAAAAAGAACGGACTACGTGCTGCTGCAGTAACAGCAAAAGGGGGAAAGAAACGTGCAATAAAAGACAAAAAAGAGATACACGAACTGCAATAAAAATACCAGTTCTGTGAAGAAAGGTCAAACTATTTACACAACAATCACCTCTTGCGCTCACACGACAGCAACGTTTCAGTTAAAAACAGCGAGTTAGCTCCTACAAGCAAAGACTACGCAGATTTTCAGATTTCTATTCACCTTTATGTACCTCTGGTACCAGATAAAGAGACACAGACCAGCCCTCCCTCCCCTCCACTCCTCCCTTCACCCTCGGTTTTAAAATACTGTATTTAGCTTCTGCTTTACAGTTCCCTGCCCCATAAACACCCTCGGGTTCCCTTTTCTTGCTACTTACATATGGGGCTGCAGTTTGCTGCCAGAAGCCAGAGAGGACACCCGCAACGCGAGGACGAATGACAGTGCCACCGCACGGAACTCCATCGCAGCAGCTCCTCGCTCCCCCAGGTGCTTCCCAGGGGCGCCCAGAAAATCTCACCGCCGTCCCACGCGCCACTTGCACCTTCACGTTCCTCAGAGGAGGACGCTCCCGGCTACCGCCTCTTCCCAACTTGCCAGTGTCTCTCTTTCTGGCAAAGGACAATGCTTGCGGAGCACACAGGAATTCCCGTGGGGGAGAGCAGACTCGTCACTCCTGGGTGCTTCCTCCCGTATGGGTTCAGTTCAGCAAGTTTCTTCAGACCAGGGGAAACGATTATTACAGCGCAGATTGTCACTGGGTTTTTCCCAAAACCAAACGTGGCTTCTTACGCTCCTTCGCTCGCGGCGAAATGTACCGAAGCGACTTTTCCTTCTGGGATTTGCTTCTTGACAAAGCCCGGAGACCCCACAAGCCCTGGGTTCTGCCCAGCAGTGAAGCCCCATGTGGGTTCAGCCGACGCGGAGCCGCGAGCCACTTTGCCAGGCGATGTAAAATCCAGCACTCGGCAAGGGACGGGAAGAGGAGGGGGGCTCTCCTGCACACCGGGAATCCCACCTCCCAGCGGGCCTCTCCAAAGGCAGGCAGAGCGCTCCTTACCCCAGCCGCGGAGCCGAAGCCATCCTCCTGCCGCAGCTCCCCACCGTCCTCCGGCGACGGGGCACGCAAGAGCAGCTTCCCCGCATCGCAAGGGAGTAACGAAACTTTCCTCCTGCCTTTCGCAGGTCCGGCTCCTTTCCCTCACATGCTCTTGTTTCTTTTCTTGCTGACAGTCAGAAATCCCTCCCACCAGCCGTGCCCAGCCCCGGCGAGAGGAGGGGGAGACGCTGCAGAACAGTAGCAGAAATGAGTTGGGTTTGTTTCTCCAAAGGCAGCTCTTTTGCACTACCCAAGGCCAACTCCGTACACACCACCCAAAATCCCTTTCCCGGCAACTCTAAAAACATCCCACAGAGATTTAATCCCTGCTCCGCTGCCCCGGGGCGGCTCTAGGCAGAGCTGGCCTTTGGCGAAAACGGAGCGTAAGGAGGGGGCTCGGATGAAAACGAAAAACGTAGGGGACTTACAAGTGGGAGTCGTTCCTCTGAGCGTTGCAATGAGCCCCCAAGAGTCCACATTCTGCCCTGGGAATCAGAGAGAGGAGAAGCTGTGCGTGTTCAGGTTCTGCTTTGAGCGGTGCAGAAGAGGACGGGATCTGCAGCATCCCACCCCCACCTCGTGTTTTGTTGTCTCAGGCAGAACGGAGAAGAGACGCTCACCTGCTGGGTGCCGACCCCCCCACACGTGGGGTACCGTCCTCCCTCCCGAGCAGCTGAGAGAAAAGGGGAAGCAGCGAGGAGTGCCCGCGGTCATTGCACGGGACGACTGGCTGCACTGAAGCACGCTCAGAGGAGGGAATAAAAGGCAGGATCATTTTAAAGCAAGCAGCTGGCTAAAACCACCACAGAACTCGGATCTTTCAGCGCTGCCCTGGCAACGCCGTGAGACTTCTAGGACAGAAACCCAGAGAGCCACCGAGAGCCCCCGGCGCTCTGGGGGAGCGCGTCTCCCGGTGCTCACCTCCCGCCACGGCCAGCGCAGCACCGCGAGCAGGCAACCAGAGCCGCAAACCCACACGCCTGCCCAAGGGAGCAGAGAGAATCCACGTTCTGCCAAACACACGGAGAGAAGATGGTTAAAATAATACGTTTTAAGAAGGAGGCTAGCACAATTTATTAATGCTGATTTCTCGAGCGAAGTAGGATAAGGTTTGGGTGGTTTCCGTGCCCACACCATGCACACATTTCATCGTTAAATCAAGACTAAAGTCACTACAAGCCATGCCCAAAAGCCGGTACTTCTGGAAGAAACCGAGGCAGCTGCTTTTCACAGCTAAACCCTTCCAAAGCTACGGCAGTCGCGTAAATCCCTCAGGTCAGAGAAAAGGGCAGGTAAGAGGGACAACGCTTTCACTTCGAAGCATCTGCCAAGCCTTAGAGGTGGGAAGACGGCACCTTTCAGTGTTGCTGGAGAAGAAAGGCAACTACTTAAAGATGTTTTATAACGATAGAGCGAGCTCTGGGATACAATACATTCAGGCCTCCGTTTTCCTGTCAGGACTTTAAAAGTTAATACTTTTCTTACAGTCGGAAAACGTAAACTTAAATACTTCGAGGGTGGGTGTCAGGAGGACGGGGCCAGGCTCTTCTCAGTGGTGCCCGGGGACAGGACAAGAGGTGACGGGCACAAATTTGCCCATGGGAAGTTCCATCTCAACACGAGGAGGAACTTCTTTGCTGTGGGGGTGGCAGAGCCCTGGCACAGGCTGCCCAGGGAGGTGGGGGAGTCTCCGTCTCTGGAGACATCCCAACCCCGCCTGGACGCGTTCCTGTGCCACCTGCTCTGGGTGACCCTGCTCTGGCAGGGGTGGGACTGGGTGATCTCCAGAGGGCCCTGCCAACCCTGACCATTCTGTGATCCTGTACGACTGCTCCCACTAAAGCTTTCAGTGCTGACTCACTGCCGCAACCCAAAAGTGTTCTTTCCGCTTAGCTGATCCTCTGTGTGGGCCCAGCTTTGGCAAACGCAGTGCTGGGTACGCGGAGCCTGGCCTCAGGAGACATCCAGGTAGGATGAGGCACCAGGCGGCCCCAGTGCAGGGGAGCGGGCAGAGCCTGGACTGTGGCTCCCTCTCCAGGAGCCCGGGGCGAGAACTCACCCAGCGCGAAGCCAACGCCGCGATCCGTCTGTAAGTGGCTTTAAAGCCAGCCGTGAGCCTTTCCCAGTCAACAGGCTCCCGGGAGCACGGGCTGCGGAGCGCGCGGCAGAGGATTCATGAAACACATGTGAAAGATGGATATCTGAAACCCAGCGCTGTCTGTGAAGTCAGTTTAACATGTTTTCAATTTTGCACCGTTTCCCAGCAGAACTGCCTGCCGAAGATGTCATCCTCTGGCTCAGGGTAAAACAGCCCTGGAAAGGGGTCAAAGATACAATACGGCTCCATAAATAGTGATGATAATATCTGTAATAACGCCAGAGACCACAGAAATACAAATATTAACTTGCCATTCATTCCCCAGCACTATTCCATCTTTGCTATCAAGTATGCTGGACATGGCACGGGCTTTAGGGCTCGAAACTCGCATTTCTGCCCCAGTTCGGCATTGCTCTGTCACCCCCTGTGCTCCTCTGCCACACCACGCCTGGAAACTTGCACCAGGAGGTATTTTAAGGAGGGGGAAAGGAAAGGGGGGAAAAAAAACCCTTGTGGGTTGAGATAAAGACAGGTTAACAGAACAATTATCAGAGAAGCAAAATAGCCATAATATTAAAAATAATTGTAAAAGAATATACAAGAGGCAAGTCACTCTCACCACCCAGTAAACTGGTGAACTGGCACCGATCGCGAGTACCCACACCCCAGCTAACCCCACTTATATACCAAGCGTGGCGGCTGTGGCATGGAATATTCCGTTGGCCATTCCATGTTTCTGTCTTGGCTCTTTCTCACCTCCGATGGGAAGCTGAAAAAAGGCCTTGAAAAATACAACCATCAGCCGGGACCCCTGCCATCGCTCACCTCCCTGTCCCAAACCCGCGCCCTCTGCACTGCGCTTTGGGATAGAAATTAGTGTCTGAAAAACAGACAGAGAAGGTTTGACGTGGCCTGGGGTGGCTGCGTCATATCGCTATTTCTGGATCGTGTTAACTCAGGAGTTATCGTCTCATTACAAACCCCAGCGTAACACAGAATTCACTCATGCGCTAAAACCAACTAACGCAGCTTTAATGAGCTCCTGCAGTGCCGCCCGCCGGCGCGGAGAATCATGAAATGGTCTGGGTGGGAAGGGACCTCAAAGCCCACCCAGTAGCACCCCCTGCCCTGGGCAGGGACACCTCCCACCAGCCCAGGTTGCTCCAAGCCCCGTCCAACCTGGCCTTGAACCCCTCCAGGGATGGGGCAGCCACAGCTGCTCTGGGCAACCTGGGCCAGGGGCTCACCAGCTTCATAATGGAGAATTTCTTCCGTATTTTTAATCTCAATCTCCCCTCTTTCAGTGTAAAATTGCTCTCCCCCGTCCCATGGCTCCCCTCCCTGCTCCAGAGTCCCCCCCCAGCTTTCCTGGAGCCCCTTGAGGGACTGGAAGAAGCTCCAAGGTCTCCCCGGAGCCTTCTCTTCCCCAAGCGCGGAGCGCGGCGGAGAACGGGGCGGGGCAGGGGGGCGGGGCAGGGGGCGGGGCAGGGGGCGGGGCAGGGGGCGGGGCAGGGGGCGGGGCAGGGGGGCGGGGCAGGGGGGCGGGGTCGGTCTCATCGTCAGGACCCCGCCCCGCTCCGCCCCGGAAGGCGGTGAGAGCTCGTCCGGGCCTCGCCGCGATGCTGCAGCTGCGGGAGGAGGAGGAAGAGGAGGAAGGGGGCCCCCCGGCGGTGCTGGCGGAGGAGGAAGCGGGGGTCCCGGCCGTGCTGGCGGCCGGGGGGACCGCGCCGCCCGTCCCGCCCCCGCAGCGGCTGCGGCCGCTGAGCGTGCGGAGCGCCGGGCGCGCCGGGCGGCTGCGGGAGTACTTCGTGTTCCGGGTAGGGCCCGCGGGGCGGCATCGGGCGTGTCTGTGGGTGTCTGTGTCCCCCTCCCGCGCCCCCTGACCCGTCCCTTCGCCCCCGCAGCCCGGCAGCATCGAGCAGGCGGTGAGCGAGATCCGCGCCGTGGTGGTGCCCGGGGAGGACGGGGAGGTGCGGAGCGTCTGGCTGCTGGCAGAGTAAGTGGGGCGGACAGGGGGGACCGCGACACCCCGGGACACGCTCGGCCCCCCACATCGCTCACCTACCGGTTCCAAACCTGCGCCTTCCGCACTGCGTGTTTAGATAAAAATCTTGTAAATATTGGTGCTGGCACAATGGATAGAGAAGGTTTGACGTGGCGTGGGGTGGCTGTGTCATATCCCTATTCCTGGATCATGTTAACTCATAATTTATCTCATTACAAAACCCAGTGCAATACAGAATTTACTCGTACACTAAAACCCACTCAGGCAGCATTAATAAACCCCTTCATCACCCAGTTACAGACCGTCAGCCCTAGAACTCACCAACGTGCAAACTGTCAGCTCCCATTCTGCCATGCATCCGGACGAGGGGACGGGAGCAAAACACGAGGCGCGTTGCTGCCTTCATTGGATCTAGGCTTGGCCACATCCACGAGCCCCGAGCACTCCCCGGGGCCAGCAGGAGGCAGGGGGGGTTGGTCCTTTCACCGCGGCACAAGGGGAATGGGCAGAGAAAGGGTGACGGCTGGGGGGAGCGCGCCAGCCCGTTGCCTGGTCCCACTGTTTGCAATTACCTCACGCAGCGAGGATGGCTTCGGTCTCGGCAGCTTTACCTCAGCATTCCTGCTGGAACAACAGACAACTTTAAATTTTTGTAAGGAAAGGCAGTTAAAGCAGTTACACTAAAAATAAGCCATAGCAGATACCAAAAATGGTAGTTTAACAGCTGAGCTCATTACCCTGAGCGTGTTGGGTTGCCCTTTAAGGATGCAATAGTGGCACAGCGGTGATGGCCCAACAGCCTAGTCTGGCAAAACTCAGGGAAAGGTAAGATCTTTTATTCATGAAATTCGAAGAAACCAACCAGTTTCTGAATGTACAGACTGTTCTTCCAGGGGAAGATACTAAGTCAGACCACACAGTTAAAGAAAACTATTTCTCTCCCCTGAACACATGCAAATGCAACTGATAATTTAGCAAATGTGGCAACACGCTCACAGCATGGGATTAAATGCTTACTGGAGTAGTTGGAGACACAAGCTCTCAAGATCTTCAGACTTACTCTGATTTTCTTAATATTTTCCTATGTTGGGACATTCAGCCTCTTACCAGACTTGCTGATTCAAAGCAAAGGCCGAGATGGCAAATACAGCATTACTAAGACTTCTGCTTTGTTCTTAGCGACTCTCCCATCCGTCAAGCTCTTGGGTGTTTTTAGCCAGCATCAGACCTGCTGGAGCTCAGTGCCGTTCTCTTACCAGGATCGATCACTGGAACAACGAGAAGGAGCGTCTCGTTCTTATCACGGATCAGTCCCTCCTGGTCTGCAAGTACAACTTCATCAGCCTGCAGTGCCAGCACGTGACGAGGATCGCCCTCAGCAGCGTGGATACCATCTCCGTAGGAGAGTTTGAGTTCCCACCTAAGTCTCTGAACAAGTAAGTTGGCACAGGAGTACTGTAACGTTCTTGTAATTCTTGTATTGTCACTGTAAATGGAGCTGTCAACCTTTGTCACTGGCCAAGTTTGAGGATTCTTCCTTTTGCTCACGTGACTTCGTGAACAATTACGAAGCCTCATCAGAGCAGCTCGGAGCAGCTGCTGTTCTGCTGGAACAGTTAGTAGTTACGTTAAAAGGGAGTTTCTCAAGGGCTTTCAGGGTAGGACGGATAGATGTGGGAGCAGAAGTCCATCACCAGTAGGTAACGGAGCAGCACCACCTCAGCATTACTAGAAAGCCACGTGTAAACGCCAGGTCGTACATAAGCGCAGGCTGTCACGGGCCATAGTTCAGGCAGTGTCCCAGGTGTCTCATGAGCTGAACCTTTTTGTACTCAGCTTAAAAAAAAATGTCCCTTTGCATATTTCAGGGGCTGAATTCTTCTATCTGCTACTTACTACCAAACTTATGTTTCAGCTCCCAGTTTTAAGCAGGTCATTTTCAGACAGTACATTTCTAATTGAACTTGCCTCAAGGACCCAAAGGCCTTACCGCCTTAATTCTGCTGTCTCCGATATCAGGCGAGAAGGCACCGGTATTCGAATCCAGTGGGACAAGCAAAGTCGCGCCTCCTTCATCAGCAGATGGAACCCGTGGTCCACCAGCATCCCCTACGTCACCTTCACCGAACATCCCATGGCGGACGCCAACGAGAAGATCGCGTCCCTCTGCCTAGTAAGGAACTCACCGCTCCTGTTCTACAGGCCTTGTTGATCTCGTAGGCTGGATGCGACTTAGATTATTTTGAAAAGATATAGCGGTTAAATCGAAGGGGCAGAACTTCGAGCTGTAAGCTACATTTCTCCATTCTCCAAATTTTGACGTGCAGGGCAGCACAACTGTCTGGTTTTGCCATATACCCCTAAATGGTTCAGACAAGGAGGAGGCTGAAACTTCCACAAGTGCAGAGTCCTGTAAAACCCCAAAGAAAATTGATCTTGGTGCTACTCCTGCTCTTGCTTACCTGACAGGCCGATGCCTGACCTTTTATCTAGGGCTGCCAGCTAATTAAACAAATAGCTTAATTGCTAACTGTGAGCCTTCACTTGGGTGGTTCTCAGTTTTTCTTGCAATAGTTGCTTTCCTCTGAAGGTTTCCATGAAACTAGAACACTATGGTAGCGTAAGTTCAACACATCAGTGATAAGGGCAGGAGAACTACAGTCAGAAAGAAACAATATTAGTCCCTGGTAAGTCTTTGCCATCGAGCCCATGTGTTTAACACACACGTAAATAGCATCCTCCTGTGCAGTTAACTGTACCGTCAGGGTTAAATGTCACAATGTGAAGTTTACCATGGCCTGGGAGATCCATGACAACTGCAGCTTCAGTGTTAATCCTTCACAATTCAACATCAGCAGCTGTTAGCCTAGCAAGTTTTAAAACGATGGGAAAACAAGGTGATTTTTTTTTTTTTCTTTCAGCTGGAAAACTTTAAAACCCAGCTGATTCAAGCTGTGAAGAAAGCCCATAAGGAGTGTCCGGTGCCAGGAAGGGCTAAAGGCGTGCTGGTGCTGGAGCATCCTCTTCTGATCGAGACCTACCTGGGACTGATGTCCTTCATCAACAACGAGGCCAAGCTTGGCTACTCCATGACAAGGGGCAAAATTGGATTTTAAAATCCCTTGCGTTTAATCTTTTCAAGCGAAAGTGAGTTGATACTGGTCTCCCGGGGAGAGCCCACCGTGCGGCAGAACACCGGGTAACCAAAGTGGAGGCGTCAGGGGAAGGAAGGGGGCAGCTGTAATCTACCAGTTCACGGGAGGCCCTGGTGGTTCTGGTCAGGTCAGATTAATCTGAAGCAGACACAAGGTAGTGTCATTCTTGCATTTTGTATCTAATTTACAGATCCTCCTGGTTCTTCTACAGGGCTAGCGAGCAGCAGTATTTGCCATTTCTAACTAGGTGTTCTTCCCTGTTAATTAAGCGCGATTGGTATCTGCTACAAACATTCCGCACACACATTCCAGACGCAGCAGAACGTTCATGCCCTATTGCAGTTGTATCCCTATATATGGTGTCAAATCATGTGGTGTGCTTGGGACTGATCTGTGGTGTTTGAAGAGGTACCGGTGTTCACAATTACAGTAATCTTAGCGTTTTGATTAATGCCTGTTAAGAATTTTGAAAGCCATGTCAGTCATTCTTTAGCAGCAGATTTTGTTAGCGCTGTACTGTCGGGTCTGCTCAGGAGCCGCGTACCTGAACAAGTACTTTGTGAACTGAAAAATATGGCTGAACGTGCGTTTATTAGCTTTTTGTAAAAATATCTCCCTTCCTAATAACTTCCTAATTTCTTATGTGTGTTTTCCTGCTGCAGCAATAGAATAAAGACTCTTTTGAGAGAATATTGCCAAAAGCCTCACAAAAACATTTGCCTTCAAAGCTATTATTTATAAAACTGAAAAGGAATTCTATTTTGATTAGATTTATATTCTTAGCAATTTTTCTTAAATCTACTCTAATTTGGGGCAGCAGCAGCGCAGGACTCTTCAATGGAGACAGATAAAGCTTTAAGCACTGTACAATCTGGATTTATACATTCTTGCACTGAACCTCATACTGAAGTCCAGTACTGACATTCAGAAGCAGCATAAGAGAGGCTACAACTGGAAGTGCTCCTGAGGCCCCTCTACCAAGCTTTTTCATTGTGTGTGACCTTTTATCCATGCCATTTTATCAGAGCGTTTATTTGCGCGACTGCAATGCTGAATAAATGCTGTGCTGCAGCAGTGGTTTTTTGATCTTAAAGTAGCCGTGTGTTTCTGAAACCGCTGTAAAGTCGCGATGGAATGCAACCAGTTGCATGTCCCTCTCAATGCATTTTCTAAGATATCTATTTAATTTTCATTAATCTTACAGTAAAGTTAAATTTCAGCTCAGTTTGTTCTTCGTTCTTCGTTTTGTGGAGACTGAGGCTGTGAAATTTAGTGGGAAAAGAAAAAAACATCCAATAAATTCCTAAAGAATGGGCTCCCTTCCTCTGAAGAAAGCAGTGGCTGGCCACCCGGGTAGAAGGAGAGTCCAGCTCCTCTTTCCCTGCTGAACCGGCCACTCCAATTTGGCACCAGATAGTTGGGTCAACAGCTCCCCTTTCAGTTGCCTGTAACATATCAGTTTTGAGCTTTCTTGTAAAGATTCACTATAATAAATCTGTGGGGGACCAGGCACAGCTACTGTCACCTGTTAACATCTTCGTCTGGAAAAGCAAAATTATTACAGATGACTTAATTTTCTTTCTGAAAAAATAAACTGTTTTGCTTTAACAGGACTTGATTTTCTAGAAAGTGTCTTACTCATTTATCTACTTCTGCTAAAATATTTAATTCTAATGCACCAGAAAAATCTGTTGTCTTAGAGGACTAGATAGAAGCTGTACACTGTTGTGTGCAAATCACTGTTCCCTTGTGCTGGGATAAATAGCTACATAATCACACAACTGATAATATACAAACAGATTTCAGAATGGAGAAGCACAGGTTTATAGTTAGAGTCATACCAAGTTTGTAACTATCAAAATATTTATTGGAAATTATAAAATTTAAATAATGGCTATACATTATATACACACAGCTACAATTTTAGCAAATAAGGTTTCGTGGTTGACAAAGTTCAAGAGAAAGTTCAACTACAGCAATACTAAACTTTTCTTGAAATCCAGACTTCATTCTCTACGCTTCAGTTGCTACATCACTTAATTCAAACGCAATCACCGTACTTTACACATTGGAGTTTGGGTACGCTCCTTCAAATAAATAACTTATAAATACAAAAGCTTCGGATTGGGGAACAGGGTTTGACCCCTTTCCTCATTCTTCCTCAAGCTTGTGAGCATTTTTAATGCAAATGATTGTTATTTTACCTCTTCTCTTTCTAAGTAACACACACAAAAGTTGTCCTTACTCAGAAGCGCCACGGAGTCTCCACTACAACGCCAGGAGAGAGAGACGATCTGGAAGTCACCTGCAGAAACAGATCAGAGTTTGTCAGCAAGAAGCTGCCAGTCCGTCCTCGTACGCTGGGAAAAGGCGCCTGGAGTCAGTCACACACAGTGCAGAAAATACCCTCCCCACCTTGGCTCTCCTGCAGCAGTACCAAAACCAAACACCCCGCTAAGGCTCCCAATCTGTTCTCCAGTACAGCAGCACAGACAAGCTGCGTTACCGACTTTTCCCCAAACCTACAGTTACTTTGTACTCCCACCGACAAGCACAGATTTTGTAGACTCATCATTTTAATGCAGACAGGTGCCATGCAGAGCTGCGTACCCCAACGATATTGCTGCTCCTTGTGTAGGGAGGAAAAAGTTGAATCTTTGTGATTCCTTTTCTGTTAAATATGCAGAAAGGGATTTCTGGGATCTAGCTAATGGCCATGTATCACTACTGCCAGCCGTAAAACTTCTCATCACGCAGGCTGACTTAGAGTCCAGGTGCACATATGTTCTTATCTTTCCCCATCAGATTTACCACGCTCATTTTCCCCCCGTAGTGTTCTGTTGTAGTTCAGTTGTTTTCAGAACCAGAAAACATTATAGGCATTTCAGTCTTTATGTCAACACCTGGCATTCTGCACAACTACAGCTTCTATGTAAATAAACTGATACCAATATAAATCTTGAGAAAGAATTCAACATACTATACAAATAAAGCAACAATTAAATCCTTGTTAGCCCCTGTGCTATCATGTCTTCATTTCTTGAAGACAGAAAGAGGAGTTTTTAAACGTTTTCAAAAAGTTCCAAGAGCCCATCTGAGCCATTTACATGCTAACGCTCAGACCGATTTATAAGTGGAAAAATATCTGGTAACCAAGCAGCTGGTGACAGCGTGTGGAAGGTACTGCCGGCAGCCTCACCTTCCACTGGAACCTGCACTGCCACGCAGCCGGCTGGGGACCACAGGTAGACTCTGCTGTTCCCCGTACAGACGGCAAGTCGAGCCTGTCGTGGATCCCACTGGAAAGACTGGATCGCACACAGCTGCTCCAAGACCACAAACAGTTTCAGCTTTTGAATGTCCCAGATCCAGACAGCGTTAGGAATGTTATCTGTCAGAAAAGGGAGAGGTAATCATGTGAATACCTGAAGGATAAAAAGATCACGCTTTATTTTAAAGAAATGGGCATTTAGGTGCACCACGAGTTTAAGGCCACTAGAGTTTTGCCTAGCAGTGCCTTCAGTTTCACTTTGGAAAAGTTACGAAAAGGATAAAAGAAGTGACTTGGTTTGCGTTCCAGTCCTGCACTGGCTTTTATCAAGTTATTCGCAATTATGCTACTGTTGGTGGCTTTTGCCTCTGAACCACAGCTGCATCCAGACATAAACAGCCCTTCAGGACCGTCAAAGGAAAATATTAAACGTTAATTCCATGACTTCCACTATTTGAGGTAACCAAAAGCCCCACTACTACAGGTTGTAAAGAATTCTGCCTTTCAAGAGACACTTGGTGTGATGGGAGGAGGAAGGATTTGTGTATTTCACTTCCTAATACAATGAGCAAGCATACATTTGAAGAAATAAGAAGTATACTGTTTTCATTAAAACCAAAGCCAAGACCAAGTTAACGCACTGATAAGCGGTTCCCACGCTAGAAGACAGGCTGGATTTCCTCTGTAGTGACACGTTTGCACAACAGAGAACTGATTTTAAATAGGGCCACACGTCTTCCCATAGTGAAAAATAACTGGCCAACTATCGCCCTCCTTTCTCTTTTGAGAACACACCACACACAACCAGCAGCTTCCCCCTTTCATATCGAGCAGCAGGAACTCACCATTTTTGGTTGCCAGGAAACAGTTATCTGGACTGAATGCCAACATCCCAATTCCCATTTTGGGATTTGCCCTGTCAGTCACTGGTTTGACATACTGTAAAGAAACTGGCACCTGGGAAATGTCATCTGGAATTTGAAATGAAAGTAGTTTACTAAGGGAGCCTTAGTATTTAAAATAATTAAATTTAATATTTAAAATATTAAAATATTTAAATTCCAGCTGTTAAAAACCCCTCATCTCTGAAGCGATATGACCATATTTTACTCTTCTCCAATATGTTCCAATCAAAAACTTCAGTTGTTTTCAGATACTGCATCTTCACGTTAACAGCTTACTGTTCTTGCCCTTCTACAACAAAAGAAAGGCTGGAAATCCAGGCAAGTCTGCAGATTAAACTACGAAAAAAAGGAAAGATCAAGTTTTCCGCTACCTTTTAACTAGTATTTCAAACAAACACCAGTGCAAAGACAGAGGTGATTTGCAGTACCACAAACAATGAGACAGTAGAAAAAAAAAATTAATCATACCTTGTCTGCCATCTCTTTAATATTTCACAGCCTGTTGTCTGAAGGCAAGTTTAAAGCATTGCTATGACTACAGCTTCTCAGACAGAAGCCAAATGGCCTTTTTCATGCTCTCTTTTTTACATAACCTCATACCTAAGGGATTAACTGCTATCCTATAGCAGACAGCAAGACAGTAACACCTTCTGATGATTTTTTTTTTTAATTATTGGAACTGCCACACGCTATGATAAGATTCTTAATTGTTAGGATCAGATGAACTAGTGCAATTATCTGCATCGCATAGATTGAAAAAATCAGAAAAAACATCCACACAATGTTAAGACAACTCTTGCAAGCAGCTCCAAGACTGAGATCTGGCTGCTGTTTCTACACCCAAGCAATTAACGGTTCTTTTCTACAATATCCCGCTAGTCTTTAACCTGCCTTGAAGCCACCACGCAGGCAGCATCCCCTCCAGCGGGGCGCTTACTGCCCTCGGAGCTCTTCAGTTATCTTGGGAGCCTGGAGCAGAGCATCCAGAAGACCCGTTCCAGTATCAACGAGGCAGAGTTCGCCTATAATGTTTATTTATAGGAAGACTTCGCGTGGCAAACTCAAGTGTCTCATTTTAGTAAACTTTGGCTTACATTTACTTTGTGTGCTGAAGAGAGAACTAGCCAATGCTCTTGTTGGAGGGAAAGAAAGTCTCTCTGTTTCAACAGATGGGGATTTCTCCACTTCTTTATACACAATCTACAAAGAAACAAGTGAGAGTTCTACAGAAGGGCCTCAGAGAATTTGAACATGGGCTATTACCAAGTCATCCCCATCCCACTAACTCATTTTCAAGTGCATTATATCTCAGCATCCCCTGGTTCATCGATGGAGGAAAGGGCTTCAGCTGGCAAATACCAACTCCAGCGTTCTCAGTGAATCATTTGCTATTTGGAACCACAATCAGGAAAACACTCCTGTGACAAATAAACGAACCTTGAAGTCTAGGAAGAATGAGTCTGCCAGAGTACACCTCATTCATTATTCCTGAGAGCTAAATCTGGCAGTACAATAAATCACCTTCATTACAATGGGAACATAGATTTCATTTTTGCAACAAAGAATCTTTAATTGGATACTCTCACAAATAAATGCAAACAAAGTGCAACGCTGCAGAAGGAAATAGCAAAAACATTTTAACAGTGTGACTACAGCGTATTATTCCCCAATACAAGCACCAGGATAAGTGCACCAACTGCAATTCCTGTCTGTATAGTAGAGATTAACAGAGCTATTTCCATTCGTTTTCCATTACATATTTTACACCTAGCTGGAAGGAAGGGCATTTTTCAGCGCTGAGAAGCTTTGCTGAGGTACGTTTAATGGGTCGTGCCTTGCTTCTGGTTAAGAGGCATCACCACAGTCACATGAATAGTGCAGACTTACGGTCTACACATGTGAACTCTTCGGGGACTCTGCCCAGACACAGGACTAGTCCCTCCTCTGCAGCAGCACGCAGCACTGCTGCACTCTCTGTTCTTTTACCTTGGCGGATGAGAACAGCTTGTGATTTTTGGAACAAAAGCTACAGCTCTCTGCCTGCTGCCAGCTACCCGGAATCTGCTGGGCCTTGCATATACGTGCGTGCAAGGATAAAAATAAATGATGACAGATGTTTACAGGAAATGCTCTTTAGGTGAGCTGGATGAGCCTGTACATACAAGATGTAAATCTGATCACAATCCAGTTCCAACGCTGTTTAAAGTCACAAATTGTATAAAGCTGAGAGAAATCTCTCCTGTTAAGTTTCCCAGTTGGTCATCATCTGCATAGCCAAATCTGTAACGCAATCGCCATCTACATCAAAATACACTGGCAAATGACAGGATCATAGGTGCATATTCCATCAAATTTGAAAGAATTCCTCTATTTTTTCTTACATCCCCAAATGTTCATGCAATTTCCCAAGCCCTATGTTTATATGAGGAGGGGGAAAAGCAAGGTCTCCAGAATGAAATAATTCTATCTTTCAGATACAAATAGCAGCGTCAAAGCACCGCTAATGATTCAATGGGTTTTGGATCCGTACTTACAGTCCTTTTGTTAACAATGGTTGCTGGATGCTCAAACTCTGTGATCTTCTTCCAAGTTACATGGTTCAAGATACGCACCTAGTTCAAGAAAGCATTGCAAGATAGAACTGTTATGACAGAGTTCTACAAATGGTTTAGGTAAAAGAACGAACATAAACATATTTCTTACCTTTTCGTCATAGCTGCCAATTGCCAAAAATTGACTGCTGGGACTCCAGGCGATTGACTTTATGCCTAGTGACCATTCATAAGCCCGGTACGTGGACAGCAGTCTGCCATCAAGGGAGTACAGCAATATTTTATACTGAAAAATAAATAGATTAATTCTAAAGATTAACAATATTGTTAAACCCATAGACAGGCAAAACCATTCCTCCCAAACTCTCCCTGCTTAAAACGCAGCAAGTGAAACACAAAGGGCAGGGCTTGTTATCTGTGACTTGAGACAAGAGGCTCTAGGCTTCCCGCTGGCTCATTTGGCACTCCCAGGACACATCCAGCCTCTCCCCAAGAGCACAAAGGCCCCGAGCCCAACGCTCCACAGCATCAGCAGAGCCTTTATGGAAGACTCGCGCTCCTTCAGCATCTGAAGCCATCCGATCAGGGGTGTACAACCCCGCCCGTTCCCGGGGCTGTTTGCTTTGATCTTGCTGCCCATAACTTTACAGCTATACCTGGAAGTTCACCTACTCAGAGCAGAAAGGAGAGCAATGTATGTATTCCTTGCTAACTTTCTGGATGAGTACCTTAACTGTACAATTACTGTGCAGTGTAAAATAAAGTGGTAGAAGAGCCTTACAGAAGAATTCTTTCATTATGTCACTAGTGGCTTCTGCAATGATTACAGTAATACTTTTTTTCCCCAAGATAAACAGAAAGAAAGCTAATAAGATAATTTACTGTCATTAAAGATTTACACAACAGTTTGACATACACTTGTGAGGACATCCATTACCAATACAACTAAAATATTTAAAATGGTTTGAGTTCAGCTTTTGTTACGTTTAAAAGAAAAAAAAATTATAACACTATTTTAGTTACTGCTTTACTGGTGGCTACAAACCAGCTTGAACTCTTCAAGAAAATAATCTGCTTCTTCCTCATACCTCCAGACACGTATCCCACACTGCCAGAACACAGCCATTAGGAGCCCATTCAATCCCAAACAGATCTTGTGTTTCAGTGTCAAAATGCTGCGCCCAAAAGAGAAAACACAAACCCATTTGAAATACTATACTAACAAACACTGTTGCATCTGACCTAACACAGTCCTCAGTTTTATCCTTTTAAGTGCTACCACAAATGCAAGAGCCTTTTGCATGCTAGCTTAGAACAGAAATATTTTCTTTTGCATTAGTATCCTGCATTCACTGTTTCTTTGGTTTGCCTTTACAGAAAAGGCAAAAAGTTGCTCCATCTTAAAATGAACAGTATTTCATAAGAAAATAAAAGCAGTTACACTGAATCAGTCAAGAAATTTAGCTAGCCTAATTCCTTGCCTCAGAAAGGCCGGTACAGGATCATTAGGGAAGAGCTTGGGACCGTGACATGCATTTAGTGGCGTTTCCCAAATTTTGCTATCAGCTTCTACTGAGACTCAGAATTCCTGAACTAGAGGTGACACTATGTACTGACTAGTTCTTAATGGGTTTTAATTTCTCAGATCCATCCGGTCCTCTAAGTCACGCTAGTGTGCATCCTCCACAGACTAGTCTCATTGTTAAACAGAAAATATGAGAATTCATATTATACGTCCCAAATGATCACTTTATCAAGCATTTGATACTTTCAATATTAACGTAGGACAGTTTATTGTAAATAAACTCATGCAAGAATTTAAAGGTGAACTTTTGCGTTCCATCAGAAATTCTTTACGCACACCTAGTAAATATAGAGAATACTGCTAGGGAAGTCTGCGGGCAGGCCAAGGAAGGAGCCAGGTGCTGGACAGAAAATGCACTGGCAAGTCTAGAACCAGACTACCGAAGTGGCAGAGCCTAAGGCAGCGTGCAACACGTGCTTTAGTCTGCCCAGAAGCGGTGGAAGGCAAGGACCCCTCTTACTCTCAGTAGCTGCCAGTCGCTGCACACAAAGATGCTAATGAAGTCCTTGCAGTCACGTCTTTCTGCTACTGCCATATAGCGGCCATCCCTAGTGAAAGCTATCCCTGCCAATGAGAGAAAGTTCATTAAAATTAAAAAAAAGGGAGAGAGAAAACAAGACAGAATAGCTTACAAATCTTCCATGAAAAGCAGTTATTGCCAATTCAAAGGAGAAGTAAAGACAGGGAAAAGCATCTTCACATTAATCAAGGCAAAGCGTAGTTCTACTAATTTGCTTGTGTTGGCAATTCTTAAACTCTGAATATATTATTTCTAAGGGTGCAGCTTCACAACTATTGCAGAACTTCAGCATGCTTCAAAAAACCATGTTTGATTACTGACAGACAGTTGTTTTATAAACCCCACAGATTTCATATAACCAGTTCATTTAGTCTAGCTAAAGGGATTAGCTATGCAAGCGTTGGTACTCCCAACTTCCAGGCACTGGTCCCCATCCACTCTTATTTTATACGCAATACATAATTGTCTTTGTCGTATATGGGCCATTGCTATATACAAGCCTCAGGCAGGAAACTGCTAACCACAGCCATGCGGCTGGACAGCCCTGACACGAGCTTCCTTTTCAAAGCTTTTCTTGTGGAAAAGATGACAAAAGCCACTTTGGATTAGTGTTTTTCATCACCAATGCATCCAGCTCATTTTAATGTCTTAAAGAACCCTTGAGAGGCAAACACAACAGGAAGATGTACATCTGAAGACCAGGCACGTGGCTCAGATGTAACCCTTCAATCCGGGAGAACATGACAACCCCGGGGCACAGGTGGCACACAGGTACCCATCTCAGAGCCGCGTATCCCTGAGGGGAGCAAACCCCTCAGCAGGGAGGGCGCAGAACCTGCTCCGAAACACGTGTTTCTCCATTACACATCAAATTGATTTTCCCCTTCCTGCCATATTAAAAAGATACCACTGCTGCGTTAGATGTGCGACACTTACCCTGCTGACAAGCTTTGGGATACTTGATGTAAGAGACAGATTTCGTACACAAGGACCACACAGTTATCCGCAGCTGTCACAAAGAGAAAGAGACAAGGAAGTTATTTGTTTATTTTTGTAGATAAAAAAAATTGAGTAAACAGAAACCCATAAACCTAATTAAACAAAACAAAGTAGATCAATATACCCTCTGTGGTTAATTAAACTGTGTAGCTCTTCTATGTAGCTGAAACACAGAGCCCTGACAAGTAACTGCAAGGAATTCTCCCCCAACTGCCTTCAGTTAGCAAGGTTACGTATTCCAAATTACTGTTACAGGCACACTGAATACTCCAGAGGGGTAGGAGCTGCAGAACACCAACATGGGGAAAAGCTCTTCATTACCATTAAAGTTACTGATATTGGCATGAATCTAGCTACATAATTGCCAAGTATCGCACACAGACACTTTGCAGTTGGAAAAACCACAGTTTTATCGCAGAATCTGGAACAGAGATGAGAAGCTTCTTGCATTTATCAATGGATGAGATGTTACAGCAGCGTAAGAACATCGTATCTCTTGGGACAAGGCTACTAAGCATGAAAATTCAGCTGTATTTTTCAACTTTTAGACACGCTCAGCTTTGACAGCTAATTTGCATTTTGCTCTCCCCTCCTCAGCCACCCACAAGAAGGCAACATTACGCAATTACTGAAAGAGTTAGAAAAGAGCCAAAATACGCTATGCAAAGCAAGGCATTTAAACATCACGTTTGCGGTATTTCTGGAGGCTTGTGCATCCATAAAACACAAAAACTGCAGAGAAGGCAGTCAGCTGCAAAACAAGCCTCTCCACAGCTCTTCAAGGTCACAGCCTGCATTCTGGAAGCTCTGCGTTGCCATCTGCAGATTATTCAATTAAAAACAAATACTTACTCTCCCTTAGCAACGGCAGCCACACCAGACATATGTGCATTAATCAGTATGTCATGTGAACCTTTGCATTTATATCTGGAGTGAGGAATGTTTCCAGTGTAATTTTTTTCTTGTGTTTTCCTACATTTTATTGCACCAAGGTAAGAGATTCTAGAAGAGATGCAGGTAAAACTATTTTTGCAATAAAGCACCACAGTCATAAAGCTTCCTTTCCCAGAACTACTGCACAACAAAATTAGTTCTGATTCATTATATATGTAAAACTTCAGCAATATCTACCATCTCCTTATCCTCCTGCAGCGGGTGCAGCCCATTCCCCAGCAGTCTTGGGCAGAAGTTTCTGCTACACTTTTTTGCACATTTGTCCTCAATACACATTTCCCTTCCCTGAAGAAACTGGTACTACTCAATGGTGACAAAGGACTCCAAGGCAGCAGCATCCCATGTACGTGTTCTACCTGGCATCACTACAGGCTGCGTTGCAACAGAACTTGGAGGGTTTTTTCATTGTTGACATCATAATTTTTGCCAGAAAGCACGATTCAAAGAATTGTCACGGTGTCCAAACCAAGTTACAGAATCCTAATTAATGCTGCCTCCCTCCAGAGATACATGGAGTTCCAAAGCAAGAGAGCAGCATTAGCTGTTCTCCCTACTGCTTTTTATATACAGAAGAAAATTTTGAAATTTGAAGAGACAACACAGAAATCAATTATTATTATTTTTAACTTACTACAGGAAAGAGCACAAACAGACCAGATTCCAGTCTGCTTCTATCCAAAATCAGAAAAAATACTGGACCACTACGTAATGCTCTTCCTTTATTTTACAGGTATGAAATTACAGCTAGACATCTGCAGTACCGCCTTTAAGTTTAGCAGGTCTTAGAGGAATCCACTAGATGAACAACATTAATCAAGTTTTATTACTGCAACTGCTCACTTCCGGACATACAAAAATACAGCATTGTTAGCCTGCTCTTCACGCAAGATTTACTTTAAAAATACCAACACAATGCCTACTCACATTCTTCTATAGCAACTGCAATAGTGATATGCCGCTTGCTCCTATTAATTGCAGTGTTAAATGAGCTTGCTGCTGTTCCTCCCTTGACCAAAACACGTGGCATACACAACACGCATTCTACAGCCACTTAATATCAAGCTTAGCAGCTGCAAGCTTTGAATGCTGAGGTCTGGATCATAATTTTTCCTGACAAAGGCATCCAAGTTTACATTTGTGCTGCTACTTGGCCTCACAACCAACTCACCTGGCCTGCTGCGCGTCAGACACGCTTATCTCCTGGACCACAGAGGCTGGCTCAGAGCCCCAGAACAAGGCTCCCATCAAGCTCAAGTACATCAGAACAGAAAAATCTCTAGCGGTGAGAAAGAGCGTATCACGTGCAGAGCTCCTACTGTCACCTCTGCCTCGCCTGACACTCCACTGCGGAAGAGAAAAGGCAAGCGCATCTTCATTTTGAGAAGTCTTTCTGCATCCATCTCTGCTTCACCCTTGGGTGCAGCCCTCTCTGTGCTGTTCAGACAGCACCTTCTCTAAAAGGGCCAAGTTCTGTAACTCCCCAGAGAAGACACTAATCACGTTTTCCCTGTTCATGCTTGTCTTGTTGCACTTAACTGCTGAGCATGCGCTTCACTGCCACCGAAAGTTTCGGTAACATTAAACGCTGACGTTGTTGGAGTAGCCGTGTATTGCCCAGGTACCTCCCCACCACATCATTTCTAGCAGGTACGACAGAAATTGCAATAATGCCATTGCAGCACTGGGGAGAGACTACGGAACACAACCAACACACCCCTGTGGAGGGCTGTTTACACCCAGTCAACAGAAGACCCACAAAAATACACCTTTGAAAACAAAGGCCTAGTATTGTATTGGATGCCTACAACCCTTTGATAACCAAAGCTCTTCAGATTTGATCTAAAGCAGTGACAGCAGGCTCATAACAACTATTAAGATCCTCTACTCAACTCCAGGCTCTCTCCCAAGAAGGCTGCATGCTAGCAAGGGAAGCAAGCTATATTCTATTTGTGTACACTCAAACATTTTTATGAACTGAGAAAATTACATTATATGCTTAACATATGAACTTCACACCTATCTTAGATGGATTAACAATATGTTTACAATTAAATTGTGACACAAAGGGAGACCCTTCATATTCCCAACTGGAACTGAAACATTAACCCACAATCTTGCCCAAGCTGCCAATCTAAACTAGAGAAAGATTTCACAGCTAGCAGATATGATTATGAGAGACAGAAACATAAAATGCACAGACGGTGAAAAAAAGAAAGCCAAACACTTTAAAAATTACAAAAAATCGCATTGCTCTTATTTGCTTTTCTCAGAGACACTGTGGGGAAGGGACAATGGCTTTTACAGCAGAATAGATCATGATCAATTAAGTCTGCAGCAAGCACTTCACTGCTCATTTCGAGGGGTACTTTCTCTTTAGTGCAGATGACTCGATTAAGTGGAGTTGTCAAACTCAAATCCCAATGATAATGGTGTCTGAGTAGTTTTCAGCTGTTGTTTTGCAGTGGAAAACCAAACCAAAAGCAGAAGCATTTTTAAAATAGCCTAAAAACAGCTGAGAAATAAAAAGTATTTAGATGGTAACGTGATAAACAGTCTCCAGTGCTGGTGGGTTCAGGCCTACATCCCAATGTTGACAGCTATAGGCAGGTGTAGGACTGGTGATTTTCAAAAGATAAAAACACACTTTTAAACAACCTTGCATCTCAAATGACTGTCAACTTTTGTCCCAGACTTGACTGGGTCACAAGGCCTCCTTACATAGCAGTGTCTGTCAGCACCGGATTTCAGAAGATTATTCAGAGCACATTCCTCGACAGAAAGCATTTTTCAACCAATGTAGCCATTTACAGTTACTAAGGATTAGCGCCAATATACACAGAAACACACACTTTTTTCCCGCTGCTGTAGTACGAAAGGAGCTTCTTAATGCTTCAGTACCTAAAATGGTAGTGGAGAAAATACAATATCTGTAGTTTATAAGTATGTCTCTTAAAAGAAACACTCGAGAACAATGCTGCTGATCTTCAAACTATTTATCACAAAACATGAGAGTCACGAAGAAGCAGAGGATCCATTTGCTTTCTCTGTATCTTTTATCTGCAGCTCTTGTTTATGGTCTACATGTGCCTATGAATTCAGGTGGAACGATGGCACTGTAAGAGGAAAGACACCTGGTACGACACCTTCCATGGGACAAACTGATAATGCGGAATCTTCCAGCAGTCAGCTTGCTGTGTTACACACTGCAGAACTGCCTCATGGACTGGATTGCAGCAGGAGAGGAAGCACCCACTACAAAATAAGTGACAAACGATAGCTACGGGACAACAAACTACTTTCCAGCGCACTGCATGAATCAATATAATTAACATGGTGCTCCAACTCTTCAGATTCCAGATAGCAGGATTTCAAATGTGTTTTTCCAACTAATTTAGATTTGCTCTTGATCAGTTAAATGAGGGAAAAGAATACCTCCGGTTTTTTTCCCCAAAAAAAACCCCTGATTTTCCTAACAGAACTGTACTCTAGCTTGGTATAAATAAGGTGATGAAAAATCAAGTTGAAACTATTCTGACCACTTCTCACCTGTACCTGTAAGATATAAGCAGACAATTAAAGAAAAAAAAAAGCCTTTGATTTTGGAAGTACCTTTGAATATATCCAGCTGCCCAAAACTGGGGTTTGCCTGGCAAAACCAAGCAAGTCTGTATCTCACCTTGCAGAGAATCCTCCATAGCAAGAGTTTAAGGAACCAGCCTACATATTTTCTACATTTCAGCAGGATTTCCATCCTCGATGCGGACAGAATGACCCCTCCACACATAACACTTAAGCTAATATACAGCACAAAGATGCTTTCGAAATTTTGGGGCAAGTAACTCAGTACTAAACACACTTTTGTAATTAAGCACAGTAAATTCCTCCACATCTGCCAGTAATCCATTATTGTGAAAAACAATCCACTATCAAGTGAAAGGAGAGCGTCTCTATATACCTCCTCTGATAAGCCTGTACCATTTAGTTGCCTTGTACGTCATGCTGTTTATTGCAGTAAATGTGTAAAGATTTAGACAGGTACCTGTGCCATTCAGTATTACTGTACATTGTGTAACAATTCTGGGACCCGAAAACCTGCACATTATTACAGACTCATCTCCAATAAAATGACTGCATTTGCAGAGTTATGTTAATATTAAGTGCATATAGACCATTGCTGCCCATCTCAAAAGACTGAACAGAGTGAAAATGGACTTTGGAAACGCGTGTCACAATTCTGCTGCACTCACCTCAAGTTAGGAACTGCACACCAATCACATCAAAAACCCCACAACACTATTCACTATAATGCTGACCACAAAAAGGATGTAACTGCAAGTTAGCAGATGAATAATTGTTCTGAGGCACTAGTAAGTATGGATGGCTAGGAATAAATTAGCACGACCATATCCTTTAAAAAAAATTCTAGGAATAAGAAAGTTATTTGTGAGCTTACAGTGGAACTCACATGTTGACCTGAAGAATTACAAGTATGAGTAATTAGTTGGTGCTGTTTGAAAATGTCAGGCTACCAAAGCCAAGCTGCAGTAGTTGACAGGGAACCCCTAAGGCCTCCAAGCAACCGCTGAATTTGATAACATACATAACACACCAATATTAAGTATCCTGACAGTTTCTGTCTCGAGCACTACTCGCGCCTGTCCCACCAGACTATGGATTTAGCAGAGCAGGAGTAAACACAACTCAGACAGCGGCATAACCCAGGCAGCTGTCTGACAAAAGCTAATTTAGCAACCTGTTTACAGCTGGAAAGAAAACTTATCCCAACACAGATGCCAACTTGGCAAAGGCTTAATGAAATCCTCTAAGGTCAAACCAAGTTCTGTTGGGAGGCAATAAATACTTGCTAGTCCACCCCCACATGCACGTGCCATGAGATACTCACTTGTAGCACATAGCACCAGCCCTCAGTTTGGGTTACTGACTACCGCGCTTCTGCCTGACCAGCAGGCATGTCTTTACTGACTTCAGGTTGAAATTCTGGACCCATTTTTTTATTTTAATACTACCAAGGCCATTCATTCCTGGGAAAAGTAAGGGCTAAGTTTATCACTCCTCCAAACCCACTATCTAAAGGGGTAGGGGAATGGAAAAAGATTGCTTTACAGACAGAAAACCTCTACCCCAGGTCAGCACTAAAAATCCCTGCTGGAGAATTCTGCCCTGTGTGCATCAGGAACAGTACCGTAGCTGTACACAAGTTTATCCACAGCTCCCTTGAGAGCACCAGGATCTGCGCTAACTCCAGTCCACACACACAGATGACAAGGTCCCCCATCTATCTTCCATTGACATTGGTATTTGCACAAAAAAAGGAAAAATCTTGCAGTGTAACATTTGAATTCAGTGCTAGCCAGGGTTATGACACAATAACCTGTCATCTAAAATCCATCTATAGCTTTGAAAAGATTAAATACAGCAAAGAGGAAAATGTCTTGCATGTAGTTCTTTGCTATTTTCTGACTGTTCTTCATTGTACCGAACAACATGAACTGTCGGCTCTAATCCAAAGACCGTAAAGGTGGAGAGTCAGACTTCCACATGCCTCCCAACAAGCTCAGTATCCAGCATCCACAAACTGATTTGGATTCTACCTTAGTGTAAATTCCAGAACATGGCTCTCAATCATAAGCGCTTACAGGCATTTGAATTTTGAAAGCAGTTCTATCAACAGCAGTCTGACTCCTATGTGTAAAATCAAACCATTATGAAAGTATTTACAGGATATGGATCTAAATCTCATCTCACAAGTCAATAAACCTAAGACCATACTTTTTTAATTCCATGGCCACTCTTAAATGTTTATGGTTTGGGGGTTTTTTTGCAAGAACTGCTGAGCCTTCCGTAAGCTACAACCAACAAATCTGATTTCTAAAATTGCTTCACTGAATGCCAGTTATCCCTAAACTTTTCTCACATAATTTTGTGAGAAAATTACGCTCAAAGCTAAGTGTCCATTTTCTATCTTATCATCAGAAGCAAGAGGAAAAATTGTTAACAGAAGAACTAACATCTAAACTGGAATTAACCTAGGTTACATATATGAATACAGGAGAACTATTCCCACATTCTTTACACCACTACAGCTTTAAGAGCTTTAAGTTATTTTAAGAGGCAAAGGGCAGACAGTGACATCTGATACTGTCGAGAGTAATCATGACTTCACACTTACATGGAACTCTGTTGTATTGAGAATGTGACGACCATCCGGACTCCAGCATGAAGCCACCAATCCTGCTGAGCCCTCGTCTATCTTACAGTGCCAGTCTGGCTGCTCCAAGGACCAGACCTAGGGTGGAGAGGAAACCAAACAGACACCAGCTCATCAAAACCTCTGCTTACAAGAGTACACTACAGCTGAGAAAAGGTTCCTGCATCGCATACCAGAGAGGGCAGGAAACCTCTGAAAGCCTGTTGCCATGAAGGACTGGCGCTGGATCCCACTACAAAAGTAAGCCCCACACCTCTGTGTGTCAGTAAGAATTATAAAGTAAGATGGCTTGTTTGGTTGGTTTTTTTCCTGTGACAAATATTCTGAACATCCAACACTAAAAAAAAAGGTTTAGTCCATTTAACAAGTTTGCATGTATTTATTTCCTAGTGAACTAAGAAATCACTAAGACAATCTCCAGCTTTTATTAGTTTTGATACTTATTTTTATTCTAAATTTGGGGGTTGGTTTTGGTTTTGTTTTTTCAAACTAAGATGTTTGTCATGGTTTTAAAAATAATGGCATGCTGGGTTATCCTCAAACCGTGCATTTTCAATGACAATGTCAGTTACTTCAGCAAAAGCATTGAACCAGCACTTGCTGTTAAGAAGCTCTCACTGAGTGAGAGCACACACAAATCCCCACTAGGAAACACACTCTGTCTTGCTTTTGTCCTTACCTGAACAATCCCTCGCTTGTACATGGCACATAATATGAACAGGGAATCAGAGGACCATTCGATATACTGGATCTGATCCAGGCAAGTGTAGAGCTGGAGGATCTGGAGGGTGTTCACATCCCGGACCACCAGACGGTACTGCACGCACGAAGCCTGGACAAGAGCAAACCCAGAGCTGAGCCAGGGCACCGACCCCGGCCGAGGACCACAGCCGTGCCCATGCCGGGACGAAGCGCTGTGCGAGCAGGGCTTTTAATTTCAAAAGGCTTGACGTGTGCCGCGCTCTACTGCAAACTACAGCAGAAATAGTTAAATCAGGAGGGAAGGAGGGGTGCGTGTGTGTATATTAATGCAAAGAATCCTCGTTCATTCTGGTTAACTAATTCTACTTTAAAAAAAATTATTCTGTGCCTCATAACTATTATTTTAACTGATTAACCTTAATCAGGTCTCCATTATAGAGACCCTTGTGGAGTAAAAGCCTCTCAGCCAGCAAGCCGTCCCGCACACATAGATAAGGTTTTGTTATCGCCGCTTCTTCAGGGCCCGGCCCAGGCGGCCTGAAGGCCGGGCCGAGGCGGGGGGACGGGACACCCTGCCCCGGGGGGGAGCCTGCCCTACCCCGGGGGGGTTCCCCGGGGTCCCGGCGCTGTACCACACATGAAGTTGGTGCCTGGCGATCGCCAGGCCCGGGCCCAGGGTTCCCGCGCTACCGCTTCACCCAACGGTCTCCTCAGGCCGCGGAGCCGCCGGGAGCGCGGCCCCGGTTACCCCCTATCCCCCGCAGGCGGCGGCCCCTACTCACCAGGCACTTGCCGTCGGGGGAGAACCGGCCGAGCAGCCCGGAGAGCTTGAACAGCTCCGAGAAGTCCATGGCGGGGCCGGGGGGGGCGGGACGGGGCCGCTCCGCGGTTCAAACCCGCCCGCGCCGCCCGCCGCCCCGGCCCGCGCCCCGCGCCGGAAGCGGGCGGAAGGGGCGGGAGCGGTGTGGCCAGGAGGGCCAATCGGAGCAGGCGGGCGGCGCCCCACGGCGCGCCGGGAGTTGTAGTCCCGCGGCGGGGCGGGGCCCGCGGGCGGCGGGAAGCGGGCGGGAAGCCGTCTCGTGAAAGTAATTGTTATGCAAATGAGGCGTTTAATGAGACGCGCCCGGCCGCTCCGGCTAATTACTCCTCCCGGCTAATTACTGACAGCGACGGGAGAACAGGCGGGGTGTCCTGCAAGGTTCCCCAGCTGGGACAGAGGGACTGCGGATTGCAGTAGAAATACGCCAGTAAACAGGATGCTGATTGGAATTCGAACGAATAAATAAATCAAGTTTGGGGAGAAGGAGCGCAGGGTTGTGGCTGAGGGGCAGGAGCCCGGGTGTCCCTTCCTAGGGTACAGATCCCTTTGGGAAAGCCCCCAGAGCAGCGGCTGCCAGCCTGGGCACAGGACAGAGGATGTTTGCGTCCTAAAAATGGTCCTTCGGGCACCAAGCACAAAAGCTGGAGGCCACCGTGTCCCTTCTCTGCCAGCCAGCACTGGGGGGGGTACACAGTCCTCCTCGCTGGGTCCTACCAGCCTGTCCCCCCGACATTTGGGGGTGGCAGCCAGCCCCGTGTGGCTAGCAGCCCAGCTGCCGTGGCCAGTGAGAGCGGCGCTCCGGCGGGATCCCACCTTCTTTGGGGAGTGCATTCACTGTCATTTAAAAAATAAACCTCGGGATCAGAACAAACATCCGAGTCCTGTTCTCGTTACGGTTTAGGCATTTATCCCCCCAAAAGTGGTTGCAGCGACTGCGATGTGTTTCGGGGCTGGTAAAAGCGTCTGTTTTCTGGCGCTGCCCGTGAGGCAGGGACAGGAGGTGACAGCTGCTCTGCAGCCACCATCTGCCCCGGCCGGCCCCGCGCGGGCGCCTGCGGGCAGGGGGTGGCTGCGAGTCTCCAAATGGGGCCGGGTGACCCCAACGTGCAGCCGATGGTCTCCCAGCAATGACACCGCTCCCCCCGTTCTCCCCAGCGCAGGCTTTGGGGCGAGCGGCCAGCGAAATGGTAGCTTTTGAGACGGGGTGACAGTGAGAAGGTGTGTCAGTGAGTCTACGCAATGCAGATAGTTGGAGTCTCCTGGCTGGTGGGTTTTTATCAGAAATGTTCCATCTTCACCCACTGTCACTCCCCTTGTGTCCTGACAAGCCATTTTCCCCAGCATGGGATGCAGCGGGGTGAAGCGCGGGGCCCTGGCTGGTCCCTGGGCAGGCTGTCCCGGTCCCCCGCACCCCTGGAGAGATGAGCTGGTCATTGAGACCAACGCAAGCACAAAACCAACCCAGCCATCAGCGTGGTGCGGGGAAGAGCCTCTCTCGGAGCGGCGGTCTACGTCTCCTTCCCCTCTCCATCGGGATTAACCCCCAGCAGCGGCCTCAGGCGCAGCGCTGTTGGGGGGCTGCTGCCGCCGCAGCCCCAAGAGGCAGCTTGCCCCCGAGTCACTTTGGCACTGGTGACCAGCTTAATTCCCCGGCACGCTTGGCTGAGCATTCCCCACCCCCTTGCAACTGCCTCCTATTCCAGGAAGGAGCGCGCAAGCCTTTGCCTCACTTTTCACATAGCTTTCAACAGCTCCAATGTCATTGCCTAGGCGACCGGGACGCTACTTGATTGTAGTGCAGTAAATAACGTAGATCCTCAATCCCAGGCCGCTCCTGTCCACGGGAGACCTCCGGGGGAACTCGAAACGCTTGGGGAGCCAGAGCAGGTAGGAGGAAAAAAAAAAATGACAAAAGGAAACCCCTCGCTATTTGTGTGTGTGAGTTACTCAGCACGACCCTCTCTGGAGTGCTCGATAATGCAGCTGGGAGATGATTTGTGGCTGCTTTGCTTTGCAGACTACTTACACAGCACTGAAGCGGCTTGGAAAGTTTGCTCCCAAGTGCCTTAGATCCGGAGTTAAAGCATTTGTGGAGGAAAAGCTGGCCAAGCCTTAAATGGGAAAAGTAGAGTGGGGCTGGGTACCGTCGGGATACTGGGGCTGGGTATCGTCGGGATGCTGGTGTTGGGTACCGTCGGGATGCTGGGGTTGGGTATCGTCGGGATGCTGGGGTTGGGTACCGTCGGGATGCTGGGGCGGGGTACCGTCGGGATGCTGGGGCTGGCCACCCACTGCCGCGTCCCTACGCAGGGCCGATGCTCAGCTGCCAGGGAGGGAGGGGGAGTTGGCTGGTTTAGCCTCCTGCCCCGTCACGAACTGCCTGTCCACAACTCCATCCGTCAGAGAGGATTTCTGTCGAACCTGCTTGCTCCTTGGAAAGAAAATTGTGAATCAGCTGCTGGACCCGAAGGAGGGCTCCTGAGATTCGAGTGTGCTGCAGGAAAGCTCACTTGCTCTTGGTCTCTTTTACAAGCCTTGTTTCACAGGTGTGAATTTAATAATCTGGGAGAAATGAGCAATAGCACAGGGTAGCGTTGGCACCGTGGGCTTTGTCAGCATTTTGCAAATATTAACTTATTTGCTGCGGGCTGGGTGAGCCTGGTGGTTCTTGTTGTGCAGAGGAGGGGAGGAGAGAAGGTCCAGGGGCCGGTTCACAAGCCCTCAGGCAATACACAGCAGCTCGGCGTGAGGGTTGGAAGTGGCTCCCAAAAGTCTTCCACGCTCAGGATGGGCCAAGAGTCTTGAGGGATAAGGAACAGCCCTGTTACACAAAGTTTGTGCCTTTATCTCCCTTTAACGTGGCTGCAAAATGCTGTCACATTTCATTCGGGGCTGTTAGAGTGGCAGGGCAGCGAGGAATACGTTATTGCGAGGTGAAATAGCAACAGGCATTTCTAAGTGCCTGAAACAGGCTTAAAGTTCATGGTGAGATCGAAGATGCTCCTTCTAGAGAGCACAGAGCCTCAGCCGCCAGGCATCCCCCTCAGCTAGGCTTCAGCCCCTCGTTACGCCTGCGGTCCCCGTCACCTTCCTTATATTGGTGAAAGAAGGAAGTTGTATCTATAATAATTCTAAGAATATATTCAGACTGTGGTTAAAACACAAACCATGGGCTGAGTGAACTACGGTTGAACGCATGCAAGTTCATCTGCTCTGCTTCTCCAGAGAGTTGCTCTCCCATCTCGGGATGGCTTTAGTGGACCTTGGTGGGTGCTTTTCACCTCCTTGTGTCCCTGGGGCTGGGGCAGAAATGGCTGCTTCAGCTCAGCTGGGGCTGACCTGGCCCTTCAGAGAGAGCCAAAGTCACGGCAGTGGGGAAAAGAGCTACGACACTGCCTATTTCCATACCAATCCTTTGGAAACCACTTCGGTGGCAATTCCCAGGGAAGGTTCACGGACGGAAGGGACCGGTCCCCGGAGGGACCCAGCGCCGGGGGTGGCAGCCCCCACCTCAGTGCTAAGCTGGCCGGGGGCTGAGCTGAGCCCCAGCGCGAGCAAAAGTGGCGGATCGCCTCTTCGCGGGCTTTGTCTGGGTATTCCCAGCCTCTTTTTTCCGAGCGCGGTTTCCCTGCAATGCCCTGACTAGCAACAGAGGGAAGCAGCAACCCAGCCATCGGCAGAGCCGGCTCGGGGAGCGCGGGGAGCGGCTCTCAGGTGAAAACAGGCAAATCACGGCAGCTGCCTTGGCCCTGGTCCGCACGGTTTGGTCTTTATTCCTCTAGAAGCCTGCAAAAAATCTGGTGCACGTCCTGCCGCAGGCTCCCCATGCCAGCCCTGTCCCGGATGGCCAACCCAAGCATCCCCTGTCACCTCCCGGCTGCGTCCAGGCAGAAGGGACAGAGGATCCCTTGCTGCACCGTTTCCTATGCAAAGAGATCTTAATTAGGTTTAATGAGCAGGTTTGGGTCTCTGGAGGTGTTAAATCCTCCTGGCGGGGGTTTGGCTGGAGAACCGTTTCTGGCAGAAGTAGGGGTGACACCGCAGGTCCCTCCTTTGGTGCTGGGAAGCAGGTGACATCAGGGAGCTGTGACAGTTATGGCAGAGGCATAACAGCCCCTGAAGGGCCCTGGGGGCTGGAAGCGGCAGAGGAGCCGAACCTGGGCCGTGGCGGATCTCAAGCTCGGCCACTGCTGATGTGTTGAGCCCCAGGTCAGTTGCCTCCCAGCACCATTTAAGTAGCCTGTAGGCACTGGGGAGGTAATTACATCCAAGCCATCTCGTAATGCTTCGCTAGCAATGCAGAGCTAGTCTCTGAGGCTCTTCCTTGTGCACCTTGAATTAAGCCATGCCACAGGGGCACCAGTGCTTCTGATGGGATGCTTTTCCCTTCTGCTGGACCGCTTTCCTGACTTCCCTGGATGTGAATGCCTCCACCGTTCGCTGCACAACGGGACTCCAGGTGGCACCTTGTTTTAGAGTAAATTACACTGTCATGGGCACGACTGCCAACCTCGGGGAACACAATTTGCAAAGTCATTTGTGGTTCTTTATCGTCTCAGATGCCCGCTGCCGGGCTGTCACTCTCGCTGCAGAGATGCTTTCCCAGGATGGGCCGCGGTCGCTGCAGCAGGGACGCGTGTTACCGGCACCCACAGCCCGGGCTGCTCTTTGCACCATGGAGTTTAGAGCTCAAGTGTGAGAAGGCACCGGCCTGGCCTTGCGGGCGCCGGTTGTGCTTTGAAAGAGAAAGGGAACTTCCGAAACGCCCTTAAGATAGTCAGATTTTTTTCCTTTCGAAAACGAGCGCAGCCACGTGGTTAGTGCTGGTGTCACCCATCATGACCACACAGCCGGGGCGGCGCGGAGGTGCCGTCTCTGCTGGAGGGAAAGGCCCGGTTCCTTCCTGAACCTGCGGCTGCCCTGGGCCAGGGGAAGCAGCATGGAAGCAGGGTAAGGCCACCAGCAGTCCCTGCCTCAGCTCTAGGCTTTTCCTCTCCTCAAAGCGGTCGCGTAGGTCCTTTCCTTTCTCTCTGTGTCCCCACCGTGGGGCGAGGAGGGATGGGAGGACACCAGACTCTTGCCGCTGGCTCTTCTGTGATGAGACCCGCGGGGCAGGAGCCCTCCTGGAGGAGCATCTGCGGGCGCCGTGTCTCGCAGGTGCGGCAGAAAACAGGCACCGTCCTGCTTTCGTTTCACCCCCCGGCTGACTCAGAGGGGCCCGGGCGACCCCAAGCATCACTCAGTTCGAAAGCGGCTGCCCTCGCGCTCAGCGGCTCCTGCCCCAGAAGCAGGAAGTTTTCGGGCTTTCACTATTAGATGTCGGGACTGGGTTGAGACGAGATGCTAACGCTGGCGTGCGTAAAAGGAGTAACCGGATGGTGCCTGAGGCACGTCCGTGTCAGCCAGGAGAAGCGGTCCTGATGCTCTGGGGAGCGGGAGAGGGAAGAGGAGGAGGAGGAGGACCGCATGGCGGGGCTGCCAGCAGAGGAAGGCAGCGTGGGGCTCAAGATGGCTCCGCCACATCTGCCGATCCTGCCGCTGGGGCCGGAGAGGCGCTGGGCACAAAGGGAGAGCCGAGGGACGCTGCGGGCTCCCTTCCGTGTTGAAAGAGGCCAAAAACGTTGTTTGGGGGTAAGAGGAATAGGTCGTATTGAGGATGACCCCAGCTATTATTCGCAGCAGGGTGAGGAAGGCTCTGGCTGAAGAATGGGCTTTCCCACAGGCATCCCGTATGCGATCCGGGGTGAACGGTGTTTGTTCTCCCGGTATCACTGCCCCGTCTGCAAAACAGGGGCGACTTTCCCGCCTCGCATTGCCTGGGGGGCGTAATATTCCATTTAATAATGTTTGCAAGTTGCTTAGAAGTGGGAAGGTCATTTGAGTCTCTGAACAAGTAAGGTTTAGGATATCTGCCTCGTGGCTTCACCATAAACTTCACTGTTCCTCTGGGTGTCTTAGCGCTCTTGGTGCCTTTATGGATTCACGGGCATTTGCAGCTAGAGTTGCCCGAGGAAAATATGTTAGCCGGTTGGCAAATGATGTTCCTGGGTTAAAAAATTCCCTGTGCCTAAAATGGACAAATGGGGATCAAGCTACGTCAAAACAGAGCCCAGGAAGCCTTCTTTTGAAGTCATTTAAGTGGCCACGGGCTACTGGGGCTGCTGGAGCTCCTGCCAGGGCTCAGAGCTCTGCAATCCCAGTGCCCTGGCACATCTTGCTTGGCGCCGGTGGCAGGCGAGGATATTTCATATACCAGCATACAGGGTACAGCCCGTGGCCCGAATTTGCGCCACTGCTGTGGTTCGGGCAGGAATGTCTCTCCTGAACTCCCCAGGTTCACGGAGCAGGATTTCCCCTCCGAGAGCAGATACCACCCTGCGCAGCCCAGCAGCACGGACCAGGGCTGCAACACGCTGCCTTCGCGTCCGCTTCTTGCTGCAAGGTTATTTTTTCTGCCAACTAGCTTGGGGTTTCAGTTTGATTCAGAGAGGCGATACTTGGGAGTTTGGCATTGCTGTGTCTAACCGGGGAGCCCGGGCTCTTTGCTGAATGAAGCCGGCCCAAGGTGACTACTGAGAACAGCCACGCGGAGCCTCCCCGGGGCTGGGGGAGCTGTAAACCTCTTAAATGGGAGCCTTGAGCCACAGGATCAGTGCTTGGCAGAAGTGGGCTAACCTCCCAACACCCCACCGCTCTGGCCCTCTCCGAAACACCCACATATTTGTGAGAACACTGGCCGGTGACGTCACCGCCAGAAATACCACCCCTGCGGTGAAGCCTGGCAGTTTTCTTTCATTACCTGTAGTCCTGGTCTGCAGTGAAGGTGCTTCCAGCCTCCTCCTGTCCTGCGCGAGCCGTCTCGGGGCAGTGGGCTGTGGGGCAGGCTGAGCGTGGGTCAACCCTCTGCCCGCTGCGGGGACGAGGGCACCGTGTCCTCACCACGGGCCCTTTGGGGCTCCGGTCCCCACTGTGCCACTGGGAGGGGGTGGAATGGCACTCCCCGAGGTGAGATGGCACGCAGGCGTGCTGACCCTGCTGCTCCTCTTTGCCCCTAGGGCGATCTATCCTCTGTCAGACTCCCCCTCGGTGAAGATGTCCCAGTCATCGCCAGCTGACGAAGGCACAACGTTTGAGCACCTCTGGAGCACGCTGTAAGTGGTGGTTGATCATTTGCCCTGAGGCTTATTCTGAGGCAGAAGTGGCCTTAGAGCCGGCGTTGGTACTTGACACTGTCCCGTGTACAGGGCCACATGGGGATGGGGTCAGGGCCAGAGCAAAGGTCCCCTCCTGGCTGGGACCTTGCCTTGCCTGGGACCAAGCCTGGGAGGATGCGCTCTCACTCCTCAGTCTTCACTCATGAGGTGATGAGGCTTGGTGGCTGCCTGGTTAATGGATATTTTCTAAAATCAAACGTCATCTAGTCACACCAAGACTTTTGCAAGTCTTCTGGCCTTTGAGCCTCACGCTCTAATCAAGCAAGGAAGAAGGACCGTGCTTCATTTCATCCTCTTTCTTCCTTGGTATCCTCTCACTTAGAGACACCCCAAGGGGACGGATACACCGGAGCACCTGGGTAAATCAAAAACTTCCCAAGTCTCCGCTTGCTTTACCCACCAGGGCACAGTTTGCCTGAGCAAAGCCTGCTCTGCTGTGTGGAAATAAAAGCGGAGGATGGAGGGAGAAGTTGAGAAGGGAGGAAGGTTCCCGGGAATGCAGGCTGCTGGGTGGTGGCGGCGCAGGCTGTGCCGCAGGGCTGACCGTGCCATCCCCTTTCCCGCAGGGAGCCAGACAGCACCTACTTCGACCTGCCTCCATCCAACCACACCGGCAGCAATGAGGTCTCCGACCGCACGGAGGTCACGATGGACGTCTTCCAGATGAGAAGCATGAATGACTCGGTCATGGTGAGTGCGCTCAGACTGCCCGAAGGGGACCTGCATCAAATACAAGCCTGTGTGCCCCGCAGCGGGCTGGGGGCTCCGGGGTGGGGAGTGGGATGCTTGCTGGTTCACAAACCGAACACAACCACTACGCGTGCGGCGCCGCTGTCATTTGTGCGGGGTCTGAGAACCTGCAATCGATGGCTGCGCCGCAGGTCCGCAGGGGATGGTACAGTGTTCCCTAAAAAAATGGCTACTTATTGATAGACGCCATTGCTGCATGCAGCGGGGGCTCTGTGCTGTAGCGGTGGTGGAGCTCGAGTTCCTCGACAGGAGGAGAGTGTAATTTGCTCTGCTATAAACACGCCGTGTAGTAAAAGCCGTGTATAAGCTGGTGGCGAGGCAGAGCTGCTGGAGGGGCATGCCGTGCTCCTGGCACCCAGCTCTGCTCCCACCGTGGCCCCGGGTCTGTGCCATTGCCCTTCCCTCCAAGAAGCTGCGTCTGTGTCTAAGGCAAAGGGTTTGAAAAGCAGCGTAATGAGTGTGCGAGACGGATGGGTCGCTTGTGCATCTTCAGTGCCCCGAGTGGGGCGGCCTCCTGGGAGCATCCCTGAAGCAGCGCCGGCATTGGCAGCATCTCCCTCCAGAAAGCGGCCGTTTCCCTCCTCGCCAGCTTGCGTCCCCTCCCCCAGCCCTCTTTTCCCTCGCTTTTCGCTTCCTTTCCCTCCCTTCCCTGGCCTTTGTCTGCAGCGGGCAGGAGCCTGGCAGAGGGAGCAGGCGGGGGCGGCGGTGCTAATTGGGGAGCTGCCCCTCGCTGAGCTCACCGTCGCCTTTCTTCCTCTTCCTGCTGCCACCGGAGCCGAGCCCGGCGGGATTCGGTGCAGCCCGGGGGGCTGCCATGACTGGGCAAGCCCTGGCCTTGCGGGGCGCTGAGCAGAGCAGCTGCACGCAGGCAGGGCAGAGCCGGCGGCCGGCCCTCGCTCGGGATAACGAGCCGGCAGTAAATATTTACATCAGCCCCATCGTGCCACCCAGTGCTGCGCCGATGCCCTCCCGGTGAGCCCTGGCCACCGGCGTCACCGCAGGGCACAGCGGGCTGGCACGCTTGGGAAGAAAGGCACGGATAACGCGGTGCTGCCGGGCTGAAGGAAAGGCAGTGTTGGGAGAGACGGGAGCCGGGGCAGGCAGGCGCTCGGTCCACGCTGGGATGCCTGCTGCGCCTGGTGCTCGCGGGGCTGGAGCCAGCGTGCAGGCAGCAGCGGGTGCTGCAGTGCCTGGCGCCGGTGCTGATGCTCGGCGGTGCGAGCTGGCCACCCGAACGCCCCGTGACCTGCCCTCCAGACAGCGGTGATGCTCCCTCTCCGCCACTAACCCACTGGTCATGCACAGCAGTGCTGGGAGGTGGGTGGTGCAGGCTGGTTCCACCCTTCAAAATACGCCATGCCACTCTGTGCACTGCTCGTCTGCTTCAGCACACAGCCTTCCACGGCGGGGTCTGGCTGAGGGCAGCACCGTTCCCCCATCTGCCTCGAGTTGGAAGGAAATCTGCCTGGTTGCTCCAGATATCTGTATATCCATCTATCCATATCTATCCAGAGAGCTAGCTGTCCATATCTGTCTATCTAGACATCTGTCTAGCCATCTATCCACACCTATCTATCCCCATCTATCCATATCTATCCATCTAGATATCCATTTAGATATCCATCTATCCCATCTATCCATATCTATCCATCTATCCACATCGATCCATATCTATCCATCTCTATCCATATCTATCCATCTATCCACATCTATCCATCTCTATCCATATTTATCCATCTAGATACCCATCTGTCCCCATCTATCCCCATCTATCCATCTAGATATCCATCTATCCCCATCTATCCATATCTACCCCATCTATCCCTATCTATCCATCCAGACAGGGATAACTCCATATCTCTGAGATATGGAGCTCTCAGAGCCGCTGCATCACCTGGTGGATGGAAGGGCAGCCACCTCGCTCTGCTGGCAAATGGTGCCGGCCGAATGGGTTTCCAGCCCGGTGCGGCTACAGGCAGCTTTCTGGGGTGGAATCTGGACAGATTTGATGATGGAGCTGGACCCCCGCTCTCCCTGCGGTGGGAACGGTTGGTATCGCCCAGTCCATCACTGGGCAAGCTGGGGCCTGCCCTGTGCTTTAATGAATAGTCATGAGGGACAGAAAGGGGTGGGCCCCGTTTTGTTGTTGGATGCAGCGAGTTGACAGAACTAAGGGAGATGAAAAAAGCAAAAAAGCCAACACACGGCGGCACACGGGTGGCCAGCGCAGCATCCCTGCCGCTGCCCGCCCCGGCCCTGCTCCCGCGCTCCCCCGTCCCGCCTGCCCCCGCCGTGCCCGCCCCGACTCCATGACTCCCGTGGCGGGACGCTTCCCAGCGCTCTGTGAATCCCGAGACGACTAAAATGCTGTACATTAGCGACCCGATGCAGCATTATACCACGGTAAGTGCTACTTGTTATTTACGGGTTTTGCTTTGCTCCTTCATATTTGCAATCACACGCCGAGGCCGGACCTGGGCACAGCTCTGGCTCTGCCGCTGCCCGGGAGAGCCTCCTCCATCCCGCGGCTGCACGGAGGAGCTGTGGTGGCTCCAGCCCCACCATGGACCATAGCCCATGTCAGCGTGGGATGCTGCAGCCTTGACGCCTCCGTTGGCGTTTCTCCCTCGCTTTGCCCGCTCCATTTAAGCCTTTGGTGCAAAGGGCCCCTCGCCCAGATGGAGGGGTGTTAGCTGGAGCATCCATCCGAGGAGCTCCCTGTGGTGCTGGGCACCACCAGCACCAGTCTGTCTTCCACTGGGGACCTCCTCACAGCACGCACCCGCGGCCCCGGGCAGGGTTTCCTTCCCTGGGCTAACATCTCTGGGAGGGTAGAGCAGACGTAATGGTACCTGCGCCTGCCTTTTTAGCCCTGTCCTGAAGCGCTGAAGCTGCTTTCGCTGTCAAAAGGATTTTGTGTCTGCCCTCTGGCATTCCGAAAAGTTAGACACAGGCAGGGATGCTGTTAGAGACAGAAAGGTGCGGTGCCGCACCTCCCGACCAGAAATGACTTCGCTCCTCTTTTTTTGTCTTACGTGTGTTGGTACAAAGCGCACATGCCCCGGGTTCGTTTTGTGCGGTAGTGCTGTTACTTGGGAGGTCGTTACTGCAGTCATGTGAATATTTATATGCGTGTGGGGATAAACATCTGTGTGTATATGTATATACTTAGAGAATTACAAACACAAAGGCTGTGTTGCATTTGTTGACGCACACATACACACACAAACACTCATGCCTTCGATTTGTCTTTTAAGGGAATGTTTCCAAAATGTAGTCAATTTTTAAAAACAAGGTGTCATTTTCCCCCCTGCACCTGACTCGGGTATCTCAGCCGGCGGATCTGCCGAGCCCCGGCACCCGGGCGCTGCCCGTTGGTTTGTGCTGGCAGGGGACCCCTGCCCGGGGTGGCCAGCCCGGCTTCCAGAGGTGGTGCTCTGGGTCTCCTGGCTCCTTGGTGTTCGAGCCAGTCGCTGATTTCCCCGAGGGAAGGACCTTTCCCTTGCGGAGGTCGGGATGCTCTTCTCAGTGGGTCTGTCTCGGTTTACCTCCCCATTAAGCTTTACAGCCACAGGCTTCAGCCGCTCACGGGCCTGGCCCTAAGCACCCCAGACTCACAGACCCATGCGGGGTTGACTTTTGTGGAGTTTTTTCCAGCCACTTCCAAGGGCCGCCTCACCCCAGTCCGCCCCACAGCTCCCGAGCTCGTGGCTCCCCAGGGCAGATGTCACCGGGAGGCAACAGGCTTCAGGGGAGACCTTCTCGCCCCCTGCAGCTCCCAAGAGGGGCTTGTAGAGAGCTGGGGGTCGGTCTCTTCTCCCAGGTAACAGGCGATAGGACGAGAGGAAAAGACCTCAAGTTACACCAGGGGAGGTTTAGGATGGATACTAGGAAAAATTTTTACACTGAAAGGGTTGTCAGGCATTGGAAGAGGCTGCCCAGGGCAGTGGGGGAGTCACCATCCCTGGAGGGATTTAAAAGCCGGGCAGACGCGGCGCTGAGGGATGTGGGGTAGCGGTGCTTTGGGCAGTGTTGGGTTGATGGTTGAACCCCATGACCTTAAAGGTCCCTTGCAGCCTAGACGGATTTATTCTGTGATTCCTGGATATTTCCACTTCAGCAGGAGATGGGCAGCCCCGGGAGCACACATGCCGAGCTCTGCGAAGGCAGCGCTGAAATCGCGCTGTTTGCTCCTCAGGCGCTGGGCAGTTACTCCCCGTTCATTCCCTGGCAGGGAGGTGGCTCAGGGCGCGAGTGCAGTCTGTTCCCGGGGCCCTGCTGTGCTCCCGAGGGGATGGAACAGCTCCGGCGGGATGCTCGTGGACCACTCGGGCTGTGGATCAGCCCCGACAAGCCGCAGTCCCTTTTCCCCTTGCTGCTCTCCTCCTGGCGATGCCTGAGCTTTGCTTTCCCAGGGTGACCTGTCCTGCTCGCCGTCCGGCCGCTGTCACACGCTGCCGAGGCTGCCCTGGCCCTGCTCTCCCCCACGGCTTTCCACTTACAATTTTAACACCCATTTTGCTGAAGTTTCTTGCGACTTTTTCTCCAGGTGAAGCCTGGGATTGCGGAAAGCTTGGACGGGGTTGGTTTGTCTTTGGCAGGGCTATTTATAGAGTGGCAGGAAGGAATAGAGGGGTTTACGCACATATTTTAGGGGAGAAAATGGCTGTATGTGTAAAAGCAAGCCAGGTCTTGTTCAACATTCCTCCAGTTAGTCACAGGCTCCAACGACCTTGTGAGAGATGCAGACAACAGGAGAACTTCCCTGGAGAAGGATGATTGCCTTTAAACCATTATACATCGTAGACGTTTGGGTGAGGTTGGGATCCCAAGTCAAAACACGTCTCCTGATTCCTGAGCTGTGAGCCTTGCCGCCCTTCGGAGGAGAAGGCGGATGGCTGAGCCTGCTGGCCGTCCCCACGGCCGCCTCCCAGTAGCTCCCAGTTCCCCAACTGGTGCTGGTGGCTGGAGGGACGCGGGGGCTGGAGCTGGGGGAGCGCAGGCAGGCGGCCCCGTTCCTCCTGCGAGGCAGGGTGCTGTGGGCAGTCGGGGTGACAAGCGGCAATGCCGCGGCTGCTGTTAGTGGTCACCGGTGGCAGCCACCAGCAGCACCCGCCACTGGGACAAGCCGGGCTTGCAAACGCCGGGAGAGCAACTCTTGAGCAATTCGGGAATTGCAGATTTCTGGGGACAAAAACATCCCACTTGCTTTGAGAAACTGTTGCATTTGGGATTTTTTTTTTTTAATATTAATTTATTTCTCTAATATAGAAAAAATGGGGTTTTTTGGTCTGATTTTCAGACGAAAGATTAATGCCGCTTTAGCCATGTGGCTTTTGAGAACATAGCTTTGCTTGGGCGATGCCTGCAGATAAAAGCGCTGCCAGCTCTTACTGGGAGTATCTGACAGGAATTGTTCAGAAGAGGAATAAGAAAAAAAAATTGTAAAAAGTCAGGATTTGGTCCCGTGTGTCTGGAGTCAGAGCCAGACCCCGCATAAATGGGTAGTTTTGCTCGGTGACCTTGCTGCAGTGTGCTGCATCACAGCTGCGCGCTTTGTAGGTTTGAGGTTTTCCCCAAATTAGACCTGGATCAGTGAAAGCCACTGAAAGCAAACATCCCGGCTGGGCAACGAATTCCACAAACCGCCATTCAGAGCTGGCTCCGCTGCCAGAAACGCTTCCAGAAGCGGGGTGTGTGTCTGTGTGTGTACGTTCATGACAGGCGAAGGCGTGCGGGAGGTGTCCGGAGGGGCAGGTCGGACGCTGCGTGGTGCGGCCGCGCTGGCAGCAATGCCTTCGTCGGGGGGCTGCCGGTCGCTTCCCTGCGCCGCGGTGCTCTGCCCGCTGGGAAAGCTGCCGTGGAGCAGAGCCCCGTGCGCAGGACGGGGCCGTCCCCCACCGGGCCCCGCAGCGGGACATCTCCCACACCTCAGCAAACCCCAGAAAATTCCTGTCCCATCTCCTGCTGGCACAAGGGTGGCTTTGCACAGCCAGGTGCACGAGAAATCCAGGGATCTCGGCACCTCGCTGCCTCCAGTGAGCACGGAGCTGGGAGAAGGGGATGATTTAAGCGTGTTGGGTTTATCCCTTGCGCAAGTGGTGACCTGTTCCAAAACCCAAGGGACCCAGAGCAGCTCTTTTGGCTGGCTTTCCCGCATGCTGGCCCTTTAAGGAGGCTGTAACAGGACACCTGGAGCCCTGCAGAAGTGTGGCTGAGGTTTCCATGTCTCTAAACTGGCTGGTGTTTTCTTTTTTCCCTCCTCCCCTTTTCCCTTCCTCCAGTCCCAGTTCAATTTGCTGAACAACAGCATGGATCAGAGCATCGGCAGCAGAGCAGCCTCCACCAGCCCCTACAGCTCCGAGCACACCTCCAATGTCCCAACGCATTCGCCCTACTCGCAGCCCAGCTCTACCTTTGACGCCATGTCCCCAGCGCCCGTCATCCCCTCCAACACCGACTACCCCGGTCCCCACCACTTTGAGGTGACCTTCCAGCAATCCAGCACCGCCAAGTCAGCCACCTGGACAGTAAGTTGCATGTCTTCTTGCCTTCGCTAGAGAGACGCTCGCCGCTGCAGACACTGTTTTCGGCAAACGCCTCGGCAGTGCTTGGCAGCGGGACGCAGAGGGCACGCTGGCACGGGGGGCTGCGGGATGCAGCCACCCTCCGATGGGGACTTGGCCCGCACAGGTGGCCCTGGAAAGCAAAACGCGCAGGGAACAGCAGTGCTCGCTTTTCAGGGATTTTCTCCAAGAGGGCTGTGAAGCCCAGCAGTTCGAACGTAATTTCTCTCACAGCAATTCCCTAAACTGCAGGTAAATGTCCCTGAAAACCACAAAGCTGGAGAAATGTCCTGGGGAAGGACCTGCCTTGTTCTCCTGGTGCTTCCCCACGCGTTTGCCAGCTGTCAGAGGCCAGGCAGTGGGCGAGACCGACCCTTGCTCGCGTCTACTGGGGCCATCCTCAGCTTTGCTGTAAATTCTCACTCGGCATTTCCAGTCCTTTTCCATCTCGTGTCAGAAGGGCGACTTAATCTCTGGAAGTCACGGCAAAATAACAGAGTTGGTTTTTAATCAGAGAGGGGTGGCTGCCCGGCATGGTGCCGTGGGGGAGGCGGGCACAGCACCCTGGTCCTTGGAGACGCCGGTTGGGTCCACGCCGGACCGGCCGCGTGTCTGCAGGCGCAGGAGTCCTCTGCAGACCGGGGACCCAGGAACCAGGCAGAGTTTATGACAACTGCTTTGCTTTTGGGGGCAAAAGGTCCTGAATTCACTTCCTGGCTCAGTGTAGCGCTGTCCCTGTTTTTGAGAAAAAAACCAGCACTTGTGGCCGGTGTCAGAGGCATTTCTGCGGCAGACGCCTCTGTGAGCACCCAGGAGAGCCGCTCACCCGCACACACGAGGCAGGTGGGTTTTCTCCTTCGGGAAATGTTAGCGGAGCAGAAAGGCTGGGACGGGACAACTGACCAGCGAGGGAGCGATGGGGTTTCCTCCGGGGCGGTGGTTTGACATTAGCACGAAACGGGCAGAGCCGACCGTGAGTGATGTTATCAGCCTGAGGAGTGATAATGACACCTATTTTCTGAAGCTGATGTATTTAATTGCCAAGACAGTCCTTCGCATGGTAGACAGAAAGCATCCGCGGATGCTTTGCAGGCAGCGCCCGGGCGTGTTGGTCCCGGTGTGTGGCAGTGAGCGCGGGCAGGAGGGGACGGGCTATGGCAGCTGCCGCAGCACCGGGTCTGTCTCCTGCAAAACCCACGGGGCAGGCGGAAGGGGGAAAGCCGTCAGCGAGCCGGTGTTTGAATGCAGCCAAATTCACGGCTCGGGCAGCAGAGCAGCTTCCTGCGTCCGGTCACCGGAGCTTCACAGCTGAGTCGTGCTGACCGGGGCTGAGGACCAGCACCGCCGTTAAATACGACTTGCCCTTGTAGGAGCAGTTAAGTCTTCACTTTTTTCCACTGTCTTTGCTTGCAAGATGTTGCTAAAGGATGCATTTCGTTAATAAACTGAAGGTCCTCAGAGTAGGACATGACTCCAGCCCAATCCTAGCCTGGATTGGGGATACTGGGGGATACCTCACACCAGTTAAAAGTAAAGCTGCCCAGGGAAAGGAGGCATTCCCATGCCACTAAAGCATCCCAATGGAAACCAAGCTCACAGCAACGCAGGGTGTCTTGTCCCAGCTGTCCCGGCACGGAGGGCTGGGAAGTGTCTGATGGCTGCTGGCCCCTGTCCCCAGCTCCCGGTGCCTGGGGGTGGCGTTGGGATGGAGCGGGCAGGGCCAGGCTGGCTGCTGCGGGACACCCTCGGGGCACACCACAGACAGAGAAAGCACCTACTAAAGGTACTCCGCTCGCTTCAGTTAGCGGTAAGGAAATACCCTTCCCTGTCCCAGACGACGCACGTTGCAGCTGCAGGGAGTAAATCAGAAAAGCCACTAAGGCGATTTTGGCTGGTTGTCCCCAGGAGAGCAGGGGGAGCAGCAAGAGGCTCCCCGAGGCAGCCCCATGCAGCGAGGGAACCCGTGACAGCCCCTTCCCTCACTGGAGCCACCTGGGCTCTTTCCACAGCCCTAGCCTGAGCCCAGACTGTCTCAGCATCACCCCGAGCTGACCGTGCTCCTGGAGCTCTCATGTCCCGCTGGGAGCTGGGCTAATCAGGCCGAGATTGCTTTTTTCCCCTCAAGCCTGCGCGCTAAGGTTTCAGAGCAGTCAGTGGCACAGGGATGCTGAGAGCCCTCTTTGCCTTGGGGGGCAGCTGGACCCGAGAGATGCCGGGCAAACGTGCCGTGGGCAGCCACAGGCACCTGCAGAGGACACTCCCGGGGAGGGAGCTGAGGCTGCCGAGCACACGGTGGAAGGGGGGACCCTCCTGGGAAGTGGTCAGAGCGAAGGAGTTAAATGCCTGAACTGGCTTTAATGCTCAGCAGGGCGGTGGGTGAGATGTGCGGACCTCCGAACCGCCGTGCCGGGCTGACTGTGCGTCCCCCGAACGCAGGCTGGCTGCAGGACTAGCGCCCACCAGCCCAGACCTCACCGCGCTGAAGCTGAGCCTGGTGGAGAGCAGAACGGGTCGGCAGTGTCTTGCACCTTGGGGAGCGTGGGGGATGTTTCGTTCGAAGCGGTGACCGCTGCCGTGGCTGCAGAGGGTCCAGCTCGCCGAGGTTGCCACAGGACGAGCAGTGCTGCCGCGGTGACAGCCAGATCCGCGCCACCTCCCCCTGTCACAGCTGCATTTCTCCCGCTGGCAGATGGGGCTGTAGCCTTCCTCCCGCTGCATGGAGCCCTGCGCCGCCACTGCTGCGCTCCAAAGTCTGTCCTGGTGAAACTGGGAAAGGAATTCAGCACCAAAAAAAAAAAAAAAAAAGTTATATATCGCCAGTCAGTAATACACAAATAAGGGTGTCTGTAGGCAGTGTGATTCTCTACACAATCTGAGTGTGGGTGTAGCAGCGTTCTAGGAAAGCTGTTGGGAAAGGCAGGCCCTCGGGAAGGAAAGCGAAATGAACGGTCGGTGGTGGTGGGGACAGTGACACCTGGCAGCTCGGTGACGGCCCAGCCAAGGGCAACCCAATTACCCATCTCGGTGCGCCAAAGGACAGGCGTGGTTTGGTTCAGCACCGTGAAAGGAACAACAGTGAAACAACTGCCGACTTCATCCATAGCTGGGGAAGCCTCATGGCTTTGGAATACGTCAAGATGAACTGCGCTAAGTAATTAACGCCAGGGCTGTAGCGAGCGCTGGGCCGGAATGGGGCAGAGCTCCTCAGCCGGCAGCGTTCGGGGCAGCCGGCAGCCCCTGCCCCGGGGGGAGGCTCTGCCGGACCCCCAGCTCCAATGTGGGGCTGCAGCACGGAGAACCCAGCCCAGGAGGAACTGACAGCTGGTGCGCGGGCAAGGCCAAGCCAAATAGTTCGATGCGAGTCATCTTCTCAAGTGATTTGGCGTGGGTTTTTTTTTTTTTTTTGATACAATCATGAGCTTTGGTTGGTGGAAGCGCGTAGCCCAATAGATTCCTGGTATTGAAGGGTTTTGGCTGAATCCCTCCGGCTGTTCCTCCGGGGGATGTGGTGTCATCCATTCTCCCGTGCTTAGGAAAGGAGGCTCTGAGGAGCCCAGGGCTCCTGGCCAAAGAGCATACGGAGGTGGGCTGGCTGCTCCACAGGCGCTGGGCAGGGGAGCATCACCCGGGCAGGGGCAGCGAGGTGCCACCGAGGCCCCTGTCCACGTGGAGTTCTGGTGTCCGCACTTCAAACCCTCCGCTGACAAAACAGAAAAGCTTTGGGAGGGAAATCCAAAGAAGAGGAAAGATTTGGAACAGACGCCTTGTGGGGCGATACCAGAGAAACGTTCTGCATGGAAGGTCTCCACGAGAAGAGTAAGGGTGGCTCGATCGCCCTCTGCACAGGAGATGGTTTCTGATAGCAGACAGCTCTTTAATCTAATAGAAAAAGACATAATGAGATCCAGTGCTTGGAAGCTGAAGCCAGGCAAATTCAGACTAGAAACAAGGTGGAAATTTTTTAACAGTGAGTATAATTAACCATAGGAACAATTTACCAAGGAATGCGGTGGATCCTCCAACTCCTGAAGTATTCAAATGAAGAGTCTGCATATCTCTGGAAAGATAAGCCGTGCTTCAAGCAGACCCCGTTGGCTCCGCGCAGGACGAGGAGGCGGGGGGCTTAGGCCAGCGGTGCAGGGAATCAAACCAGAGGATCGCCACCTGTGCTCTCCAGCCTTAAACCGCTGAATTTCAAGATTTAGGGAACGGGTGAATGGAAAAGGGGAGAAGACTTGGGACAGGGGTTTGGGGCTGGTGTTCCCAGTCCCGGGTCTGTCCTTGCGGAGGGATGCTGGGCAGCGGGTGGGTGATGCGGGATGTCCCAACTCCCGGCCCGGGCTCCAAGCACCGCACGTCACCACAAGCTCCCACCCAGGGCGGCCGCACCAGTGTGCGCCGCGGGGAGCCCTCCAGCCTGCCGCCGCCTCCCTGGGCATTTTTAATGGCCTTCTTATCAGCGGAGAGCAACGGCCAGATGCTGAAAATAAGGTTTTCCCCGTAGGTTTGAAGCCCCCCTCTGGTAGAGGCTGGGAGGAGGACCGGGAGCGCGGCGCGGCAAGACGGGGCACGTCGGCAGTCTGCCTCTTTGTTGGAAGCTATCAGGACTCCCGGTGCCCCGGAGCTGCCCGTACACGCTAGAGCCGCCAGCCGATCGCGGCTGTTTTCTCACCGGCAGCCCCTCGCCACACCGGCCAGCTGGTAACTGATAGATAATTAGTATTTTTCTCAAGTTGGGTTTGTGGCGGCTCAGCGCCCCCTCCCCTCTAAAACGCTGTCACGTGCGCGGGGGCCAGCAGAAGCGTTAATAGAGTCTTTGGCCTCCCGTGGCCTGGCTGCAAAAGGATGCGGGAGCTCGTCCCCTGGCGCGGGGCAGCTGCCCAGGCTCGCACAGAGCCCCCGGCGCTGGGGGGGATGGACAAGCCTCCAGCAGGGGCTCCCCTCGCCCGGGCATGGGCACAGGGGGGGTCCGAGCTACGTCCAGGGTCTTGTCTGCTGCTTCGGGGAGCAAGCAGCCTGTCATGGAAAGGCTGGAGAGGCTCAAAGCCGAGGGGAGATGCTCCTGCTGGGATGGACGGCGTCCAGCAGTCACACACATCAAACCCGTCCTCCGCCCAGCGCTCCCCAGTGGGACACTGCCGTGTTGAACCGGTTCCAGTTGCTCTGCAGGTCTTGCAGCTGGAGTGTGGGGCCGAGGTGGTTTGCGTGATGCTAACTGAATGAGGAGGATGGAAGTCATTGGTGCGGCAGGAGACAGGTTCTCCCTTCCTGGTTGCTGTCTGAGGCTTGTTGGGGTAGAGGTGGTTGTAAAGAGGAGGGAAAAGCTTTCAGGAGCATCTATAGAAATGAGCCCCTCTTCAAACTCTGGCACCTTTCCATATTTTAGGGAGGTTCCTGTCCCACAGCGGTCATCTGGAGATGAGCAGGGGGCAGGCACGGCTCGGTACGCTCTACCTCTGAGCCATAAACATCTTTGTTTTCATCTGAGTAGCTGGGCAGAAGAGCGTGGATATTTTGGCGTGCCAGAAGCAGGAAAGCAACCTCAGCACCAGCCTGCTCCAAAGCCCATTGGAACCAGCCCACTGGAGGCTTTCCACCAGCTTGCGCAGGGTGTGGATGAGGCTCCAGGAGCTCCAGACACAATGGAATTAAGAAAAAAGGGAAAGGAATTCGGTGTGCGATGTTCCAACACGATCCCGCTATCAGCTCCACTATCTCGAATGTGTATGGTATGCACAGGTCAAGGGAACGACTTACTGGGAAGCGCGGCTCCAGCGGGAAGGCAAGGCTGTGTGCAGGGACCGAGGAGGTGGGAGAGGACACACCAGGGAGATGAGGTTGCTCCGGCCAGTTCCTCTGCACTGGATCTGACACTCACACGGGGGAGGCGGGGACTGAGGGACCTGCTGGAGGAACAGAGATAATAAACGTGCTGCAGAAGGAAATGCATCTCCATGCTCTGGCCCCGCAGTGACCGCTGGCGCTGGCTGCAGAGAGGGGGAGGACAGTGGAGGACGTCCCATGGGTCAGCCATCAGCGCTCCCCACCTCGGCTGCATCCTTCGGGAGCAGATGCGAGGCCTGCTGCCACAGTGGTGGGAGCAGAGGGTTTTACCCCATGGGGCTGCATCCCGTGCCATGGGAAGCGTGGCTGAAAGCGTTACCGGGAGCCCCGACCCCCGGCGCCTAAAGGAGTGGGGAGAGATGCTGGGTCTGCCCTTAGCGACCCACCGCCTCTGCCCGTGCCTGCTCCAGGAGCGCGGGAGGAGCAGCTCCCTCCTGCTCGGCACAGCCTCCCAGGGATGCTGCGAGAGGCAGGAGTCTCGCCCCGAGTCCAGGTCTCGCTGTTCTGGTTTCTGCATTTTGATTCCAGCAGCGATTCCCAATCGCTCAGCCCCTGCTTCCCTCCCCTCCCAGCCTGCTCCCCATATCCAGTCTCGATAATGCAGCATGAAATAACCGCATTGCTGCGTTTTCGACTTCCTTTTTGGATGAGGGGGAACTCCAGCGCCGGCTCGGTCAGAGGACCCGAGCATCCAGAGGCACAGAAGGAGCCAGACTTACTAGAAGAGACTAAAACAAGCGCCGAGTGCCTGCGCTGGCTGGTTGAGCCGTGACTAAGAAGGGCTGTGATCCTGGTTGGCAGTTATTTTAAGGATGCGCACACCGGGGAAGGAAGGGAGAGGACTCCTTTGGGGGTGAACCAAGGGATTTTAATTAGCAGTAATGGCACGATAATAAAGGTAGAAGAACGCAGGCAGCCTCTCCACGCTGTGTCTGCCGCCAGGGCAGCCCCGAGACATCACTGGTGGTCCAGCGCCCGCGGGAGCGGGGCTGGGGGACCTGCGGGTGACAGGGGTCCCCTGTAGCCGCCTATGGCCAGGGTGAGCAGAGGGGCTCTGCCAGGCACCTCGAGACCCCCCCCCCCCCCAATCCCAGGCACGGCTGGTGGTACCCTGGCCATCACCCCAAAGCATCCCCACCGTGGTGCGGGGGCACAGGGAGGCCGGTGTTGGCGTGTCCCTCACAGCCGTCCCCAGGCCGTGTCTCTGCTGCCCAGCTGCGACGTCCCCGTGCCTCGGGCACCGGCGGATGCGCTCCTCTCGGGCATCAGCCATGCACTGGACATATTCGAACCCAGCTCATAGTAAACGAGCAGCAAAGTAGCTTTGGGAGGAATTTCCAGCTGAGCGAGAAGTTATATAGGCCGGTGATTAAAAAATGGTTATTAAAAAAATTAGAAAGAAGAAATTAGCTCTGTAGTCGGCATGTCTTCCAGGATCTGTCGTAACAGATTCGTCCGAGCCGGTTAACGGTATTTGCGGTTTGCAAGATGCTACATGTCTGAGTAAGATGACAGACACATTATTATCACCTCTCCGCTGCGATCTGCCCGAACCTGTCCCAGGATGCAGCTCCGCAGCTGCTTGCTGGGGAGCGCAAGGAAATTAGCAGCCGGAGGCAGCACTTTTCTTCTCTCTCTCTTGCCAGGCTAGTGGCTTTATTGGGATCCATTGACTGCAGTCCTGGACACGTCTTGAGTAGAGCTAATGAGGAGACTGGAATGTAGGGGAGGAGGAGGCTGGTAGGCAGGAGGGGGGAGGATTTGTGGAAAAAGTAATTGTTGAGCAAATGATTTCCTTCAAGAGAGAAAGGAGGACTTGGCTGCAGCCCTCCCGAAGCAGGCAAGTCGAGACGCTTCGGTGTCAACAGTTGAAGATAAATAAGATTTTATCAGCTCCGAATCTGTTGGGACACATCCTCCTAGCGGTTCTGCTGCCCAGGGAGGGCTGGGCGGAGATGGACTTTGCTGGTAGGTCTTTCCACGCAGAAGATTCAGGTTATTTTCGTGCGCGAGGCTGTCAGCATCCACGGGGAAAAAAAAAAAACAAACACCTCTCCCCACTCTCGCCTCTTGTGTGTGTGGGGGGGTCACTTGTGGGTCTGAGCACTGCGGCGGCCTCTTCCAGAGCGGGTCCTGGGAGCCTGCTCAGGGGGAGCAGCGAGGGATGCCGAGACTTAATTTCTACTTAATTTCACGGCTGCAGCCGCCATGAACCATTGTGGGGCTTTAGCTCGTTTGGATTTTGTGACGTGTAAAACATTTCCTCGGATACGGCGGTACCAAGGTAGCCCCAGCAAACCCCAGCAGGGCCGATTGCCCCACGGCGCTCTGTCGCTCCTGTGCGCCTGTTTCCCGTTGTGTTCAGTACTGATGCAGCGTGGGGTCCGTCTTGCCCAAAAAGCAGCTGCGTTTCAATGCAGAGGTGAAAGAAACCCCATGTAAAGGCACTTTGGGGTGCCGAGTCCCTAGAGAAACAGCAGTCAATGCCAATATCCTGCTAGTGCTTAAGTAATTTGGCTTTTCCAGTTGTTCCTAGTGCTCTGGCTTTGCCCCGCAGGACAGACCATGGTAGCAGGGAAGGGGGAGATGCAGAGGCGGCATTATGCTTTCACCCCCGCAGAGGAGGGCTGACCCCGAAAGCTGAACGACTACAGAAAACCCCGGAGGAATACACCTTCTGCAGGTTTACGCGAGGTTCAGGGAGATTGCGCGGTGCTCTTACTGCTGTTTACACCGATCCAGCACCCACAAGCCACACCGACACGAGAACCCCTTGTGCGCCGCAAATGTGCAAAACCAGACACTCTCTGGCAGTTTCCGTGAGCAGAGGTGGCCTCAGGAACACCCTCACGGGGGAGGCAGGCACCGACGGTCCGAAGGGTAGAGCAGGAACTGGAAATAAAGGCAGGAGGTGCCCAGGGGCAGAATGTACCCCAGGTGTGAAGGAAATCCAGGGGCTGAGGTCGGGAAGTGCTGACGCACCGGCGCAGGGAAGGTGCTCAGGTGTCCCGAGATGCCGTTCCTGTGCCCGGGGGCAGCAGCGGGAGCTCCGGCTGTGACCCGGCTGCCACGTGCGGCCGGTTTCGAGAGGTCAGCTTGTCCGAACGCTGGGGAAGAGGATGGATGCGAGCAAACAGCCCGAGGGTCACCCCGAGCGCAGGCAGCACGAGCGTGGCCGTGGCAAAGGAAGAGCAGGGAGCAGCGAGGCGGCTGCACTCATCTATGTGATGAAATATCAGCGTTTTGATCTCCCGGGCTCCATTTGCGACCGTCTCGTGTCGCACTTGAGGAAAGCTCAAGCTCTCCGCTCTGTGCTCTCTGCAAGCCGGGGGTGCACGCTTCAGCTGCGGCTTGTGCGGTACCAGTAACTCAGATGATGTGGCCCAGCCCGGCACAGAGATGCCCGTGGGGCAGATCGATAGCGAATACAGGCGACCACGTAGGATCAGAGGCACCTACGCTGCTTGGCATCTGAGCAAAATGTGCCTTTTGCTGTCCCCTATGGACACCATACATTGCCGAGGGCTCTTCCTGGCTGCAAACGCAGCAGGGGATGTAGAGCCTCCTGGGATGCTAAAACCATAACCCTCACGTGCCCGGTGGCCGTGGATGGGCCGGGGCTGCAAGACCCGGAGCGCTTTGCCCCGGCAGCGGCTGGGGATGCGGCCGCAGGATGGCTGCGAGGAGCCGGGACCGCGGCCGCGCAGGGCACAGCCCTGGCTTTCCTCACCCAGAATTATCAGCACGGAGTTCCTTAAAAGAATAGTTTGTTATTGTGGAAGGATCTTTGAAGGCAATCCTGGAGCTGTTAAGACATGATAAGGTTATCAGTGGAGGCATGCCTGTGTTGAGCGGCAGCCTTTCTCCCTGCGGGGCAATCGCTCTGCTATTTAACAGAGATTTATCCATGTCATAACATGGTATAATGAGAGAATTTGTTACCAAAGAACTTGCCATAATGCACCTCTACTCTTCCAGAGCAGTTATATTTCCCAGGCATGTTGAGGACTGCCCGGGAATGTCTACATGAAAGGATCCTTTGACAGGAGTTGTCAGTATTTTAACACCTGGCAAGGAAGAGCCCCCCTTCCAAATAACCCTTGTTTTGCCATGTTGGCTCTTCAAAATGGGGGAGTGAACCCCCTGTCACACTGGGGGTGAGCAGCTACATGGGTCACGGCCACACGAGAGCGGCTTCTTCCAGCCGGGCAGAGGGGAGTAACCGCGTTCCGAGCAGGACCGAACTCCCAGCTTAAGCACAATCCCAGCTGGAGATGCAGGATGGTGTCTGGGAGGCTAACCTGGCCATGGAGTCAAGCTGTAGTCAGCATCATCAGGTATCAGTGCAAAAGTCGGGGATTTCAGTGCAAGGTGGTGTTTCTGAGCATCCTCTCCCTCCGGCGAGCCCACATGCCTCCAGTACTGGGGATTAATTCTTCCTGCCACATTCAGCTTCATGTTACACCCCCGGATCTCACCCTCTAATGACCACGGCATCTCCCTGCTCCCCCTAGGCCACGTCCCCCGCCAGCCCACCCCATTGTCTCCCTGGGAGCTGGTACCTGCTGCCGGCCGACCATCGGTCCAACGCATCCTGAGGACGCAGGAGCTGCTGCAGCCTCCCTTGGCAGGGGCCTCTCCCCTTTATATCCCCCCTGAAACTTCCCTAGAGACACCACCTGAGGATGCTTTATCTCGTTAGCCCCGTTAGCAGTTCCCCGGTTGGTAGGAGCCTCCGTGGGCAGGGGGGGTTCGCTCAGCCCACGGCTGCATCCCCTCCTGCGGGAAGGGCAGCAGGATGGGGATGCGCAGACCCTTCTGCAAACCCGCCTGATGCGTGGGTACATCGGGCTCAGGGCGGTGGGAAGACGAGGGCTGAGCCATCCCCAGTGCCCCACCAGTCCCGTGCTCGCCGCCGAGCCCTGGTGTCCCCCGGCTTCGGGGGGCCGGGGCTCAGGACCCCCGTCAGCGGGAGGGCAGAGGGGCGGCTGGCAGCGCGGCGGAGGGGGGGAGCCTCGCTGGCCTCTGCACACCTGTACTGGGATGGCTGAGGACAAGCTTTAACATCCTCGCAAATACTCTGCACGGTGGTATTTTTTTGGCATCGGGCGCTGTGTTGTGGGGATGAGATAAAATACTTTTGAGCGGGAACATGCCCTGCCATGCAGGGACTGGCTGCTCTCCGCGCGGCAGGGGTGGGCTCCTGTACAGCAAACACATTCTTTGTGAGATGGAAAACAGCGTGGCACTGGCGAGGTGGAAGGGAATTGCACATCCCCACACCTGGGAGCCGACGCAGGCGGTTACTGGAAGGTGAAGGACAGGCCCTGCCTTCCCCCTCCTGCTTGCAGCGGCGTGCAGCCTCTCGCGCCCGGCGCTGGAGGATGGTGGCTCCTGGTGGGACCAGACCCGGCCCCAGCGCTGGCTCCCGGCCCCCAGAGCTGCCCAGGCGCCATGGCCGAGGGGCTCTGCACCCTCTGCACCCGCGCTGCGGGGCTGTGAGCAGGGCTGGCTCCCCGGCACGCTGCTTTCTTCAGGCTGTCGTTCCCTTCCCACTTTCGTGGCCACCAGCAGCTTCCCCCGTGCTGAGCAGGTCCACGGTCCTCGCTCCTTAACCGTGCAGATCCCTTGTGCCCTCACAGGGAGTGTTTTGGTGGCCATGAACCATTTTCTATCAACAGGCGTCTCCGGGCGCTGCCTTCATCTGCCTGCGGAGCATCCTCCTCCTCGCCACGTCCCCCTGCGAGCCACCGCTGCCCCCGCGAGCGGCTGCCAAGGACCGAGTCGTGGTCAGGACAAAACCTGTCTGTGCCACACGTGCGAGTCAGGATTAAACTCCGAGGTCTTGCATAATTAGCTGTGATTCTGTTAATGACGTTAAGCATGACTTCCTTAGGCTGTGGTGCGTCGGCGCCCTCGGTGCTCCCAGCGCGGGGCTCAGCCGGGAGCTGTGTGCGTTGTTCAGGGTAACGTTTCCAAAAAGGGCTGAAGGATGCATGAGTGAGGCTTTACACTGGTTTTCAGCAAGATTTCCTCTAAATCACAGCGTAGCGGGTGCTCCGGCTTTGCCGGAACACTCAGGCTGGCTGGGAAACTCTTCCCGGCCCTGGACCCAGTGCGTGGTTGTATCTGGTTTACGTGGAAAGCGGATAAGATGTCGTGTGGGCAAATTTGGTCATATTTAAATATTTCCAGGGGAAACCCAAATATCAAGCCTAGCTACCGCAAAGACAAGCTGATTTTCCCGTGGTCACTGTCCCCTACCAGGCGCCGGGACTGTGCAGCAGCAGTTTGCAGCGCTGCCATCCCTCGCGGAGCTGCCGGGGAGCCCGGGCGCCGCTGCCATCCCCTCCGTCATCACAGGGAGCAGCTCGGCACCAGCACGGGCCCTCCAGCGCGGCTGCGAGGGGCAATCGGCTTTATAACAAGTCATTATTTTAATTTGCTGCTTTACTGCCGTGTTTGCATTTCCCTTGGAGGGGTGAGAAAGCAGCGGGCGGGTGGGCGAGCGCAGCCGAGGGAAGAGGAATGTCTCCCGGTGGATGCGGGAGCATCAGCCCGAGCCCCGCACCAGCCCCCAAGCAGGGAAAGGAGCCCCACATTTACACCGCAGCGGCTTTACACCACAGAAATCAGTGTTTTTCGCACACGGCAGAGTTGGAGTTTCATCGCACGTCCAGCAGCATCCCCTCCTCCCGCGCCGAAGCCGAGGGCAGCGGGGGGAGCATCCACCGCCCCGTCAGGCTCCGCGGCGCTCACCCGATGGGTGCCTCTTCTTTTCCAGTACTCCCCGCTGCTGAAGAAACTCTACTGCCAGATCGCAAAAACATGTCCCATCCAGATCAAGGTGTCCACCCCCCCGCCCCCAGGCACCATCATCCGGGCCATGCCCGTCTACAAGAAGGCAGAGCACGTCACCGAGGTGGTGAAACGCTGCCCCAACCACGAGCTCGGCCGCGACTTCAACGATGGTGAGTGCTGCTCTGCCGGGGGCTGCCCCATCTGCGGTGGGGGCCGCAGTCGGGGCCGGGGGGCTGGCTCCCTGCCCGCCCTGCAGCCCTCGCACGCACAGGGCGAGCATCGTGGGCGGCCACGTCCTAACCGGGGTTGGGGGGGGGGTTTCCTTGCAGGCCAGTCAGCCCCTGCCAGCCACCTCATCCGGGTGGAAGGCAACAACCTCTCCCAGTACGTGGACGACCCCGTGACGGGAAGGCAGAGCGTGATGGTGCCCTACGAGCCCCCGCAGGTACCCGGGGCGGGGGGCAGGACCGGTGCTTGCCGCTGCCTGGGGCACAGCGGTTCTGCCCGTGCTGAGGGTGACCCTGCCGGTGACAGGGCTGCTTGGGAGGAGGCACACGTGTGTCCTGAGCCCATGTCCTGCTTGCCCTGGCAGCTCTGAGGCCACCCCCGCTTGCTCCCCACACCGGTGGCCACTGTGAGCATCCTCAGCTCCCAGCCCTGTGAAGCATCCCAGAGCACCCCATTCCTGGGAAGCGGGATGCAAAGGGAAATCCCCTCCAATCTGTCGCTGGGGGGCCCCACAGTCCTTGTACAGTCCCCTCTTCCCAGCTGGGACCGTCCCCACACCGCCCTTCCCCAGTGCTCCCAGGAGAGCATCCCCTCAGAGCTCCCTTGCTCGCCCTGCCCAGGCACCAGCCCCAGGCCAGGACACGGGGGGTCCCAGTCTCCTGCCTCCCCCCGCCATCACTCCCCGGGGGTCCCAGTCTCCTGCCTCCCCCCGCCATCACTCCCCGGGGGTCCCAGGCTCCTGCCTCCCCCCACATCACTCCCCGGGGGGTCCCAGTCTCCTGCCTCCCCCCGCCATCACTCCCCGGGGGTCCCAGGCTCCTGCCTCCCCCCGCCATCACTCCCCGGGGGTCCCAGGCTCCTGCCTCCCCCCACCATCACTCGCTGGGGGTCCCAGGCTCCTGCCTCCCCCCATCACTCCCCGCTCAGCGCCTGCTCTCCCCTCCCGGGCAGGTGGGGACCGAGTTCACCACCATCCTGTACAACTTCATGTGCAACAGCAGCTGCGTGGGAGGAATGAACAGGAGGCCCATCCTCATCATCATCACCCTGGAGACGAGAGAGTGAGTGGCTGTGGGGGCAGGGACCGGCGTCCCTCCCCGCTGCGGGAGGGCTGGGGTCCCTCGGGAAGGAATCTTCCCCCCGAGGGGATGGGGACATGGCAGCCCCCTGCAGCCCCAGCCCGCGGCCGGGGAAAGGCTCTTCTCTGCCGGCCAGGAAAAGGGCTGGCACGGAGGGATTGGGGACCCAGCCCAGCGTCGGCTTCTCCCCCTGCAGCTGGAGCCTTCCTCTGCCCCAGGAGCTCCTCTTCCCCAGGAGAGTGCTGCCGAGGGCCTCGATGGCTTCCCGAGCCATCCGTTCACATGGAGGGATGGGGCGGCACTTTGCTGGTCTGGTTTCCAAGCTGGACCGTAATGTGCCGGACTGAGTCGCGATGCGCTTCCCGAGCAGAAACAGGGTCACCAACTTCTCTCTCCTCCCAGCGGGCAGGTCCTAGGAAGGAGATCGTTCGAGGGACGGATCTGCGCCTGTCCCGGCAGAGACCGCAAAGCGGATGAAGACCATTACCGAGAGCAGCAGGCCCTGAACGAGAGCGCAGCTAAAAACGGCAACGCCAACAAACGCAGTGAGTCCCTGGCCGAGAGAGGGAGGGGGGCACAGGGTGCTCCTGGCCAGCAGCCCTTTCCTGCTCGAAGCCACGCGATGCTTCTGCCTCAGCTCCTTCCCCATCGCACCCGAAATCACTGCACTCCGGATGTTTGGGCTCAAATCCACATCCAGACACGATGCTTTGATTTTCCTCTGCTAAATCTAAAGTCTCATAAGCAGGACCCGCTCTGTTTTCCCAGAGTGCAAAGCTGTTTGTATGGAGCTTTCATATCCACGTATATTTCCTCTCTGTTATTATTACTAATAAAGGGGCATCACCAATGCCAGAAGCCAGGGGAGCCACCAGCGTCCTGCGTGGCTTGAGCTTAAATGCTGCAGGGAGCCGGGGTGCTCCCCGCCGCGTCCCGGCCCCCGAGAACAGCGCGGTAACGCTCTTCCCTCCCTTCCAGCCTTCAAGCAGAGCCCCCAGGGCATCCCAGCGCTGGGCACCGGCATTAAGAAACGGAGGCACGGGGAGGAGGAGATGTATTACGTGCCCGTGAGTGTCGGTGAGCTGCACTGGTTGAGGGCTCGGCTCGGGATGATGGTGGCACCGTCCCCTCTGCGAGAAGCGCGCTGGGGATGCGATGCTGGGCACGACGGGGTTGCAGGGTCTCCTGCAGGGTGGCAGCGACGGGGGCTGAGCACAGACCTCGAGCACAGGAGCAAAAGCACCTTTGAATACCTGTGTCCAAGGGAGCCCTGGATCCCCAAACAGTCCCTGGCCACAGCGACGCTGCACCTCGCGCGGCTGGGTGGAGAAAAGGGGCCGCGGGGAAGGTGGCCGGGTGGGAGGGGAACCAAGCGAAGTCCTGGGCTTGTTCCCTCCTCCAGGTGCGAGGCCGGGAGAACTTCGAGATCCTGATGAAGATAAAGGAGAGCCTGGAGCTGGTGGAGCTGGTCCCGCAGCAGCTGGTTGACTCCTACCGGCAGCAGCAGCAGCAGCTCCTGCAGCGGCAGTGAGTGCGGCCGGAGCAGCCCCCGGGGCAGGGGGAGGCTGGGAGTAGCCCCTGGCCACAGCCCCGCTCTGGGACTGGTCCCGTGGCTCGCAGCATGGCTACCGCACGCCTCGTGCTTAGCAAGGGCTGACAACGGCCGCGGAGCCGCTATGGGTGCAAAGCAGCTCCTCCGCTGCCCGGAGCCTCGGCCGGGGGTGGTGGGGCAGCGGGGACCCCCGGGTTGCTCAGGGCGGCTCCGTCCCGCGCCGCAGGCTGAGCACCCGCTTGCTTTCCCCCGAGCAGGACTCAGCTGCAGACCCCGTCCTCCTACGGGCCCGTCCTTTCGCCCATGAATAAAGTTCACGGAGGGGGAATCAACAAGCTGCCCTCCGTCAACCAGCTGGTGGGGCAGCCGGCGCAGCACGGCTCCGGCTCCGCGCCCGGCCTGGGGCCCATGGGTAAGGTCCTCGGCACCGCGGCGGGCGTCACGCCGTGCTCGCAGGGGCTCTTCCCACCCCTCGGACGGCGGGCTCCCTGCCGAGGGAGCGGGTGGTCGTCCCGGGGCGGGGGCGATGTCTAACAGACGTGTTTGTTGCGCTGGCATCGCCGCTGCCCAGGACCCGGGATGCTGAACAGCCACCCCATGCAACCCAACGGAGAAATGAACGGCGGCCACTCGTCCCAGCCCATGGTCTCCGGATCACACTGCACCCCCCCGCCGCCCTACAACCCCGACCCCAGCCTCGTCAGGTAGGGAAGGCGACCGCGGCCCTGTCTGTCTTGTCCTCTGACGTTTCTCGCTGTTGTCCCTCACTCTAACCGTCAGATCTGTCTAGCAACTGGTCAACTGGCCACTGGTCCCAACTGAGAAATCACTGCTCACGAAATCTCATCTCAGAAACCAAAGCCCAGCTACCTACCAGTTAGAAACCTCTATTGCCCTCACATGCCTCTACCTGGGTACTCCATCCTCGCTTAATTAAAAATTAAAGGCATCCGAACGAGAGTCTTTTCCTGCATGTCACGCTGGCCCATAGCTTTGTGAGCTGCCCCTTCCCCTTCCCTCCCGGCGCTGCGTGGAAAGGGGCCCCCGTGGCTCACTTCCAGCAGGGATGCGCTCACGGGTCTGCGCCCACTTTCCAACGCTTCGGTCTTTAAGAAAGACCCCGGAGGTTCCGAGAGACGCCCCACCCACGCAGGGGGGCTCTGCGGGCGGTTTACGGAGGGGCGTGAAGCCGTAGCCCCTGCGATGTGCAACCCCCCCCTGCCCCACACGGCAGGGACCGGCCTCGCTGCCCGCACTGGGGCATGCCCCCCCCTCGCTCCGGTTATTCCCAGTAAGTTACTCAGCCGAAACCTCCGAAGAGCAGGAGAAAGATTGCAGTTTTAGGAATGAACGTCACCCCACGCTTCACTTTGGCTTTAGTGGCCACGGCGGTCGCACTGGGGATGGCGACAGGCAGAGACGACGGGCAGCCCGGGGCGAGCTCCGCCGCCCCCCACGTCTCAGTGACCCCCCGCACGGCGGTTGCGAGCACAGCTTTTATTCATGAGAAGTTAACGCCGCTTTATTTTCCAAATTTTTTCTGCAGTTTTTTAACAGGATTGGGGTGTCCAAACTGCATCGACTATTTCACCTCACAAGGGTTACAGAATATTTACCACCTGCAGAACCTATCCATAGAGGTAAATGCTTTGGGGAGATCTGTTCTTACCACTTGTTTCTATCGGCTGTCGATCTGAAAAGCAAGGACAAAACCGTTTGAAAGGAAAGGGAAAACCGTGCACCAACCTGCCACGCAGAATATGCGCTCCCAGGGTTTATGCCTTCCCTTTGTGCACCCTTCTGGTCCTCGGGATTTGGCAGTCGCTCAGCCGTCGGTAGCAGCCACGAGAGTCTCGATTGGTTCTTCCAGACTGCCAGAACTAAAAGAGCCACGAGATCCCCAGACCAGACAACGGGTAGATTTTCCACCTAACACGGAAAACCCGCCCGAGCTGCTCAGCAAAATAACCCAGAGCCCCCTGAGTCCCCTGAGCCAGCGGAACACCCCCGGGCAGTTCAGGGAGGTTAAAATCGGAGCTGATTTTACGTCTTCCCTGTTAATCTTTAAGGTAAAAGAGGGTGAAATAAGGGAGCTGAGCCCAGGGCACTCGTGCGAGGGAACCCTGGAATGACATAGCCCAGGTCAGGCAAAAGCTGGTGCGAAAAACAGCGGAGGGAACAACGCTGGAAACGCCTGAGCTCTCGCGGAGCATCGTCCCTCCGCTGCCGCCCCGGTCAAAGCGCAGTCTCTGGGTGATGATGGCGCGGGCGGCACTGGGGCAGCGGCTTCCCCAGCCGTCAGGGTAACGAGGAGGAGGGAAAAAAAATAAACCTTAAACCCTTTGAGCTGTAGCAAGCCCTGTAAATCCCCGAGTTGGTGTTTTGGCCGAGACAAAGCTCCTGCCCCGATGCCGTTCTGCCCCCAGGCAGTTTGTAGTCGCCGTGGGGAAGCGAGACCAGGCTGCGGCGATGCAGCTCTTGGAGACAGGATGATTTTTCATTGGTAGCTGGGGCCAGTTGTGTAACCTTAGCCTGGTTTTGGACCATTTTCTGAACTAACTCCGTGACCGTCTGTCAAAGGAAAGGTTTGGTAAGGCCAAAACTTGTCCCAGCCCGCTGAGCTGTGTGTCCGAGTCGGCATTTGTTATTACTAATTGCGTACTCGCTGTCTGCTCTGGTTAACCCTCACGTGAGTCTCTGTGTTCCGCATTAACATGGGTCTCTGGCAGCTCTCGCTACGACGGTGATGGCTCTGGTGCAGGGCCCCCGGTCCCGAGGTTATCCACCTCGTCCGGCTTTACGACCGCAGCCCCCGGCGTCGTACCCGCCTGCCGTTGTCCCCGCCGGTACATGACACCGGCCCCGCGGCAGGCGCCGCTCCAACCTCCTGGTCCAGGACCGGAGGAGAATCCAGCCCGGCCGGCGGCTGCTCGCCCGGGCGAACACAGCAGGACGCTTCACACGCTGCCCCGCGACCTGCGTCCAAAGGGGAAAGGTCCCCCCCCTCCCACTTTCACATCAGTTGGATGTGAAACCACCCCAAAGAAAAACAGAAAAAAAAAAATTTTCTCACCTGCAAAGCTGTGTTGGGGTAACTGGACGTTGGTTACGAATGAGAGATCGCCCGTGGGGATGTGCCCGTGGGCTTGGTGCCGTGGCCAGGGGAGGTCCAGCGCCGCCACCGCCGGGTGCTCGGGCACCGTGCCCGTGTGTCCCCCAAAGCACGAGCTCGGGGGTCTGGGGCTCACTCCCGCCGGCGCGGTCCTGTCCCTGCCGGCCGTGCCTCAGCGGTGTTGTTCTTCCAGGATCTCGGAGCACTGAAGATCCCGGAGCAGTACAGGATGATCATCTGGAGGGGGCTGCAGGAGCTCAAGCAGAGCCACGACTACGGGGCGCAGCAGCTCATCCGCTCCAGCAGCAACGCCTCCACCATCTCCATCGGCAGCTCGGGCGAGCTGCAGCGGCAGCGCGTCATGGAGGCCGTGCACTTCCGCGTGCGCCACACCATCACCATCCCCAACCGCGGCGGGGCCGACGAGTGGGCAGACTTTGGGTTCGACCTCCCGGACTGCAAATCTCGCAAACAGTCCATAAAGGAAGAATTCACGGAGGGGGAGATCAACTGAGGGTCTCCAGAAGGCAGCAGCGAGAGACCCGGGGGGGGGAAATGAACCCCTCTATGAAAAATATTTTCAGCCTTGGGTGTCTGGAAAAGTGTAATTTTGTTGTCCAGAGGGGAACTGCGAGCGGTGCGAGAAAGAAGGGCCCCGAGCCACGAGAGGACTCGGCGGTGGCTCCGGCAGAGCTGGGGGGCGGCGGGCGGCAATGGCAGCTGACCCAACGCTGCTGGGGGGGGGCACCCGCTGGTGCTTCACAGCGGTTTGTGTTTTAACGGAGGGTCCCGCAGCCGACGGACATGGTGTAGAGACGTTTTTCTCTTTGTGAGACCAGCCTTGGTTACTGCTTACCCACCCCCGTTCCGTATCTCCGTGGTGCCCAAACCCGCCGGGTCTCCATCGCCGCAGAAAGGACCCAGCCCTCCCCCCTGCAGAGACCCCCGCCAGCAACTGCCACGCACCCCCCTGTCCCGAGGGACTGCCAAAAAGTACCCGTCTCCTTCAGTGCTTTGTAGAGCAGAAAAGAACCTGTTTGTCACTTCCCGACGTGTTCATGTACTTAAATATTTGTGTATATAAATAAGCAAATGTACATACAGTATACTCATTGTGCTGTAAGGAAAAAAAGATTTATTTTCATGTAAGCTATAAAAATTGATAATTACTCCTGAGACGCTACAGTGTCAAGTAAATTAATTTCATGTTTTCACATGTAAACATTCAGAAAATCATGTCTCCAGCCTTATCTATTCAAAATACAATTTTTTTTCCTCCTCCAAACACCTTTCACGCAGTTGCAGAGGGGGCGAGCCTGCGAATCCTCAGGAAGTCAGAGGCCTGGATAATCCCTCCCTGCTTCCATCGGGGGAGTTTTGCAGACAGGTAAAGCCTGGGGAGCAGGAGGTGTAAATTTGACCCCACTTTGGAGCGCGGAGATGGACGAGGTAACCGCGTGGTGAGCTCTTTCCAGTTTTGTTTTCTGGTTCTGGTCATTTTTTTCCAGGCATAATTCGTCTGTTGATTCAGGCTGGAAAAAACCCTCAGCAGAAAGCAAGGGCACAAGCAGGAGTGTCCGTTCCCTCCCTCCCCTGCTTGTGACGGTGACATCCCACAGCGGGTCCCCGAAAGGCCGGTCAGGGGCTGCCACTGCATGGGGGGGGGCAGGGAGCTGCTCCATCTGCCCCCGCAGCCTTGGGTGCTCCGGATTCCGGGCAGCCTGAGGGAATCCGTGCAGAAACAGTGCTGCCTGGCACCTTTCCACTCCTGCATCTCCTCCCTGCACCGCCCCTGCGATGGAGACCTCCAGAGGGCTGACCTACAGCTGTTTCCCATCTCCCCGCGGCCGGGGAAGGAGCTGGGAGACCCTTGACAAAGCCCTGGACCCTCGAACCAGTAGAGCCAAAGAGCTGAAGTCCCAGCTACGACGTCCAGGGCTCGCCGCAGGGATGTGCCGTCTCCTCCTTGCAGGTCAGTGACGGAGGATCACGGGGAAACCGAGCGTGAACTCTGTAGGTGAGGATCCGTACGTGCCGTAACAGCATCCCTGGGGCCCGGGTCCTCCCTCCGCCACCCTCGTCTCGGTGTCCAAGGGCAGCTCCGAGCCCCGGGCACGCAGGAGGGGGTCTCCGAGCCCCGGGCACGCAGGAGGGGGTCTCTGCCCCCCGGCTGATGGGCTCCGCTGCTCTCCCCCCCGGGGGCCCGCAGGCGCCAGCGCACCCTCCTCCGGGCCATCCCACCCTCCACACAACACCCATTAGGAACCCGACGCCTTTGGCGCTGCTGAACTGTGAACCTACGTCCTACGATAACGGCTAACGAAAGCACTTTAACGCTTTAAAGGTTTTGAAACAATCATTCACGTTTTCCATGTTAACTAGGGCTTCTTCCGGCAGTATTAACTGATACGCTCCAACCACGGTATGAGCAGGATTTTTTGTAATGTTATCTTTGGAAAATGTGTTATTTTTATAGCCGTGGTTTCTTTTTTTTTTTTTTTTTTTGTAACACAATAAAAGCACATGTGGGAATTACAGCATCTGGCAACTAAAGTCTCGCTTATATCGCACGGAAGTGCCCTCCTACCCCAGCGTCGGCCTTAAAGCGTAAGACCTCGAAAGCCCTGAAGTTACTTTGCTTCATCAAACAACCACGAAGCTCCAGACGCGGAAAATAGAGAACGAAATCAATAGCAATCTTTATCTTTAAGACACAGCTTTTCGGAGTTTGAAAAATTATACCGTTAAGAACAATTTCCACAAGAGAACTGTCTTTAGTTATAAATGTCACCGCTATTTCTAGTTGTAGTAATATATATTGCATACGTAGGGATTGGAAATTGACTGAAGTACAGGATCTTGCAAGAAGTGTCGTTAATAGGCTAACACTCAAGGCAAGAACGTTATTTTAATACAATAAAAAAGGCTTTCGACTATCTTGAAAACTGGCGTGCGAGAACCAGACAAGAGTAGTCAAATCTACACATCTGCAACAAGCCCAACACGAGAATACAAAGGTACAAAGGACCTGGCTGAAAAGCAGACTCGCCTGGTGTTGAAGGCACGATCTTTTCCTGTGGTGTACGTTCCAGATCTGCCGGACTGTAAAAAAATTACCTTTAAAATACATAACCGGATGCCCTTCCTACACTCAAAGGACATGATTATGAGTTCAGTTTTGCTACTAAAATGTTAACATACAACGTTTGCATTTCAGCGAGGAAACGAGGAGCCTCCAGAGAGCTACCTTGCTGCTGCAGCGAGTAACGCCGGCAGCGCTCAGCCGGGCGCTGAAGAACCCGCCCAGCAGCCGCCTGTCTCCGTAACAGACGTTGTACGGGGCCCCTGGACAAATTCCCAGATCGTATTTGGAAAAACCCCTTCAATAACGCAGTGTTTATTACTGAAATGCCCACGTGCGTTGCTCCTCTACGGAACAGCCTTAATTTATAGCCGCGCTATGAAGTCTCTCATCTCTCTAACGTCAGGTTGGAGAACTCCCTCTCTGCTTTTCCATTTCTTTTCCCCGCCCCTCAAGAAAATTAGATCGTAACTTCTTTTCAAAAAGATTTAAAAAACCCAGTAAAAACAAAACAATAAATAGGAGGCCCAGAGGCACGTTCAGCGCAGAAGTCACATTCCCGCAGGTACTGAAGGGAAACGAGCACAGACCAGACGGATGCTCCTGTATTTTTTTGGAGCATTATGTCATCTCGCTTGCGAAGCCGCCAGGAAAGCCGACCACTTGCATCGCTCCCATCACGGCTGGTGGTGGTCTACACCACCTTACCACGGCCCCAGGAGCATCACTTTTCTCCCGGGAAAGCGGAGCTCCACGGCCAGCAGAGCCCTCCAGGAGGAAAAGCCGCCTGGGTGAAACTGCCCAGAATTTCCCAAGGGCTCTGGCTGATGCACTAAGAAACACCCGCAGCCTCAGCGCCGAGCACTTTTTGCCTCAAAAGTGCCTCCGTCTTCTGGGCATTCCCGGCGGAAACGTCCAAACCACAAGTCTTATCATAAAGTCACAGTGGAGACATCGCTAGGTGGGAAGAGCTCACCGTAGCACAGCGTTATCCTTCACCGCAGGGAACAGCGGCGCGCGTCACATTATCTCAGTCTTGATTACAGATGACTCTATCGCCTCATTTCGCAAGTCAACGGCGGACCCGTTTCTCCAGGACTGTTCAGCAGCTGCGGCGACCTGAATCGTCCACAGAAACTGCTCTTTGGTTATCGCGGGGGGTTCCTTGCCTGCAGGGACAGGAACGAAGCGCTGGATGAAACCCGTATTATCACCTGCTCTGCCTTTCAGCACGTCGCCACCCACCACGGCATCCCGCTTCAGCTCCCACACCTGGGGCCTCAGAGTTCAAAAAAAACGTTTCAGCCTCCTCTCCTTCCTGTCCTGTGACTAAAAGCCTGTATTTTTGGCAATGCAGCCAGCAGAACAGAAATATTTTTATTCCTGCTGGGCAGCCAGGCCTCGAGACGAGGCTCTCCTTGCTGCGGGAAATGGCTGCTTTCTTCACAAATGCCAGCAAGGTCCAAGGTAATTTTCCCTCCCAATTTTCTTCTCTCTCAGAGGAGTTTCGGATCAACACTCATCCCTCACCCGTCTCACTGACTTGAACGTGAGAAAAGGAAGCCGAGTCATTCCTTTTCACGTACCGTGCCAAGGTTAGCTGTCCGCACTGTCATCGAAGGACCAGCTCCTCCGGAGGCTGACCGCTCCACGCGGGCTTTCACCCACCTGCAGGCACCGCCGCGCTCTCCCTCATCCCCCGAGAACACCAACGCTCCTCAGGGCAACAGCCCAGCCCGCGAAACCCCGTGTTTGCTTACGGGAAGCTCGCTCATCACCTGCACATCACCGCCTTAAACTTAACCATGGTGAATCTCATTTCGAGTTTTCACACCTACTCATTTCTTTTCGGGGTTTCAGGCACAAACACCGAATTGCAATTGCAATTGGAATAGCTTCCGAGGGAAGTTTTTGCTGAAAGCAAACCCAGAGCAACACTAGCCATTAACGTAAGCTTCCTCCTACCTTTCAGGGTTCTCAGAAAGTGTCGAAAGAGCTCCCTGTGCGCATCTCTGTAGCGGTCAGCCTGGGTCTGGGAGTATAGGGATACCGAAGTCCCATGCTCCGTAATCCCCAGAGGATTCCGATTATCCACCCGCAACGTTCCTTGAGAACCATGAACCTGCAGGGAGGCATCAAATCGGAAAGAGAACAAGGTTTTTAAGTTATCGTACTTTCGATCCTGAACACCTGGCTACTCTATAGAAGCCCCGGTTTGTACAACCAAGAAAAAAGTAACTTTTGACATTAGGAGTTACGACTGGCATACCCGCTCCTATGCATCAGACACGACAGAAAGTCCCAGGTAGGTGGTGTAGTACAGTGGCTTCCACTTATGTGATACTTCTGCTTTTTATTTTTCCACCTGAGCAAAGCTCCTCTGTTGAGTATTGAACAGACAATGCCTCCCCAAAGCCAGCCCACGCGTCTGTTATAATTCATGACTTTAAGAATTTACAGACACTTTGCCTCCGAGTTTACACTTTTCTTCCCCTTTAAGTATCCTTAACTCTTGGCTTGCCATAGACCTAAAAACACCCTGGAAAGACAACAAAGACAACATTTCAGCCTCGGGAGAGCTGACGCCAATTCCTGCTCTAGTATCATTGCATGCGGCTTATAACCCCAACAGAATGCATGTAAACAGAGGCAAAACTCGGGTACCAGAAGAGAAGAGAAAGCGGACTGTGGCTTAAAGACAGACAAGCAATCCACTGCTGCCGAGGCACCGAGGTGTTTTGTGAAGCGTGCTTGCAGGCGTGTGCAGGGGCACAACACATATCGCCCCACGTGAACACACAGAGGGCGAGACTCGTGCCAGCCTGTGGTGTCGCGACAGACTCGACTTAAAAGTAAGAACGCACCTCTAGTCTCTGATCACAGCTTTTAGTGCAGTGCTGACTGATGTCCAAAGTAACAATTGCTCCGCTAGGAAATTTCATGCTGACCGCTACAGTGTCTGCATCCTTCAAGTAGGCCATATCTGAGTGACAAAAAAGGCACTCGCTCACACCAGGAACAGCAAACCAGCAAGTACTACGACTACAAAGTGCTCGTCTTCCCTTGAGGGGCGACACTGGCTCGGCAATACCTTCAGACAGGAAGCAACGGCGACAGCAAAGCGCTTTCTGCAACGCACACCAGCTGCTTTACCTTTATCAGCACTTCTGATGGAGAACAACGAGCTCTGCAGAGACACACAGCCCCGGGCCTGAACTCCCCCTTCCCAGCCCGTGGCTCTCCCTAAGGAAGGCTTCCACTTCTTCCCAACACATTTGCCTGTGCAGCTTATTCAACCAAGACCAGGCAACTTCCAGCATGTAGCTAGGACGAGGCAGATGGTACAAAATCCGCCCTGGGGCATTTTGTTTGTTGCATTTCAAGGCTTTACCATAGGTTGTAACATTGCACACTACGCCTTCTAACAACAGCCAGGCAAGGTTTGGCGGCAGCTGCAATTACCTTAATTAAAGCTTCGCATTTCCATTTTAAAAATGGCAGCTTCCAGTTTTATGGTTAGTTTAAATTATTCTGGTAACCCAGAGCGTGCCCGTCAGCTTGACACAATCCAGAGTAAATTCACATCTTCAACTGTGCCGAAATCAACGGGAAAGTGCCAGAGAAGTCAGAGAAAGCGAAGAACTGGGGAAGACTGCATTGACATTCTTGTAAGCACAAAGCTGGCTCGCTATTTTCTGCGCTCTGGTTTTCAAATGGCAAACTTGATATCCCTCAATTGCCACACAGAGTAGAGTTCAGTGATACCTCTTCAGCAACCGCTTCACATCAGCGGGGAACTGGCAAAATTCAGAAATCACGGCTAAATACCCTGTCTACAACAACTCCTTGAGAAACTTGCCTTCTATTTTGCTAGACTATTTCTGCACCTGTTGTATGATGGAACAATTATGTCATGGCTACTGTGCTCTCATACACCCTTTCTTCCCAATTTTAGCACCAAAGTCCAGAGGTACTCAATAAAATATCAAAAGATTTATTCTTACCTGCACAGAACGCATGCCCCAGTGAAAATATTGTATCTGGTGCACTCTCTCCCAACAACAAAGTGACAATATCTATATCATGCACAGCAGCATTATAAAAAATTCCACCTGGAAGAAGCAAAACTGTGCATTAAGGTCTCCACATTTAGAACCTACAGTCCATGCACCTTTCTGAACTGCACTGAAATTGATATAAAAAGCCCCCTCTATCAAAGGAACTAATACTAAAAGCAAACAAAAAATGCAACAAAAATAAAGACTGGTAAAGAAAATGCTCCTCAAAATAAAACCCATGCATCTTAAGGCTACGCAAACATAGGGGACTTTCCATCAGAACATGGGACAAGATACATTTCTGGATACATGTTCAAGTTTGAGAACCAATTTTTCAGCAGAAAGCTGCTCAGTACCTGATGTTTTTAGGAAGCTCAGAGACGCTGCTGGGTATATGCTGCTGATGGTGGATATCCGGTGGATCCTCCCCAGTGCCTGGCTGTCGCGGACTTTCTTGTACAAGAACTGCAGCGCTGGGTCAAAGCGCCTTCAAAGAGAAAGAAGGGCTGCGGCACAGCGTTTGGAAGAGGAGGAGGTCACCCGGGCCACCGTTACCGCTGCGGGGCACAAGGACCCCTCGACGGCAGCCAGCGGGGAGCGTACGACACGAACCTCACCAGACAGACGGGGTTAGACACCGCTTTCTAAGTTCAGACACTTATTATGTATGAATTTTGCTTCTTGAAAACGAGCCTAACATCTGCACTTGTGAAGACTTAAACTAACAACCTTAATGACAAAATTGCAAAACCTCAAAAGGGCTGCAGAGATGTGAACCCCAACTGCCTTTGGCCATTCTAAAAAAAAAAAAAAGGAGCTTTCACATCTTGAAAGCTTCATCGTTTGAGTTCCACTAGCATCCATTCAAGTGAGCATTTATTTTAAACTCATGACAGCTAGATTTTATCTCCATTAAGCATGAAGAATTAATCCAATCCAATTAACTCCCAGATGAACAACGTTAACAAGCAGCAGTGAAACTAAGTTTATTTGAGGACAAATTCAGGACAGCCTGAGGAATCAACGCTACTTTCAGACACAAGCTTCTTAGCAAGTATAAATGAGCAGAAATATGCTGGTCTTACTTGTAGAATCCACACACCAACGGTCTTCCACATCTGTCAGCTTCATCGAAACAAGCTTCTGCCGTCTGCCTGTCAAAACTGGGCAGCCTCTCGCAAAAGACACCTTTTCCTGTGCAAAATGGAACAGAACACAGGACTGGAGGCAGGACACAGTCTGCACAAAATGTTTTTATCTTGCGATAACACAGAGGTGTCGTTACAGCCTAGAAATTATGTTTGTTCCTCTTACCCGCTCGTAAAGCATCTATTACAATCTCAGAGGCTTCTTCAGGTGGTGAACAAATAATGGCTCCAGAGACTCTGCCGAAGTCAAAAGAAAGATCTTCAGCGAAGACAGGGTTTTTACCAGAATGAACAACGCTCAAAAGCTCCTTTCAGTTACAGTCATGTTTCTAAGAGCTGCCTTAACCTTTAAGGAAGAGTTAAAAAAAGATGTAAAATCCCATTGCTCTGGAAGAGCCTGTTATGTTATAAAAGGAACTCGGTACCTGTTTGTAAGGATGAAATATGGGATGACATACATAGATTAAAACCACAAGTGGCACAACGGAATGGCACTGCTTTTTGTGCATCTTAGAGGAAAAAGTCTTAGAAAGGTGTCCTTTGAAAGCGAGTTAAATCCTGAAATCCTGCTAGTTAACACATACAGTGAAATTGAAAGTATTTCTGTGGTAGAGCTCCTGAACAACTGATTGGTGCATCTTAGCTTATTATCATTCTTTAGTTTCTAATATCAAATCCATCTTTCTTAAAAGCTGCCTTTCGCTTTTGCAATGATATTTAAAATACTGGTTTGAGAACTGACTGTAACCACATCACTAGATGCTACTTGTTCAGTTCAACTGCAAAGCAAAACGCCACAATCTTTCTGATTTACAGCAACCCTCGCTTATCTCAAACAGTTTCAAAAGAGACACCTACGTCAGCCAGCTGCTCTGAGGCAAGGAAACTGGCAGGCAGCAAGAAAGTGTGTTGTTTATTGCTCTACGAGAATGGGGGAAAATAAATTTTTTTATATATTTCTTAACAAAGCTGCCTGCAACTAAACTCCTCTGAGTTTCCATCAATTCTGGGCACGTAAGTCAAGCTAAGCTTCTCAGGGACTTCTGAAGCATCTACGACATACTACATAAGGCTTAGCCTGCAACAGCCCCTTGGTCTCGCCCTGTTCCAAAGTCCCGGAACACACATGGGGCCAGACAAGCACAGTCTGGGTCCACTACAGTGCAGTGGCGTTTTCCAGAGTGGAAGCAAGCCTCGCACAGAGACACTCGCCACAAGGCTGGCGGGAGGGAAGCAGCACGCACGGGAGTTAGTGGTGGACAGTACCGCTGATCGTTGAGCGCGATATCGGCGTCCTGCTGCCGCAGCACCCTGGTGCCAGCCAGGAACTCGGCGCCGAAGGCACTCTCCACCTCCTCCAGCTGATCCTCCACAACGTAAAGCAGGCAGCAGTTATTTTCCTCCATCAGGGTTTGAAACAAGGCTTTATTAACAAGCCCTATGCCGAAGAGGGCAAGGCCGACGCTGCTGCCATGCCGTATGGCGGGTGCCAGGCCATCAGAGGCCTCAGGCGCAGCCCCTCTTTGGCCAGCCTGCTTCGAGGGGGCAGGCGCGATCCTCATGTGGAAGGCGGCAGGCGCCGAGGGGCGGCTGGTGGAGGTGGAGGGCGTCGGGTCTTCCTGGGGGGCGACTGCGCTTGCCAGAGAACCGGCAGCAACGGGGTGGTGGGGAACCAATGGCTTGTGGTAGGAGGGCGGCGAGGGGACGATGGCGCTGGTGCCGGCGAGGATGAAGGAGGGCTGAGAAAGCAGGGAGGGCGCGTCGAGCTGCAGGGGCAGGCCGCCGCCGCCGTCCGCACCTGCAGAACTGGGTGAGACAGAGGGTTGGGGTGAGGCGCCACCGCTCTCCTCTCGCCCAGCGAGGGCCGGAGGCCCCGCGGTCCGTCCCTGCTCCCACACCGGCAGCCGAACCGCCGTGCGCCGGGCAGGGAGCGGCGGGGCCGGGCACTCACAGGAGCAGCGGGGCGCGCAGGCCGTGCTGGCGGAGCAGGCGGCGGTTGCGGTAGTGGCGGCCGGAGGAGAGGTGCTCGAGGATGCGGTCGCGGCGGACGCGCATGGGCAGCTGGCAGGAGGTGCAGTACAGCGTCTCCACCACCACCGCCGCCTCCCCGCCGCCGCCGCGCTCCAGGAGGTGCCGCTTCACCGCCAGCTCCGAGAACTCGGCCGCGTAGTCGTGCAGCGTCTTCTTCTTCCGCCCCATGGCGTCGGCCCGGCCCGCCCCGGAAGCGGAAGCGAAAGGCGCGGCCCCGCCGCCGCCGCCGTTGCCTGGCAACCGAGCGCGGCCCTGCCCCGCCATGGCCGGGGGCACCCACCGCGCCGGGCCCGGTGCCTGACAGAGCCGCGGAGGGGAAGAATCGCCCTCCCGAGCGGACACCGCCGCCTCCGACCCCTCCGCTCTCCCCACAGGAGCCCTCGCCCCTCTCCGCAGCGCAGCCATGGAAGGAGCGAGCCCGGGCGGAGCGGCCCCCGACGGCGCCGGTGTCTGCGGGGTCCCGCAGGAGCAGGGGGCGAGGCTGGCCGAGGGGCTGAACGCCGTCCGAGAGCTCCGAAGGGAGCTGCAGAAGGCGAAGGATGACTACAACATGGCCGCAGGTACCTGGGGAAGGTGCCCAAAACCCCACCGTTATCGGCATTCATCTTCCTGCCATTCAGCTCCTTTTACCAAGGAAAATTTCTAGGTTAGGGTGTCATGAGGGCAAAACCTGCTTTCGATTGCTGCTTACAGAGTGAAGCTGGGATGCCACTTGGTTTGAAAACACTTTCCCTCTCCCCTTCGAAGTGAGGGGCGCGAGGAAACCCAGCAGGGAGAGCCCCAAGCAGCAGCATCCACCACCACTTCAGCACTTCGTAACGGGCTCTACTGCTCCTCAGAGCAGCTCCTACCTCACGCAATGAGGTTAAGTTTAACACATATCACAGCAAAGTACTACAAAATGCATTATCAACCAGCGTCCCTGTGGCTGCAGCATTAACTCCACTCAGGGTCTATACTCGGACGGTTACAACAGCAGCTCTGCTTACGCTTACCTGAAAAAGGGAGCTTTCGGCAGGGATTCGGTTTGTGTAACAGTTGTATTCCAACTTTACAGGTACCATCTCTTCCTTGCAAAGACAACTGGAGATCCAAGAATCCCAGCTTCGGAGAACCACATCTGAAAAGGAAACGCTCCAAAGGAAACTCAGAGAGCAAGAAAATCAGCTACAAGCCATGTCTACCAAGGTACCATACCACCCTGAGAGCACGGTGGCCATCGGTGTTAGGAGCCGGCGGCAGGGAATTTGGGCTTTATGCAACAGTTCCCTTCCTCCTCGACAGGAGCTGCACCTGTGTACTGCAAAACTGAAGTGTAAAATGTTTTCTCTTAAGATTTGCCGTCTGAGTGAAGAACGGGAACATGACGAAATGATGATGGCAATAGAGAAGGAGAACTGTAGTCTTCGACAGGTAAATTTGCTGCAAAGCCACTACAGAAAATCCTGCTACTAGCTGCTTAGTTGTGCTTGTTTTAGATTTGGGGGCCTTTGACACGTAAAACCCTATTCAGTCCAGTAGTTTTAGAGAAAATGCCAAGCAATAACAGTTACCAGTATTGGCAAGGTTGTTAGTCTCCAGACTCTGCCCAGGAAATACAAGAAGCGTTTGGACCAGATATTGGGAAGATGTGGCCAAGCCTGCTCACTTTCTTCCTCGCTAGAACAACTTGATTTATGTATCTCCTCAGGCTGTTACAGAACAAGAATCCAAGCTGGCCGAGCAGAACAAGCTGATCGGTGAGTTACAGGGGACCGTCAGCCAGCTACGGGCAGAGGTTCTGAGCAGCCAGCACCACATCCACAAGCAGCAACAGGCGCAGCAGGAGATCAAGAGCCGAGCCGAGGCACTGCAGCACAGGGAGCTGCAAACCAGAGTGGCACTCGAACGCATCACCAGCAGGGTAAGTGTAGCCTCCCTCACTTCAGACTGCTGCCTCCTTCTTGGGAGATGCTTCAACCATTTCGAGCAGAGAATCTGAAAGCTCAGAGATGTTCTTGGGCAGAAGCACAGCGGGAGATGCATCAGAGCACTGCAGTCCTTTGCTCTCAGGGCCCGGCTTCCCTTTGCAGCCATGAGGCCAGAGGAGCAGGAAACTCAGTCCATTTGCTTCCCAGCTTTTTAGCGTGCAGTTCTTGTGTCACTAACAAAGCAAGCAGGCCCTAAATACCGGAAGCCCTTGAGAAACTCGAGTTCACAACAGATCTCTAGATTTCTAATATCCTTCCACACTCAAAGTAACAGATATCACCTTAAAGCCATGTCCTGCAGGCATACGTGCCTGGTAGCAAGCACAGAGCCCAATACCGGGTAAGGGACTTGGTCCACCCAGAAACACATCATTATCACGGTGAAGCCCAGTCAAACTGACAGTCATTTCACATAAACAGACTTTCCATTTCATCAGCCACTAGCACTTTGTCCAAGTCTGACAGTGTAGTCTCTGTAAATCCATGCAAATGCCAAAGAATTGTGTAAAAAGCCTAAAAACACCTATTTCTTTCCTCTTTTATCAAAAGTTTGAAAGATATCGAAGCAAAATAATTCAGGCTACCTTCAGTACGGCAGGCAGCAAGCCTCCCCAGGCAGAGGTCACGGATGAGGAGGTGCTGGAGGCAATGCAGGTACGTGGCTCTTTCCAACTCTGCTTCCAGCAGCCAGTGAGGGACTGATGAGATAAGAAAACACTTTGCAGTACTGCTGTCCACCTGATGCTTTCCACATCCCTAATTTTCAGAAAATAATTAACGAACGGCTGGAGTTCCATCAGATGCTGAAACAGAAGGGTGTCAAGGTCCCATCGCTCTACAGCATCGACACGTCTAGTCCATCGCCTGCCAGTGCTAAGGGAAGGAGGAAGAGTCCCGCAAGGCACCTTTCAATGCCTGAAAAGCAGCCTTAGCAGCCGAGTCAGAACATGTCACCAACTTCAGGCTCCTGCTCCTTGGGTTTCAGATGGTGACTTACTAACAAATTAAACTCATTTTACTAAAATCAAGTGCTGTGGGAATATCTAATTCAATTGTTTCAGCCAACTCAGAGCACACTGTAAATCACTGGTCTGTAGAAACATTCGATTTCACAGGGAAGCCTGAAGCACTACTAAGGACTACTTGGCTACAAGGAGCTAGAAAACGTTAAGTTACCGTTTTTGCAGTACACAATAGCTGCTTTGCCAAGTTTGTATGGTTACTTGACTGGAAAATTCACCAATGGCACAACAAGTGACGGTGACATATGACGACAAGAACTGTTTTATTTTTCCATTCAATATGCAAGTCCTAACACGTGGACGTATTTGACACAGTATCCGGAAGTTCAGTTAGAGCTCTGTAGAATTTTTAACTGAAAAAAGGCAATCTGTAGGTTGCCCTAGCTTATGGAGAGGTTTGCGTTCATACAGGTAGCAGCCTGGATGTAAAAGTCACCCACAGACTGCAAAAATGAGAACCACTCAAACCGCTTGTATTTTGGAAGGCGTCCCCAACACTCTTCATGTGGGAGTGTGACAGAAAGTGCAGGAGCTGGGCAAGTGTGCTGTGTTCTGGGGAGACAGGGAGCTCCAGCAGCATCAGTGTAAGGCAGCATTAGCCCTCTGAACGGAACTGAACTTCATGAGCGAGAATAAATTCAGTGCTCAATCGACAGTAACCCAACGGGTACACAACAAGGTCACTACAACTGGTATTTCCACAAGGATGGATGACGGCTCTAAAACACACTGGGACACGCAAACCCCTGCAGTCAATTCAACTGACTTCACTTAAAAATGGAAGCTGTGTTAATGCCTGAATACAGAAACCATCACTTTAAAACTCATTCCTCAAGTTCTGATGGCAATTAAATTTTCACGATTACTCCAGATAAGAAAGTAACGTTATGCAGAATGAGATGTTAGCGAAGTAGTTTTGCGTTCTGTCTTCAGTATTGGTACACAGCATGCCACTTTGTTTCAATGCTGTCACCTACTGGTTTTCTCAGTTTAGCTGCCAAAATAATAATCCAGCTGAAACACAGCAGGAAGAAACAGTGATCTTCCAGGAAAACATGGCTGCACTCATTTTATAAATGCTAAAATGTCACAATGAATTTCTCTACCAGTTAATGCACTCTGACTTCCAATACCTTCTCTGCCTTTAAGCTTGCATTTGAAGATGCTGTTATCTCTACCTAGTCAGAACACCGATGACGTTCTATTAAGGCTGAAAGAATGCAATACTCCTTGCCGTAGCTTCACCAAACTTGTAAGTTTTTACATACCAGGCAGGATGCACTGCATCTTTGCTTAAAAAAAACAAACCACCTCACTGTGTACAACTTGCGTTGTTGAATATGGCAAAAAAAAAAAGAAGTATAATTTCTTAGCTTTGATAGCTGCTAACGTATTACAGTCAGAAGAGAGGAAGCTGTGGTTAGGTCAGTTTTTGAAGGATAAAGTACTTTCAGGTTTCCATCTGTGTCCACCACTCGAACCTGCTCCACTACCAGCGGCAGATTCATCGGCTGTACGTTTTGGCTGGGGTTCAAATTCACTGGTCCACAAAGAGCATCAGATTCGTTATCCGAGCCCGAGTCTTCCTTATTTTCCAAGGTCAATCTGTTCAGTTCTGCAATTTTCTGTTAAAAGCAAAATACAGAAAACAAGATCAATTCTACGGCTAAGCCCTCAGAGCAACTCCCAAGTTGCTTCCAAGGTGTGGATCTGGCCAGCCTCTGGAGGAACGTCTGCACGAAAACATTCTGCAGTGGGTTCGAATCAGGAAAGTGAAAGGGATTTTGATGTTCTCACTCCTCTGCTCTCCAGGAGGTCTTGCTCCTTCTATGCGGTTTAATTTTTTGCATTTAACACAGAACTCAGGCTTGGCCAAAGCACGGGATTCTAAGCGAAAAGAGCCTGCTGTAGGATCAGCACCAATGAGACTGCTTTCGGTCCATTTGAAATTGTCTCTGTTACCACCTTGTGTCAGCTACACAAATCAGTTGGCCTTCACCACTGTGTTCTAAAGGTTATGTTAACTGGACAAGAAAAAATACATTTATCTTGCAAAATATTTAACAGCACACTATCCTGTACTCACCATATACCAAGTTTTACTCCTTTCAGTAAGGAAGCTTTTATTAAAGCATGTTGAACAGCATTTAATGAGACTGTCCTGCTAATAATAAACTATCTGAAAGATAATTGTGTAATAATGATAGGACCTAGCAAGCTAGTTGTCAGGCAGGCTGAGGTGAGAAATCTCCCTGAAAGAACTTATTGGCAGCAATTAAAGCCATAAGATCACTAACAACGGGAAGGGATTAAAAGTCAAGCCATAAATTTCCAATTGTGGTAACACAACATTATTTACCCTGGTGAGTTTTGAGGTCTGCCAGTTAAGTCAGGATACAAGAATATAAAAACCTTTTGCGATATGTCAAGAATGGAAGAGTAAGTGAAAGAGAAGGAATAATAACACTACTAAAATAAAAATCAACTTCTGTATTCTTCTCAATACATGTGAGCAATGAAACATTTTGTTAAGAAGCACGCCTAGAAAAGACGGGATTATTTTACTGAACTACTTACCAGAATTAGCATGTCCATGACGTCTTTGCATATCTGTAAACTGGTATCGCTTGTCACTTCCAGAAACAGATCACGGGTCTGTTTTCTAATCTGTAAGAATTTCACAGGTAAAGCAGTAAGGAATCCCAGCACACACAGTCACTTGGCAACATGTCGATACACAGACCGAATGAAAGGCTTTCATTTAGTTCAGCCAGAGGCAAAGTACTGCCTTTCTCTACAAGCCAAAACCCATATTCTTGCCCTTCAGAAAAGCCACCTCTGCAAAGGCAGCCTGGTGCCTTTGGAACAGCCTGCCAGAGCTTTACAGATTCCAAAAGGTAAAAATATAACTCCAAGATCCATCTCAATCTGGCAGTCTAGCAGGGAAGATTCAGGCTTTGAAGATTTATATTTGGAATGCAATCACAAGTTTCACAGAACCACGCGTATCTTTGAATCTGGAGTTAAATATCTCTCAGTAGAAAGAAACACTGTTTAATTCTGATGAACGTATTTCCACTAACAGAGTACCTTTGTTTTCTCGCTATTGGTTATTGGTGGGAAAGAAATCACAACGCCTTCGGCATCCACGAGACATGGATAGTTATCTTTGCCATCCAGTAACTGGAGATACCTGCCAAGAAAAACAAAGCAGCAAAAAGTGAGCAACCGAAACGGCAGCTGGACACAATGGCAGAAAATGGCAACAAAAATGAATGTGTTCCCGAGCTACCATGTAGCAAAAACAGGAGTCCCAGCAGAAACGGTGCTGTGGTGATGCAGCTGAGGAAAGCCACCAGCTGCTGGAAGTGATGGGCCAGAACCACCAGTAACTCACATTTGAATATCCACGCTGTTGAAGTAGACAGACACGCTTCTATAGTCCTTTCAGAGATCCCGCTGCTCAAACAGGAAAACCAGAGTGCGCTGTCTGATTCTTCCAGACAGCTAACTGAATTTTCCCTCTGACCTACTCTGGTGACACACGGTTCTGCCACCACGTACTTGGCACATTTCCCCGGGCCGTATGAGCGAGGGATACGGGCGCTGATCTCTGCATGAGCACTAAACTCCGCTTTATAGTTCATCTCTTACTACGTGCAGATTTACCGCACCTCTGGTGCGTGACGTACACTCCTTTCTTCTTTCCTTGACTTTCAATAACCCAGACCACGTGTGCGAAGTGGGTGAGTGTGCACAGGGACAATATAACGCTTTGTGCATACAGGTGTAGGAGATGTGTTTTCTGACCATGCAAATCAGTTGATGAGTGCTTGAGGGGGAAGGTAATATTTGTTATTCACGTTTGCACCTGTTACTTATGAGGCTATGCATTTTAAAAGAGGCATGTCGTTTTTCTCTGCTGTCTGTGAGTTGCTCAGTGTCACTGGGATGTCTGTAACCCTGGCGTTAAAACGACATCCCTTTTACATCCAACTCTTTGCATCCGCAAAAAGCGCATTGGCCCTAATGTGGTGCTGTTTCCAAAAGCCCGATACTGGGGCTGCATTATAAAACACTTCCATAAATATTAAGTTTCATAAAATAAAGTATTCCCCTTGAAAATATTAGGATTTCAAAAGAGTTTAGAAGCACGTTTCTTCATTCAGTGCAAAACAGACGTACAGCTTTGTTGTTAAAGCCAGATAATAACTGACCTATATTTCACATACTTTCATTTCTAAAAGTTGACAAAGGCAATGTGCTCTTGAAGCTGATAAGAGCTTGTACTGGAACTGTGTTTAAACTTTTTGTGGTGGTCCTCGTTGCATAGGTTTTTTTACAGAATCACGGAATCTTCAGAGTTGGAAGGGACCTCTAGAGATCATCTAGTCCAACTCCCCTGCTAGAGCAGGATTGCCTAAAGCACATCCCTCAGGGCTGCATCCAGGCGGGTCTTGAAAATCTCCAGAGAAGGGGACTCCACACCCTCCCTGGGCAGCCTGTTCCAGTGCTCTGTCACCCTCACCGTAAAGAAGTTTTTCCGTGTATTTGAACGGAACTTCCTATGTTCTAGCTTGTGCCCATTGCCCCTTGTCCTGTCGCTGGGAACCATTGAAAAGAGCCTGGCTCCGTCCTCCTTAAACCCACCCTTTAGGTACTTGTAAACATTAATCAGGTCCCCCCTCAACCTTCTCTTCTCCAGGCTAAAGAGTCCCAGCTCTTTCAGCCTTTCCTCATAAGGGAGGTGCTCCAGTCCCATAATCATCTTGGTTGCCCTACGCTGGACTCGCTCCAGTAGTTCCCTGTCCCTCTTGAACTGGGGAGCCCGAAACTGGACACAGTACTCCAGTTGTAGCCTCACACAGTGCAGAGTTTTGAACCTCAAATAACAGTTTCCCTTCTATTTGCTATTCTAAAAATGTTTATCACCTCTAAGAATAACTCATAAGACAATAATTTGCTCTTGATGCAGCTAGAAGTAACGGAAGGCCCTCATCATCCTTGTTTCACTCCAGGTTACTCTTTACGCATAAATTCAGCCCAGTGTTTTTCATCTCAACTCCTAAAAGCTCGTGCTGGGTTCGTTAGGCCCATCACCGCTACAGAACGTGCTCCATAATACACCTGAGCGCACTTTCTTCAGTGCTGCTTTTCCATACAAGTGTATGTTACCAAAATCTGCCTGAAGAAAAACCGACAAGAGATCAGAATACTGACTTGTGCAACCCAGAAACATTCTGACGCTTCTTCTGCTTCCTCTGCTCCTCAGCTTCTAACTGCAGCTGACGGAGAAGGTCCTTTGCCTTGATCTCCTTTCGACCCAGCGGCGTTATCTGCACCATACGAGGAAAACAAACATTTGAATGTAAGAGTGACTCAGACACCAGGGTTATTAAAACTCTCCTGCAAGCAAGTCAATAATTAAAGCACACTTCTGTATGCCGTCATTCCTAACACCTCATTCAGTACGGAAATACGCTTTCTATTTAACATGGACTACTACGATCACACTGAGTTTAAACCTGTTTTTCTACAGAGTTCCAGAAAGCAAAAGGGAAAAAACTGGAACGGCCCAGTGATGCCGCTGGCCCTACCTTCAGTTCATCAGGAGGCTGAACATCATACAGCAGAGGACCTTTGATCAACTGCAAGTCGTGGGTGGCAATTGTGGCTGCTGTCCGCTTCTCGCAGATGTCTTCGTGCAGTTTAGTCTAAAAGAAAGAATGCCATCAAAATATACCAAAAATATAATGATTTATTCCTCCTAGGGTTCAGATTCTTCTATATTTAATGTTTGTAGCATTATGAGCTACTTGACTAACTCTTTTACAATAAATGGAGCTCTTCTCTTCACCTGCAGAACAATTTTACCTGAATTATAACCCAAACGTAAAGGCCGTGAGGCACAGCACACGATGTGTTTCTCAACTGGGAGATAAACAGTTTTAAATCAGACAACAATCACAAATACGTGAGTCTTGTAACCTGAAAGAAGCCAACACCTGCCATCTCCTGGACAGGCAAGCAGCATGCTGGGGAAAGCCTGTGGTTACCGTACCCGGGTTGGAAGGTTTGGCATGCAAGAGCGTTTTAGCTCAGATGAGGGAACCTGGGGCCAAACCAGGGTACTTCTAACGTGGGCACAGGTTTATTAACAGTTCTCAACAGGTTCCACAGCACTAACAAGCTGTCGTTACAGAGGCAACGCAGATGCACATGCGTTCATCGCCCTCTCATGGCAATATCTGAGCTCCTATTAGCTCCTTCAGGAAAACCAGTTTTGCTTATTGCAGACTGAGGAGACAGCACGTCACCCCACCGTACTCTCACCGCCTGCTAGATGACAAGCTCGCCCTAAATTTCAGAAACTTATCTGCTGGAAGGAGTCTAGAATGGTCCATTTCCAACTCTGCTAGCAAGGTTCCCATTGCAAACGAGTAACACAAGACTGCAGCGCTTACCTGCGCGGTCAGGAACCTCTTCAGAGCGTTTCCCGGCTTCAAGTTGACTCCCTTCAGCACGCAGCACACAATGAAAGGTCGAACATCTTTGATGCCTGGGGTCGCTTTAACCACCAAGGGCACTGGGTTTTCGGAGATATGCAGGACCTTCACCAGCAGCTTGCTTGCCTCCTCCAGCTCGTCCTGCTCGCCGTCCCTGCCATCTTTCTTTTGCTGCTTCTCCCTCTTCTTCTTCCTGGCCTCCTCTCTGGCACTCTCGGCCTTCCCCTTCCCACGGCCGCCGGCCCGCAGGTATTCCAGGATGGCCTTCACCTGGCAGCCGTTGACCATCTTCTCCAGCCGCTTGTCCTTCAGCTGGTTGCCCCTGAAGTTGGCCTCCTTCAGGCGGGGGCAGTCGGCCAGGGCAGCGGGCAGCTCCCGCAGCTGGTTGTTGCCCACGTCCAGGCTCTGGAGGAGACAGAGAGACGGGGATCAGCGGCGGGGACGCGGCTCGGGGCGGGGGGCGTCGGGGCGGCTCCCACCTTGAGGGCCGGCAGGGCGGCGATGTCGGCCCCCAGCTCCTCCACCTCGTTGTCGGCGGCCTCCAGCCGGCTGAGGAGAGGGAAGGGCCCGCCGGGGAGGGCGGCCCCACCGCCAGCGGGGGGCAAGAGCCCGCCGGGCAGCGCCCGCAGGCGGTTCCCGGAGAGCAGCAGCGCCTGGAGCTGCGGGGCGGCGCGGGCCAGCCCCGGGCCCAGCTCCCGCAGCCGGTTCCCGCTCAGGTTGAGGCTGCGCAGCTGCGGGAAGGCCGGGGCCGCCGCCGCCTCCTCCTCCGCCGGCCCCGCGCCCCCCAGCGCGGCGGGCAGCGCCTCCAGGCCGTTCCCGGAGAGGTCGAGGAGGCGGAGGGCCGGCAGCGGCCCGCCCAGCCCCGCGCCCAGCCCGGCGGGGCCCAGCGCGTTGCCCCGCAGCACCAGCGTGTGGAGAGCGGGCAGGGCGGCGGCCAGCCCTGGGCCCAGCTCCCGCAGCGCCGCGCACCCGCTCAGCTCCAGCGACTGCAGCAGCGGCAGCGCCAGCAGCGCCGCCGGCAGCCGCCCGCCGCCCGCCGCCACCCGCTCCGCCACCGCCGCGCCCGACAGCGACAGCTCCCGCCGCCGCTCCCGCCCCGCCGCCTCCAGCTCCGGCCAGGCCGCCGCCGCCATGGCGCTCCCCGGCCCGCCCGCCGCCGCGCAAGGCCCGCCCCGGCCCGCCCCGCCGCCGCCCCGGGATGCGCAGGGAGCGGGGACCCACCGCCATCCCGCCTCCACCGGGAATAAACCGGGGGCCGGGCCGCGATCCGCTCTGCCCGATGGCTCAGAAAGCGACACCCTTAAAGGCAGAAACCCGGGGGTGGCATCACGGGACATTCAGACAGAGCGCCGTGCTGCCCTGGCCTCGCCTCCGCAGCCGCGATTTCTCCCCACCCTGCACAGATTTCTGCTCTAACAGCTTGAAAACGCAGAGGTGCCACCCAAACTCGCTAAACAATTTTATTAAATAAGTGCAATAAAAATAATATACGTGTTTAACATCTGTGACTTTCTCTTGTAATGCTAGCAATAAAATCTCTAGGATTTAAATACCTTATCTGCTTATCCAGTACTTAGGAACCGTATAATCTATATAAATGCTCTCTCGAGGTGATGGAAGTCCTAGTGGTCGCTGGAGACGAGATGGATTCTGGTGCGCAGGGACATTGGCCACTCTTGAGGTGTCTCTGCAGTTTAGACGGATGAAAACAACTTGGTTGACATTCAGGTACAGGATGGAAAAAGAAATCAGACATAAAAAAGCCCATGAGAGAAGGATGACAGTCTGTTCTTTCTTTAATAACGATGTGCCGACATTGCTGATTGAAGTTTTACAGTCCAACGGCTTGGAGAACTTTTTTCCATTAGCCAGACCTGCACCTGCACAACAGATTTGCTCCAGAACGTTTCACTCCAGACTCCAGCGCAGAGGGACAAACCTCACTGTGTTTTTCACACCAGTGTTTATTTTGCCACTGTAGAAAACATGTTGTTTATTAAGTGAAAGGAAGCAGCACAGTGAGCTCATCCTTTAAAAATGACAGCTGGTACTACTGCGCTCAAAGAAGGTCCTTCCACATCCTAAAAAAGTTTCCATTTTCTCACTTCTAAATTGTTTCCAATTCATACCATTGAGTACCATAGAATCATAGAATTGTCAGGGTTGGAAGGGACCTTAAAGATCAGCTCGTTCCAACCCCCTGCCCTGGGCAGGGACACCTCCCACTAGATCAGGTTGCTCAGAGCCCCGTCCAGCCTGGCCTTAAAAACTTCCAGGGATGGGGCTTCCACCACCTCTCTGGGCACCCTGTTCCAGTGTCTCACCACCCTCATGGTGAAGAACTCTTCCTAATGACCACTCTGAATCGTCCCATCTCTAGTTTTAATCCATTCCCTCTAGTCCTACCATTACCCGACATCCTAAAAAGTCCCTCCCCAGCTTTCCTGTAGGCCCCCTTAGTTAAATATTATCTTTATACCTCACTTTAGAAGTTTTTTTTTAGTCTAAAGATACCCAGCAATCTCACTGAATGTTATGCACACTAAAATACTTAACTGATTTCTCTAAAATGTTGCTAAAAAGCTATCCTGGATTTGAAAAAAAATTAAAGCCCTAAGATGCAACGCGGTGTGCCCAAGCCTATGCTTTTTTCTTTTAAAAGCTGACAAAAGGCTCTGTAATGCACTTCTCTGGAGCTCACCTAATTCCTGCTCCTTGGGCAGGTGAGGTGGGTGGGACGGAGAGGGAAGAGGCGGGAATCTCCTACATGACAACTTCTTGCAGTGAAGAAGCTGCAGAGTTATTGCACGGGTCCCTGCGGTGTAATTACTGCGCTTTGCGCCAGAGCGGAGAGAAAAGCAGCGACTGCGCTCACTCCGCGGCCGCAGCACGGCGTCCTCCTGCACAGGGTGGGGAACAGGAGCTGCCCAAGGGAAAACGCCTCCCAGGAGACGGTCTGAAACAAGTCTTACACAGCTCCCAACCTTTCTGCTCTGCAGGTCCGTCAGCACTGGGAAATACGACCCCCACTATAATTAATAGCGTTTGTGGGGTCTTGGGGTTGGGGCTTGTTTGGTTGTTTTGGTTTGTTTGGTCGTTTTGTTTTTTTAATCAAGTGTTAATTTTTTTATTTTTAAAAAAACCCCATGTTTTAAAAGGTTGTCCTGTAATGTTATAAAATAGAAAGCACACATCCTGCTCCATGCGGGATTTAACTGATTAAGTACACTTCACTTGACTGGCTTTAAAAGCCATGGCTGAGGAGCAACGCAGAGCTGCATTTACCAATTCAACATACGTACTAGATTGGCCAACCCAAAATACATGGAGGACCTTTGCAAATGGGGTTTTTGCATTAAATTCACACAATGTAAAGCTCACAGTTCTATGTCCAAAAGGCAAAAATGCTCTGGGCAGCAGCTCATGAGCCTGCAGTCCATTGCACATGCCAATCTCTTAGTGAAATCAACAGTGATTTTCTTGCATAAGGAATCAGGTTCTCAAATAGAAGCCTGCGTCACTAAAGTAGAAATAAAAATACATATATATTTGTTAATATATAGATATATTCCTAACATATGTATATTTATTAATATATATATTTGGAGGAGTTAAAGGAACGATTTATATAAAGACTTTCAAAATACAAGTGCACCAATCTACCCGTAAAATTCCGAAGCTTGTAGACAGGCTGCACGCAAACTATAAAAACTGCGTATTACAAAATCAGTGCTGTATATACAAAACAATACCGCAAATCCACTCCATGGTAGCAAAAACCTCAACCCCCAAAACTCCTGCTTCTATTACCATGCTCACTCATTCTTGTACCTGTGGTGGACATCGACATGGGACCAATTAATTCTGCCCTGGAAAGCAATTGCCTGAACGTTACAAGTAGAAATGGGCGGATTGTTGCTTTAGGTACAAAGCTTCATACATTGTGTCTTAACAGAATTTTTTCTCTTTGAAGCTATTAAATGGTCACATGCTGTAGTCTACGGATGTTTATTTTAATCATGATCTAACTAGAGAAACTCAGCATTAGAGCTGGATTTAGAAGCGAGCTGAGAGAACTACACTAGACCAGGAAAAAAGGTCTAAATTTATTAATTCAAGCTTTTCAGGGCCCCACTAAGATTTTTTTTCCCTTTCTTTAAGGGGCCATATCTTGGGGATATATTTCAGAATTAACTGTGAGATTTTAAAGCACACCTTTAATTTTTCCAGTAGCTCCATCGATACACGCTCTTATTACGTACCAAATGGGGCTCTTGCGGTTTGGCTTAATCCTCTTGTCAAGCGGACTAATAAGGCACTTGGTGCACAGCGAGAGAGGCCGCGCCAACAGCTATTTCATGTTACGTCCTACGCAATGGCATGTCATGCGGCAATAGCCAGCCAGCCCTTAAGCTTTTTTATTTGGTGCTAATTCTCGGCGTTGAGTAGCGCTTTGGGTACTGCTCTACTGCCTTTAGAACCCTAAACCTGAAATATGTGCAGAGGCCACAGCAAAACCACTTCTCACCCTGCCTGGCTTGCGTTACTCCTAGAGCCTCGGCGGACCCAGGGAAGAGACATCTATTTCACTCAACATTATTAACGTGCTTGGACTCATAAAATTACAGACACCGGGATTAGAAAGGAGAGCAAAGTTATCCATCAAAATAATGTTTCTAAGCGTTTTAAAAACGAGTGGAAACGTTTTATAACAGTCCTGATCCAATTCCTTTCCTCGCAGGGTCAACTAGAGCTTTCAGCTGACTTACCAGTGTTCAAGGACATCAGTCAGTTTTAGGAAAAAGTACAGTTCCCATTTCCAATAAAGGAACAAAGAGCCTAGCACAAATAAATGGACTTGTAAGCTTTCATAAACGCTACAAATTTGCCCCGTTTTAGCTGACAACGTTTATCATGACAAATAGAGGGAAGAACAAGGCAGCTGCTGGAAACACTAATAGTGTTTTTCTTACTACGAAAAGACAGGAGATCCTGGCACAGGGGCCAAACTAATCACCAAAGAACAGCATGAGTCTTTGACTTACTTCATTATACTTGAGGAGTGGAAAAAGCTTTCCAATTCCTGACCCTACTCGTAAACCTGCCCTAATGAAACAAATAAACCCACACTATAGGATTTGCAGCGGAAAACACAAACCCCAGGGCTTTCCTCGCCTACATTGCAATTGCTCTTTTCTTTTTTTTTTTCCTTCTAGCAAACACGTGAGGAAGAATTTGTGTTATGGAATTGTTACTTTACCCATTAATTGGTTCAAGAGTCTGTCTATACAGGATCATACAGGTCTTTCAGATAACCGAGACACATGTTCCTACAGCCTGACATGAATTTCCTTCTACACGCGCATGCATTTTTCGTTTCACCTTATGGCAGCTGCACATCCTAGCAGATGAAAGGCATTGCTGAGGTACCAACATCACCGCCACATCAAAGGAACCTGTGTGACTGCATCGAGCCTGGTTTGCTCATTGCATATCCAGATTTCCAATGGTGTTTCCTCAAGTCTCATTACGATGAATTCTCTGTAAATGCACTGCTGTAACGCAGGAATCCACCCAGGTGGCCTGTCTCCCAGCCAGCCACTGCACACAGTTTGACTCGCGACCTGATTGTCTACAACTGTCTGATGGCAAGACAAACTAAAATTATTGACACTATTACTTTCAGCATGTTATGAAGTCAATTTTGGCAGAAAACTATCAGCAATATATTCTGCAATTATTACATTGAAGTGACTAACTGGTAAAGTCAGCTAACACAGGTATTACTTCCCAAGCTTTCAGAATATATAATTGCAAACAAGTGTCACACTTGGATCAAAACAACAAGTGCTTTTCAGCTCTGTCCTGAAAGCTTGGTAGGTTTTTTGCTCTTCCCCAAAAGAAAGCCAAAACACAAATGACTGTGGCTTTTGGATCTTAAGGAAATTCCTTACTGGATCTCAAAACCAGACTGTTAGAACCACAGCCCCAGAGCGATCCCACAACCAGGGCACAGCTCTGCTGACTGTAACAGCAGCTACAGCGTGGCCATGTCACCTCCATACTCCTTGGGGAGTTTTTCCAGTATGAGGAACCAGTCAAAGACCAATGCACGGCCTTCCTTGTGCTGTAGAGGGAATGCGGCAGGCTAGATCTGTCCCAGAACATTTGCGTATTTCTAACACGCGCATTTCTAGGAGCAAACCACAGTGCTGCACAGACAGGTGACACAGACATTATCAGACGAGGCAAGTACTGCTCAAGGCTGACAAACAGCCCCATGCAGTCAAACGAAAAAGATGACATGAATTGCCCACAATTTTTAAATAACTATTAACAACTATACGCCCAGTTATTAAGACAAAGGAAAAAATACTTGTCCTGTCATCGCTTTGAGTATGTTTTGCCAGTGCTTTTATTTGGGCCCCCTCTCAGGGTTGGGATCCTGCTTCCTATAGAGGGAGGTCGAGCTTTGGCTCCTGAAGGACCCGGTCTCCTTAAATACTGGCCACCTATTTTGCCTGTGAAGAGAAAATACAGATCATTATTCAAGCACATCTAGTCCCAGTCTTGAATTTTATCTACCATTTTCATTCTCAAGATATATTAAGTCTAAATGACCGATACCAGCAACTAAAAGTTGGCAGCATTCAGGCTGAGGTGCGTCTCATACCAGCAGCGGTAGAACTAAATAGTCAGGGTTCCCCTTCCTATGTCTCGGAAATCGGTCCGGAGTTTTAGCTTTAGCCAGGCAGGATTTCAGCTCCTCCTGACTATGCTTCCAAATTCTAAGCAGCGGCTAACTATCTAGTATTCTCATTAGCAAGCAGGAATAGCAAGGCCGAAGACAGACAGACAGACAGATGTGATTGTAGGTCCAGTTGAAGACTGTAAACTGTTGAGTTTCACCGCATTCACTTGTGACAGCTGAAAGAGACAGTTCAACAGCTCTTTCCAGGAACTTGGAGTAGTTGTGAAACACAGATATGAGCAAGTACCAAACAGAGGAGCTTAACTCTAGCAACGACGTGAACACGCAGCAGACTAATGAACCCTGAAAAAAGTCCGAAAGAGGAATGGGTTTGGATGTTACTGGCCAAAAGAGTTTTGGTGCTGCAGGCAGTGCAAGTAGCTTGTTTGCTTAACTTCTGTGTTCAGGAAATAAAAGGATTTTGCATGTGCTTCATAAATAAATAAATAAAGACAACAGTTAAAGAAACACCTGACATCAGCATCAATTTCTCTTTGCTGGTGAAAAAGCTGCACAATCATAAATTCTGCCTAGCTCCTGAGTCTGAATTGAAAAGGAAAAGCAGTACACAGCACTAACTATTCCATTCCTCTTGTAATTAGGATTAGATTAGCATCCTCTGATTGGACATTAAGAGCTAAATCAGGCTCTCGGTTCTCTGTGTCAGCGCTCAGGAGCTTTCCAGAATGTTAACTGTTTTGTATCATCGCTGATTGTTCTGTTCACAGTCATACAGAAACAAGACTGAACTGATCAAATTATCAAATCTGCCAGTCCCCCCAATCAACTGAGCTAATGCCCTCATTCCGAAATCACTGTTACGGGACGGTTTTGAGAATTTGCTCCCCAAGTATACTGTAGTCTGTACCAGCAGAAGAAATACCCGTTAGGTTACACAAATGCAGAAAGTGTGTTGAACAAGCAATTAAGAGCCCTCTTGCTTTCAAGGATGAAATACTTTTCTTAAGTAAAGGCAACAGAGTAAAACCCATAATCATCATTATCATAAAATAGTGTCTTACCAGGTTGCACCAGAAGAGTTTTATTTATTGTGGATAACGTCCGTTGATTCATTTTACAGCCATCGTTGCCCATTAGGTGAGACTTCCAGGCCTAAAGCCAGTTAAAAAGAAGGGATATCACAAAACCAGCAAAATTAGCCGATCTTTTATCTATGTATACACATATACTTTTTAAAACACTGGGAAAATGAGAGCTGTAAATAGATTTTATAGCAATAGCATTTTAATCTGTTCACTCATAAAGGCATGAACACCTTAGGACTTAACAAGTGGAATAGAAATTAATATATCGATTTTTTAAATATAACTTAAAAGGTACATCACAATAAAAAAAAAATCCATTCAGACGCTAGAAATTAAAAGCAAGTGACATTCATTTTGCTTTTTAAATTTTCTTAATTAACAACTGAGTTCAAATCAGGAAAACACAATGTACAAATAACACAGAAAATCTTTTCAACTATACATTAAACTGAAAAAGCGTGGGCATGACTACGACGTTATGGTAATAGTTAAGGCGTTCAGCAACCTGAAGGAGCAGGAGCTGCTATTACAAGAAAACATGACAGCTTCTTCAAACTAGAAGCTACGTGAAGTCTCTTACAAGAATAATTTGTGCAGAAGCAAGAAAAAAAAATAATCCTCAAATCCAAACAACACATACATTTCTCAACAAACCTTTCAGACTTGGTTACAATATTTTCTGAGCTCCTCACGCTGGGCAAAGTAAAAAGGATTTGGAAAAAACTTCATTTTGAGAATACTCAACGTCCCATTGCAAGGGAGAAAATGACAGAGATTACACGTCAGCCATTGACATTTCACTGGATCTAATACTCAGTACGGAGTTGTTGGCTGCCTCCTGGACAGACTTTTTCAGAAGATTAAATAATACACAGAACTACTTGAATATGATCATAAGGTAGTGTTAGTTGATTCATACAAAAGACGGAAACAGATATTTTAAGTATTTTTCTGAACAAATCACTTTTTATATAATACCAACATATATTTCCAATTGCCAAAAGCACATTTTGGAGCTGGCACGTCAGAGATTTCATAGCATTAGGCAGTCACAGGGAACAGCGTGTAGCAAGTAGAGAGAGGCCATCCCAACTCTCGTGACCATTATAACAGTTCTTGCTTAATTTCTTCATGTCAATTTTTTCTTATACCCAAAATCCACATCATCTTAATCCTGGATGCCCTGTTGGATGTGCCCAGTCTTGCTGCAGTATTTTAAGCTGCAACATGTCAGCCCTAGGGTTTGGAGTGCCAAGTGAACTCACAGACTCTGGTAGCAGTTGGGAATCTGGAAAGCTGGCAGGTGTACATCTGCCTCTGAAGGAGGAGAAAGGCTGACACCGAGCAGCCTGTAGCCCTGTGGTTCCCATATACACCCTTGAGGGTAGAAGACCCAGGTTCAAAGATGGTCCCCAGCGTGTGGGACAGACACTACAGACCCCGGGCAATAATCCAGGCAAGTTCTTAAATCGTTGGGCATAAGCCAGTGTTGGAAGAGGACACGAATTCAGTCCCAGTGACATAACAACATCAGACCAATCTAGAAGGCAGTCTTACCTCCTCTCCCGCTGGAAAGTTGTCATGGCACAATGGGCAATGGTTTGCCACATTTTCTGGTTTGGCAGCTGAAATTATTAGAAAAAATAACATAAGAATAGCAAAGACAAGGTAATTTCAAGTACAAGAGAACTTGCACAACGAAGAGCATAAAACTATCCCGGGGCTAAGCCAGCTCCTACCCTTTTAACTGCTCTCCAAAAAGCCCCATGTTTAATCATCTACATCGAAACAAGATCAAAAGGAATGACAGGGCTTAATCCACAAGGATGTGGTTTCTGTTCTCTTCACTTGTCCTCCCCACAGTGCATTCATAGAAGTGAAGCATTTCAAGCACTGGGAAACTCAGGCACTTATTCCAGAAGTGTTGCATCCTGAGGATTTACTTCCACGTCTAAATCCACAGTGCAGTACCTCAATAGAAGTGCTCTGACTTCCCAAAGACACACAGTATTTAAAAGTCTGACTGACCTGACTCTTGAAATTCAACCTTCCCGTTCAAAACTACTCACGATTGCAAGTCTTGCTCTTAATATGTTTGGGCAACTCATCTTTTGGAAGGGCCTCACTGCATCGTTGACATCTTCCAAAGCTGTCCTTTTTATCACAATCAGTCAACAAGTGCTCTGTCAGGCTTGCTATTTCCACCACCTGCAACAGAGCAAGAGGTACCCAAGAAGATTTGTACTGTACCGAGTAAATAAGGATAGTATTTCAAAAACTGATTATGTGATTTTTTGGAAGTTAAATCTCGCTTTCCAAAATGACAAAGGGAAAATGAAATTTTAATCCCATTATTAATACAATTTATAATGCTGCTCTTTTCAAAAAGCACTACCCAAGATCACACAGTTGTGTTCAGAATTCATCTACGTTGGCATTAAATATCTTATAGCACCTTAAAACCAGAATAACAACAGTTAACGTCTTGTAGTATCTCTAGAAAGTTTATGTCTAACCTGTTTGCAGTGCTCACATCTGGTCAACATAGGGCAGTGTTTCCAGTAATGGAGATCCAGTCCTTCCTCTGTGAAGGATTCGTTCCTTTCACCACAAAAAATACATAAGCTAGGAAAAAAAATACAAATATCACTAACATCACAGAGTGAAATGGATCAACCCTGTTTCTTCTCTTAGGAACTATTCTGAAAAATAGCTATCATCTTGGTACACCTTATTTTCCCTATATAGTGCTGACCTTAGGATAGAGCGTGAACAGACACTATTATATAATTTATGGTAAATGCAACTACAAAGCATTTGTTCATACAGAAAGACATAATTCTACAAAAGCACGGAGAACAGCTTGCTGAGACTGGCTTTCATGGCTCCAGATTTTTCAAATGCTTTCTCTACAACCTTGTCCTGCAATACACGTGGAAGCTGCAATATGTCTTTGCCTTATTTTATACCGGCAGCTGAACATTAAACTCTGGCAATTTCTTATCCCACAAGCCACGGCTCAGAAAACAAGTTCAAGGCCACGCTATCCAAGAACTTAAAAAAATCAACATCTAGGATTGCCTGCTGATATTTCGAAATCTGTTAGAAAAGACTTTATTTTTCATTCTTTAAATGCTGAAGGTATTAGCTTTGATCTACTGGAAAAATTTTATTGACGTTATTCGCTTGCAGGTTATACTAAGTGCTTAAGGTGATTAGAAGCTGCTCATCTAACTTACTTATCCAAGTAATTTGCAACAGAGTAATGATCATCTGGAATCTCCGCTGCTGCAGTCTGTGGGCTTTCATTTACCTGGTAATCTGTAAAAAGAGAACTATTAAAACCAAGATCACATTTTAATTTGTTTTTGTGCATGCTTAGAAACACTGCTTCTCTGGATCTTAACAGCAAAAAGTCCTAACAGAAGCGTACCATTGCCATATTGGTAAACAAGCACCGACAGACAACATACCTGGAGGCAGCTGGGAAGCTATTGCTTGAGTCATCTACACCAGTAAAATATTTTAGTGGGTATTTTTACTTGTAGTAGATGATCTACCTCAGGTTGGGGAGAAATCTAAAGCTGTTTCAAGCCAAGACATACTCAATTCTTAGGAGAAATTAACTGGTTATCTGATGGCAAATTTTCTTCCGTGAATGTAATGGTTACCTCAGCCAATCTGAAGCACTCTGGCATGTCTTGAACTGAGATAATTCAATAATCCACTAAGCATCTACAGCGTTTCAAAGACATCTTGAAATATTTCTACTTTCCTTAATACTATTCGAAATTACCTACCTTGATACTTTGGCTTCTGAAAATCAGATTCTTTCTCCTATCGAACAAAGAAATTTAAGTCAGAAATTTGCTTAATGACAGCGATGCTCGCCAGGGAGAAAGAGAACAGATTACATCCCAATTTTTCTCTGGAATTAAAAGCTTAGAAGCAGAGCCAATGCATTACAACGTTTGTGCCTCTGGTCCTACAGCAAATCTCTCAGGCATCGAGACAGAGATCTTCTGAGGGTGGAAAACAGCCCTATTTCCTGGCACGGGAGCAGCTGACTGCTGTTCTAAGGTTCAGATATGAAACTTCATGGAAGCGCAGCACAGTGTGCTTCCGGGGGCCTTGACGCACTCAGTACAGCTCCTATACTCTAGCTGACCCAGAAACACTTCGACGTGTAGAAACACTCTCACATTTACCTTAAGAAAGACAAAGCTGTTATAAAAAAGAATCCAAATTCTATACTCTGTTAGGAAAAACAACGCCCAGATTTTAAGCTAGACTGCTGAGGGTGACACTCAGTTAGTGTATGTCATGGAGTCTCTCTCTCTCTTTCTTTTTTCCCCCCCTTTTTCTTTTTTTTTATTTTTTGTTGAGAAACAGTAATGTTAATTATCTAAGCCTGTGATGCCTGAGGAAAAAACAGATTTAAAAAAATAAAAATCAAAACCAAAACACCCTAACCTTTCCAGCTTGAACAACTTCTTGCATCTCCGTTAGAGCTGCCAGCTGTCCTTGCAGAACTTTTGTTTCTTCCTTCTTCTGTTTCTCTGTTTCTTTTGTTGCTGCCTTTTTCTGCATCTGTCAAGAAATACTCTTTCAATTACAAAAGTTTTTGAACCATCTGTAATATAGCAGAGATTCCAAAGCACATCAGCATAGAATAAATATCCTGCTCGCTTAAATGATTGGTCTGTTACAGTAAAACGCCTCCGTCCTCCCAAACTCCTCTGTACTAACCTGAAAGAAACACACACCACTTCCTCTGCGATTACTGCTTCCAAGGCTAGCCAGCATAAAATGGTATTTTCCAAAATGATTGTGTATTATTTCAGAAGTACCATCTCCGTATTCTTTGTAGGCTTTATTTGGAAGAGTGTGCATATGTAATAAACCGAACACCAGCTTTTCACACTAAGTAATGTTAACAACACACCTTAAGATACTCTGCTACGTGTGTCATTCCACGTCTACAGCTATGAAATCTTACGTTGCTCAGTGGAATGCAATGTTTAAAGTAGCTACATGTGTTCTAGTATCTTATTACGTACCTTAATTTCAGCTTCAGAAAGTTTACCATCTATTTTAGTAAATCCATCAAAGAGTGTTTTATAGAGAACAGTCTTGCGAATGCTGGCATCATCGGGAGGAAGATATTCCAGTATAGCAGTCCTGTGCTTCTTGTACATATCAAAGATAATCCGCAACGCTACATCACGAACTTCATAAACTCTGTGTTCCAAAGCTCCCGTTGCAAACTGAAAAGAAAAAAACAAAATTATGCCTCTCGTTTCCCATGGGTTTTTTAAGGACTTAGTTATTAGTCTTTGACAATTATTTCACTGCAGCGGGAAAAATCTTTACACAGACAGGTTTTTCCAAATGCTTTTTGACCCAGTGATTCTTTCTTTCTGTATTGGCATCTTGCTTCCTCTTAAAGTTGTGTGTTGCACCTCCAAGAGGCTCATAAATTCTCTTTAGTAATTCACGAAGCACTCCAAAACAGACAGACAGGCCTTAATAAAACAGCAACAAAAAAAAGGCTCCGTGTGCTGTAAACTCAGACTCCTACCTTCATGACATTGCCGACAGTAAACCCAGAGTTTTCTGTTCCCATGTCTTTCAAGAGGCATTCCACTAATTCCACTTGACTCATTGCTAGATGTGTTGGGGAGTTCGGTTTTAACGGTTGAACCAAATGAACTGGAACAATCTGAAGAGGTTTAACTTCACTACACAGTGCCATTTCCTACAAACATACAGAGAGCCAGGGTGCATTTAGGAATGCTAAATGAGGAAAGGTAACTGTCTTTGCAAAGTAGAGTTATTCTAAGTTACTTACAACAAGTTAAGTAAAATGAAATAAACCTTCTATAAGAAGTAGCTGCTGCTTTATTACTTTAGCAGCCAGCAGTTGCTTCCAAAGGCTTTAAGGAGAAGATTATACAGATGTTTGGTCTTGCTTTTGGCGTCCGAGAGAAAGCTACCGAGAAATGGATAAAATCTTCAGACATACTCAGATGAGCTATACAACTGGACTGTAAGAAATATTTCAAGAACTCCACCTCAAACTGAACTGTATGAGGAGGAGGTAGATGAGAAGTGTCACAAAGGATACAAAGTCTTGACAATGCATCAAGATGGATTTCAGAGTGCTTCAGAAGACATATGCCATCTTAGAATTTCTCATTGTATATTGCAAAGAACCCTAAGGGCTAAATTCTGCTGTTATTCAAAGCTCAATGTTTATTTCTTTGCAGGCAGCAGAATGTTTAACAACCGAAAGCAGCCCTCCTCCCCGCTCCTGTCAGCAGACAGACACTCAAGCAGATGATGGTGTCCCACGGTCCCTCCTCCTGAGGGCCAGATGCAGTTCAGTTGTAACCGGGCTGGCTGGTCTGCTTTGGGTACACTTATTTCTAGAAGTACATGGCACCTTCCCTAGGGAGCTGCTTATTCTGGCAGTGCATCGTCTATTAACAGCCACACAAAATAAACACATTTTCCTTCTCCGCAGGCCATGTCCTGTCTACAAAAATACATTTGTAACCATGTTCTGATTTCCTTTCTCATTCAATTACAAAATCTATTATAAACAAGCCAAGCAGTAGTAATAAAGTAACCTGTCACCTTTGGGGTCCCAGTAACACACCAGATCATTTCACACAATAACCCTGTTAAAATTTTAGTTCCGTCTACAGTGAAAGGAAAGTCTTTTCCCTCCACGTGTGGATGCAAGCAAGGGTAAGCAACCCAGAGCCAGTAACTCACTGGGGACTGAATTAACACATTTCCACGCAGAACTACTGTTCTTTTTTTCTAAATTCTACTGGAAAACAGAGCCCGTAATCCTCTAGCAGCTATTCACAGCTGCTCCGTGTCAGCATTGAGCAAGGAATGGCCTGCATATTTAAAAACGGACATCTTCTTTATGGCTTTTCCTAAGTTGACTGTCAAAAACGCAACCAAATCGCAACCCAGCTGAGGAGTATGCTGTACCTTCTTGCTCTTGGCTCTGCAGATCACTTGCAACTAAGAAGAAGAACACAAGAGTTACACCTTTCCTGCATCTGCAGCAGCTGCTGACACCCCACACTGTCCCCACAACAAAGGTGACAACACACTGCTAGAAAAAACACTGCAAAGATACCAAGTTGGTGCTACCACTTTGCCTGCCATATAATGCATAATCCTTTACAGCAGCAAACTCTGGACTTGAAAACAAGCCTGATTAGGCGTTATCCACCTGTAAGCTCTGTGACACTCTTAATGCAAATCAAACCGTAATTTGAAGAGAAACACCTACCTGAATAAAGTTAGAAGCCAGAAGGCGAAGACGGGATGAAGAGTCTCCTGTTCTAGAAAGCAAATTTGGAAGCGTTTTTTCCACACAATGAGAAGTTTCTAGTTTTCCTAGTTTATGTTTTGGTATATATTGTGTAATGATCATTTTTAAAAGTTTCAGGGAAGCTTGAAAAACCTAAGTTAAAAAGAAAAAGGAATCACTGAATAAAAACACCACACAGATGCCTGTTTTCAGACAATATTGTAAAATCTTTTCTGTAGTTCAGAATTACAGTAACACTCTTAATGGAAGCTACTTCAGATACATGTTTTCCAGAAAACATGTCGCTAGGGCTTAGGTGAAAAGGCTTCAGAATTTGTTTTATAAAGGGTAACACAGCTCTTGATTTTTTTTATTTTCTTCTTCTTTAAGGCTTATTTGAAGCCTAAGTCTCCTTAGGCTACCTGTAGACCCTCAAGTTGGAAACTAAAAGTTACTTCATTACCGAATTTCAACTTTAAAAGAAAACAAAAACAAAAACCACAAGGCTCAATCGCACTACACATTTACTGCATCAGCAGTTGTTTCTCAAGCTCATTACTCAGCCCAGGACAGAATTTTCCATGCTGCTGAATGCCAGACATTGCCCAGTCCTTGATCCTAACTAAAAGCTGACATTCCAGTTGGTTTGGGGCTTCTTTTGTTTTGTGTTTTTTTTTTTTTTTTAAAAAAAACCAAACTTACTCAATAGTTTTACAAACTATTTGTTCAAAGTATCTTAACCACATGGTTCTATAAGTTTGGCTGCTCGTTCTTCACCAAAGCGTTTCTTATGAAACATATCACAACTTACTGAAGACACTATGTCTTTGATGGCTCTCCTCACAAGAAAAACGGCAGCCCTCAGCATGTTCTTTAAATCATCCTTTGGAGTGTTTACTGATATTTCCACCAGCTTCTTATATACAGCTAGTAACGCATCTTCTCGATACGACCAAGTTTTGGAATATGCTCCTGAAACCTGAACACAGAACAAGTTTAACTCTTAAAAAGTCAATACTGATATTTCATTATTCATTCAACATTTGTATACAGAAACAACCTCAAAAGAACATATGAGCTTAAGCATGAAATCCCTAGGTGTTTCCTGCAGGAATCTGGCATTTATTAAAAGAGTCTCCTCCTTCTGCACATTTTTTTTAAAAAGGATGAGTAAAATGGATTAACAAGTCAGGCTCAAGGAACCATTTCAGACACAGTAACGGTTTCTCTCCTTACAAAAGACCATTCACAGTGGCAAGTTATGGGTATTCTGGTACGATCTGTATGCTAAAGCAGTCTACCAGACGCTATGAGCTTAGTAGCTCATTAAGTAATTACTCATAAAAGCCACAGCATCATATAAACATTGAAAACAGGCACCCATATTTCCCAGATTGAATTTTAAATCTCAGATTTTTAAGTAACAGCTCTGAACATGTAAAAATCGTATCAGTAGGTCTTTGTTGACAAAGCGCGTATCAAATCAACTCGACGCCGATCACAATAATCTATGTGTTTATTTTGTTGTTCTTTACCAAAGCTTCTCCAAAAACTTCAATAGCAGGGCCAGCCTCCCTCAGTGCCTTCTCAGTCAGTGGTTCTGGTTCCCCAGTGATGCCGTTTCTTGGCGTATCACTGATATCCTCGGCAGTCACCTGTGGCTCAAGGTACGCAACTGCTTCATCAGGCTGCTTACAGATAGCTGGAAGAGGTCTCTCATCATAAGGTAAGAATTCAACCTAAGAAAGAAGATAAAATTTGCTATTCTAGAAATGACTTAGATGTGAAGTTGTTTCACCATTAATTGGATTAACCTCAACGCACCCCCCCCACCCTGTCAAAGCAGTATTGCTTTACAATTCAGTACAGATGTTGAAGTTCCCCTAATAACATCGTAAAGAAATGGAATCAGTGCCTGTGAATAAAACTTTTTTCTTGTCTATTGAATACAATAAAACACACATAAAATGCCTTTTGTAGAAGTACGCACGACTACAAAAGAGATCACCTGCTGATAGGAAGCCAGCAAGTCAAAAAGCTTTACTTGTTAAATTATTTCATGTCAATATCTTGTTAAGAGAGAATTCTACTGCCATTAGCGTCAATGCAAGTCTTCCTTAGCTTTGACAAAAGCCGGAAAAGCAAAACCTAAAGATCAAGCTAACTACCTCTCTTTAGACATGAAACCAGCTCTTACCCACAGCCACATTCCAACAAATTCCCTTGCTGCTGTAGATTCATCATCTCTAAGAAGATTTATTAAGCCATTAATGGAGCAAGCAGAATTCTGCCGCCACTACATTGGCCGTGTGACCCCCGATTAGTCATTTAATGTCTATTTGCTTCTATTCGTCTATTTGTAAATCAGGTGTAACGCCCTTTTGCCTCAACTTCAATGAACATTTGTAAAGCTTCCAAAGAAATTCAGGAAAGAGAAAGACCAATGCCAATTATTAGATGGGCACTGCTCAGCAACACAGTCAGCTTCAGATACTACACAAACCATGAGAATAACCACCAAAGACCTTGTTTTGGAAGGATGAATACAAGATCATTTGCTGTGATAGATTTCTGCAGTGACAGAGGTACATACACTACTCGCATTTTCTTTGAGAAACACTTCCCCAGAGGGTGTGGGATGAGTCACAGGAGGAGGAGACTGATGGGGAACAAGGGGCTCGGCAGAAAGGGGATCTGCTGACTTCTCTTCCAGCAAAGGCTCTGGCTTCCTTGGCTCTCCTTTCTGCAGTTCTGTGCGCTCAGGAGGAGGTGAATTTGCAGCTTTTGTGCGCTGAGGATTGTCAGTATAAATCATAGGCTCCAAAGGCAATTCAGGTGGTTTTCGAACCTGAGAAAGAAGATTTTGTAAAGTGAGGTTAACAATGTACTAAAATCACAGTGAATACCGCTACAACTCTGACGGCCAACAAGATTCTACTGCTTTCAAGTAAATTTCAGACCTCATTTACAGACATGTAATCTTTTCCACTGGATGCAGCTTTATGAAACAATCAGAAAATAATTCTGTGTGGATGTGTATGGGGAGAGATTATAAAGCTTCCCATTCTGAGAACAATATAAAACTATAAAACTATATTTTATCACATTAATTCTGTATGGTTAGCCACAATGCCAGCATAAGCCTGTTATGCCCCTTCAAAATACGAGAAAGTATCTTCTGAATCTGCATTGGGTAGCCCTGAAATTATGCAGAACAGTCAGGATTCCAATGTCATTTGCTTGAGACCTTAACAGTTTAATGTAGTTTAATTTATGGAGAACTAAGTATGTTCATAAAGTGCCACGTGCAAGTTTTTGGTTAGGGAAATCCACAATCCAAACAGAAAACTTCAAATCCATATGTAATTGTCATAAAATACCCGTGCAACAAGTCTTACTCCATGAATTTATTTTGGTTGCTCTACCTTTTCTATTCACAACAACTGCATGACAAAGCGTCCTGAATCAGGAATAACTGTACTGACCATCAGCTCTGCATCCAGCAGGTCGTGGAGCTCCAGTTGCTGATACACCTTCAGGCGGTACGCTTCCATTTGCTGTTTCTTCTTTTTAGCAAGATCATAATCCTCTTTCTCTACAGCGTAGCGCTTCTCTACCTCATACCGTCCAAGTCGCTCCCCTACCTAGAGATGGTATAACAAGCTAGCTTGGAATCACATTATTGTACATTAAGTATACATTTCAGTATTTCCAGACAAGTTATTAAATCAAGCTACCAGATTTTAAAATTGCTATTTTGAAAATACACTGGAAATCATTACGATTCCACAGGAACGCCAGGGTCCCTGATGGACAACTGAAACACCATTTGGCTTAAGAGACAAACAGTCTTTCAACAATACCTTCTGCAAGTCTGCAATAGCTTGTTTGAGTTTCTTGGCATAATCGTAGTGTTCATGATGGACGGCTTCGCGCTTCTTCTCATCCAGTCTACGTATTATCTGGGCAACTTCTGGATCCTGGTACATGTCAAAAGCCAAATCATCCAGAGGTGAAATGGAGTCAGGTTTCCTGAAGATATAAAATGGATAAAATAAACTTTCAGCTAATCCAAAATAGACCAGGCTGAGCATACGTCTTCTCTTTTCACTAGCAGGGAACTAACAAAATATAGAGATGAGAACTACTTTAGACTGAGTAGATGTTTTGCCAGGATACATGCAAAAGAACGTCCTTACCCAAGGTAAGTTCCATCCAAGGCAGGATCATCTGATTTAATTCCTAAGTAGTGATCTATCAGCTTCTCTCTGGAAGACTTTGTAGGGGAGGAAAAAATATCTTAATGCACGTTCATCAAGTGTGTGTTAAGGACAGAAATTCTGACTTGCCACAATCAACAAACACTACGCAGTTATAATACTTCTGTTTTGGGACATATTGAAACAAGAGAATTTGGAGAGGCTGAAAGTGCGAATGTTCCAATTGATTATGTTTTATTTTTTGTATCCACAAATTAGGATCAATTTTTGCAAGCTTTCTTGCTTCAAGATAACATAAAAAAAGTAAAATAAAAATCAATACATGGCAACTCTGCTACAGCACAAAACTAGCAGAAGAAAGATGCACTCCATTACCCCAAGAACCCTTTAACCGAACATGTGTAGCAACAGTAACAAGACAAGGATGCTTTGCACTTACAGTATTATTGCTGTCATTACTGTAGTCTGCTGGATCTCCAATAATGTTTATAGCTACTAGGGCAACCTGGGATAGATTTAAAGAAAATGTAAATGCATAAGGTCGTTATTTTTTCCATAACTTATGAAAACTGAAACAAAAACGTTGGAACAAAAAAATCGTACCAAAAAAAAAAAAAGGGGGCTTGTGGTCTCCAGGGTGGTATGGAAGCAAAGAAAAGCACTAAGTGCTAAATATACCTCATGCTTCATTAAAAATTTATTACCAAATCTACAGACCACATCCCACAGTCATCAGTTGTTCCCTTTTCTGGTCTGGGATGGAGGTGAAAAGAGTTGCTGCAGAACTGAGGCAGATATTTGCTTTTTCTGTATCAGCATGGCTGTACAACACCTCCATTTAATGCCACATCAGATCCTAGAGACCAAAAGTGGCTTTCTAGCGACCGCAGAGCTGTTCGCGGAGGAAGTACTTTGTCTTCAGCACAGAGCCTGCTGTGCAGTCTAAAACTCAGAATGAAAGGCAGTAATGGAATGTGCACTTGACTCGTTTGCTCTGGATAAGTTGCATAGGCTTGGTCATGATTCCAAGTCACTTATAACCTCTTATTTGTATTTTCTGTTTTGAAAGAAAACAAAAATAATCCCAGGAGCTTTCAACCAACATTTTTAGCTTCTACAAATCAAGGGAGCAGATTTCTATGCCTGTTCTGATATACTAAAACTTCGTCTAGCTTACCAAGTAAGGACTTTTAAGTCAACTTACCTGACCATATAAGTTATATTTATTGACATAATTTTTATGGAAAATCAGCTTCAGGTACTGGCCAACTGCATCCATATACACAGATTTTAACTCTCGTGCTTTGAAATCAGTCTTTTCATTGTCCGAGAGGGGGACATAACTGAGAAGGAAAATGTAACAAGTAAGCAGGGGAAACGTACAAATACATAGCTGCATTTTTGCTCCTGAGGTTGGTACATTGATAAGGATTAAAACTCCCTCATAACTGAAACAACACGTGCTGTCATCTGACAAGAGCGTTCATCTGCATCGCGCCTCTTACACCTACGTCTTCAGCTTTGTTACAGATCTAAGCAAGCACGGAATGTCTTTACTGCTTGCAGCACGGCGTATCAATGTTGCATGCAAAGCATAATGAATATTATTTCCTCCTGAAGCCTTTCTGATTAAGGTAATAAACCCATTTAGAGCTTTCTGACTTACCCTAGTCTGTGAAACCTCTCTGACTGATAAGGAGCAAAGTATTCAGGCAAGCTTTCACTGATGTAGAACTCAATTTTGCTTGAAATCATGTACTGGTGAGCAAGCAACTGCAGTTTTCGTATTCGACATCTCTCCACCAACTGCAGAACAATTTCCTGTGGATACTGACAGAGTCTGAAAACATACACAATTTCTGAATCATCTTTTGAAACACGACTTCACTTTCAACTTGAGTAACATTTAGTTAGGAAACTTTCCAAAGTTAGTATAGTTTAATTCAGCATTACAAATACTGTAAAAAGAAACCTGAGAGTAGAGTAGAAACACTCTTTTCTTCATTGCATGCACGTGTATGTTGAAGTGCCCCATACATATCTAGGGGATGTGCTGAGAAGACTGGATTTTTAATGCTAAGCCAAAGCAGTTGCAAACTCCAGGAAGACTGACAGTAATAAAAATAGTTCCCTTTTTTTTCTTTTTAAAGGACTTTATTTAAGTGCAATGTGATGCCTTTAGGTGGTAACCAAGGTGCTTTTTCCCTCAGGATAGGGATTCCGTGGGATTAAAGTAACTCTCTTGGTTTTCTAATCAGTTTGGTTTGGGATGCTGTAAACTCCTCTAACCATGCATGGTACATCTCTCACTCATTTTAAACTCAGTGTTTCAGAGCTGTGCACACTCCTCCCACTCGCGGTACCTGGGCGATCGCCATCCGTTCACTGTCGGTGCATGAACCATCAGCTCTTTCGCACTGAAGCCATCTTCGTGTCCCGATGAACTAACAACTACAAAACCGATCTTGTGTGGCATCCTGCAGAGGTGAGCGAGTCAAAGCAATGATGTTCCAAGCTTAAACTTATCCCTGGAAGGACAATAAAAGATCAGTGAAACGCTACAGTCAAAGAATTAAATCCTGTGGTCCGTCAAGTCAGTAGATGATGAATACAACTATAAATTTTCTTTAATATTGGCAATATAAACCACACCATGTTCTTATGCTGAGCGTTTTATTAGTACTTAGTGAAATGAGGGTTTGGCTAACTTGTGTAGCAGTTTGCCAATAAACTCAATTAAATCTGCTAATCCAAGACAGAGCCTGAAACTATTTGAGTTCCAAAAAGACACACAGGAGTGACCTGTACTGCCTGCGTGTGCTTGAGAAGGAAAAACCCAAACAGACTCGGGCTGCTGACAGGGACGGCAACAACGGGCAGGACAAGCGCCAGCCAAAGACCACCGCTACCCCCCCTCATGCCGTGGTGATACTATGGCATTAACGCCGGTCCCCCCTCTCCTCCCCCGGGCCCAGCCCCACCGCTTCGCCTCAGGAGGTGGCCTCAGGAGGCGGCAGCAGGCCGCGGCGGCGCCCGGAGGGATCATGGCGCCAGCTCGGGAGAACGGCCGAACCGCAGATAGAGTCGCCCGAAACGGCGGAGGCTGGCGGGGACCTCGGGGGAGGCTGGCCCGGGCGGAGGGGAGATGAAGAGAGGAGATGGAGTCGAGGGGTAACGCCGAGCCAGGCCCCACTTGCCTCACTGCGGCCCCATCGCCGGGTCTCATGGCAACGCTGCGCCCGCCGCCGCGCATGCGCGCCCGCCCGCCCGCCCCGCCCCTGAGGGCGCATGCGCGGCCCGGCGGCGGGAGCTATGGCGGAGGGGCTGCGGCCGTTCCGGCTGCGTGGGCGCGGTGGCCCGCAGAAGTTCGGTGTGGCGGCCGGGAGCCTGCGCGGGCTCCTGCGGAAGGGCTGCCGGCTGCTGCAGGTGCGGGCCGGGGGCCGCGGCGAGGGGCCGGCGAGGCGGCCCCGGCGGTCGCTCACCCGGCCGACGCTCGGGGGGGGCAGGTTCCCTTGGCAGGCAGCCGGCTCTGCCTCTACGAGGACGGGACGGAGCTGACCGAGAGCTACTTCCGCGCCCTGCCGCCGCAGACGGAGCTGGTGCTGCTGGGCCCCGGGGAGAGCTGGCGGGGATGTGAGTGCGGCGGGGCCGGGCCGGGCCGACGGGGGGCGGATTGGGAGCTGGAGAGGGACTTTTTACAGGGGCACGTAGCGGTAGGATTAGGGGTAACGGCTATATAATAATAATACATTACTTAGTTTAACGTTTAAGAGAAATATCACGGCTCGAAGCTGCCAAAGGAAGCTCATGTTTTCCAGGCTTGAACTACAGAGCCCCCTGCAGCGCTGCCTCCAGCTCTGGGGTCCCCATCAGAAGGACACGGAGCTGCTGGAGCGGGGCCAGAGGAGGCCCCAGAGCTGCTGGGAGGGCTGGAGCCCCTCTGCTGGGAGGACAGGCTGAGAGAGCTGGGGGGGTTCAGCCTGGAGAAGAGAAGGCTCCGGGGAGACCTTCCAGCCCCTTCCAGACCTTCAAGGGGCTCCAGGAAAGCTGGGGAGGGACTCTGGAGCAGGGAGGGGAGCCATGGGACGAGGGGGAACAGCTTTACACTGAAAGAGGGGAGACTGAGAGGAGATCTGGGGAAGAAATTCTTTGCTGTGAGGGTGGTGAGCCCCTGGCCCAGGTTGCCCAGAGAAGCTGTGGCTGCCCCATCCCTGGAGGGGTTCAAGGCCAGGTTGGACGGGGCTTGGAGCAACCTGGGCTGGTGGGAGGTGTCCCTGCCAGATGGTCTTTAAGGCCCCTTCCAACCCAAACCATCCTATGATTCTACTGGTGTAAGGGGGACAACTGGCAGTGGGGGGGCAGCGCCCAGGCCTGTCCACATCCCCTCAGCCCACCCAAACCACAGGTGCCAGCGACATCGAGCAGTTCCTGGCCGCCTTTTCCAGCCAGAGAGATGCTGTGGTGGAGGCAGCGCGGAAGCTGCTCTCAGATGAGCGAGCCCCCAGGAGGCAGAAGCTGCTGGCGGATCTCATCCACAACCTGAGCGAAAACATCCTGGCCGAGGAGAGGGGGGATGACGAGAAATGGTTTGAAGGTGCGTTCTGTCGCCCGCAGGGGTAGCAGGTCTCAGCCTGTTCAAAAGAGTCGCTTCTGTCAGCTCTGCTGTCCTTACAGAAAAGTAGTTTAAAAATCTGCGAGTCCTTCTGGCTGCTGGGATTTGGTACTTGATCAGGGGATTAGTTATCGCTTAAATTAGAATGCATTTTTAAGTTTCTTTAAAATACATGCATCTTTAGTATCAGAAAATGTGAAAAAAAACCCAGTGTTCCTCTTGCTCTATCCAAGATTGCTCTGGACTACAATTTTCCCCATTAACATAGGTCTGCATTTACAATCTTTTAACTCTTTGCTAATAGTATATTGATAATTCCAATGTATCAGCCAGCTAACCTTTCTTTATGCTTTCTTTATACTTTCTTTGCAAGTTCCCCCTCGCGTTCCCAAGTCCTTGTTGCAGTTCTTTTGTTTCAGTTTTCTTTTCACAATCTCTTAGTGTTCTGTGCGTGCACGTTAACGAGAAACATTTAAGAACTATAATACCAGTTACTGCTCTCACAGCAAATGGTCTGCAGGGTCCTTTTAAGTGCTAAGAGCAGGGTAGGCTTGAACCAGTAAAATAAAAATGTGAAAGAAAAAACGGCTGTGCATACTGAGTTTGTGAAAAGAAGGGATGAATACCCAGCTAGGCAGAAGCACAGCACTAGAAGTACCGAGTTACAACACAATCTAACTCCCTTTAGGTCTAGAGTCTCGTTTTAAGAATAAATCAAGCTACATGCGATACAGCTGTGAAAGCAGAATGCGAAGCTACATGAAAGAGGTAAAAGTTTCTGTTAAGTAACTTATTTTCGAGCTTCTAGTAAAAATAATTCTGTGACCATATATATATATAAAAAATGCTTTTACAATGCAACATACTGATTATAGAAAAGAGCCTCAGGCTGCGAAAGGCACCAAGGAATGATTGTTGGGGTTTTTTTCCCCTTGTAGGTTAGTAGTTTTATTTCAAATGTTCATCCTACAGCAAGAGATGCATATAAAGGGATAATTGACCTGATGTCAGACAAACTGAAATCCGTGAAGTATAACGGATGCTACTTTGACAGAAGAGAGGAGGAGGCAGCCCGCCTGTGCACTACGGAGGGATGGTTCTCTTGTCAGGTAAGTTCAGCCTGTTCTAAAGCAGAGGGTCTTGGTTCCAACAAGCGGTGGCAGGGCTTGCAATGACACGAGAGGAAGGAAACAGCTACCTGGATGCTGCATAGAGCAGTATCAAGCTTGGCGGGGTGATGTCGTAGCATTTGTGGTCTATCGTTGGTTAGTGGTAGCAAGCGGAAGGACCACGCTGGGGCGAGGAGCAGCACACCATTCATTAGAGCCGTCTTGTTTTCCAGGGGCCCTTCGACAGAGATGACTGCCCGTGTAAGCATTCTATCAACCCCTACAGCAACAGGGAAAGCAGAATCCTCTTCAGTACCTGGAATCTCGATCACATGTACGTACAAAGCATTAATCCAAACTCACCTGTTTCACGCCCTTCGACTCAGGCAGGAAAGGCACAGCCATTAAGTCTTTAGGCCCCACACCGTGCAGTCAGCTCCGCTATGAACAGTGCCTTGTGATAAAAGATGCTCAGGTGCTGCAGCTGTTTCTGATAACGTAAAATCCTGAAGACAGATTATAATGCCATCTCTCATTATCTGCTTTGCTTCTGTTCAGATTTGCTTTGTATGGGAACACGCCCCCCTCCTCACCACATTATCCTTTGCGAAGACTCCTCTCTGGCAAAAACCCATTTTCAGACATTGTGTGCTTGTGAAGCAAACAGAATGTGCTAAACTAATTTCCTCAGGAAAAAAATATTAATCATAAACCTAGTTATGGTGAAAGAATTCAAATTCCACCTGGCTCTAAAAGGAAGATGGAGACTTATTATGAAAAAACTTTTGATGGCAATATTGTTTTCTCTTTTGTGTATTGAAGAATAGAGAAGAAACGTGCTGTTGTCCCAGAACTGGCAGAAGCTGTCAAAACACGAGATGGAAGAGAAGTGAACTGGGAATACTTCTATCAGCTGCTGTTTACCGTGCATAATTTAAAACTTGTACATATTGCTTGCCATAAGAAAACCAATCATAATCTCAGCTGTGACAAAACAAAAATTTACAGAAAAGGGAAGCAAAACCACAAGATTTCATAGTGCTATCTCTGGAAGTGCCTTCTGCTTTTTTCAAAAATCACATCACGTGGTATCATTTTTAAATAGCTCTAGTTTCTTAAACAAAAGCTTATTTAGGAGTCCCTGGCAAAAGAGACTTGCTAAGTGATTCAATCTCACAACACATACATTCAGATCATGCCTAATTCTACTCTCCTGCCTTCTCACTTACTACGAGCCTTCCTCAGATCATGCTGTGTTCAGTGTGATAAAATACAGCTGTGAGTCAGAGTATAAAAATAAGGCCAGATGCTGATTATGCCCTATGATCTCTTCCTTGCCATAACAAATGTAGACCCAAAACTCACAGTGCACAAAAACAAAACTCAGATGAAATGTTTCTTAAAAGACGATCTCAGGGCGCTTGTAGATTCATATTTCTCAAAGCCAAACAAAGCATACTTTAGAAGAACGATTTTGCTCTGTGCCTTTTCCAGGCAGCCAACCGCTATATTTCAGGTATGGCAAAGGACGATGCAGTGACGCAGCCACTGGCTCTTCTGTGCCAAAATATCTGTGCTCATCTGTCCCACTTGCTGCTGCTTTCAATCTGCGTCTCCTAGAAGGAAGAGCAAGGCCAGGGCATATCTTTGCTTTTACCACCTTTGTTCTCTGACAGCTTTCCCATTGATTTCCCTCTCCTTTCAAACACTTTCTGCCTCTTTAGCTTGAGTTTGCTTGAAGCAATACAAGCAGTGTTACTGTATAATAATCATGTTTACCTGCTGCTTTAGAGAATATTGCTTTTGTAAAACACTTCCTACCTCAGGTAACAAAATACAAATAGATCCATTTTTACTTGATTTTTTTAAGAAAATATCGGCCGATAGCAACTGAACTTTTAGAGACTGTAAGTGTAAACAACATGATTTTTTTTTTTAATAAAAAAAATGACCACCATCTTTCTGTGTGTGTATGTGGAGGCAGAGGTGCACGACTGGTTAATGAGGTGTAATACAGCATGGCCAACACAGACCAGAAAGACTGAGCACAGGGAAACGTGTTTATGAATGGAGCGCTGGCTTCTTACTGCTGTGTAAATAACATCACTCCTCTCTAGGGAAGAGCTGTTTTCCCCCATGTCGCTGGTCCTCTGCCTTACCCGGGCAAATCCAGTTAGTCCACACAGCGTTCTGTTAAGATAGTATTGCTGCGTGAGCCGTAACTTACCTCAGTCTTAGAACTGCAGGAGCTTTGTACAGAGAGTATTGATTTACTTTAAACAACAAACTCAATTCCCCTCCCAAACATTTCAATATGAAAAGTAAGTAGGTGCATTTTAAATACAGAATTTCTAACACCAATGCATTGAGTTGATCCTTCCAGATTGCTTTACTGAATATACGTCATCAGTAACTAAGATGGAAACGCAGACTACACTGTTTTGACATTGGGGACGGCATCACAGCTAAGATTCTGATGACAAACACAATGTCATCTGTATGGCACACTTCCTACAAACTGAAAATCACCATTCTGCACAGTGCTGAAACTAAAATGACTGACTGTGTGCGAAGACATATTTGCTAGAAAGAGATGGTAGCAAATACAGCATTTAAGAAAAGCTGGGGGAGCTACTTCAAGATGGAGTTGTGCTGAAAACCGTGAATATGCTATTAAAAAATTAGATTTTTCTGTGTTACAGAATTAGAGTGAAAAGGAGCCAAGAAATATCGTTGACAGAAACAATGTATCAGCTGGAGTGGAAATGTGAATAAATTAACATGTCATGCATATACAATTTGTTTGGCTTACAACTTTTGAATGTTTAACAGGCTATAGCTGTAGAAATTAATATTTATTTAAACCATCTGCCGATAACATTTTCTCTATATTTTTAGAAATGCAGAAGAAACTATTTATAACAATAAAGATCTGTAAGGTTATTGCATAATCACACTTTCAAAGAAGTATTATCATAAACATCTTGTGAGTTAACAGTTCCTGAAATCATCTGAGGTTGCTCATGATTTTCTAAAAATGCAGTCCAAAATAACAAATTCAGTGGACTGACCCATATCCTTAGCAGTCAATATTCATTCATCTACCGATCAAGTCCAACACTGTGAGATCCTTTATCACCACCACTGCATTTGTTTACAAAATTCCTACTCGGAACCCATGGAATTCAACTGGAAATACTGCAGGAGCTGATTACACAGCTATTACAAAAGGCAATGCTTACGGCTGCTCTGGTGGCAGAGGGAAGCAGCCCGCTTTGCGTGGTGGTCGTTCAGAGAACTGACAGCAATAAAAGCATACTAAACTTGCAGAGTTTACCACTGAGCTCACACTGACATCCAGAACTGCATTTTAGAGGTGTAATTGGTTCTGGTTTAGATGTAAACAATGCAACACAACTTGCACGAGAGAGCCCAGTGTGCCTCTTCGTACTGCGTAGTCAACTGCCCGCATTGGAACTGCATGACACAATGGCAGACAACGCAGAACTAGAAGAGGACCGTGTTCGAAGACAGTTTTCTTGGCTATTTTTAAAAAGGAGTGAGACCAAGTGTTCACCCTAGATATGGGCTCAAATTATAAAAAAGCAGTAAGAACTTCTATTTTCCCTGTTTTTACCTAAATATTAATGATAAAATGATAAATTACAATTTATTTCCAAATCACTGAAAACTGAGTGAATCTTTGCCCCAGATAACCACGGGAGAATACTGTATCTGCCAATTCCAGAAAAACAAACTCTACCAGTTCTTCTTTCTCTGAGAAAAGGCAAACGCAGACACCTTATGTTAGTGACATAACCAACCATCATTACGTGGTTGCAAAGAAAAAGAAAAAAGGTTTCGTTTGTTTACAGTTTGTTGTTAGACAACATCCTCTTCCTCCTCCTCCTCATCTTCCTTTGCAATGAAATGTAGCCGCCTGAATTCTCGCCTGCTCATCGTTGTGCTTGGGAGTGCAACTGGTGGGAGATCCTTTAAGAAAAAGATAAAATCATTAAGGAAAGTCTGTTGCAGCAAATGCCAGACCTCCTACCTTTTCAACAGTTCCCATACTTCCACATCCGATTCAAGGCACCAACACGCAGCTCTTCACTTGGAAGCGGTGGCATAAACCCACAGCTGAAGCAGAGGAGCTTTGAGGGGAGCTTGCCTGAACCCGTCACGGCTCATGGTCAAAGTGAGGGCTGGCACTGCTTCCGCAGGCTGGCGGATTCAGACAGGATAAAGTGCTCCACGAACAAATCCTCAATAGTCCCACTAAATACCAACCGTGACTCCTGCTAAATACTAATCCTCATGAAATGCCTGAAAGAAGGTGGCATTACTTTGCCCAAAGTTACACAACATTAAAGGCAGACCTGGGGTTTGAATTTAAAGTTCTGGCCCTTGATCACTCAAAAAACAGAGGTGGCCAGAAAACAGTTTCCATTCCAAAGAATTACAATAATCACAATAAAGAACCAATGACCAGTGAAAAACTATGTTGACAGAATAACACTGTGTCTCCACAGTACAGCTATCTATGTCTTCAGGAGTAAAAATACCTATCTTAAGGATTTGGACCAAACAATCTAAATAAGAAAGATTTTACATCTGAAATTAACTTGGCTGGGCAATTCAACTTCATTTCTGACTGAGACAATTCCACCTAGGGGACAGGGATACGACTCCAGATGTCTACCAATACTAGTCAAGTTTGCCTACAATTTTGAGGCTAGCCTAATTTTGTTGGAAGATGCAAGACTGGAGTAGAACAGAGCTGAGTCTGTGAAGTGTGAACAGACTCTCCTCATCTTACCTGTATAAACTCGACATCTCCAAAGAATCGGTCCACTGGCATCGGCTGGTTGCTGTCTTCATCCAAGAAAGTACTATTGTCTAGTTGTATCGGCTTCTTCGGGAGATCTCCATCCTCCAAGCTGGACCCATCGGAAAGGACACTCTCACAGCTGCTCTCCTCTTTGCTGCAGACATGATCATGCAGGTTTTCATCGCTGCCCGGTTTTGGTGTAGCACTGCTTGATTTCACTGCACATGGCTTGAGAGAAACATTAGGCTCCTTTTCCTGTTTCTCTTTCTTCATCTCTGGAATGCTTTCACCTTTTTCCTGCTGAATTATATTGCAGTCTGCCGGATCTTCTGAGCATCGATCCCCATCAGGTGTTTTAGGTGTTTCCCCCAACGCAGCACTTCCACATGCAAGTCCTTCTAGTTCTGATTTTACTAGACTGTGTTTTTCACATTTTAGCCTCTTTGAGGGTCGTCTGTCAGCCACTTTGTGTAAAGACGACTGTTGGAAAAAAAGATAAATTCCTAAAGCTTACTTGAAATAAATAAAATCACCAGATCTTTTTAGTTGCAAGGCTGGCTGAGGAACAAGGCGAGCAGCACCTTGATCCAAAGCTGCATCACTAAGAAAAGTAATTAGTAGAAAGTGCACATGAAAAGATAGACAAGAGGAGCAGACAGCTCACTCTAAACCACAACATACAGCCCATCACCAGTGGAAAGCTACTTCTCAAAGCATAACCTAGCCCTGTATGTGGCTAATCACCACTTCCATGTTTTAGGGATGCTGTGGATAACAATTAATGTAGCAGAACGAACTATCACCTGGTACAGCAGAACGTCCCACTGCTCGCTGGTGGCACAGCGCACTGGCCAACGGCCTGCCACTGGCTTTAAATGGTGATAAATCCAACAGCTAGCCCTGCAGCACACAAACATGCCCCTGCCTTGTATTTTTGCCCACAGGAGTCTAACAAAGTGGCGGGAAAGCAGGAAAGGCGAATAATTTACTTAAATTTTTCAGATAATTCCCTCACGATGACGCTTAGATTGCAGCGGTTAATGGCTAGCAGCCCCGCAGCCCCCTCCCAAGCCCCAGCCCTAGCCCGCCCCGGCCCAGTCCCTCCTACCGGGCTCGGCCTCCGGGGGCCGCCCCGCTGCTGGCGGCGGGCCGCTGCTGGCGCTTCCCTCGCGGGCTCAGCAGAGGCGGTTGCCGGGCGCCCGTCCTCCGGGGACCCCTTCGCACTGCGCCCGGGAAGCCGCCGCCGCCGCCCTGGCAGCGCCGGGCCGCGGGGCTCCGTGCGGCTCCGACCCCGCGCTCCCGCCGCCCGCCGCGCTGGACCGCCCGCCGCCATCTTGGGCAGGGCGCGGGCGCCCGCGCTCGCCATCTTGTGGAGCCTCTCGCCTTAGGGGCAGCCGGGCCTTGCCGTCGTCTGCCTCCCCGGCGTACCGGGCGGGCAGGTGGTTCCTCCGGGCCGAAACGACGGGCGAAGGGAGGCCTCGTCCTCGCTCGGGGGCGGGGCGAGACGGGGCCTGTGTAGGGAGCCCCCCTCAGGGCCTACCGCAAGCGGGGCGGCCCACGCCGGCCCACCACACAGAGCCAGACCCCGGGCTTGGCCCACAAGCAGCGTGACATTAAACTAAGCTTTAGCAAAGTGAAAACAGAGGAGTTTATCTCCAGATCTCCCTGAGGGGCGGCTGCCTGGGGAAAGAAACCAAACAAATTCTGCCTGATCACTGTGTAGGTTATAAGCATTTCAGATCTTTTGCTTCCCATAGTGTCTTCCTTCTGGAGCAACACTAGCTCTGGTTATAAGGTGTGCAGTTGGGGAGTTATTATTCAGATATGTCTCTCAGTTCGTTTCCACAGCCCTCAGGGAACAAATTATGTCAGTAACTCAAATCCCTCTTTAACTTCAAGGACTCTGATGATGGCAGATGAATTTCTGTGTGGCAAAGCAGCCCGACACCTAGATTTAAGTATGTAATTATCTTCACTTATTTTACTGAGGGAGGTGAGGTAGCACGCTTGCCTTTTTCAAGAAATTGTAGGTACCGCGTGCCCTGACGGTCTGTGCCGGAGGAGGGATGGCAGCGCCTGCCGCAATGGAGCCCAGGGGCTCCATCCATCACATTAAACTACAGCTCTTTCTTCTGTTAATTCACTGTTTTGAGGACGCTGTGGGGATTTTTATAATTCTGTCCGGCTGAGGGCACAGGAGCTTGTTTCTTTATAGCAGTCTCTAACGTTCTTGCTCATCACAGAGCCATACCACAAGTCCTGGTGATTTGAGGATATTACCTGTGCTCCTTAAGCCAAGTTAGCTGATAAAATGCTTGTCCGTTCATCCTGGCCTTAAAAAACATGAGCAACAATTTAAATCGCAGAAATAAGTGGCAAGAATGTACCTATGGGAATATTCAAGTAAGACATTTTTTCTCAAAAGCATAAAGTCTCCCAGTTAAACGGCGGAGGTTCAGAGACATGCCGGATACGGTGCTCTGCAATTTCTTTCGGTGCTCAGGGGTCCTTCTGTGCTTTGTTCTCTGGCTGAGATAATTCATATTCTCCTCCAAAAGCTTCTCGACTTGCTCTGCTTTCTCACAGTGTTGTTGCTTGCAGCCATGGAATACAGATGATTGCTTTTATTAGGCAGTGAAAACTTATACTGTCTCGTAAACAGAAGAGGACTAGAACTGGCTGAAGAACAGCGTTTCTGCAGCTGGAAAACTCAGTTGTTGTTTTAATTTCCCCAACGAACTGAAAATAGTAAGAAAAAATTTATTTTGAAAATTTTAATAAATACTTTCCACAACACTATATGTTTCCCCTTCTTTATGCTGCTTGGTAAAGCTGACGTGCGTGTTAGAGCGGCGAGGCCAGGGGTGGCTAAGCCCGAGGCAGCCTGGGGTGCTTCGGTGGCCCAGTGTGGGTGTGGGCTCACAGACCGGGGGTGGAGATACACGGCCACGAGCGCCTCGGGCACTTCCAAGGGACAAAGCACCTCATGCAGATGAAGCCAGGATGCTCCCCCACGACAGTCACCACGTTCTCCCCTAGGACCACGTTACTTTGTGGGAAAACGGTGGCAATTTCGCAACTGCAGGTGTTGTTGCATTTTGTGAAATATGGCTGATCCCTCTCTGAGAAAACAGCTGCCACGTAGCACACAGAGCACCCCGGGAGAGACAAGCGAGAGCGCGGATCCCCTCCGAGATCAGCCCACGTCTCAGCAGCAGGCAGCGTCTCCCGAGTGACTTGAAAGGCTACGCAGGGACTGCCAACAGCCACGCAGCCCTTAAAGAGAATCAGAGCAGCACAAACTATTTACATTAAATGCACATTTCCACATAAAAGAGGACCTATTTTCAACAATATTAAAAAGTGATTTTTATTAGAATATGTTGTCTAAGCAGGCAGGCAAAAAAAAAAAAAGATTTTGTGAGCTTCCTCATTTTTATGAAGGCTGCCTGGCGGGTATAAAGCAGTAGCTGATGAGCTTATTGAGCAGGAAGGGAGGTTCAGGCTGTGAAACTCGATGTGTAAATTAGCTTCTTGCAGCACTTGTCTCTGCGCCTGTCACTTGCACCAGTGTCCCTGTCTGTTATAATCCTCCCAGTTCATTTGGCTAAACATTAGTGACACGCGAGGGACAGCAGCCAAAAAAAATGTTGCCTGTAAACATGCTGGCTGTTAACTATTGAGTGAGAGGTCTATCAAACTAAAGACTCATCCAGCAGGAGCACTGGCTGGTCTTTTCCTGCTAAGGGGAGGTTATTTTTAGTTAAGGTGGCTGAATTATTTGTCGTTAGCAGCACCTGGGGAGGAAGCGGGAGGAGGATGCACTGCCTGGTAGCCGGCACCAGGAGCCTGCCTGGACCACGCTGCAGCACCTTCGTCCCGCTGCCTCCTCTGCCTCTTCAGCAGAGCAAGCACCAGCACTATAGATTAGTATTTCCCTCAAGATTTAAACTTTTTAGCTGTTGTTCTCTGCTGCCAAACAATGTTGTCATACCAACTTAGGTAATGACAGTGAATATCAAACCACTGATTTTCATAGAACCATAAAATGGTTTGGGTTGGAAGGGGTCTTAAACATCATCCTGTGCACCCCCTGCCCTGGGCAGGGACACCTCCCACCAGCCCAGGTTGCTCCAAGCCCCGTCCAACCTGGCCTTGAACCCCTCCAGGGATGAACACTTTTTGGCCTCCCAGAGGCACTGTCTCCCGGACAAATTCCTGATGAGTGGCTATCCCAGCTAGAACTGAAACATTCAGGAGGTCTGCAGCCCTCTGAATGCTGCTGTCTTGAGTACCCTCGCACTGCTCAAATTGAATAAGACCTTCATTTTCATTCCTGAGGAGTATTCACACCAGGAACTACAGAGCCCTGACACAGAAATAACAGGGAATTTATGATACATAATGAAACTTTATGCTTGCCATGTGAGAAATCTCTTTTTGAGTCTTATTTTAGATTTCTTTCTAGTATCTTATCAAGAACCAAATGTGGAAAGCCAGTATCTGAAGAAATTAATTAACACAACTGAGCGGAGTACATAGGCTTTGCAAGAAAGAGCAGCAAAGAGAAAAACTATGAAATTCATTAATAAAGAACCTTAAGGGACATCTGAGAAACAGAGGACACAGAGAACCCGTCTCGCATTGGATAGCTGTAATCCTTGTCTGGCGGAGGGGCTGCGTGGCACCGACCTCCCCGTGATGAGTACGGCTGGAGACGCCGGACCCCTGCCCAACCGGATCCTCCCCGCTATAGATGCACATACCCAATTTTTGTAATGATCTCTAGTGTTTACATGGCAAATCCTTCCCAGAGCACTCTGTAAACACTACCCAGTGAATTCAGGGCACCTGATTTGCCCAAGGTTTCCTACCCTTCCAAAGACCTTAATTGCTGTGAGCTGCGTTGATTTTTAAAGTGTTTCACAAAACGCAAGTAAATCTCTCCCAGCACAAAGCATCCCACTGAGACCAAATCATTACCCGTGCTCCAGGAATCTGATTACATGGACTGTGGCAACTTACCCTTGCATTAAAAAGCAACATCTCACAGAAATCTTTTCCTGACTTAATTTAATAGTTGCTTTAACTGCAGTCATGCAAACAAGTGTTCTCTTCCCACCACTTTCTTCTTTCTCCTGTCGCTTTGCTACAGGGGTTATGGTTTAATTTACATTGAATTTAGCAGCGGCTGCGATTCGCTGCCCCGGCTGCCGGACGCTGGGGGTCGGTGTGAGACCAGCGATGGGAGCGCCGGCAGCTGCGGGGGGCGAGGGGCAGTGCTGGGGGGGCTGCAGGGGTCATGGAAGAGGCTCACGGCCCCATCGAGCCTTTTTGCCCTCCTGTGAGTGGCCCAGATGCCTGTTTTTTTGCCCAGTTTCTTTGCAAGGGAGCCCCAGGGAGCCGGAGCAGCGGTGTTCAGACGCTCTGATGTGCTGTTCCCAGCTGGCATGGGGAAAAGCTGCTGGGAAAAGCAGCTTCTCCCTCTCTCCTCCTGCTAAGCCGCCTGTCCTGACGTTGCCACCCTGCCCAGCTGTCAGTGGGACAAGCTGGGAACATTGCATTCAGCAAGGCTGAACTCCATCCAGAGTCTGAGCCAGGGCACTCTCAGCATTATTTGCCTAGTTAGATGGAAAAAAAGAAAAAAAAAATACATATATATACACCCTGCTCTTCCTCTGACCCAAACGCCAGTAAACATCAGGCTTGCCTAGCCCTAGCTAGATTTTCTACCAGTGACAGGTAACATTTTGGTAAATGTTGTACATTATTTAATGTTGTTTCTTCAGGGAAGATTAAAAATGCTTTGAGTAGATGCAACTCTTCCATACACACCTGACAATGATAGAAGAGGCTGTTTTACACAAGGCTCATTAAAAATAAAACCACAATGTTGATTTCAGCAGCTTAAATTACTTGAGCCAGTGTAATGGGATAAATATTTGATGGTGAAGTTTATTAAATTTCCACCACTATTATCTTGCTGCTAAAAATATAAAGGATTCTTTAAAGCCTGCTGCTCGGTGGTCTCCAAAGGGAGATGGTTGGAAAGCTGTCTCAAAACCCGCCTGCAGAGATTGCTTTTGGGATGGGAATGAATTATCTTCTTCCCTCTATTATCTGCAGGTAATAGCAAATTCTCTCGGCTCCCATCAGAATTAGTCAGTCCCTTCTCACAGTGCAAAAATAGCCTGGGCCCAGGTCTGCTGCTGCTGGGGAAGCGCATGGCTCCATCGGTGAAGTATACGATGAGTTATACCCCCCAGGGACGACTTCTGCTTCACGGCGACTTCCAGGCACGGGATAATCCTCGGGAGCGAGGAGGGGAGCAGGGAACATCCCGCAGGAGGGTGACTTCAGGGTGGCCGCTCTCAGGTGTCTATCGGTTTTGAAGTCTTTCTCCCTGTCAGCGTACACAGCCTCTCGGAACCATCTCCTCTCCCAGCCCCTTCCCTTCGCAGTGCTCCGCTTGGACGAGGGACGGAGCAGAAGCACGGCGGGATGCTGTGTGCCAGGGAGCCACAGAACTGAGAAATGAACGCCTGCACAAACTATGTGCCTCCCCAAAATCGGGCTTACAAGGTGGCAGCAAGCACTGCCTGGAGGTGACCGAGCCCGACAGAGCCGTGTCCAGTCCTCCCTTGGGAGCGACACGGGACAGTCGGGGCAGGGGGCACCTCTGCAAGCCCTGACGGCTGCGCTAGTCGTCAGCGAGCGATACAGAGGGACTGAAAACAGAAGATCGCCAGGATATTTTAAATTCTGATTTTACAAAATTTTACCCGATTTTATCGCTTTAGCACAAGCCTTTAAGCCTCGCTTGAGACGAGACTTACCTTTTAGCAGAGCCGTGGCCCACGTGACTGGCAAAGACCCGTCCTAATGTGTTTCTCCATGAATCAGTAGCACATCTCGTGTCAGAGCACAGTGGCAAGTTTTGCAGTCCCGGGTCTATAAATATTTCTATTTGCCTTTGAAATGATTGCTACGCAGTGGCACCCTCCCTCTCTGTCATATAATTAGCTCTTGCTCACTTTCTGTCACTTATCTTGTGATAATTTCATGCATAAAGTTTATAAAGCCTCAACAATTTAATTCTTGGCTCCTAAGAGTCACCAGTCACGGGGCAGGTGAATGATACCTCCAAGGACAGAGCTGGCCCGAGCAGAGGTGCCATCCCCACTGGGGATCCCCAGTCTGAGATGGAGAAGGCGGCTGGGCCCTTTGGCACCTTCTTAGCAAAGCGAAAAGCCATCAGCGTTTTCCTGAACAGGCAGCTTTCCCCCTGGTATCTTACAGGAGTAGGAGTTTAAGCCACTCCAGGAATGTTATCACAGTTCAGTAGCTCCCCAAATTAAAAAAGGATAATTACAGTTGAAACACCCTAGAGCAGGACCATGGAACAGGCCACTGAGGTCAGTCTTTTGTCAAGTCTCACAAACTGCTTCCAGAAAAGGAGCAAGCTTCATCCAAAAAGCACTTAGACTTATTTTATTTTTTTTTTCCCCTCCATTACTGATGCCAGAGGTTACATGTAAAGAGCTGTAACTGCACCTCAGAGAAGACCTTCTACCAGTGGGGATCCTCAGACAGCATCTATCTCAAAAGAGCAGGAAAAAACAATCAGAGGAGACATGTTCTGTTCATGCAACAGCAAGCAATATTGTACCATTGGCAGGATTCATGCTAAGACAACTGCTCCAGCGTCCTGGAGAGCGGAGCGTTTGCGCATTCACTCCAACTGGGGACTTCAGTGCAACAGGAGCGAACTCAGTTATCAGCCCTACGAGGCCCCAGTAATGAAGCCAGATCTTCATTACAATCTGTTTAAGTATTTCCTACATGCAAGTATGCCTCCATCAAGAAGTCGCTGGTGGATCTCCTGTGTACCGACTCCTTTGAAGCAGTTTTTCCAGGAGCAGCTCTGTTACACAACGCCACAGCGCTGAAGTCATCCTCCATCCCTTCGCCGGGCCGGTGCGTGCCCTGCCACCCACGCCGCTGGCACGCCGTACAGATGTGGCATGACTGTGCAGACGCTGCCCGGTGTGCGATAGCTGCGCTTCAGACAGAGACGGATTAATCGCGTAAGTGGACAAAGACTTCAGCTGAGAACTCCTTCACAGGCAGCGAGTTTCTGGGGCTCTTTTCTGTGCGCACTGATAGCGCTGAACACTTGAACAGAGTCGGAATTAAATAAAACCTGGGAAGAAGGTTTAGAAGTGTTCTGGTAACACAAACGCTGCTGTGTAGCTAGAAACCGGGCTGCCGCATCTTTCTGTCCCCCTCCTTGCCTCTTTCCGCACCCAGGGCAGGTGTGTGGCAATGCAGGTTGCTTTCCCAGCTCAGAGGCTGCTTGCCTGGGCACGCTGTGCCAAGTGCCCGGCCAGGAGCCGGGCTGTCACCAAGAGTGTCTCTCTCCGGGTCTCACGGTGCTTTGGGGATGCCGGCAATGTGCGGGGCTGCCCAGCGCACAGCAGAGATGCTGGGTGGCTGGTGCCATTCCAGTCCTCTCCAATTCCAGTAAAAGCTTGTGCGTTAGTTTCTTCTTAGCATGTGTTTTGGGTCGTCTTCTTCACTAAATAACACTTGCTGGTTATTCTTTTCAACTAAAAATATCTGTTCCTCAGATGTCCGTCTAGTGACCAGAAGCTGGGGCTGGCATACCGGGGATGTTATTTTGACGCTTTGATTTGATGTGAGGATACACGAATAGAAAGCCACCAATGAATAGAAGAATAAATCTATAAATTCCTTGCTGTCACTTCAACTAGAAAGCAAAGCCGGCAGCTCTCGCTCTTTGGGGAATCTGAGATTATTTGGACAAAGGTTTCCCCATGGGTAGCACACCTGCAGGAACAAAGAAGTAGGGTTCACAGTATGAACAAGTGTCCTACAGCCAGCGCGATCAAAAGCAGGCCCTGAAACAGCGTGTAAACCAGGTTAGGTAGGAAAGATTTAACAACGATCAAGCTGCACAAGAAACGTATTCAGATAGCGGGTTCTGAGAGAATTTAAACAAGCTCTGTCATTTCCAGAGACGAGTAGTGCGGGCAGACAAACCGCTCTGTCTGCAGACAATAGCAATGTTTAAGGAGAAGCTACTACAATACACGTGGCTGTGATTTTTGTCATCCTGCTTAATAGGAAAAGAAATCCAGTTCCCAGGCAGCGCTCAAAGAGGCAGCTGGTAACTTACCCAGTACCGCTGCCCTCACTGTCCCCACGCGTCTCCGTACACCTGCCAAGGCTTGTCATTGCTTCTGTATGTCCTGCAGAAAACCAGCCGCACCAAGGACTTCTGCTCCTGTGCTTAACTCGGTGCGTTTGGATTTCGGAAGCATTTCAGGATAGATTTTAGGGTTGAAAGCAGCAAATGGTAGAGCTATGCTAGCCCCCTGCTCTGGCTGGTGTGGAGCATCCCGCACTGCTCTGGGAGCAGCAGCATCCCCCGCGGTAGCAGCGCGGCTCTGTGGACCGCCTGTACCATCTCCTGGATGCCAGCAGACTCCTGTCCTCTAGCACCAAAGCCAGCAGAGCTGCTCTGACCCCGGGTGGGAGCCTGGCCCTTTGCCACCCGGCACCCACATGAGGGTGATCCTCTTGGTTCTGGATTTCTTGCTGCAAGTGGAAGAAAGGCGATGCCCCTGGCTGCTCAGCACACAGCGAGGACCGGCTCCTCCACCCCTCAGAGCTCCCAGAGGCAAGCTGCTCCGGCCAAGTAGCCCAAAGGCACATCAGCAGCTCCACCAGCCCTGGATCTTGCCGTTCTCCAGGGAGCGCATTGTTTTTCCTGCTGTCTGACATTTCCGCTGCGTTGTCAAGGTCAGGCTCCCTGCACTCGGCGTGCAGCTTCCCCAGCACTTGACCCGTGGCAATGCTCTGCGTTTGCAGCTACACATTTCTTACTGCTTTGTGCTTTTGGTCACGCTTCTTTGCGGGAAACATGCGAATTCCTCAATTTTGTCTCTACACTCAGTAACCAGGGAAGGAAAAACCCCTTAAGAAGTGCCTAGGTTGCATCTTTGGGAAAGAGAAATGTACAGGTGTGCACTTCCATAAATATTTCAGAAAGAAGTTTATTAGATTCTACTAACGTGGCAACTGCTGCATTACAGATGCCTAAGACTTTGGAAGGAAGCCAACCACCAGTTTCCCAAAGAATATTTTTATCGCCATTGCACTGTGCTGAGCAGGGATCCTTCTCCTCAAAGCACAGATAGCTGGTCGGGAGGATGAGAGGGGCCACCACAGTCAAGTTGAAGCAATTCTTTCTTCTGTAGTTTAATCCTCTCCCTTCCCCTTGATATGCAGTTTATTTAATTGCAGAGACAAGATGCATTTCTTTCTTGAGGGATTGTGGGAGAGTATTTGTAATCCAGGGGCTGTAATTGAACTCAGTAATAATAATTACACTTCTCTTCATTAATGTGTCTTAAAGCTCATTACGAACTATTTTTGTGCCAGCATCTTTGCCAAATCCCTGCAGGGTTAGAGATAACTTTTTATTCCACTACAGCAGCAACTTTAAAGAGCGCTCCTACAGTTGCTGGGTAGCGGCAATAGCCAAAGCCGTGCCCTGGCTGTTAAGGCTGGGGATGCCCAGTCCCAGGCGATACGAGGAATTGCCCCAGGCGCTCCAGCCGGCCGGGGCTGGCCCAGGAAGGGGAGACCCCAGGCTCGCTGCCACCCAGCCCGTAGCACCCTCACTGCTCCCTACGGGCCACCCGCTTGGTCTGACCCGGGGCTGTTCGGAGCAGGGACCTCTTTTACATACCCACACCACGGGCTCAAAACACTCTCCCAAGCTCAGTAGTGAATAATAGCTCAGAATGTCTTCCTTGAGTTTACCTGCTCACAGGAGAGTCTTTCTGGAGCTGTGAGGCATTTCTGAGACCTTCTGGCTGGCTGCAGTGACTACTGAGACACAAGCCACCTCCGGGCCAGGGCTGTGCCCCCACACACAGCATATGGGCTGCAGAGCCCGGGGACGCGCCTTTCTCATCATATACCCCAAGGAAAGGATCTTGGAGCGGATGCTTTTCAGTACAAGAATGCCTATTGCAGATCACAAGCCCGCAATTAGGATGAAAAATTCAAACTCATTTTACTTAGACAAGAGATATGAGGGACGCAGTGCATTAAGATATGTTCCAAACTCACAAATCCCATTAAGGCTCAAGTGAGATCCCCGTGCAAATCCCAGTGTGCAGAGGGGAAAACATTCCCTAGATTTAAGATAATTTTAAGCCCCTCTGATGCAGGGATGCTGCTCGTTCAATATTTAAGCTCAGTCTGTGAAACATGCAGGTTATCTAACATTCATTATCCTGTTTATGCCAGCATCTTTGCCAAGTCCCCAGTGCGCTGGGGAGAACCATTTTCTTGCTACAGCAACAGCACTAAGGTGCGCTGTTGCAATTAGAGGGGAATATAAATTTATAGCTCTCCAGCAATCGCAGCACTGCTGCTAAAGCAGCCCACCGGCTCTGTGCTAAATTTGCCCCAGCAGCAGCACGGCCAGACAATGAAGGCCTGTGGAGATCCCCCAGAACACGCCAGGTGCCGCTGAGTTTGCCTTCGGATGAAATGAAGTCCTCTTTCACCAGCTCATCACAGTTTCAAGAGGGGGAAAAAAAATATGAAAAAGGAGCAGAACAAGTGGCAGTAGCCACAATAGGCTTTCTTTGAAGCCATTCTTCCAGGTATATGTGCACTTGCTCCCTGGATCTGCAAGTATTTGTCAAATAAATTCAATTAGTTTTCCTCAAACAACCATTACTGCTTTTCATTGGAAACTCTCCTGTTGGGCTCACCTGTGACATTTTAAGTTCCTGTTCCCCAGAGAGCTGCTATGAGCAGCAGGAGCTGCTGGGTCCCGGGGGGGCTGCTGGCCACCCAGCCGCGGCGAGGGGACATCCCAGCCACCTCCGGTCTGTGGAGCCATTCCTCCTGGCCGCGTGAGCTGAACTGAACCATCAGCTCCAGGTGGGGTTTGCAGGGACAGAAGAAAAGCAGATGAGAACGAGCTTAAAAGGATGAAGGCGGGAGGTCTGAGCAGCAGGCGCAGATGCCTGGAAAACCTTTTCTCTGTCCTGTGTCGGAGCAGAGCAAAGCAAAGTCGTGTCAATGGGCGTGCTGGCTGCAAGGGGCCCGTCCCCTCCTCTCCATCACCGAGACCTGTGGCTGCACAATCCTGAGCCTTGAAGAGAGCCTCAAATCCCCCAGGGCACATCAGAAAGCCCCAGCAGCAGCCAGCTTGGCTGAAGACAGCAGCGCACAGAGCAACAACTTGGAAATAATTTCTGCCTGTCTTAAAGCTGCCTCTCTGCTGTGAGCAGCGAGAGCAGCAGGAGCCTGTGTGGGAGCCAGACATCTGGATTCAGACAGGCACAGCGTCACCGAGCTGGTGCTTGTCATTTCTTTCTGACGGGGATGCGGAGGAGCACAAGCTGCACACCTCCCTTCCCGCTGGAGACTCCTCTTCTACGGGCAAAACACCGGCAAGTGCTCATCTGAGGGACATGCGCCCTCCGTCACCTCCCCGGACCTAGTCCTGACGGGAAAGAGCATCAGACCCGTCTCAAAATGGCTGCACTCACCATCTGTGTGTTCTGGCATCTTTCTTTCAAGCCGTTTACTTCTTAGAAGATTTCTGCCTCTCAGTTTCACATCTCCTTCCAAAACATCACATCTCCCTTAAACTGACTGGAATGTAAGCGATGCAAATGCAGGAAGAAGGTAATTAGTCTCTGGAGGCTACGGTTGGGATTTAAGCAGTGAAATCATTTTAGATGGGTACAGTTTCACCTAACAGAGAAAGGAAGAAATCCCTCAGGAGTTGGGGGTTGGGGAGGGGGTGCAGCCTGGCTTTGGCTGCCGAAAGCTGCCCCCCTTCCCTTGGCAGAACTGCCTGGGGTTTAACCTGCCTCGAAGGCTTTGGTGCCCAGGGCGGGACAGAGAGTGGGCTGGAGCTCGGCGGCTCCTGGTGACACACACCGTTCCCATCTCCATCTGCTCGGCCCCGTACAAACACCCGCCCCTTGGAAACCCCCAAACGCTCATCTCCCACGCCCGGCGTTTACCCCCACGGGCTCCGTGCTCCCGCAGTGCCCGGCCGCCGCCGGCGATTTCTGCTCCCGGCCACGGCTCGCCTCGGGAGTCCCAAAAGTCATTGCCCACCCTGGAGCAGGAGCTGCAGCTGCAATCAACTGGCTGGGCTCATATGCTCCAAATCACCCTAACGGCACTTCAGAAATGCAAATAAAAGTGAGATTATGATATTTTACGTAAATAAGCAATGTGGCAATCCCAGACTGGCTTGGCCTGCCAGGAAAATTCGCTGGAGAGATATTAACATTAAAATACGTGAGCGTGTTTGCATGGAACATTTATTGTATAACTCTGGGCTCCAATAAAGGCTTGTATAAATTATTCATTCTGGAGCTGAGATGAAATGCCAAAAACCGCACCCACCAAGGGACTGCTTTTATTACTACCAAAGATCTAGTCTTAGTTAGCAGCTAAGCTATCAAGACAACACGCAAGGTAATTACGGGTGGGACACGAGCAGCCACCTTGCTGCTGACGCGTGCCCTGGGCTCAGGGCGGCTGCTGGTCACCCCGACACCAGGCTGCTCCTGGACGATGCACAGCCAGGGCCCTGCTGAGCGAAGAGCACAGGCTCCTGCCCCCGTGCTCCTCGCAGGGAGCCTGGAAGGCGAGTGCTTGCTGGAGGAAGCCATGGCGCGCTCAAGAGCGTGGCGTGCTCGGAGCTGCGGGCAGCAAGTAGCCACCTGAAAGCTCGGCTGCAGGACCACCACGGATGTACCCACGGAGGGGAGCGGGCACCGCGGAGCGGAGCAGCATCACCACTGCGCCGTGGCTGGGCACACACAGCCCAAGCATTTCCCTGTACCGCTGTGCGAAAAAAATCTGGGTAGCAGTTACCATGGCAACTCCTCTTTTTAAACACTGCTGTTAAACAGTTGCATCCAACCATCAGGAGCCCTCTGCGAGCATCGTGGCAGGAGCATCGTCGTGGGAGCCGCGGCCGTGGCACCGTCCTGGCTGCTGCGTGGGCTTGTGCTGTTCCCTGCCTGGCCACGTCCCAGCGCTGCGTGGCAAGGCCTCACAACAGGTTGCTATGTTTGCTGGAACCACAAAGCTAACAGTAAAGATCCAGTTACCAATTTGCAGTTGAAAATTACTTTTTTTCTACCTCGAATGCCTGCAGCACCCACAGCCCCGAGGTGCGGCTGCAATTAGTCTTCCACGCGCCCCCTCCCTCCTCCCACATTACGCCTCCCCTGCTCGAGTTTCCAGGAGGCACAACAAGGTGATGGATTGCGGACAAGAATTTTGGGGCTGCTGGCTTCCCTGACTTGAATGGGGAGGGTTGCAGGGACTCTCTTTTTGAGCTGCACGTAGCCTGCCTGCGCCCCGGCTGCCCCCTGCCCAGCCTCACCTCCAGCTTCTTTAGCACCCCATCATGCTTTCTTGTTCTTCTTCTTCCTCCTCCTCCTCCAGCACTGGGACAAGCAGAGCTCTAGAGCCCTTCCTCCCACCTGCAGCTTTTTATAACCTTGCACCTGAGGTTAATCAGGCTGCTCTGGTCCCTCTGTTAACCCTCCCCTGCCCGCTCCGCTGGCCCTGGCTTTGCACGCAGGGTGGGATGCCAAGGCTGCTCGGGGACGTGGCGCAGTTGGGTGTCTCTCTCAGACCTCCGAGTGCCAGCCCTCCCCTGGCAATAGAGCTTTTGTGCTGCACCGACCATGTTGCAGCATGTGGCAGCCCTTAGCCAGTGCCTGGTGAAATGGCGAGGGAGCCAGAAGCCATGGGTGGCCATGCCATCCCAAGACAGCCGGCCCTGCTGGCACAGGGCACTCGGGGAGCTGCGACGGGAACGGCAGCAGCAGCGGTGCTTTATTTCTGCATTAGTAGCACAGCGCTTGCACAGTCACAGCCATCCCCTACAACCGCAATAAGTTCTCTTTACCAACTGTAACTTTTATATATCAGCAGCTGTCTGCCTCCAGCAGCGCTTTATGGATCATAAGAAAGGCTAAGTGGAAGTTTTCCTTTTTTTTTTTTTATTATTTTTTGGAAGCAGATCAAACAGCCCTAGCCGAGCAGCTCTGTGTGGTCTGGAGCAGAGCCCTGTGTGACAGCCGCCCGGGCAGGAGGTCCCCTCCGTGCTCCCCCCGGGAAAGGACACGTGTCCCGCGGCTCGTCGGAGAGCTGCGCCGTGGCCCCGCACTGCCCTCCCGTGACACCGCTTTGGGTGTCACAGTAAGTGCGGGCGACAGGAGTCGCAGAAAGGCGACGATAACACGATGATCTTGTGCACCAGCCTGCTCTTGCCTTGTTCCAGCTGTAGGATGGGGAATAGTTTCATTGCAGGGAATGCTAATAAGGGGTTTGTACGAGAGAGAGAAATACAGAGAGGTGAAACTACCTATCACAATAGTGAATACTGAAATTAGGAGAGTAATAATTACCAGTGGATGAGATTCCAAGCGGAACAATTATCACAAGTGCTGTATCACTAACTGCCGTGGGTCTCCGCAGACGTCTTGGTTTTTCACACCACACAGCTCCGGGTGGCTCCAGTGCTCGGCTGTGGCTGCCAGCGCTGCCCTCCGGCACCCCCTGCACCCCGGGGCTGGAGTCAGTACGGCCAGCGAACGGCTGGAAAAGCATTCTCTTGCCCTGCTGCTCCTGCCCGGGGAAGAAGACAAGTAATTTCTTTCCCTTATAACCCCGGTTTAGAAGCTATTGGATCTCAGCGGTGTTAGGCTCCCTGGCTGGGTTAGAAAATAAGCCCTGCAACGCCGCCTGCTTTTAGAACATTTCTAAAGGCGTAGGGAGCACCCAGGCAGCACGTGCAGGTGAATCCGGCTCCTCACTGCCTCTGCTCAGGGCGCTGGGGAGCGCGGCTGGCACCGCCGCCCCGGGAACGAGCCCCGCGGCTCCTGGGGATGCAGCCCGGGTGTGAAGCCTTAAAATAAAAATGCATTCTGAATACACCTGAAAAATGCATCTTAGGCTTCAGGGGCCAAATCGTGCCATCTCACTGTGTAACGAGAGATGATATAATTCCAGATCGTGGCATCTTTAGTGGGGGTTTTATTTCTTAGCCTGCAGCGGTGTGTCTTTGGGAGGGCTCAGTGTTTTGTTGGGGAGATGATCAAATGACTCCGAGGACCTGGAGACAGGCGGCGATGTCAGCCTCTCTTCACGAAGTTTATATTTAAAGCCTGTGCACTGTGCTGGAACGCTAATTCGACATATTTCTGAGGGCTGCCTCTCCTCGGCATCAGCCGGTGCTCGCAGGCAAGCGCAGAAGGGGCCAGTTTTTGGCTGCCAGTGGGGCTGGGGCTGGGGCTGCCCCCCGCCTCCCTGGGCACGGCGGGGAGCAGAAAGCGGGACCAGGACCTGCCCCTCCTGCGGGAGACGGGTGAGCATCCCCTGCCTCTCGGCACCATGCACGGGCGCAGGGGGCTGAGCCGTGTCCCCCCGGCTCCTGGGGTGCATCCCTCTGGCTTCCAGGCAAGGGGGGGCTCATCGCATCACCCAATGCTATGTGGGGGAGTTTGCTGCTGTTTCCCAGCTGGATCACAGCCGGCAAGCGCATCCCGGAGGGGCCACATGCCAGACCCCCTCCCTTCTGCCCCACTGCCGGAGCAGGGTCTCATCCTGCTCAGGCCCCTTCCCGCGCAGCATCGTGCGGCACGCTGGGGAGATTCAGCCCTGCAGAAAGCCAAACAATGAGGGAAAAGTGTCAATAAACATATATTTTTTACAGTCCATTATCTTACCCTTGCCAGCTTTTACACTGTTATTGCACCAAGCCATTAAATCCCCTCCATGAGCGAAACATGCCATTTGTGTAATACAGCGTAATGGGAGCATTAATGCCTTCCCTCCCCCCGCTGCAGCGCGTTTCCAGGAGAGGCATTAATATCCACATTCACAAAACAATCCCTTAGTTCCAGGTTATTTGCACTTAATGCAATGATATTGCTAAAATCCCCCCTAAAATTAGCACAGATGATTTTAACAAAACCAATAAAACATATTAATTAATAATCTCTATGACGAATGCATGAATATAAATAGGTCATTATATCTATCGAGAAGCTCTTTCAGGAGCGGAAGGGCTTATGATTTCTTGACGATGGTCATCAGCGGACATGAATAATTTGCAGCCTCGTGGCTAGATCAAGTCACAGCTGACTTGCCCCGAGAACGGGGGACGCGTTTGTTGCCGTAAGACTAGCAGCGCCGTCTGTGTTCACTGGTATTTCCATTCACTGACCTTCCAGAGTCTATTTTTTAAAAAATAATTAAACGACATTTCCAGCTCAATAATGTTTTGTTCTATTAGCGGTAGAATCCAGGATGCAGAATTAAAATAACGAGGTGAGACCGTCTCTGGGCTGCAGCCCCATCTTCGGCCTCGCTGTTGTCTTTCTTGCTGCCGAGGCCGGCTCATGGTGGTGGGGACGGTCCCTTCGCTGGGCTGCCAGCGGCGCTGAGCCCGTCCTTCGGCTCTGAGCAAACCCCCACCTGCGCCAGCCCCGCTCCCCCCACTCTCTTCGCAGGGTCTCGCGGTTGCTGAGCCCGGAGCGCGGCTCCCAGCACACAGCTGAGCCACTCCTGCTCTTTCGCTGCCTCTCAGGCGGCGGCCGAGGCTGCTGGCAGGGTTTGCCAGCGGAGGAGAGCGTGAGAAGCGGCGTGCTGGCATTATTAGCAACCCCCCTCTGAAAGCGTCGTTATTAGTGGGGTGACACGGGGACAGAGCTGGGACGTGCCCCGGGCGTGCAGCGAGCAGTGAGCACCGTGCGGGGCCAAAGCCAGCGTGGGGAAAGCGTGGCTTGCCGATGGCTGGCTCTGGCAGAAGCTGGAGTGGCCGCGCGGAGCACGGAGCTGGAGGCAGAGCAGGACGCTCTGGACGATGTCCCCAGCGCCGCTCGGTGCGAGGTGCAGCGGGACCGGCTGCCGGTGCCAGGCCCAGGTCTGCCAACTCCGGCGCTGCCACCACAGCACTGACTCACGTCTGTAAATGTTTGGGTACTGCTGAGATATACATCGACAGCGGCAATTAATCCCTCAATCTATTGCCGACCTGCTGCATAAGAGGGGTCATATTCAATTCAGCTGCCGAAATATGCTGTTGTTGTAGGCAGCAGCTTCACTTCGTGCCTGATGCCAGCTTTTAGATTTTATTCTTCTAAATCCTGGCACTGAAAAGCGTAACCCCAGACAGCACTCGAGGCTTGGTGGAGCCGGGGAGCCGGCAAGGAGCTCCCGAGGGGAACATGCATCCCAGATGACCGGAGGTAATCACACGCTTCCCTGCCAGCCCTGTGCCCGCAGTGCGCTGTGTGTGAGCAAGAATCAGCCCGACATGGGCTTTACCCTCCTCCTCCTCCTCCACACGGACCTGAAGCAGCTTTGGGCAGGAGTCTGCGGTGCGGGCATGGCCCCCAGCCCAGCCTGGGGGGGTTGGCCTCATCCTCCCAGATTTCCCTGCCTGCACCCACCGTCCTGGGAGAAACAGGGAAATCCAACTCATGTGCGACCACAGCCCCGCGCTCGCCTGTGGATCTCGGGTTTATAAAGACCCTGGCGAGGAGAACCAGAGCTGGCAGCGCCTGAGCATCCTGCTGAGCTTCGGCTGCCCCTCCGTCTGCCCTGAGCAGCTCTGGGGGCTGCAGCACGGGCTGGCGGGGGGATACGGGCAGCACCGCCTGCGTCTCTGCAGGAATCCCCATCCCCATTGCTGCAAGAGCATTTGGATGCCTCTCAGTGACGGTCTATGACAGTTTTGCCAAAGCCTTCACGCGGCTGAGCCCCTGGGGGCTGCAGGGGCGCGTGGCCGGAGGGGCTGCGTGCCGGGGGGCTGGGGGTGGAGGTCCTCCTGGCAGCGCTGCCCTCGAGTGTGTCCTGGGAGGGAGCACAAACCCCCCACGTGCGGCTGGTCCCAGCTCTTCTCTGGCTTTTCCTTCCAGCACTGTCACTTGCACATTTCCCATTATGAGTTGATTCCTAATCTCCTTTCAGAGAAAGATCAAACAAGCCCTTATGTCTTTGTTAGCTGCTTCCTTTGCTTACTTTTAAGTCGTTATCCTGGTTTTGAAGTACGATTAAAAGGGAAGTGAGGATCCCAAATGGGGGGGGGCAGAGCTGGGTGAAGCCATTACGGGCTGGGAGCATCAGACCCCAGAGAGCCGGGTCCCCTTGGCACCGTCACCCCCTGCCCCAGGCGGGACCCTCCGGCTGCTCGCACCGTCTCCACTGGGGAATCCGCGCCCGCAGCCTCGGCTCTTTGCGCTCATGATTTATTTCTTCTGAGCAAGGCTCTCTCATTAGCGTTTCGAGCCGAGCCGGGCCAAGCAGCCCGGGCGGAGGAATTAGGAATTCATAGCGCCGTGGTCCAGCATAACTCAGCTCTCAGTCCCTTCCCATTCAGCAGCCTCTCAGCAGACGAGTCCTCGGTGCGTCCTCTGGCCATTGCGCCCCGTGCGAAGCCGCTGCCAGTGCCAGCTGCTGCGCCCCGCGTCCTGCCGAGCCCAGGAGCCACGGTTCTGCGCCCGCCGGAGCATCCCCCGGCTCGTGGCCTGTGCACCCCTCGGCAGCCACCTACAGCCAGCCCAAAGCCGTGCCCACGGCCAGCGTCCGCTCGCGAACCATCTGCCTCTGTACGCCCTGGCAGCAAGTGCTTTGGTTTAGATAACACCTGTGTTTGAAACCTTTATCCCTTACTGTATTGTTACGGGCTGCTTCTTAAACAGCAAAGCTGAAGCGCGCTGGAATTTATAGGGTTTTTACATACATGCCGCTATCTTGAACAATTGACAGGAATTTGAGAAAGACGATGCCGCTTTTCTCCCGTGGCATCTTGAGGAGGAGCTCAGAAAACGAATTGTCTCGCTGAAGACAATGCCCTTGATGCATAATAGCGGAGCCATCTCTGAACAATTGGGGGCTGATTTTTATTTTGGCTTTAACTCAGCTTTGTCGGCGCAGGTGTCCAATTTGTTCCCGCCCGTATAAATCCCACCATTTAAATGACTCAGCTGTTGGCACAAATCAACCCTGGGAGATGTTTCCCTGGCCGGGTTTGTACCTCGTGGAGGCAGAAAAGTCATGCCCGTAAAACAGACGGCGGTGAGATACTCCTGCCCTGAAGGAGATTTACTGGAATTAATCGCACGTGAGGTCAAAACGACAGCGGATTCCTCCTCCGTGCCTTGTGCCCGCGGACGGAGGCTGCCCGGGGGCTCCGGCCGAGCGGTGTCTGCCCAAACCCTGCCAAGAGCGGGCAGCGGCTGGTGATTTACTGCGGGGCTGGCGGCGGGTTAAGTGCAATAATCTGAAACAGCATTTCTGTAACCTTACGACAAGGGTATAAAACTGAATGAGATGCGCGTTCTTCCCCGGAATTTATCAAACAAGGATCGTCTTTCTCTTTCAGGAAAGGTCACGATGTGCATTATTTTGTGGCGTACAAAAGACCAAGAGCAACTACCCCGGTGTGTGGCTGAGTGTCTGCTTGGAAAACTTCCAGGTGGAAAGTTCCCAGTAAGACGATGGAGAGCAAAGCCAGGCCCTCGGCGCATCCTCGGCTGCCCTGGGAAGCTCTGGCTGTTGGCGGCTTTGCAAAGAAAGGTTCAACAGGTACCAGCCGGGTGCTCCCCTCAGTGCTCCCCCCGGCCGGCCTGAGCCTCCCAGGTCCCCTGGGACCCCCGCATTCCCGAGCTGTTGTTCCCCCATTCCCACCCTCCAAGAGCCGCCGAGGCCCCATGAGCCTCAGCAGCTCCAGCAGGAACCGCAGCTGCCTCCAGCCTTGGGTTCTCGTGGAGATTCAGCGGATTCCTCATTGTTCGAGGCTGAGAAGCAACGTCCGTGTTGTGTAAAGTAATTAAATAAAGCCATCCGTCTTCCCTCTGAAGTGGCTGGTACTGGTTGTTTCATTATGGTTTTTACTCTTTGGAATATGACCCGGACAACACTTACACCGTCGTAAGGCTTCACTTCAAGGGTCCTAAAAGGAAATCAATTATTTTTAGAAATATAAATATTTGATGAAGCTGCTTCTTTTTCTAATGACGGAATAAAGCAAAATGCAGCCATTTTGCTCTTTAGCGATAGAAAGCCGTGCAGCAATCCAATCTCAAAGCCTGCAGCACTTCACCTGAGTCACCTTCTCTGGGCGCCTTAGGAAGGAGTCTGAAATGCAATATTCCCTGTTAAATTATGCATCCCGGAGCCGGCCCTCCTGCCGTGGGAGCGGAGCGGTCCTGGCTCGGGTCGGAGCCTGCCGTGCCCTGGCTCTGCCGGGGGAGAGGCAGCAGCTCCCTCCTGCCCCCGTGCCCCCCGGGGAGGGGGATGCTGGTGGCACAAGCAGCCGAAACGGCGTCAGGGACCTTCTGGCTGGCGGTCGGCGGTGGGCGAGCTGCAAAGAGCCCTCACAGCGACCTGCGAGCTCCAGCTGCCCACCCACGGGGCACCCAGCTCTCGGGGGGACGCCGGCTGGGAGCGGGCACCCGGCCCTGCTCCCTCCCTCCGCCCGGGGAAAACAGGCGGGCATTTAGATTTTGGTATTATTATTGTCTCTATCAAATGGGTGAATTCCCAGCCGCTTTGGTTCGCTCTTACATAATTCAGAGCAATCAGTGCGCTTCCCAACGCAACATGCTCTTAACTTTGCTGAGCCCCAAGGCATCGAATTTATATTCTGTTCTGCTGCTGTGAAAATGAATGGTGTGACGGTGACAAGAGGAAGAAGGAGCTTTAAAGAGGGAGAAGAAGCCAAAGAGAAAGAAAGATAGTTGAAAGAAGCAGAAAGACAGGGAGAGGAGAAGATACAGAACAGCAAAGTGGTTTATAATGGAAGGACTGTAATTTATTTTGACACTAATCATGTATTATTCATTCAGAACAAAAATAAACCTTATTAACCAGGAAAAACAGATCTCCCATCTCCAGCCCACGTTGTGACGAGCGAGTCGCGGTGGTGAGGATCCTGACAGCCGCCGGGCTGGCTCCGTGCCGCATCCTGCGTGGGTGCTGCGGGCAGGAGCAGCGCGACGCTCCCAGGGCGCGAGGGATCGCTGCTCGCAGGCACGGAGAGAGATGGCTTGGGCTGTCAGGGTGGCCGGATAATGCACTTGCATTGTTGTCACCCCCTGCTGATGTCCCTCGTCTTCGAGGCTCTGGACATCCTTTCCATAAATAGCCGGCTGGCCGAGCCGGGCGCGTCTCTGCTGGCCACCGGGCTAGCGTGGGCATTTCGCAGCAGCACCCCCCTGCCCGGGGCCAAGGCATGCGGCATGTCCGAGGGAGGGGGATTAGCGAGGCTGAACCCAAAGAACTGCTGGAAACTCTGCCCTCGCCAGCCGGGGAACCCGTGTCTGTCTGTATTCCACATCTCACTGCCCTGCAGCTTTCTCCACCCCGTGGTTCCTCGCTCCATGTCTCGGGAAGAAAGGGCTCGGAGGCGGGGGCTGAGGCTCAGCGGGTCTTTACGAGGGCATGAAGCCGAGTAACCTCTGCTGCTCCGGCTGGTGGCAAATCCATAGGTTTTTGGTGGTGCCGAAGGCGTCTGCGTGCCTGAATGATGCTTGCAAGCACACGGTGTTATTTTGCAGGGCTGAAGGAGCCTTTCTCACCCGTGGCACCCAGCCGCGTCCTGCCCGGGCAGCGGCCGATGCTGCCGCCATAGCACGAGCCCTGCGGCCATCAGCTGCGGGCAGCGGCACGGGGACGTCTTGCTCCACCGGCTTGTTTGCTGTGAGGGTTGCGGTGGAAATGCTGCTGCTATTTCAACTGGCAAAGCTGAGAGGAAGAGCCCTAAATAATTGTGTTTCTTCCCCGCTTTAGAAATCTGACTGACAAACCCATCATCAGCAGGGCTTTCCTGCCTGTGCTGCTTGTGAGCCGCCCTGGGCAAATATGGCCCAAAGTCCTTCTCCGCTGGACCAGGCCAGATGCCCCCTCCCGCATGCAGCGTTTCCACATCCCGTCCTCTGCTCCTGCATCCCATCCTCCTCCTGCATCCTGTTCTCCACTCCCGCATCCCACCCTCCTCCTGCATCTCATCCTCCTCCCACATTCCGTCCTCTGCTCCTGCATCCCGCCCTCTGCTCCCACATTCCACCCTCTGCTCCCACATCCCGTCCTCCACTCCTGCATCCCGTCCTCCCTCCCACATCCCGTCCTCCACTCCTGCATCCCATCCTCTGCTCCCGCATCCCATCCTCCACTCCTGCATCAAAAGGGCTTGGCATCTCGACCCTGCAGGCACTTCCCTGGGGTTTTGCCCGTTCTTTTCCCATGAGGCAGATAGGAACAGGCAGGAGAAACTAAAACCACGGCGAATTCACTTTCAGTGGCCCCTGCGAGGGAGGGAAAGCCAGCACGGGGAGCAGGAAAACCTTGACTTACTGTTCATGCCGGTCTTAAAGCACGTTGCAGCGCTGCTAATGCAGGGCATACGTTGGTCGCGGAGGGCTCGGTGTGCACCCAGCATCCCCAGCCGGCGCGGAGGGACCCCTTCCTGCCGCTGGTGGTGCCTCGGGGGTCTCTCCCCTCCCCACCACGGTGGGACCTGTTCTAACGACTGTCCCGACCCCTTTACCGCACCTTGTGCACAGCACACAAGCGGCAGCTCCTCACCTCCCAGCGTCAAACCAGCCCTCCCTGGCTCCCGGCCAGAATTCGGGTGGATTTTAAAGCGTTATTACTGACTTATGAGGCTTTAAATAATATTGGACTCTGCATATCTTTCAAATCTTCTTTCTTTTAATATCCCTGATCAGGTCTTAAGGTGTAAGCCTGGAGATTTATGGGGCTGTCCCCTCTGCAACTGGGAGTCCTGCGTGGCTGGCGATTTCAGCGTTTATGTTCCTGGGTTTTGAAGCAAGTTTTGCTTCACCCTTTGGGGGCTTCTGTTTTAACACAAAAAGCAAACACACTTTCAGTAGCGCTTCCTTTTTGCCAGCGTAAGAAGAGTGCCAGAGAGGGAGTTGTGCGCCCCAGCGATGCATTCCCTGAGCATCCCGGGGTGTCATTAGCCCCCGAGGGACGCTGAGACCCCCCACGGCCAGGAGCTGCCTCCCTGGGCCTCTTCCATGTTGAAAGAATTGAACAGGAGCGTTGCCTGTCGGCACAGTGAGAAGGCCACACTTCCCTCTGCCCTGTTATCCCATGTGCCCTGCACTCACACCATCCCAGCCCCATCCCAGCTCCATTCCAGCCCCATCTCAGCTCCATCCCAGCCTCATCCCACCCCCATCCCAGCCCCTTCTCAGCCTCATCCCAGCTCCATCCCAGCCTCATCCCAGTCCCATCCCAGCCCCATCTCATCCCAGCCCCATCCCAGCTCTATCCCAGCCTCATCCCAGCCCCTTCTCAGCCTCATCCCAGCTCCATCCCAGCTCCATCCCAGCCTCATCCCAGTCCCATCTCATCTCAGCCCCATCCCAGCCTCATCCCAGCTCCATCCCAGCCCCTTCTCAACCTCATCCCAGCTCCATCCCAGCTCTATCCCAGCCCCATCTCATCCCAGCTCCATCCCAGCTCCATCCCAGCCCCATCTCATCTCAGCCCCATCCCAGCCTCATCCCAGCTCCATCCCAGCCCCTTCTCAACCTCATCCCAGCTCCATCCCAGCTCTATCCCAGCCCCATCTCATCCCAGCCCCATCCCAGCTCCATCCCAGCCTCATCCCAGCCCCATCCCAGCTGTATCCCTGCCTCATCCCAGCTCCATCCCAGCTCCATCCCAGCCTCATCCCAGCCCCATCCCAGCCCCTCTCCCTACGCTATGTCAGCATGACGCACCACCAGGTTTTATATTCACCCCCTTGTCTCGGCACACTTTGGATCACCGGCTGACACGTTTATTTACTTGTTATTACACAGAACAAATTATGGAGGGGCTCCCTGAGCCCCCTCGGGCAGGACCGAGCGTGCCCGGCGCACACGGTGGCTGAGCAGCGCTGATGGAGTCGCGGCTGGAGCAGGCAGGAAGCAATAGGACAACGTGCTTCGGGAAGCAACAAATTATAAATTGAGGTATTCAATCTCTAGAAAGCTTACACATTTAATTATCTAGCCAGACCTTCAGGGAAAAGAATTAGAACAATAATTATCAATTTGTTCTTTGTATCCAAGGGCAAATTTAGCATTTAGAGGACAGAGTTGTTGCTGGCTTCTTTTTTTCCCCCCGCTCTTTGTAATCCTGATTAGCAAAACGTACTTGAGTCTTTGAAATGAATGATTCCTCCTCTCTGGCCAGCGGAGCTGCTTCCTTGGCAAACGCCCTGGGTGCTGGGGCACTGGCTGGGGGCAGCGCTGAGGATGGAGCCGGGGTGGAGACGGGCCATTTTGCCCCAGGGGAAAGGTTTTTGCTCTTTGGCCTCTGGGCAAAGGGCTCCCGCATCTCAGAAGCCTTGGGGCAACTCTGGGAAGGATGCCGGGGAAGGATGCTTTGCCCCCAAAAACCCCTTCCCGCGTCTGGAAAAGCAGCTTTTCCGGGAGCCCGGTGTTGCCTAACGCTTCCCAGCAGCACACAGTGCTGCCCGTGGGTTCTTTCCGTGACCGAAGGGCACCGGGTGCTGCTCGCCGGAGGAGACGAGCCCCCAGACCCCCCCCAGGGCTGCCGTGGCCGTGCAGAGCCCGCTGCCGCCCGCGCTGGCCGAACGAACCACCTTCCTGCGGCGGGGTTTGCATTGCACAGCGCGTTCCCTGCGCGTTGTCTCGTTATCGATTCCATTCCGCGTTAATGGCCCCCTGTCATAAACCACAGCCACAATAATGAGGCGTTTTATGTTGATTGTTGATCTATGGGAATTTCCAGAAACCGCATTCTTTATTTATTCAGCAGCGCAATGGCAATTCAATATTGTAGCTATGCAAATTAAGGGTGGGTTTGTGTTTTTTTTTTTTTTTTTCCTTCTGGGCTGGAAGCTGGGCAAGGCATGATTTTCCAAAGCAGAATTGCTCCTGAGCCGAGAAATGAGAGGAGTTGTGTCCGTCCGGAGGGCTGTCAGGCCAGCAGTGTCCCTCTCCCGCTGGCGGCTCAGCGCCTCCCAGCTCCTCCTCCCAGGCAGAGGAAGGCTCATCCTCCTCTTCATCCTCCGCCAGGCACGGAGCAGTTTCCCCTCTCCCGGGCTGTGGCACTGCCTCTCATCACGTTATTGTTTGTTCAGCGTTTGGGTTTTAAGTGGCATAAAGCACTGAGGGTTCCCGGGGCAATGTGGAAGCATCCCTGATATTTTCCTCGGTTGCAAGAAAAGTCTCCTGCTGCCAGGGGGGGCCTGACCCCAGGCCCTGCCCAACCGGGGAGCCCAGCCTGCAGCCCCTAACGCCTTGCCCTTACCTGCTCCTGACAGGCTTTAATTTGTAGATAATGGACTTTTTCTTTTTTTTTTTCACAGTTATTATTTGAGTACATCAGTTTCCACTTGACCTGTCTGAACAACTTCTTGATGGATATTCAACCTCTCTCATAAACGGAGCTTACCCTTCAGCTCGAGGGGAGAATGAAACATTAACAAGAAATATAAAACGCAATTCGGCCTCTTCACGAGCGGAATAATTCCCGGTCGTGGCTGGATGTATGGATGTCTCTGCAGGAGCGTGGCGGGGAGCAGCTCTGCCTGGCGCGGGGGTCCCTGGGGACACGTGTCCCCCTCCAGAAATCGCTGGTTTCAGCATTTCAATGCCCCCCCGGGTGGGTGAATGCAGCATCGCCCAGCCCAATGCCTTCTTCCTTGGGACGGGGGCAAAAGCAGCGTTGCACCCACGTAGCTGTGCGTGTGAAACCACATTTCTTCCTTTTGGGTCATTTTTAAAACTATGGAAAGGATAAAGATGCGTAAGCTGGCATGGAAAGCCTCCTGGAACGAGCTACATTATTAAAAATGCTCAATTTAATTCAGATTGATAACTGCATTAAAGTCGCGGGTTTTCCCTTCCGTAATTGAGTTACACCTACAGCATTGAAGTCAAAATGATTTTAATCACCGGCAGTGTTAGGTGATGTGTGCTAAATTCCTGGTGTCAATGCGAGAGCTCAGAAACATCAATTAGAGATGCCGCTCTCCGCTCCCTCCTCTCTCTGCTCTCAAGACGCCGGGGGAGAGCCCTGGCTCACCGGCAGCTCGCGACCCGCTCGCTCTGCCCTCGGCGACCTCCTGCCTCCGCTCCTCGCTGCCCTCGCCACCTCCCTTTTGTCTCCGCCACGCGTGCCTGGTGCCCGGGTAGACGATGCGGGCACGCACAAACACACGGCATCCCCCAGCCGGCAAAAACAGCCGGGCTCCCTTTCCTTTTGACATCAGCTAACCTTGATAAATCCTCTTATTAAACTTAATATCTTTGATCAATCACAGTAAAACTTGAGGAGATGAATTATTAAAATGAAGAACTGCTTTGTACGGTTTATGGTTATTGTGCTACCTAAATTAGAAATGTAGTGCTGTTATTTAAAAGAAAAAATATTCCCACTGTCCTTAAAGCTGTGTATATAATTTTTCCTCCAGACAGAGATCTCCGATAAGCAGAAATCGCACCGCTCTCCTCGCACACACTAATTAAGCAGCCCCCTGTTTTCCTACATGAGTTACGGGCGCGAGGTCCTCGCTATGTGGCATGGCGGAGCAGGTCACCTCGCCCTTGCTGGCCTGATTTCTGCGCCCCGGCATCGCTCCCCAGGACGTGGCTGGTTTCAGCCCCTGGGCTCAGCTGGGCGAGCGGCTGGGCGGGCGGGTGGCCAGCAGACATGGCTCTGCGCTGGCTCACCGGCCACCCGGACGGCTTTCAGCAGCAACGGGCCTCACGGCAGCCTGTGCCACCCGTGCGACGGGGAAACCAGCTCAAGTTGTTCTGAACGTTCCAGGGGTTGTCAACCCCGGTGAAAAATCCAAAGCTCAGAGCTGAGGGCATTGTCCCTTCTGTCACAGTGGCGGCTGAGATCCAACGGCGACTCGTGAACCTGAGCTCCAGCTCCGGGATGAGGGTGCAGCCACCGCTCAGGGGCTCCTGAGACACCTCCTGCAGGAGATCGCCTGCTCCCGGAGCGGTTCGTGCTCACCGGGATGCTCCATCAACCGTAAAACATTAATCCTTGAACAACCTTCCTTTCAGGGGGTGCTGAGCACGGGCGAGCTCTGTGGGTGCCAGAGGAAGGACGGGAAAAGTGGCTCGTGGTCCAAGGGCCTCAGCTCCACCACTCGTATTGCTTGTTGCATCCTGCGCGTGAGCCATCACCCTGCCGGTAGCCCAGCGCCGTTTTTCAAAGCCGGTGTCTCTTTGCCGAGCACTCGGCTCCTCGCACTCTCATCGCACGGTCGGACGAGGTGTCCTTACACTGATCGAGACTAAACTCAATTTCCTGGAGGGCTTGTCTTCGCCCCGTGCTGCTGTAACGCGCGTGCTGCCATTTCCTAGTTAAGTGCCTCGGTCTTTTCTTGGCTGTTATTCTGATGTGATAACATTATATATTTTTTAAGCTTAATTGTACAAAACATAATGAAAGCAGCGAAGGCATCAGCGCCTGCAGTGCAGAAGGGGCAGCGGGTGCGGAGGGAGGGGGTGGGATTCGGAGGTGAAGATGCCGAGTTGCGCTGGTCCTGATGCTCTGCGATTCCCCCGGCTCCAGTGCTCCCGGTGTGCCGTGGGTCCGGTGCGGGCAGGACAGCTGTGCCGGGCTCGTGGCTGTCACAAGAGAATGGTGGGCAGCTCTTCTGCTGCTGTTTTCTTCTCCAAATCTCCCATCCCGCGAGCAGGAACCCGTGGGCGCGGTGGGAGCAGAAATAACTGCTGCCGAATCCAGCCCCGCGTTGTTACGGCAGGGAAAGGGCAAGGAGAGGTGGCCAGGAGAAAGGGGCAGCCCCCCCAAGGCACCCAGGTGCCAACCTGGCCTTCCCGGTCACCTCGCTGTCCCTCTGGTCCTCGCTGCTGCCCCGCAGACAGGCACTGTGACCCCCCCGCTCCCCGCGTCCCCCTTCCCCGCGTTCTTACAAATCACTTACCACTTTCTTAGTTTTCTGACAACCCTCTCGGTTTTCTTCTTCCTTGAATTGTTTTCCTCCGAACGCTTCAGGACATCATCAGTAAAAAGGGGCACTGGGGAATTATTATTAGATGCTGGGATTTTTCAGTGCGAGGAGCCTTGGGCTTGTTCGGGACACAATTAAGGCACAAATCTCCCATGTTGAAAGGCAAACCATTTCTAAACCCCTGCCAATTTCCGACGCCGCGCACATTTCCTACGCTGCAGGTGCTAAATAGCAAAAGGCTGAAGCAGGGCGCGCGGGCTGGGGAGAATTTCCATTTTTCAGCCCCGGTGGGTGTTTTACACGGGCGCGGGCACAGGGGGAGCGCGGAGCGGGGAGTTCGGGTGGGAGCAGCCACGGAGGGACATTGCCCGGGGATGTCAGCGTGCGGGGGGCAGTCCCGGCAGCGTCCCCCGCAGCGCCGGGTGCTGCCTGGTCCTGGGGGAAGCACTGGCTCCTGGCAGCTGGCACCCACCCCGGGGGACAAGGAGCTTCCAGACGCTGGTGGCCGGTTTTGGCTTCCCCGGCGAGGTGACAGCACCCGGCGGGGGTCCCTGACATGGCCAGGGGAAGCGCCGGGGCTGTCAGGGTCACGACTCACAAGCTTAACAGCTGAGAGTATGCAGAAAACTTCAGGGCAGAGAGAGCAATTCCTCCACCCAGGAGACCTCAAAATGAGTTTTCGTCTTTGCCAGGCTTATTTCAGCCTTTGGAAATCCAGGACAAAACAATGTCGGGTTTTTCTTGCGAAAAGACACAGAGCAACTTCGATTTTGGGGTCAGTGAGCAAAGAGCCGCCCGGGATCCGATGGGAGCTGCGTGCCGCTGCCTTCGGCGGGGGGGAACGCCAGCCCTGGCGCTGGTGCTCTACCTGCAGCTCTCTCTGCTCAGCAAGTGACATCGGCCACCGCCAGGGATGCCCCAGCCACATCCAGCCAGCTCTGCGCCCACGGGGACAGCGGGTGATGGGGACATGGCAGCCGTCCTCCAAGAAACACCACCTGAACTCAGGGAGCCCATGGAGATACAGCTTCTTAGGCTTGGAGGCTGGCAGTTTTATGTTTTGTTCCCCCCCCCCGCTAAATTGCAGGGAAAGACAATTAAAAGGGGTAAAATCAAGTGTTTTTTAAAAGAATGCGTTATTAGGTACACGCAGCGCTGCCTTGTCAGGATGAGCTGCGAGGGACCAGCGGGGTTCGGGGTGGATTATGTGTTTAGAGGGATAAAGAGCAAATCCAAAGCTACGGTTCTGCAGGAGGGAAAACCTGCAAGGGTTTCGGTGTGTGAGGGAAGCGGCCGAGGTGCAGGTGGGAAATCACAATTACCTGCCGCCGCCTTCCCTGAAACTTTGTCTGCGGCATCAGTTACGGGTTACGCTGGGAGAGCAGACACTGAACATGACGGGCACGCCGCTGCCTCGGCTACCCTGCGGAGAGGCTCGGCAGGCACAGCTCCGCCTGGGAGGTCTGTTCCCGGCATCTTTTTCAGCTCAGGAAACACAGGCAATGTCATAAGAAATAACGATCAGCCCGGCTGCCAGAGCAAAGGAGCGCAGTGAGCCTCCGTATTTCGGGCTACTTAATCAAAGCGAACTTCCACATTTCTCACCCATCACGAATTTTTCTCTGTATCCTTAAAAACAGCTTTAAACTGCCAGGCTGCAGATATTCTCCTCCCGCTGCTTCCTCTGTGTTGGTTCTTTCCATCACCGCCTGTCAGTCCTCCTGCTCGCAGCTCCTTGGTGGTGATGGAGGAGCCCGGCTCTGGAGAACCTCCGGCTGGGGATGGGGCTGCCGTGATGGATGGGCTCGGCGCGGGTTTTCCTGGAGCACCGGCCTTGCTGGCGCTCTGCAGGACGCTGGAGCTGCACTTCCAAAGGCACATTGTGGGGAGGGCTAGCAGGGTCCCCAGCTGGGCAACACAGCTACCGCGGGCAGGGAGATGGCAGCTCCTCTCCTCCTCCTGTGCGACCTCCCAGCCTCAACGCTTGGGCTAAACTGGGAAGGTAGCCACGGCCATGGCCAACGCCACCCCGCCGGTGCACCCGGCTGGTGTTCGGTGCTGGTGGGGTGGCAGGAGGAGGCAGGGATGGGGTGGGAGAGCCCAGGTCCTCGTGAAGGTTTGCCGGGCGCTCCCTGGGCAGCTTCGGGCAGATAAACCAAACCTCCCAAAGCCGGGGTGGGAAGAGCCGGCCTGCAGCCAGCCCCCAGCAAACATTACTGTTATGTTGACTCCACCGTTCCTCTGGCACCTGAAATTAATTTTGTATTTGTTTGGACCGTGATAGGTTTTAACCTATAGTAACAGCAGGCTTTTGCCAACCCCAGGCACTTTAATAGCTAAAGCGTTTGATTAAAAAATTTAATAGCCCCAGAATGATGGAGCAGCTTCTGTCCACAATATATTAAGCTTCTGGCATCCAGATTTATATGCAGCGTAAACTTCCTTTATATGAAAACATTTGTTTCCTTTCCTACATCCACAGCAGAGCAGACTCTTCTCTGACTTCATTTCCAGCCACTGATTTAATTGCACGTTTTTTTTGGAGGCGCCGCACACGGGGAGGCGGGTTCCAGCCGCAGTCACTTGGAGGAGCAGGCACAACCGCTCGAGCCGCTGGTCGCGGAGAGCCCAGTGAGTGGCCGTGGGGCCTGTGGGCTCCAGGCACGGGGCAGAAAGGGCTCTGCGGTACAGCGGGGCTTTCCGAGGAACCCCAAAGCGAGCCGCTTTCCAGTGGAAAAGCTGCAGATGAGTCTTGCGCCATCATTAATTTCTCCTTGTGGCCAGTTCTGCTCTGGCTTCCAGGCTCAGCTGAGGGATGCAGCGGTCGCCTCTCTGCCATCCCATCGAGCTACACGTCCATTCCCCTCTCTCAGGAGCACTTTGTAGGAGCCTAAATAAACTCACCTCCAGCAGACCCCATAAATCTTCATTACCATTTGCCTCAACCGGTCTGCCCAGCATTTCTCCCCAAGAGTTCCCAAAGTGGCCATAACTCTTCTCCAGGTCAAGGAGTTAATCATATTTTACAGCAGATGGATACAATCAGTTTATATTTTATTTCCCAGCCTCATGTGTTTGGGCAAACGTTGTCGCTGCGTCCCCGAGGAACAGCTTGGGCTGGCACCCAAAGCCGAGAGCTGGGGCTGTCTCAGAGGGAGAGGCGAAACCTGGCCAGGCTCGGCGAAGGGCCGAGGGATGGGCTGAAGAGCAAGAGGGACCGGGACAATTCAGGGCATGGGCTCAGGCTCCTCCGCATCCGAGGAAGGACATTTTCACAGCCAGCGCCTCTCAGCGTCGAGCCCTCGGCCGGGAGAGGCGCCAGCAGAGTTCTCCCCCGCTCATCTCCTTTAATTTCACATCGCTCCTAATCCTCTTACTCCTGGGGACTTCGAAAGGGTGGATTTTCAGCTGTTTCTAGCTCTATCATAACGTCAAGCAGAAACATGGGCTTTAGGCTCCGTGGTAGGACTTAATCGAGGTTTTTGCCACCCCAGAGGAGCTCGGCGGGAAGGAGAAGTCCCCCCGGAGCGCGGTGGGCCGGGGGGTGGCCGCGGTGCTGGGGGGTCCCGATGGGGCAGGCAGAGGACTGGAGATGTCAAGTCCATGTACACGGTCTACAGTAAAATTAAATTGCTGATTACCTTCGGCGACACTTTACTAGCGAAGAACAGTTTGTTCTTACACTCTTCTGACTGTCTGCCTTTTTTTCAGATGAGAAACTATATGAAATATGCTGTAAAATACCTAATGTGCCTTTTTGGGGTAATAATTCATAGCCTATGTCCATAAATTCACATTTTGCTAAAAAAGGAGAGAAAAAAGAAGCCGGAGATCTCGGGCAATTTATAACACTTACTCTGCGTTATTACTCCCCAGCTGTCCTGGTGCTGTTGCCTGGGGATTCGGATCCCGCGCGGAGACAGCCCTCGGTTTGCAGTCCTTCATCTCGGCTGCTCAGGCTACATGAGGTTTTTCAAAGCTGAAGAACAATTTGGAAAACACATAAGCCCACTGCGGAGAGCTGGAGGTAAGAGTCATATCCCAGGAACGGAACTGCATTTATCCCCGTTTATGATATACCGGCCAATTACGGATTATCAACAGAACTGGGAAATTTGCATCAAAATGTTGTTCCCGTCATGACAAATTGGAGTTTCCTACCTACGCTCTGCCTGGAGGACGGTCTCACTCCATTTATATTTAGACTTTGTCACCGTGCGTGCGACTGCAAGCATTGCTCACTCAGTGATAAAAAACACATTTTTTTCTCCTAAGAAGGAGGTTTTGCTGCATGCTGAGGTTCAGCCGCGGTCTGTAACTCGGGACCCACCAAGGGACTGTTTGTTCATCGGTGCCTTTTCTCAATTAACAGCTGGTTCACCTGGGACTGCCAAAAATATAACTAAAGAATAGCTGTTATTTGAGTCCCGCACAGAAAGGCATCAGAAGAGAAGAGCCGCTGCAAGGGGCCAGTGGCCAGGGCAGTCCTCGAGGAGAGCTGCGTGCCCCGAAAACGGTCTCCAGCTCCCGGCTGTCACCGGGGATTAGCCGCTGCAGTGATTTAAGGTCTCATTTCTGGGTTAAGAAGATACACTCTGAGGGCAAAGCCGGCCTCACCCCCAGGCTCTGCAAGGGCTCGTCCTTCCCCGAGGCAAACAGCAGGACAGCCTCCTCTGTTTGCTCTCTCTCCTGCTCGCAAAATTGAATTATTATCCCTGCAATGATATTCTTAAGGTTAAGAACAAATACATATAAGAACATTGTGGAAAATTTGTCTGCTTCGGAGCTGACAGAACAGCTCAATATTTAAAGCTGTCTTAACAGTTTCTCTATCTTAACAGAAGCATTTTTCATTTCATTAGCACCGAGTGCACTCGTCAAGCTGTTATCTTCAGGCAAGTTTCTCTGCGAAACCTGAGGAACCTCCACGTGAGGCCGGGCGACGGAGGCTGCGCCCGCGGGATGCGGCGGCATCGCTCGGCGCTTGCCCCGAAGGGCCGGGGGATGCTCCTGCTCCCGGGGAGCCCCCGAGCTGGCAAAACGGGCAGCAGCAAAGCCACGCTGCCCCGAATGGTGGGGCACCCTCCTAATAAAGCTGTAATAAACCCGAATGAGGATTCATTGCAGCAGGGAGACATTTCTTCAATACCTCGAGTCAGTGACCTCAGTGTTGGTTTTGAGCTATTGTTCAATTTGCTCTCGTCGCAATCTGAAACTCAGCCCCGTGATTCATCATCAGCCCGGAACATCGCAGGGCTGCACAAATGGGGATATGGAGATTAATTAGCGAAGGGTATTTGAGTGCATGGTTCAGCATCTCAAGTAATGGGAGCTGCTGCATCCCGAATTCTGCCAGCGCGTCCCTGACCTGCCGGAGAAGTTCTCCATCTCTTCCTTTGGGTTGTTCCGCACGAGGGACGGGATTCGGTTCCCAGGGTGCGAACGGGGTGCGAGGACCTTTGTGTCTGATAACGGCTTCAGGCAACCGCTGCCCCTTGCGGGTGACACCAGGGAGCCCCCCTCAGAGGGGACTTTTTACCTCCTTCTTCATTAACTGAGCTCCCCACCAAACCTGCTCCCACCCCCTGCTGGGAAGCGTTTTGGCTGCGGCTCACAGCTGCCCTTCGTTCTGCCTATTACACTCGTTTAACGAGGAGATGTGTAGCACTGGCATTAATTGCAGCTCTCCTCGTGTGCCAGCCGCCGAGTCCGCTGGTCTCTGTCAGAAAGAAAAACCCCCAGAACTGAGGAATTGCCTGTGCCCCGCTAAATGAATCAGCCCGGCGCTGTACCTGTCACAGCTTTCAGGGAGCTGTTTTCTCCGAGCAATTAACTCAAACGATGAATTGAGAGATGGTGTTTCTTTAAAAAAAAAAAAAAAGTTATTGTAATATACTTGTCATTTTGATTTGCACTTGAAAGTTGGGAAGTTGTTCTGGATTTCTCCCGCCTGTGAACGACCCCCCCTCCCCGTGCAGCCTGGGCCGCGGTGTTCCCGGCTGCTCCGTGCCCTGTGGACGCCTGCTCCCGGCTCCCGACGGTCCTTGGGCGAGTGGCTCCAGCCGATGTGTTCTCCTCTCCCACCCCACAGAGCCCGGGATTTGGGGGGCTGGAGTGAGGAGGAGCGGGAAGTAAACTCCTCAGTGGCTGGGATGGACATAAAGAGAAGGTGCCTGGGGCTAAAATAAGCCTTTCTCGGTGCTGCTTCCTGCTATAAACAAGTACAAAGTGTCTTTTTATTCCTCAACAAGCACACAGGTGGTACCAAATGCAGCCCATGCGTGGCCTGGGGACCATCCCCGACCCCGCGATGCCTCTCGCCAGCCCCCAGGAGACGCAGAGCTGGTCGGGGGAGTCACCCGGAGATGCCGGAGTCGGGGACAAGGATGTCGAGGGATATCAACGGCGGGGCTCCACGTAATGAACGTTAGCTCCCACTTAGCTTTTATTAACCAGATACATCAAGTGCTGGCGCAGCCGAGTGGGCGGTAGAAAAATCAATAGGTGGGGGCTGGAGTTATGGGGGGCAACCCGGCAGTTGGAGTTGCTTCCTGCCACCTTCCGCATCCGCCACTCCGGAGCTGTCATAGAACCACAGGATGGCTTTGGTTGGAAGGGACCTCAAAGCCCCCCCAGTGGCACCCCCTGCCCTGGGCAGGGACACCTCCCACCAGCCCAGGTTGCTCCAAGCCCCATCCAACCTGGCCTTGAACCCCTCCAGGGATGGGGCAGCCACAGCTTCTCTGGGCAGCCTGGGCCAGGGGCTCACCCCCCTCACAGCAAAGAGTTTCTTCCTCGGATCTCATCTCAATCTCCCCTCTTCCAGTGTAAAACCGCTCCCCCTCGTCCCATGGCTCCCCTCCCTGCTCCAGAGTCCCTCCCCAGCTTTCCTGGAGCCCCTTTAGGGACTCTGTGCAGACAGAGAGTGGATCTTCCCAGCAGAAGCCCTGATTGATGAAAATATTGATTTACAGGGACTTATGGACCCTTTTGGACGAAGTGCGAAGACTTTTCCTTTCTTACACGGAGCATCCCAGAGGCAGCGCGCTCCGTCGGCGGCATCCCTGGATGGGCACAGCTGCATCCCCACCCCCACCACCAGCGCCGGGTTCACTCGCGCCGCTGCACCTTGGTGCCGGGACTGCCAATAACAACACGGGAGCCTGATTTTTTAACTCCCAGCCCAATACAGATTTCAAATTTTTTATAAAAATATAAATTACAATCAAAGGTAAGGCACAGGCAAGATCAAAGCCCAGAGGTGGTGTCAGTCTTAACGGCTTTATTAAAGTTTTAATATTCTCTTCACATCTAGCTAATCTGGCAGTCTTCGTGATTAGGAAGAAGAGAAAATCAGGCTGCGATGATGGGTGCCGTGCCTGGAGTGGGGGCTCATGGCTCCGATGCCCCGGCTTGGCCGGTCCCGTGTCCCCCGGGGAAGGGGACTGGCAGCCCGGGGTCCGGCTCCCTCGCGTCGCCTTCCCGGAGCCCCATCCATCGCTGCCACCGGTAATGATGCCGTTGAGAAATATAGTGCAACCGGAACGTATTGATGTGCTGGAAATGTCCGCGCCTCCAGCAGCTCCTGCAAGGACGCACTGTAAAATGGAAATGAAACTCTATGAGAAAAACCTAATTTGCTTAAAATAACTGTAGAGGTTGAATTGTTTTGTGCTGGAAGAACAAATAAACAAATGGAAGAAAGGGAGTTTGAGTAACGAGTGCAAGCTTCATATGACACTTTTTAATATAGAATTATGGATGGAATCATCGCAGGAGTACATCCTATTTGTATTGTAAAACATGTCAGCTTGTTTCAGCAATTGCATCACAGCCCTGCGAGCCGGCAGCCGGCACGGGGTTATTAATGAGCGCTTCGGCGGGACTTTCTTTTGCAGAATTTCTAATAACTGTTTAATAAATATGTAAATATGCCTCCATTCATTTTAGCAGCCCGTGCCGGTGGAGCTGGATGCCTGTGGGGGCTCTGCCCGGACCCCCCCCCCGGGTCCGCCTGCGCTGTGTCCGCGGGCACTGCCGGGGATGCTGCCGCGGCCGGACCCGGGGCTCCGCAGCCCCTGTGCTTCCTCCCTCACCTGGGGGATGCTCTTTGCAGGGAAAACGCGGTTCCATGCGGCGGCAGAGCCGGGGCTGCCCAGAGGATGCTCGCGGGGAGCTCCGGCCCCTCCGGCGGCACCGGGGCATCGCCGAGGCCAGTGAATGGGTGACACAATTACAGTTTCACTGAATTGCTTTTTCACGGCTGCAGCTCCAGGCAGTGAGGGGCTGACAATAAAAATAATTTGTCGGAGGGCTGTTGATAAAACCCTGCTTATTGCGAGCTGTAAATTCGGCGCGGACACTTCCACCTTTATTTCACGCCCAGGGAACAATATCCCCCCACGCCAAACTGGGAGGAGAGGGCAAGATACACTGCAGTCATTCTGCTCCACCAGTCTTACCGAGGAGCCTGTAAAAATTAAGGAACGTTTTTTTATTCAGCGAGATAAGGGCTCTGTGGTTGCCAAAAACGAAGCACAAAATTGCTCCAGCCTGAGGAGACAATTGTAGCGTAGCGAGGTTTCCTTTTCTGTGTCCAATATGCCAAATTCTTCTAAACTACAATTAAAGAAGCAGCAGCAATTCTGGATGTCTCGTTAAGTGTTTCCTTAACCCTTAATTTTGTCCAAGGAAGGATAATTTGACGTGAGCAACGCGCTGGCAGCACGTGGGCTCCGCACAGGCTCTCCGACCAGCTGCAGAAATGGGGGAAAACCAGCAAGTTCAGGTGGTTTTCGGTCTTGCTCATTCTCCCCAGCGCTGCGATGCTTTGCTGGGCGCGTAGCCGGGCAGTGACGTGGCAGGGCTGGAGTTACCGCACCCCGGCGGCAGCGCAGAGTCTGATTTTGGTGCTCACTCAGGCTGGAAGGTGCCTTCCCACAGACGTGCGGGTGCGCGGGCGCCGGTGGAACGCCGGGCGGGAGGCGGTGGGGAGGGAGCGCGCTCTGCTTCGCTTTGCCTTTTCGGAGGAGTCCTGGCGCGCGTGGCCCTGGGCGCTTGGAGACCCTCCCTCGCCCTGGCACCCCCCGGCCCAGTGCGCAGGCAGGAGCTGCCGCTCCCCGTGAGCCTGCAGCATGTTGGGATGCAGTGGCTTGGGATGCAGTGGCTTGGGATGCAGCGATTTGGGACGCAGCGATTTGGGATGCAGTGGCTTGGGATGCAGCGATTTGGGACGCAGCGATTTGGGATGCAGTGGGTTGGGATGCAGCAGTTTGGGATGCATCAATTTGGGATTCAGGGGTCTGGGATGCAGCAGTTCAGGACGCAGTGGCTTGGGATGCAGTGGGTTGCGATGCAGCAGGTTGCGATGCAGCAGTTCGGGATGCAGGGGTCTGGGATGCAGCAGGTTGGGATGCAGTGGTTTGGAACACAGTGGACTGCGATGCATCAGTTTGGGATGCAGCAGGCCGGGATGCAGCAGTTCAGGACGCAGTGGTTTGGGATGCAGCGGTTTGGGATGCAGCAGGCCGGGATGCAGCAGGTTGGGATGCAGCAGGCTGGGATGCAGCAGTTCGGGATGCAGGGGTCTGGGATGCAGCAGTTCGGGATGCAGTGGTTCGGGATGCAGTGGTTTGGAATGCAGTGGGTTGCGATGCAGCAGGTTGGGATGCAGCAGGCTGGGATGCAGCAGGCTGGGATGCAGCGGTTCGGGACGCAGCGGTTTGGGAGCAGGGGGCAGCAGGAGCATCTCTGGTGCCCGTGCAGGTGCAGGCAGGACGGCAGAGATGCTCCTCTTGCCCAGCTCAGCCAGTTTGGCCAGCAGGGAGATCGCATTCCAGGAGAGACCTCATTAGTCCCGTTACTGTTCCTGGGAGGGGAAGCACCTCTTGGGAGAGGGGGTGCAGGGAGCAGAGGGAGCGCGTTCCCGGGGCGGGGAGGGCAGAGACCTTCCTCGCCAAGGCTGTGAGACGCTTTGGCTTTGCTCTGCGTGGGAGCCGACCCAAGCCCTGAGCTGCTGGGGTGGCCGAGGATCCTTTCCCTTCCCTGCCGGGGGCTGCGCTGCCGGGGGGGTGTCATTGCCCGCGGTGTGGGTGAGCTGGCCCAGGCTCCCCCGGCCGGCCAGCCCCCGGGCTCAGCCTTTCGCCCCACGCTTTGCAGTGCTTCCAAATGTCTAATCAATTATTCTCTATTAGGTTTATTTCTTTCATTAGTCATTTCTTCAATGCTTTCAGTGTTTCGTTAGTCTCCTCTCAAGTTACAGTGGATTTCGAGCACTGTGTGGAAGAGGATAATTCATTTTATTAGGTCATTTATTTTCTGGGTTCATTTTTAAAGGTCAATTAATCCATCCGAATGGAGGAGGAAGTATAGAATACCGTATAGTGCCTCCTTCCACCGCTGCCAGAGAGAGCCCGGTGTTCGTTCACTCGCCCAGGTAGGGAGGGGTGCATCAGTGGGGGCGAGTGCCACGGGCTGGCGTGACGTCTGGACTGGGAACCGCGCTGCCGTAACCTGCCGTCAGGGGTGTATTAACCAGCTCCTTCCGAGGGATGAAGAGCTCCTGGGCCGGAGGGAGGGCATTACGGCTCCTTTCCCGCCCGAGAGCTGGTCAGCACAGCCGTCCCGGTCCCCTCGCCTCGACGGGAGCATCTCCTGCCCCCGGGCTCCGCGCGGGTCCGCGCTGATGCACGTGGAATCAGGCCGGGGATGTAACACGGCTGTGTTGCAGGGGTTATATTCCTTCTGAGACTCCACTGGCTTCGCCCATCAGTAACGCTGCCATCCATGAGACTAAATATTGTCGTGCAGGGATTCAAAACCCTCATTTTATAAATATTTCCACCAAAGCAAGCCATTTATTCCGTTCAAGGGCCACGATCATTATGGAAATTTGGAAGCAGCAAGCCACTCGTCTCGCTCGTGTGAATCAGCCCATTAATTTCCGAGCGAGCGGAGCTGGCAGGGCCGCACCGGGCAGGGGGGAGCAGTGCCAGGGGGCGCGGGGGGACCCGAGCCCGGAATGCTGCCGTGCCGGGCACCGCCATCCGCTGCCGGCTCCCCAGAAATAACCAGGGGAACCCACGGCTCAGCCAAGAGCCGTGGGGAGCTTTGGTAACGATGCTCCATCGAGAAGCTGGCCGGCCCCACTCAGACGCTGCGTTATTATTCCTTACGGGGAGCCGGAGACCTGCCAGTTCAGCCCAGGGAGCAAAAGCCAGAAAATCCATTGCTGCCGCTGCCTTTCCTGTTTGTATTTACATTTTTATTGATGCCTACAGTGTAAAACACCCATTATTTTAACTGGGAAATCCATCGAGCGGTCTAATAAAGCTTCCCTTAAAAAAGGCAGCGTGCGATAGAGAGCACGAACAGCTTGACACCTCCACTGACACGGAAAAGGTGTGTTTTACTCCAACTGGGAAATACTTGGAAATCTTTGAAAAATCAAAGCCTCTGCCTTGCAGGAGCTGGACAGGAGCCCGTGTCCTGCCTGGGAACGCGCAGGCTCCCACGCCTTTCTGGGGGACAGCAGTGACACTCGCCCCAGCGGGAAGATGACAATTTGCCAAAAAAACCTAATTCTGGTTCTCCCCAATTCTCCATCTCCCCCAGGTTGGACCCTCCCGGCTGGGAGGAGGATGGAAGAGTGCAGAGAAAGGCCTGTGTTTGCCCAGCGCAGGGCTGCTCGCGTTGACTGGCCACCAAAAAGGACAGGGGACTCATGCGTTTTGCTGTCCCGAAGCCGGCCGGGGCGTGCAGGTGAGCCAAGGGCCCCGAGAGCCCCCGTGCAGATTCGTTTCTGCTTGTTCCATCCTTGCTCAGTCTCTTTTAAATGTGTTGAAAAGCATTGTTGAGAGCTCCTTAAAAAAACACCAAAGGAAACCAACAGAGCAATGTCTGAAGCGCGCGCAGCTGAGGGGGATGTTTCTGTAATTGCAAAAAAATGTGTATTTTTTTCCCTTCTTCCAGTGCAGGAACGATTTAAAAAACTCTTGTGGTGCGAGGCAGGTTTCAAACCACTTATTAAATAATGCAGAGCAAGAGTTAAAAATTGATGCTAAACTTTATTTTCTTTGGCCTCCTGAGAGGCGGCTCGGCGTGTTCCAGCCCCGCGTCTCTGCCGTTTATCAGGAGCAGGAGGACTTGCGGCATGTTAATGCTTATCCAAGCTCGTGGTAAAGCTCCTCTCTTTCATCTCCTTTCCCATCCCGGACTTTCTCAGTGCAATCCAAGGCTCTTTTCCGAGGAGCCCCGTGCCGCGGCTCAGCCCTGCGGGTGCTGCTCCCGCCCGCCCCGGCACAACCGGCCCCTGGGGCTTTCACTGGGAATAGGCGCCGGAAAATGGCAGGGAAAAGGCGGTGGGAAGCAGACCTCGGCGGAGAAGGGAGCTGCGCTGGGGTGATCTGTCCTGCCGGCAAAGGTTCCACCTGCGCGGTGCTGCAGGAAACCTCCTGGATCCTCCTCGGGATGATTCGGGAATTCGGCTCCCCCTTCTCCCTCTCCGCCAGCACAGAGCTGATGCCGTCGTGGTTTACGGCCACGGATCTGCTGGGAGGGGATGCTGAAGCCTTCGGTGCCAGGGTCAGAGCCCAAACACCTCCCTCCGGCCCTTCTCGACAAAGGACCCAGGAGTGGCACTCGCAGCGGGGTGTCCGTGGGGTCCGGATGCCCATCGGGGAATTCCTCACCATCCGTCACCCCTGCCATCACCGGCGCTGCCTTGCGGTGCCTGAGAAGATGCCGGGGACATGTGGGACAAGAGGCCTCGGTGCAAGGGAAGCTCCGGCGCATCCCTTGGGCTTCACCATGCAGGGTATCTCCCAGCTGCCAGCGCAGAGGGAAAACCCCCTGGAAACCCCCCATTTGGCTCCCCGAGGGTTCCTGGGTGCAGCAGCGGCCAAGCTGGGAGAGAAAATCTTTGCAGAGAGACTTTTGCACAAGTCTCCTGCAACATGCTTAGGTTTTAAACAGGCTAAATAAATATTAATAAACCATAAAGAACATGGGCTCCGTTAGAAAAGTCGAGGGTAACAGATGGTCTGTACTTAACCATAAAATTATTTTCAGCTGAGGAGCCGGGCTGGTGTAAGAGACCGTGCGAGCAGCGCTCCAGCTCCTCTCAGAGCTCCGCGGACCGGGAGATGCCAACGCTTTGATGAACTCAGCCCATCTGCCGCTCGCGGCCGCGGGAGGAGCCCGGGGCGCAGGCACAGCGCATCCCGTCCCCGCGCAAACCCGGCGCTGTGCACGGCGGGGGACGCTGCCACCGCTGCTGCCACCACTGCTGCCATCGCGGCTGTCACTGCTGCTGTCACCACTGCTGCCACCGCTGCTGCCACCGCTGCTGTCACTGCTGCTGCCACTGCTGCTGCCACCACCACTGTCACCACTGCTGCCACCGCTGCTGCCACTGCTGCTCCCGCTGTTGCTGCCACCACCACTGCCACCGCCGCTGCCACCACCGTTGCCACCACTACTGCCACCGCTGCGGCCGCTGCTGCTGCCACTGCTGCTGCCACCACTGCCAGCACTGCTGCCACTGCCGCTGCCACTGCTGCTGCCTCTGCCACCACCACCCAGGGCACCCAGGACCCCCCACTGCCCCCCAGGGCACCCAGCACCCTCTTCCTCTGACAACAGAGGGGCCAGGATCCAGCGATAAGCAGAACGGTCTTCAAAGAAGCTGTCGACGTGAAGGAGAGAAGAAAAAGCCATTAAGCTTTTTAATATTTAGTGCCAGGCTCGGAAGAAAAGTCAGTCACGTAAAAAGAAGCGTCGTGCAGCGTCCTCTAAATGACCAGGGGAGCCTGGGGGGAGCCGGGGGGGTTATTCCCAGGGCTGGCGGGGGCTTTCCTGCGGCTGGGAAAGGACTTTGTGAAGTCTGCGGCGGGTAAAAAGGTGAAAAGGGAGGGAACGCAGTGAGGGCTTTGTGAATTTGTTTTCTGTTTTCTTTTAGCGGGGCAAATAATGCAAGAAAAATGGTCTGGCCGCCTCCAATAACCATCAGAGGGAGAGTGGGCGGCTCCTGGGTTCACTGCGAGTGTGTAGGAGACAAGGAAAGAAGAGGAAAGGATGGCGTTTATAAATTGTGGCTGTTAAATCTAAAGGGGGGGAACGAAACAGGAGATAATTGAGCTAACCAGTCATTGCAAGAACAAAATTTAAATTTCAGCAGTCAGCAAGAAAGTTTTCATAAATAGAAATACCAACTGTTCAGGTGGAGAACTTAAAGATCTCTGCAGAAGTGAATGATAAAAGGATTGCTTGAATACATTCAGAGCCCATTGTTCAGGAAAAGAAAGCAGTGAAGAAAAGGAAAATAGGGCTCCTCAAAGTAATGAGTGGAGCAGATGAGGGAGAACAAAGGCCCGGCAGCTCCGTAGCCACTGAATTTGTTCCCATCTCGTTGAGGAGAGTGAGGAGCGGGCGAGGACGCGAGTGGCTGCTTGATGCTACAGCAAGGGTGCTGTTATTAAAGCTCAGATAAATAACACGAGTCGGGGCTGATAAAGCCGATCAGGCTCTAGAAATTGAGTTTGGTGCGCGAGCCCTTCCCAGGAGGGTTGGACGTCTCTGGTGTCTTGCTAATGAATCTAATCGCCCCCGATCCCAGTGCCCCCCCGGCAGCCTCGGCACGGGGCCGATGGCTCTCTGTGCTGTGCCGGTAGGGACGTGCCAGCACCGACAGGGACGTGCCAGTGCCGGCAGGGATGTGCCAGAGCTGGCAGGGACGTGCCAGTGCTGGCAGGGACGTCCCAGTGCCGGCAGGGATGTGCCAGCACCGGCAGTGATTTGCCAGCACCAGCAGGGACGTGCCAGTGCCATCAAGGGTGTGCTAGTGCCATCAGGGGTGTGCCAGTGCCAGCAGGGATGTGCCAGCGCTGGCAGTGATTTGCCAGCACCAGCAGGGACGTGCCAGTGCCATTAAGGGTGTGCCAGTGCCGGCAGGGATATGGTAGCACCAGCAGGGATGTACCAGCGCTGGAAGGGACATGCCACTGCCGGGAGGATGTGCCAGTGCCGGCAGGGATGGGCCAGCACTGGCAGGGATGTGCCATCACCAGCAGGGACACTCCAGCCCCAGCGAGGACGTGCCAGCGCCAGCAGGGACACGCCAGCCCCGGCGTTGGTGCGGGGCAGCCACCGAGCCAGCGCTGCCCCGCGGTACCACGAGCTGCCCAGAACCTCTCCTACCATGCTGTTTATTGTTCTGGGCTGCGCTTATTTCCAATTATGATTCAGTTTATCCCAATTAAATGCCACTTATCCTTCAATGTAGTTATCCAGTCCAATACTCTTAATTAGTTGGTAAAGTATTAGAAGTCAATTTTAATTATTTCCAGTGGGTTTTGGGGAAATCTCAATTAGATATTTTTGTGCTTTTTACTCCAAGCAGCGGCTCTTCCTTCGCCTCCACAAAGTGCCTTTTTCCTTCCCCGGCTTTCCCCTTGCCCACCGGCGGACCCCGGCCTGAGCCGTGGGGATCCGATGGACCCCGGCCTGAGCCGTGGGGATCTGACAGAGCCCAGCCCGAGCCGTGGGGATCCGGTGGCCAGCCTGGGAAGCGTGGCAGTGGGTGGGGGGGTCACCCAAAGCAAACCCACGCCAGGGGCAGCGGGGCCAGGCCACCCATCGCCCGCCGTGGCAGGGGCGTCCCCGCCGGCGGGCACGGGGCAGGGCGAGCGTCCGCCAGCGCCGCTGCCAGCCACCCGGGGACCCTCCGCGCTGAGCACTGGCTAGAGTCGCACGGCGCCTTCTTTTGGGTAATTGCTTCGTTTTGCGTGGAAATTAATTACAGGAATCCACACGGGGAAATGGCTGCGCGGCTCGATTTGGTGTGGCTGCCTCGCGCCGAAGCGGCGGCGGCGGCGGGGCGGATGGGGTGGGGGGTCTCTCTCCTTCGCGCAGTCCCGGTAGCCGTGACTTGCTGCTGAGAGGTGACAAGCGTTGGCCAGAGGTGACCAGTGCTGGGCTCCTGCATTCCAGCAGTGGGGAGAGAGAGTCTGTCCCGGCATCCCCTGCACAGCTGGATCCCAAACTCCTTCAGATCCGCTGTTCCCTACTCATTCCCTGCAAAGCCAAGGCCGACTGGGTTTGGCCCAGCTCCTTCTCCACGTCAGCGGCACCAATTAATCGCGCCCAAAATTAATTTTGTGTGCAAAATCCCTCTTTTAAACTCCGGCTTGCCAAAACAAGGTTCACCTAGTCCCTAGCAGAGTGAAGCAGACTGACTGGGGTCCCTGTGCCGTGCCATACCGTGCTGTGCCGTGCCGTGCCGTGCCACACCATGCTGTGCCGTGCCACGCCAGGCCATCTGTGCCATGCCACTCCGTGCCGTGCCGTGCTGTGCCCCAGCCACCCATGACCGCAACACGGGAAAGTCTTCAGGAATGTGCTGCAAGTCAGCAGACGCTGAAGAAGCAGTTACAAATGGGAAAAATGACTTCTTAAAACGACGAGAAATAACCTCCCGCGTGCCCTGCTAAGTGCCGCTCAGACGCAGCCCGGCTGTGCACCGTCTCTGCGGACGGCCGGAGCCATTCCGGGGAGCGGCGCGTTAGAAACCCCGTCGCCTCGGATGCTGATGAGCAGCTGCCTGGCACTCGCGCCTCTTCACGTGCGGATAAACGCTCCCCACTCGATCTTCGAGGGCTGGGAAAGCTGAGCAGCAGAATCCCCCCTTTAGGGTAACCAAATAACACCACCAAAAAAAAGATAAAGCAATTCTCGGCTCCGACTGAAGATGAATCCTCCTTTCTGCTCATTATAAAATACCTATTATCTCCCTTTATCTCCTAGCCAACAGTGTTATTTCAATTTAACAGTGTATGAGAAATGCAAGGAAATATAATAAAAGAGCCATGGATGCACTATTTAATGTCAGAATGACAGATGCTTCAATTAGGCAGACAGGGCTATTTCTCCCCAAAATAGATAAAGATGAAATTTTTATAAGATTGCACTGTTTGTGTTTACGATACAGTACTGTTACAAGCTTTCATTACAATATAAATTAAAATAAAAGCTCCTATTTCAGTTGGAAATCCAAACGGATTTGCTGATAATTTCACAAGCCGCTGCCGGGGCCGTGGGATGGTCGGTCCCTGCAGGTAGCCGTGGGCCAGGAGCCACTGGGGCTTCCTCCTGCGTGTCCCCACCAAAGTCCCCGTGAGTGGGTCCCTCTGTCACCCAGCTGGGTTTGTGGCCCCTTGGCCACCTCGCCACGCCGCAGTGGTGACCTTCCCACCAGTGACACCGGTGACAAGGGCTCGCTGCAGCCGCCTCTGGCAATTTGCCGCTTGGGGACCTGCGCGCTCCCTGCGAGCCCTTGGAATTTCTGAAGGTCTCATCATTCTAGTGCCGCTAAATTCCAAGGCATATTTGTACAGTAACTGGGTCAAGGAATAGTCAACAGAAAAGTTATGTCTGTGTTTACCCGGGAATTATACATATAGTTTGAATTATGCATGAATTAAAAAAAGTCAACACGAGTGACACAGAAAACGCGGTGGCTCTGCCAGCGGTTTGAAGAGGGGGGATCGAGTCGGGGATTGTGCTGGGAAGCTTCCCGTGGCGCTGGAGAGAGAGGTGGAGCGGCGCCGCGGGGTGCTGGGATGCAGGCACCGTGCCCTGCTGGGCCATCTCATGCCGTGCCTTGCCATGCTTTGCCATGCCTTGCCATGCTTTGCCATGCCGCGTCATGCTGTGCTGTGCCATGTCGTGCCATGCCATGCCGTGCCGTTCTGTGCCCTGCCATGACATGCTTTGCCATGTTTTGCCATGCCACATCATGCTGTACCATTCCATGCCATTCCATGCCATTCCATGCCATGCCGTTCCATGCCATGCCATGCAATGCCATGCTTTGCCATGTTTTACCATGCCACATCACGCCATGCCATGCCGTTCCAAGACATGCCATGCCATGCTTTGCCATGTTTTGCCATGCCACATCATGCCATGCCATGCCATGCCATGCTGTGCCATGCCGTGCGTCATTCAATTCCATGCCATTCCATACCATGCTGTTCCATATCATGCCGTTCCATGCCATGCTTTGCCATGTTTTACCATGCCACATCATGCCGTGCTGTGCCGTGTCATGCCATGCCATGCTTTGCCATGTCATGCCGTGCCGTGCCACGCCGTGCCATGGCATGCCATGCCACAGGACCCAGTTGACTGATACCACCAGGGCCAGAACTGAACTGGCCACGGGGCCGTGGAGCGTCCCAGTCCACACGGCGTCTCCAGCGCCCGCATTGCACAGCCCCGGTTGCACTCGCGTTGTTGAGTTTATTTATGGCTGGAGCCTGGCTTTAATTGTTTCCATCTTGTATGTTTTAGCCATTTAGCGTGTGTCTGATTTGTCACATAGCGCTGAAGATGTTTTGGTAACTAAGTGCTATAAACATTATTTATTATTATATTTCAGCCAAAACAAGCATTACTCTAATTTATTTATTAATCACTTTTCAAATTCAAAGGAAACATCTGTGCAGATTTGCAATTAAGTGGGTTTATGGCTCGAGCGAGATTTCCCTCAAATTTCTATAAATAGATGTGTTTATTCCTCATTGTGTTAATATTTCTGAACAATAATGATCACCACGATGATCTTCCCAGCCTGCTGTAACCCGTTCGTACCCTGCGACCCGGCCGCATCCCGCTGGGAGGATGCGGAGATGCAGAAGTTCTGCTGCTCCTCTCCCAGGCGTCCCCGCGGGGCCGGTCCCACGGCAGAGCGCCGGCAGGATGGGACCTTCTCACGGGAGCCCGGGGGGCTAAAACATGCCCAGCCCTGTGGCCACGTCCGGCCGCCCCAGTGACCCCAGGAGCATCGCTGCCGCTGCCCGACCCCCGTCGGTCCCTGGGAAAACTCTGCAAATCCTGAACAAACACTAAAGCCCAGACCCCCCGCGCCATCGGCACATCAGGCATGTCCGTGGGAAACTGCTCCTACTCCTACCTGCCGGCTAATTAAGCCCCAGCGTGTCACTAATCCATCACAGCTTGAAGCCGCCTCTTCCCCGCTGGAGCACGGAGCTTTGCCAAGCGGCGGCCCCGCTTCCCCCCGGCCTCGGGGTGCTCCGAGCCTCCCGCGGCTCCTCGGGACCGCGCTGCATTCCCGACAGAGCCCGGAGAGCCAGGTGCCATTCACCATGTGGTCCGGGAGATGTATAATCTGACAGCATCCTCGGGGACAGAAACTGTAAATGAGGTGTTACGACTCAGCAGTTTCATCCAGTTCTCAAACTCAATAGATGTGTTGGTGGTAAATATATTAATGCCATCAGCATTGCAGAGAAGGAGAGGGTGCCGGAGCGCGGGGGAGACCTCAGGACTGTAGATGGCTTCATTGCAAGGCGATGACTTTTGATGGGTGGCAACGCGCTGCCTGCTCTGTAACAGCAAGCAAACACGCTGACCTGAAGGACGACAGTCCCAGGCCAAGAGTTTTTGTTCTCTCCCATGCTCCGGCACGTGGGGAGCATCTCATTTCGTCTCCCCTCATCTCCTCTCATCTCGTCTCCTCTCCCCGAGCCGGGGCTGCTGCCATCCCGCGCCACCGGCAGCCGCAGCCCCGGCTGCATCTTCCCAACTGTCACACCCGGGAGCTGAACGGCTTCTGAGGACATTGGCAAACAGGCCCCATATTTCAACAATTTCTTCCATTTCGCTTTGGGGTCTATAAATCACCGTCTTTTAGCAGAAATTTCCATATTGTGGCCGTGCTCTGCGCTGCCAGTCATCCTCTCCGAGCCGGGCTCTAACCTGGTTTGCTCCCCGCAGACGCAAGTAACGCGTTTAACCTTTTTTTATGAGGCATATTTATTGCTTTCCGGGGCTACCCTTTCCAAATCTCCTCCAAACAGACATTTGTCTTTTCAAGGTCTCCAGTGCGAAGCCTGAGAATCGATACGGCTCACACCGCTTCAGCTATCCCAACCACCAGATCCTGGTTGGATTTAAGCTGGGCTCCGGCCCCACTTTAGGCTTCGAACGTCCCACGGCAGCGCGTGCTCACGCAGCTCTATCGGCTGCGGTGGGGAAAGCGTGATTTATCCTCCCTGATCATCGCTTCAATTTGCCCAAAGGAGCCACTCCTGGGGAGGGTTGTAAGTGGGACTATAAACGTATTTCATACTCCTCTCCTGCAGTGGAAGAGGTAAAATATAGAGTAGAGGGCTCTATTGTATCAGCTTCTGGTTATTCTCTCTAATATGTATTTCAGAAGTCCTGTGCAAAAACCACTTTGTGCGGGGAGGAGATAAACCTGCTTTTGAAACTAATTGCAAATCACTTTTATTGGCAGAGAAGCCGTGCAAGGGAGGCTTTACAGAGACACGGCTGGCGTTAAGCTGGTGTTTGCGGGCTGCGCCGGGGAAACCCAGCGCGGGGGAAGACAGAGCCCGGCATGAACCCGGGGCTGAGCCACTGGGGCATCTCCTCACCCCGTGGCAGAAGCAACTCCCCTCCCCTGGCTCTTGCCTCCCCGCACGGGAGCTTGGAGCCGGTTTTACACCACCTTTTAGAGGCAAAGCCGAGAAGACCATCCCATCCATGGGAGTTTGTCTTCCTTGTCCGGAGGCTTTGGCAGCTGCTGCCCCAGCTGTCGGTGCCTCCCCCGGTGCAGCTCCCCCACCGTCCCGCGGGGTGATGCGAGAGGAGCCATATGCCCAGCGCGGGCTACCAGAGTTGACGCCAGCATTGCCCTCGGGAAGCCTGGGAGAGAGCGCTTCACCGGGACACTTCACGCGGCTGTTTCGCCCTCGTGAACCTGCGCTCGAAAGAACCGCTGCCAGCGCTGGAATTGCAAAAGAGCTGGCAGACACAGAGGAGGGACGTGGAAGGCGGCCAGGCCGTTCAGGAGCCGCAGCCTGGCACCCTGCTCTCTGCCAGAGCCCCGCGAAATCCCTCCGGGCTTGTCTCTGGGCTGGGGGCCACCACAGCGTGCGGCTTGTGTGCAGCGACAGCGTGCCGCTTGTGTGCAACCCTAGCATGCAGTGACAGCATGCAACCACAGCGTGCAGTGACAGCGTGCAATCATAGCGTGCAGTGACAGTGAGCAACCACAGCGTGCAGTGACAGCGTGCAATCATAGCGTGCAGTGACAGCGTGCAATCATAGCGTGCAGTGACAGTGAGCAACCACAGCGTGCAGTGACAGCGTGCAATCATAGCGTGCAGTGACAGCGAGCAACCACAGCGTGCAGTGACAGTGAGCAACCACAGCGTGCAGTGACAGTGTGCAACCACAGCATGCAGTGACAGTGAGCAACCACAGCGTGCAGTGACAGAGTGCAACCATAGCGTGCAGTGACAGCGTGCAACCACAGTGTGCAGTGACAGTGTGCAACTACAGCATGCAGTGACAGTGTGCAACCACAGCATGCAGTGACAGTGAGCAACCACAGCGTGCAGTGACAGTGTGCAACCACAGCGTGCAGTGACAGCGTGCAATCATAGCGTGCAGTGACAGTGAGCAACCACAGCGTGCAGTGACAGTGTGCAACCATAGCGTGCAGTGACAGTGAGCAACCACAGTGTGCAGTGACAGTGTGCAACTACAGCATGCAGTGACAGTGAGCAACCACAGCGTGCAGTGACAGCGTGCAATCATAGCGTGCAGTGACAGTGTGCAATCATAGCGTGCAGTGACAGTGTGCAGTGACAGGATGCAGTGACAGTGTGCAACCACAGCGTGCAGTGACAGCATGCAATCATAGTGTGCAGTGACAGTGTGCAACCACAGCGTGCAGTGACAGTATGCAACCACAGCATGCAATGACAGTGTGCAATCATAGCGTGCAGTGACAGTGTGCAACCACAGCGTGCAGTGACAGTGTGCAGTGACAGGATGCAGCTTGTGTGCGACCGTAGCGTGCAGCTTGCATGCAGTGACAGTGTGCAACCACAGCATGCAATGACAGTGTGCAATCATAGCGTGCAGTGACAGCGTGCAACCACAGCGTGCAGTGACAGTGTGCAGTGACAGGATGCAGTGACAGTGTGCAACCACAGCGTGCAGTGACAGCATGCAATCATAGTGTGCAGTGACAGTGTGCAACCACAGCATGCAATGACAGTGTGCAATCATAGCGTGCAGTGACAGTGTGCAACCACAGCGTGCAGTGACAGTGTGCAGTGACAGGATGCAGCTTGTGTGCGACCGCAGCGTGCAGCTTGCGTGCAGTGACAGCGTGCAACCCCAGCGTGCCGTGACAGACAGCGTGCAGTGACAGTGTGCAGGTTGTGCGCAACGGCAGCTGGCGTGCAGTGGCAGCGGGAGCAGAGCGCCTGTCCGTGTCCAGAGCTTTCGGAGAAGCCGGGGCCGGCCGGGTCCTGCCGTCAGGAGGCGGGTTGTTGCTGCCCCGGGGTTGGCAGCTCCCGCAGGGCAGGAGTCGGCCGCGTCTGCCTGAGCACAGCGGGACGGGGACCCCATGTCACTGGGGGCTATTGGTGCCGCTTACCGTAATTATTCGCCTGCAGAAAACTTCTGCGCGAAGTTCTGTTTGCTCCCAGGAGAGGGCAATAACACCCGACGCCGCATCCATCCCGCTGGGAATGCTGCTGGCGGGGGGCTGCGGAGGTGCCCCCGGGAGCGGGGGGGGGGGCAGAATGGGACCCTGCCTCTCGCACGGCTCCTGCTGCGCATCCCGCGGGCGCCGGCAGCTCCACCACGGGCAAATCAACCCAAAAACCAAACTGTCACTGGTCCCCGCTGAAGATGGCTTAGAAAATCCCAGAATGTGTGGGCTTCATCGAATCAGTAGAAATTAAAACAGCTTATTCTCGGGAAATGATCTGTTTCCCAGATAGTCAGGAACGAGGATCGCTGGCACCCCCCCAGCTCGCCGCTAACAAGCCAGCCTTGGCGACGTGGCAGGGAGATCCGGCGCGAATTATTTGTGCAAAGCCGGAGGATTTCATCTCAGATGAGCTGCCAAAGTGGGAAGTTTTAATAAGTGAAATCCCCTAACATAATTAACCAGCAAAGAGATTGGCCCTGGAAGGTTTAAGCGCCACGGGCTTCTCGGAGCCGGAGGGAGGTCCCAGGAGCTGGGACCACTGCTTGTCCCTCGCCGGGAAGAGCCGGAGCCCTCCCTGAACTGGGAATAAGGGCTGGCCTGGCGCGGGCTGAGGGGGAGGGCAGCTCTCCCGATGCGCTGAGTGCCCCAGACAAGCCGAGTAATTGAATTACCTGTACGAGAACGCTGGCAGAGGCTTGACCCGTGGCAAAACTCATTTCCCACGGCGCAGGGCCGGCACCTTGCGCCCTCCGCCTAATTTCGGGGCCGGGAAGGAGCTGCCCCATGTGCCCTCGTTCTGTCATTTTCCTTTCAGATCCCTTCCAAAGCCGCCCGAGCAGGGCGAAGAGCCTTGGCACAAGCGAAGGTCCCTTCCAACGCTAACTCTTCTATGAGTCTATGAATTCCCCTCAAGCCGTTCCCTGGAGGGAGCGGGGTCTGCCCTCCCCGGGAAAATTTCGGTGGGCGGAAAGCCTCGAGCAAAGTGAGTGTGACAGGGCCCTTCCAGAGCCGGTTTAATGCAGGACGCTTTGGAAGCTGCTGAGCAGGATCCCTGAAAATGCCCTGATTCGGGACAAGCCCGCCTTCGGCCGCGGGTGCCGGCGCCGGGGGGGGCGCGGGGGAGCCCCTGCAGTTCATCACGCTCCCGCCTGTCAGCTCCGCGCGATTCCCCGACCAGCGGAGTTTCTTAAAGACCTGTATTAAAGCAATCATGTTGTCGTCTCTCCTCTGCTCTGGTGACAGTTTCCCCCTGACACTGCCGTTATTGGAAGCTATATTCATGTCACATCAGGAGTACGGATCGGCTCCCAGGAGAGCCCTTCTTTACTGGGAAGTGGCATCTCTGTCGTGTAGTCCGGAGAGAAATCAATAAGAAAACGAGTCAGGGATCAGCAGACGAGGCTGATAACTCTTTCCACTTACTCCGGCAAGCCCCATTTGGCTTGTTTAAGGGGAGAAATGGCAGAGGTGAGGAGCGGAGGAACCGGGTGCCGGACCTTCCCTCCTGGAGCGGGTCTGCTCTTCCCATCCCACCTTCTCGCACCTTCTCCCTCCTTTCACTTCCCAGGCAGCCGCTTCCCTGGGGACCGCAACATTTCCCATCGGGGAGTCAGGTGTGCTTGGGGTGAATTTCTTCACGCTCAGCAAGTCCCTCTTGCAGGAGGAAGGGAAACAGAAGAAAAATGACCAGATTTTCTCCTTCATTGAAACAGCTGAATATTAGCTCCTGATACATAAGACAAAGTGGGGATAAAGGGTCACATTTCCATTAGATCTTCTTAATTGGGCTTTTTCCTGAAAGCACAAAATCAATATTTTCATCTACGTGTACCCAATAAGCTATTTGGGTCTGCTTTAATAGCGCGAATCTGGCCTTCGTGCCCGCTGGCTGGCGCGGCGCGGGGGGCTGCGAGCCGGGGGCTGGCGGGGTCCTGCCGGGGGCCAACCGAGGAGACCCCCCCGGCATCACAGCAGCCGGAGAAACCCCACGTGCCGGGAGCTGCCCGGACCATGCCGCAGGGATGGGGATCATGTCACAGGGATGGGGGCCGTGTCGCAGGGATGAGGGATGTGCCGCAGGGATGGGGATCGTGTTGCAGGGGTGGGGACTGTGTCCCAGGGATGGGGATCATGTCGCAGGGATGAGGACCGTGTCGCAGGGATGGTGACTGTGCTGCAGGGATGGGGACCGTATCACAGGGACGGCGACGGTGCTGCAGGGATGGGGGCCAGGATTGTGCGCAAGCGATCAAAGACTTGAGCGCCAGAGAAAAAAAAAAGCCAGTTGTGAGCCCAGCATCCTCAGTCAATATCTGCCAATTCCTAAGAAATTGGCCACCTTGAGGTAACTGAAGTGACAAAATAGAGCCGATTAGAAAAATTAAACTCAGACCGAGCTGGAAAAAAGGCCATTCGGCTCACTGAAAACATTATCTGCTCTAATTGGAAGCTTTGTTTAATTTGGCTTTGAAATTGAATTCCTTTTCCTTCTCAGAGAACTGTTATTACCTTAATTCTCGGATTTGAATAAGGCCATTTATATGGTCAAATACGGCTCGTTTGCAGCACGGCAACCTCACCCAGCGAGGCGGCGATCACCCTCTTCCGCATCGGCTAGCGCTGGGCACCTTTGCCTCATTCCCTCCCCTTGATGCATTTTCCCCCTTCATTTCGCCTTTGCTGGGTAATTGTATTATTCATGAAAAGAGGGAAAGTTCTGATTTAAGTTCATTCTCCTCCGAGGCAGGCACAGGCACCCTTCACGCTCCCTGTTTGCATTCCAAGCAGCTCCAGGGGAGCGAGCTCAGGGACGGGAAGGTTTGTTCCAACACGCCATGTCCTAACGCGCCCGTGGCTGCTGCCAGTCCGGGATACGAATGGAAAAAAGTGGGTTTTCCCGTCGCTGTACCAGCTCGTTTCACCAATTTTAGCCAGCTCGCTGTAGCGTAGCTTATTTGCAGAACGGCAATAGCGGGAAGACAACAGTGTAATGAAAGCATTGCATCCCAATTTCCAAGTGTGGCCAACAAGATCAATCAGGCACTTTGGAAAAATGAAGAACTTTATCTCCAATCAGCCAGCTTTTATCTGCTTAGGAATAAACAAGGCTGAGGAAGCTGGTGGTAGCAACAGCTGCATCGTAAATAAGCCTGAAGCCAGACCCTTCTGCTGGAAGTAAATAATTGATCTCAGAAAAATTCTGCTTAGGCAAAGCCATTTCAATTACCTGGCAGATGACGATGAGTGCTGGGAGAGGTTAATGGCTCTAAAATATTTAAAGAGAAGATGTTTGCCTGGGTGCACCGTAGTTTGTCTTTCATTTACCCAATAGAGGGAGATTATTTGAGAAACCACGCGACAGGTAGGTGCGACGGTCCCGGCCCGTCCACTGGGATTTATTGGGGTGACCCGCTCGCCGGGAGGGCGGCGAGGGGCACTCGGTTCGGGGGTGGAAGGCAGAGATGGCTCTTACCCGGCAACACTGGAGGTTTTAGGTGGTCACACCAGCCTTAACTGGGACTTCTCCCGGCTCCCGGAGCATGCCGAGGGCTGAGCTTTTCTTGGGGCTTTATCTCCAAGGCAGCAGAAGTCGGGCACTTCGTGGAGCCGGGAAGGTGAGACATAAAAGGGAGTTACTGGAAGCGAGGAGCCGCTGTGCTGTGTGCCCGGGGGCACCGAAAACCTGTGCTTTTAGCTTAGCGCGGTCATATTTCTGCCTCAGCAGAGAAAGCAGCCTCCCGAAACCAGCCGTGGCACCGCCGGAGCCAGGGAGCCGCTGGCCGAGCTGGGCTGCTCTTGGCATTGCTAGAAGCAGATCTTTTGGGGGGCGGGAGGGAACCCTCACCTCATCTCCACTGAATTTGGAAAACAGCAAAGTTTATCGCAGGATGTATTAATTAAGGTCTTAGTGAAGCAAGGGCCCTTGCTGTGGCTGACCGGCCCCCGGGGGCTCCCCGGGGGCGATGAGCATCCCCGGAGGGTGCGTGCGGGAGGGGAGAGCCCGTGCCCAGCTGCACCGCGCCGCTTGCAGCGCATTATCAAAGCCGCGGCGTGGATCACCGCGGCGGCTGCTCAGCCATCGACTTTGGTTTTGCGAGAGCTTTGATCATGATACCTCAGCTGTGGGAAACGCGTGGTTCCCTTTGTTTCGGTTAACTTCCCTTTCTTCACTTTCATCCTCATAAATAATTTATTCTTGTTTGTTCTATTCACTTTCATATTTTTGTTTTCTGCCCCATTAAAATTCTGCTTCAGTGGCTTGTGGAGAAACTTTGAAGCTCTCCCTCCTCGTCCTCAACCTTTCTGGAGGAAGGAATTCCTCCCCAGCACCGGTCCCGGGGAGGGAGACGTTTAACTCCTCGGCTCCCGGCTGCTCTTTGCAAAGCGCCCGCCCTGTCCCCATGTCCCTCTGGGGTGAGGAGCATCCCTGGGCGTGGGAGCAGCAAGCACCCATGGGTGAGAGCGGGTGCGCTGGAGACCGGGCAGAAACGGGCTCCATCGAGAAGCTGACCATGAGGATGAAACTATTTCTGGCATTATAACGTATTCTGCTTTGGATACGCTGGGTCAATAACGGCCTTCTCTAAGGAGGGAAAGCTTCTCTAACGTTGAAAAGATTTTTAAATTTTCAAAGCAGAGCACAGATGCGGTGGACAAAGACGCCCTTATGCACAGCTGCTGAGGAGGTCTTTCAAAACCACGGCGTTGCTTGACCCCCATCGCAACAGCAGCAGTCCTTAGCCGGCTTTTTCTTTCTCTACAGCAGCTCCTTCAGCTTCTCTCTTCATAACACAGCTCTATTTTTTCCTTTTCGTCAATACTTTTTCCCTATTGTGAAGGTTGGGTTTTATTGTATTCACCCTTAAATGAGTCCTCCAAAAATAAACAAGGTGCATCTGCCATTCCCCATTGTACCGGTGACACCCACGTGGCTGTTCCAAGGTTTAAGCGACTCCACCTGTGTGTGCCCCAGCACCTGGGGGGCTGGGTCCGGATACCCGTGATGGCAGCAGGTTTTCCTGCTTTGGCCATCAGACCTCAGGCTTTAAAACCCCCAGGAGAGGCCACCAGCCCATCTCTCTGCAGCTCCTTCTGGGGTGTGGGATGGAGGCGGGGTTGTGGTGTCCAGCGAGCGGAGGGTGGTGAAGGATGGTGTTATCCCAGGGAGGTAATCCTTTCTGGAGGTGATATTTGTGGAGCTGGGGCAGCTGATGAAGGACCGATAACCTGGAAGCGGGGCCAGCTATGCCCTGTCAAGGCGCTCGGGGAACGGAGGCCCAGCCTGCGTGCGGAGGAGAAGACGGGCTGCTTCCCTCCTGGATAAACAGGTCATCCGCCGCCTTTTACAAGAATCAGGAAGGTAATTACTCGGAGGGGAAGCGAAATGCCTTTGCTTCAGCAGGCATCACTTGTTCTCGGGTAACAAATTGCACTGCTGCTGCTGTTATTGCTGTGACGGCAGCACCCAGGGCCCTTGGGACGAGGGAGATGTTGCTCCCTGCCTGGGTGAGCGTGGAGTCTCTTGTCTCCTCCAGTTATCATCAGTATTTACGAGTGTATTGTGGAGAACCAGGTGCGCTTTCCAGCCTCCAGTGTGTGCCGCCTCGAGCTGCCCAGTGCAATAAAGGGGCAATTAACAATTATTATCAGACATGTCAATGGCACGCCTTACCCCAGAGGACGTGGGAGCGCTCTCTAAGCTCCTGTCCCCGATCCCGCAGCCCCCAGTCATGAAAGGACCCATGAAAACAGACTGCGAGTGAGTCTCACCCCTCATACGCCATGAATCCATGCCTGTGGGGCTGCCTCTGGGAGATCTTGCTCCCGCTGTAGCTCCTGTCTGAAATTTCTGGGTCAGGATTATTGACTTGGGGGTCATTAATTGGCCTGGCTTTGCGAGGGTTGGGGATGTGGGGCTCCATGCCACCGAGGCGCCCTTGCGGGTGGATCTCTGCAGCAGCCTGCCCAGGCTTTACATCTGCTGGGAGATGCTGCTGCGGGATCGCTGCCGCCTCCCTCTTCCACTGCTTACAAACACCCGGTGACCCTCCTTTCCTTGCCCCCATCCTCAGGGCTCATCCCAGACCCCGCGTGCCACGACCAGCTCCCACATAACATCTCGGGTGCCAGCACCCGGTGTCCCCGCGGAGCTGGAGCATGACCACGAGATGCGGTGACTGATGTGTGTGCGCGGGAGGTCTCGGTCTGTGATCCTGAATAAAGCCGGCGTGGGTTTACCGTCTCCCACAGGAGGGAGAGGGTGCAAACCCCGCGTGTGAAACGGCTTATTCATTTGTAGGGAAACTTCGTATCTGCGACTCTCGTGGCAAATATACTTCAAACTGGAAGGCTTATGGCAATAATAACCCTGGGATATGTCTCTTTTTCCTTGCCGCTGTGGGATTTATAACATCCAGAAAACAGTCAAGCCCAGGGTAGCACCTTAACCAACACGTATTATATCAGTTCACACCACGTTACCCTCCCTGCATATTTTCCGTAGTAATTGGATTTGACTACTTCCCTGCAAATTGCCAGAGCTCGCAGGTTGGCGCACAGGCAGACACAACTCTGAGAATTGAAAACAGTCCTCCGTGTCGGGGCTCATCTGGGCAGTCGGCGCTGCTGGGCAGCTTTGATCCCCGTCCCACGGGAGCCGTGAGGGCGTCCCAGCTCCGTCCTGGCACCGGCGCTGCTGTGCGCACACCGGCGTGGGCAGGGGTCTGTACGTGTGTGTGGGGACAGGTAGGCTGCGAAACCTGCCCGAGGGACACGCTGCGAGTCCCTGGGCCTCTGCGATACGCCAAAAACCCCTATTGACTCGAGGGCTGGGCATCAGGGCTTGAGACCTCCAGAGTCAAGTGAGGGACCTGGACTTCCAGATCCCACTGAAATGAGTGGGATCACTTAAAATGAGCCATCGACTGCAGAAAACCAGCAGGTGGGAGTGATGAGAAAGGGGTGACAGTGGTGGCAGGACCGGGTTGCCTCTCGGCTGCCTGGGGAGAGGCTCCCTTTTGGGGAAGAACACGGTATTTCTCTCATCCCGAGCTCCGGCCCCATTTGGTTGTGACAGGCAAAGAAAAGGCGCTTCCAAGAACCAGACTCGCAATGGCAGATTTTTCAGGAGCAGTGGCTGGTTTGAAGGAAATTGGAATTTCTTAGCCCGGAGGAGGGAGGAAAGACAATAGATACAGTTCAGTTAAACAGTAATCACAGGTTGGGCAAAAGAGCTGAGAAATTTAAAGCTAATTAAAAGTATCTGAGGTTTTCTAAAACCACTTCTAAAGCAGACAAATGGAAATAACCCACTGGGTGATGATGAGCTCTGAATTTTGTTAGAAATCGCGGAAGAATAAATTTAGCAAATCACCAGGAAAGCCTAATGCAACATTGGAGCTACAGCACGCAGTCGGTACTGGTAATTCTCCAAATTCCTGACAATTATCCATTTCAGGAGACATTTCCACTTATCTTACCTTACCTTAAAGCCTTCCTATTGAACTCTGCCTGTGGTTAATCCTGGTTTGTGCTCACCTTTCTCTGTTCTCCATTATTGCTTTCCTCCGCCTCTCAGCATGGTGACATCCGTCCTCACCTTCCTGTCCTTTTCCCTTATTCTGCTCCATTTAAGGAGGATTAAGATTTTAATTGCAGGGTTTTTTGGGGGTTTTTTGCTTTATATTGCTGTGGCATTGCAGAGCTGCCAGCCAGCTGGAAGTCTTTCCTAAAATCTGCATCCTGGTGGCGTCTTCTGGCATTCCCGGATGGGTGGGATGCTCCTGATGGCAGATCCCTGCCAGGAGAGCAGAGTTGCGTCTTGACCCCAAGCAGAGACAGGGGCGAGGACAGCAGCTTTTGGCTCCGGGAGCTGACACAGGGATGCTGACAGCTTTTTCTGAAGGAATATGGAAGCGGGAATTTTCCAGAAACTGTGTTGTTTAAAGAAGGAGAAATGCAAGGCAGGGAAAATGTGGACGAGGATGCCAGCCTGGAGACATCCCAGCATCCCTGGCCGTGGCATGTGGGACGTGTGGGAGGCTGGGGAACAGGGAGGAGGAAATGATGTGATGGCATTGCAAGAAAGAGGAGATAATAATAATAAAAAGGGAAATGAAATAAACACAAGAAAAAGCCAAGCTGCATCTCAATAGACTGTAGGGTTCAATGAGCAGCTGGGACAAAAAAAAATGCAAACACCGTGCTTCCTGAATAACAGAGAGATGGGAGCACAGGTGATAAGAAGGCGACCGAAGGAAGGAAGGAGGAAAAAAAAATAGAAAGGAGAAATTACTGAAGGGAGAAACCTGCAGGTGATGTGCTATTTTGCTATGCTAATAAAGAGATGAAAGCAAATGGAACGGGAACAGAGACTGGCAAAAGTCTTACTTTTGTTGGAGAGAATAAGAGGATAAACGTCTTTAACATTTATGAAGTAGCAAAATAAAGCAAAGAAAGGCTCAGAACATCAAGCTCGTAGATGAGGAAATTAAAGTACATAAAATATTTATTCATTTGTGCTTAGTGGCTGTCAGCCATGCGTGCATTGGAGAAATGGTATGGTTCTAGGCACAGTTTTATTCTTGCTCCCATTTTTTCCTCCTCTCCCAGAGATGAACAGGAACAATTTGGTAAATAGTAGCTGAATGCTCAGCTCATTTCCTCCATTCCGTTAATGTTTCAGTTCTTAATACCCTCGAAACAAGAATGGGAAGTTGGTATAAAACATTATTCTCCTTTCAAATCATGGTAAAAAGGAGCGTGGTTCCGGGCCAATCATCAAGATTATAAACTGGCGTCTGTATTAAAACGGGGCTGTAGCGCTGGTATGTGCCAGATTGGAAGCGGCGCTTTAATGAGCTGCGGAAAGAGAGATGTAACACAGGTTTTTTCGCGTCACCAGCTGTCTCGGGCCCGAGAGGACCGTTTCTGAGGATGCTCTTGGCTTCTTGTCCTCTCACCGTTTCACCTGACGTCCTCACCGACACAGGCAGCAGATTCCTCCCTTCAGGTCACTTATACATTACTGCACAGAAAGTGAAAGCAGCTTCCTAATTCCGGGTGTGGGCCTCGATGACTGGAAAGGGCAGTGGATCGCAGCGCGTCCCTGACATCTTTGTTAGCTGCTTCTCGCAGTGTCACTGTGGGATGGGTGCCACCGGTGCCTGGCTCTGCTCCCGGAGCAGGGGACAGGGCTGTAAGGAATGGCTGCTTTGGGCAATCCCCATCCCTCCCTCCCCGCGCCTTTCTGGGAGGAATCTGGCAATACCCCATGGGGCAGAGCAAGGCACGGGTCGCTGCTCAGCGCGGGTGGCTCGTCCTGTGGTCAGAGCGTGGTGCCCGGGCTGGGAACCCACAGGCAACGCGTGGGGATGGTTCGCTCCCCAGTATCTCGTCCGTGTCGCCTGCAGCACTGGCCCCGGGCGGTGGGCATGTCAGCTTCTGGCCTGTGGCTAATTGTAATTTGTTTGATGGGGAATCCCGGCTGCTCCAGTGCCTCGGCTGGCATCGCCCGCTGCCTGACAGAGGCGCTTATTCTCCAACAGCAGCGTCTAAAATTCACCACCCCTGAGCTAACTTGCTGCTCCTCTGGTTCAGCAAATATTTCTTCTCGATCGCCAGCCTGCTGTCGCCCGTTCTCCTGCCCCTTTTAGTCTTCGGGGACCTGCTGAGCTGGGGTCCGGCATCGGGCAGCTGGAGCTGGGGGAATGCAGGGGGGGATGCGGAGCTGCCCGGGGGGGTGCAGAGGGGACCAGCCTGGGTGAGGGGGTGCAGAGGCCGAGCAGGGTCTGTCTCCCCCCTGTGACCGGCCTGGCAGGATGTCACCGGTGGCTGGAGCATGAGGACCAGCGGCGGGAGGAGGAGGCCGGGTCTGGAGACGCACCTTCGTGGGCAGCGCTGCCTGTGGGGAGCCGCTTTGTGCTTCCAGCCAAGTCGGGTCAGGGGCTGTTTTTGCAGAATTCCAAGTGCTAATGTCACGTTACGTGTTTCCCCGGGTCTCCTGGGATGAATGGAAAAGCTGCTGGCTAGCCCAAGGGGTTTTCTAAATCCTGCCCTCGCTGGGAAGGTGTCGCAGGAGAGCTGTGAGTGAGTTTGGGCAGGGTGGGAAGCACGGGAGAGCCCGGCTTCTCCTTCTGCCTCCTTCGCAGCCCTCTGTAAAGCACGGAGACATCAATATTAATTTCATTATGAAGCTCAGAAAACCTCTCGGTCTTGGCTTTATCAGAAGTGATAAATTCTTGAGGAATTTCTTAGTCTGGATATTATGGTTTCCAGTGAGATGCTTGGATAATGTAAGCTAAAATCAATTCATTGACTTCAGTGGGGATCTGCCAACTTATACCAGCTGAAAAGATGGTCTTTTTTTGTCTGCTGGTGAATTTGATGTAAGTAAAGCTGACCCAGACTGAAGGAAAGGAGGAGGAGCCGATAACCACAACAAGCAGTTTACTGCTTACCCAGCTGATGCAACTCTCAGAATTTTCTCAGAGAGAGAGAAAAATAGAAGCAACAGTTCCTCAGGATCACCGCTGAGAAATCACTTTAACAGCTTATAACGACACTTTATGGGAGGCGCACACGAGCTCCCACGTCACCCTGATGACAGTGTTTTGGAAGCTGGTGCATCCCAAGGGCGGCCGAGGGAAGCGGGGCTGCTCCATGGGAATGCTGCCGGGTCCCGGCCAGCCGCGGGGATGGAAGAAAACCCACCTGCGGGGACGGACCTTACGAATGCGGGGGGGTGCAACCGAGCTGCGTAGAGATTTGACTATATGGGGAAAATGGGCTGTTTTGGAAGAAGTTTTCCGTAGGGTTTCCTCCAGGTTCCCCCGTGTGTCTGTGGTGCAGGGTGACAGCGGTGGGTTGTGATCTGTGTGAGGGGGACGTCGCGAGGCGCTGCGAGGGTGCACCCCTGCAGGACGATGCGCTTTGCCTGGTGGACACGCTCACTCTGCCGCTCGCTCTGTTCTGAAGGGCATCCCGCTCTCCTCTGCGCTGCACCTCTCGCCTTTGCTGGGCTCCAAGCCCTTCGTATTTCCCCCGTGGCCTTTGTCAGCGTGCTGCACCTAGACTCTCTCGCAAGCCCTTGCGCTTGATTCAGTCGCTGCTTAATTCAATCCTCTAATTTAATCAATACTTCATGGACCAGGTATTTGTTTTTAAAAACCAAACAAACAGAAAACCTTCTGGTCTTCTTTTGATTGCTTTATGCAGGTATTATTAGGTTAATGCAATCAGTGGTGATAAAGCTGCCCTCGGTTTAATGAGGGAGCAGCCGTGCGGTGGGAGCGGGGGAGGCTGGAGAGGAAAACCCCGCGCTGACGGAGTTGGCTACTGGAGACGTTCCTGCTGGCATCATCAGCTTCACAGAGGTGACCCTTTCTGTTGCAGGAATGACGGGAGGCGCCGGCGAGGACCCCAGATGCTCCACAAGGCGCGAGTGAGAGGCGGGACATGCTGCGGTCTCGAGAGGCAAGGAGGGATGGAGACAGGTAGGAGGATGGAGAGCGTGGGGAGGAACGCAGGTGGAGGCAGGTTAAATGGTCTCCCCAAGGTCATGCAACACTTACGGTGGGGACTGCGGGCTCTGGTCACGCAGCGTGAAGCTGCTTTTCCTCGTTTGGGCTCCGGCTGTGCCAGGGCACTGATCCAAACCTCCCGGTGCCGGGCTCTGCCCTCCCTGGGCCAGCAGCGAGCACCAGTGGAGAACGTGCTCAGTGCTGGGGCTTAGCTCAAGGAGATGATGCTCCTGCTCTTCATAAGCGTGAATCTTGCAGCAGTTGTTCCATCTTTAATCAAATTTGTAGAGCCTCAGGCCATTCATGGGGAAAAAAGTGTTTTCCATCTGCAGTAAGGGGAAAGTTTGGCTGTCAAGGGGTGCAAATCCTGGGAACGAAGTTATCTGTTCTTGTCGCATTTTACCATGAATTTCTGAAGCCTGGTCTCAACAAAGTAATGGCATGTGTGGAAGATTTTTCAAGCTCTCTAAGAGGGCTGGTAAAGGGTAGCGGCAGCTCCCACTTCCAGGTCTGGGCAGTGCATTAGTGTGTCTCCCGCTCTATATATTGCGCCGCGCAAAGTAGGGGGGGAAGCCTGCTGGTACCAAACCCCGGCGTGGATGGGGTTGGTGTAAGGGGACAAACGTGCAGTGGGGAATGGGGAACCTGGGGAAGGGTAAAGGGGGGGAACGGCATCGCCAGCTCCTCGGAAGGAGCTGTTTGACCACGGGGAGCTGCCAGGTCCCAGCTCTGGGGATGCTGCACGGTGGGGACTCTGATCTAGGGCTGATGCCGTGGGTCCTCATCCCGGTGTGGGGCTGAGAGCGGCAGCTCTGGGCAAAGCGTCTGGAATCAGAGCTGTGGCTCGGGCCCCTGCTTGCTGGGATTTTCCAGTCCTAGATTGTATGTTTGCAGATGGTCCTTGCGGACAGTCCTTGCCATCCCTGTCTTCACCCTCTTGGGAAAATTCTCCTATTTCACCTGCAAGTTTCAGTGCTTTGGTTGCACTGCTCTACTGAAAAAACCAAGCACAGTAAAGCTAGCGAGGAAATAAACCCCCAAAGAAGCTACGCCAAGCGCCAGGAGGGTGATAAAAAGCAACAGAAACATCTCTACCTTCTTGTTTTTTCGAGAAAGGTCAATTGACTCCCTGCCACCTTGGAGCCCATAACAAAATCGATGATACTTCATCTTTAATTTGATTTTTCCATTCAATAAGGGTGGTAAGCATTAGTGTCACTGTAATTTTACAGAGTACTGTTAGATAACAGGAAAATATCAAACGTGAAGATTATGTGCAGTATCAGTGGCAAAATATTATACCCAGAGATGATTTAGAAGAACATTAACGTCTCAGGCATGCTATAACACATGTCGTGAATTGGACAATAAAATGTCTCGTTCTTCAAATAATTACCGGCGGGCTGACGCCTGGCTGTTTGAGGGGGCAGGTTGGCGCCTGTGGAACCGAATGTCCCATCGGCAGCCGGTGACCTGCCAGCGGCTCTCCCGAGGCAGGCGACTCCGCTCTCCTGCGGCGCATCCCGCGCGGCAGGAGGGTGACACGGCCGGGCAGTGACGGATGCCGCGCCTCGTGAGCGGATCGATAACAGGACGGGTGTAGACCGCGGCTATTTTTGTGTTTAGCTCGCTGAATGAAGCGAGGCAGGTAAATCACTCAGAGGAGATGTGAGCTGATGTTAATAGGCACATTTGCAGCACTATCTAAAAATGAGTTCTGCAATTACTGACTCACGCTGTCGTTTGTGCTCTGTGGGATGGAGCCTTGGCGGCGCTGATGGCAGGTAGCCCTCCGGGCCAGCCTCTGGTGTGGGAGCAGCCCCCGGGCTCCAGCACAGAGGGCTGGGGTGATGCTGGGGCTCGCTGTGTTGGAGCTGGGCTACCACCAGGGCTGGGGCGATGCCGGGGTGATGCCCGGTCCCTGGCAATCACATGCTGTCCCCGCAGAGGCTCAGGGCACGCTCTGCTTTGCCGTGGTCTGGCAGGAATGGGGCCGAGCCAGCCAAAAGCGGCAGGGCTGGGCAGCCTAAGGAGGTCGCCCCGTCTCCTCGCCTGCCTTGCCGAGGGCAGGGAAGCGAGCTTTAGCGTGGCTGTGGCAGGGAGTCAGTGACCTGTTCCGCCATCCCTGCTTCCCCAGCTTCCCCTGGAGGTCTGCACTGTGCCTGGCGCAGGGAGCTCAGCTAATTCGGTGCTGCAGCTGCCCGAGAGCGCGTTCACCCAGGGCTAATAGCAGGCAGCGAAAAGCACAGCAACTGCGGCTGAGGATGAGAGACTCCAGGATAAGCGTGAAATTGGATCAGCGCGGCCGTTCCCCAGCCGGTGACTCCTGCACGAAGCCATGGCGTGCCCGGCTCCCGCGGTGGCGGCTGGGGGCTCGCTCGTGGCGGGGGACATTCGCCTTGAACCGCCCTGGGGGAGCCTCGTTAGAGCAAGGGGCACCTGTCCGGGAGGCGAGAAGAGATGAGAGAGATTATCAAATGATTACGGCTGCATTTTGGCGCTGTTGCTGTCACCTCCGGCTGCGAGCGAGCCCCCCTGCAGCGCTGACGGCTTCTGCTGGGCTCACTGCCGGCTCGCTTCGCCCGTGGGCCGAGCGCGCGGCAGGGGCGATGCGGCTGGGCTGGAGGGAGGGGGAAACGTTCTGTGTCCCCTCTGCTGAGTAAACCAGCTTGCAGCACCACAAGGCGCTAGGCAGAGGGGTGGCGGGGTGGGTGCCGGCAGCCACTGCCTCCTGTCTGCGATGGGACTGCAAATACCCTCATGAGACGAGGCAGCCTGTGCCCCCCCACGCAGCCCAAACGCGTGTAAGGGTGCAGAAGGGACGCAGACACCCGCACACCTACACTACTATATTTCAGCGTCTGAGCCAACTCCGAACAGCCGCCAGATCAGAGGCAGGGTTTTTCTGTGACTAATCTTTATCCCGCTGCACTTCTGGCTGCCACGATGGAGGCGTCGCCCAGCGCTTCGCCATAGAGGACGCGGCGTCTTTCTCCAGAGGCGACGCAGAAGCTCGGTCGCGGGCTGTGTTAAATCTCTCTGCCATGGCCGGGGTGGGATGTGGGACCTCCTGAGCATCCTCAGCCCCGACCCTTCCAGGTCTCTGTGCAAGGACCGGGCATTTAGACGGGTGCTGCAGAGTGCTCTGCCAGCTTCCCAGAATAGCATCCTATGCGAGGCTGGATTAGTCCCGTGCATCTCGATGCTGGAGGGAAGGCACAGGGAATGGGCGCTGGAAGCGCTCCCACCGGCACGCGGCATTCCCAGCTCTGCAGAAGAAGTAAAGGATCGGGGACCTGGCTGACACAGCCATCAACCCTTTTATCGGGAAGGAGCAGAATTAATCGCTCGGATCAGCAGAGTCATTGTGGCTTGCTGAAAACAAAACAAAGCCAATTATTATTTGAAGCTTGTCGGGGGGCTGTGGCTAATCTCATTAGGCGCAGAGCAGCGAGGCACCGGGGAAATCTCACGGTGCCGATAAAGCGCTCGGCAGCTGCACAAAGCAATTACGGTGAAACCTCGGGGACGCGCCGGGGGCTCAGCCCCTCCTCGGGACCGGGCAGGGACCCGCGGGAGGGATGTCCTGGGCTGAGCGTCCCCTCCGTGCCTTTGCGGGGAGCCCCTCCTTGCTCGCAGCAGCCGGGCGAGGAGGCGCGAGGCGGGTGCTCTTCCTCGAGTCCACCCTGGCGCCTCTCCCCATGTGGGTGTCTGTTTGCTGACACTTGGTCAGCGTGTAGCTCCGCAAAAAAAAAAAAAACCCTGCCAGAAGCAAAGCAGTTTGCTGGGGGCCACGGGACCGGCCCCTCCGTAGGCACCCAGGGTGGGCAACAGCATTCTCGCCGTCACATCCTCCTCGCCGTCCCATGCCAGGGACGGTCACCCAGAAGGCATCGGGCACGCGACCCGCTCAGCACTGCGGAACAAAGATGTCTTGTCCCCGAAGGTGATGAAAGATATTTATAGGCAGCCGTGCAGGCCGTAATTGAATGGCATTAGAGTGGTGCTATTTTTTTTTTTTTTTTGATAAATCTTAAATCATGCCACAGCTCTCACTACTGTTTTAAATTGTAACTTGGCTTTTTAAAAGTTTATTGCGCACTAATTCATTCAGCCCGTTCATTTACATTCTGCTGACAGGGTACAAAATTGCTGCCTTTTTTTTTTTTTTTTTTTTTTTTTCATCCCAGAGAATTGTAACTTTGGCAATTTATGGTGCCTTTTTGATTTAATCAGGATATTTCCTAAACTTCCATGGCAATAATAAGACATTTTTCAAGAAGCACCTGAGAGACAGCTGGGCGTTATTTATATCCCCGGCGCACGCGGTGTTTCTGAAGGGCTCCCCGTGGGCTGGAAGCTGCGGGTCAGGGCAGGGGTCCCTCAGCATCGCTTGACCCTGCTCCCCGGGAGGACCTGGAAAGCTCCTTTTCTGCCTTTTTTTGCTCTTGTCAAACATGCCCATGTGTCGATCTTCCCCTCGCTCCACCCTGGGGAGCGCTGGGTGCCCCAGCCCCTGGGCAGTGCCCATCTGAGGGACATCGCTCCCGTGCCACGGACGGAGCCCCTTCAGTGCCGCTCCGCAGAGCCAGCATCATGCCATTATGTGCTGAAACACTCTTATTTCACTCTTCCAAACACTGTCAGAGCAAGTCACAGGAGGGATTATTTTTGGCTCCGTTCAGCGTAGTTACCTAGCAATTTGCAGGATGCTTGGTGTTACTGGGTAGTTATTCGAGCCGCGCAAGCTGCTTTGCAGCGAGCAATTCATTTGTTGCATTTGGTTCCTTTTACTGCTCACAAATAGTCCAGACGCCAGCTTGGAGTCTTACAAATTTGTTCTCTGTTGGAAAGATTTCAGCCCCGTTGGTTGTTTGTGAAATATTTCCTCTGATCGTTGCCTTTGAGTGCGTGCCGCCTGTAATTCCTAAATCGTGCCTGGGCTCGGTCCACTGGCGTGACGCAGAGCTTTTTCTCTGCCCTGGGAAAGGAAGGGAAAACCACGACATGTGCGGATATGGATATTCTGTAGGACATTGTTCGGGAACACCTTCTGATCTTTTGCTTTCACATTTCTCAGGTCGAAAAGAAATAATGTGCCAAACGCCTTCCTCTTCCGGCATCTCGCTGCGTGTGTTCCCATGCACGCACAGCATCACTGCTTTAATGAGCCATAAATACTGTTTATATTTGCCTTATTATCTCCAAGGTAATTTATGCTTTTTTGCTCATCCAGGGCGTTTACAGGCCTTCTGTTCCCGGCAGAACTTGAAGAATTGTAATGAGGAATTGTTATTATTCAGCTAATGAGCAATATTGATTGCGAAAAAGCAAACAAAGTCACCGCCTTCCATCCTCCCAGTGTCAAACTGGAGGGGAAAAGCCCCAGGGAGAATCCCAAGTGGTGCAGAACAGGGAAAATAACATCCAGGTGGCGAAGAGCCATGGCGCTATGGTAAATTTTCAAGAATCTTAATTAGGAACAAATTAAAGATACTTCAGTTTCATGGATAGCGTTACTCGCATTGTTAAATTATAGCTGAAAAGAGAGAGAACCTGTTCTAGACTTCATCTTCTTACGGGCATCTCCTGGATCTGTTCCCAGCACTGCGGAGACTCCCAGGTACTGGCTCTGCGTCCCGGCTCGGTGCCCGTCCCGGTGGGTGCCCCTCACTGCCCTGGCCATGTTTTGGCCGGGCTGGAGGATGCAGCGGAGCCCGTTGGGCTGCACGTGGCTTTCGAACAAGGCACCGCCTCGGCGGGTGTCTGCACCTCCAGCCTTGGCGTCCTACTGCCTCCGGTGGGTTTTCAGGTGCAAAAGGGGCTTATTGGCTGCTTGGTTGGAGACTTCTTGAAGGTCGGTGGTCACCCAGGCCTGACACTTGTTGGGTGCTGCTGGCATGTCACTGGGAGGCTGAGCCTGTCCTGGGGCAGCCGTGGCGGGTGGGAGCATCACCATCGGTTGGAAGCATCCCCATCCAGTGGGAGCATCCCCATGGAAGCATCCCAGTCCAGTGGAAGCATCCCAGTCCAGTGGGAGCATCCCTGGCAGTTGGAAGCATTCCCAGCGCGTGGGAGCATCCCCGGCTCCTGGCGGCACACACAGACCGATGAAGCGATGACCATAGCTGAAGGACACTCGTTTCATCTCATCGGTGTCGCGGCTGTGTTGGGTCTGCAGCGGGCAGCTTCTGCACGTGATGGTGTTATCAGGTGCGGCCAATGCTTTTCAGGGGAAACCTGTTTGTGAAACTTTGCTCCCGCGGCACATACATGTTTGTTCGTTGTGTTATCCCGACCATTTTGCTCTCCGTAGGATTGCGGAGAAGACGAAATGAGAGTGCTCGTTCTCTCGGAGCTCCAGCGCACGCTGGATGTTTGCTTTAAATAGAATTAACCATGCAAATTGAATCATGTGAGCGTAAATTAGCGCTCATTTCGCTGGTGCTCTCGGTATCGCTTAACCTACCATTTACCCCAAGACATCTGCTAAGTGCCATTCTTTCAAGTACTTAAACAGCACCTATTGCTACCAAAAAAGCCCCAGCCCCACGGAACAACAAAGCTGCCGGAAAGCCTGTAATTATCATTAAAGGACTATTGTGCTTCTGGCGCTGATAAAGGCGGCGGGTGATGCTTCCCAGGCTGGCTCTCCCGCTTGCCAGGGGGAGGTGGAGCGGAGCCGGGGCCGGAGCCTGCCCGCTGCCTTCCCCTGCCTCCCGCTCCGCCAGGGTCCCGGCACAAGACCGCGCCGATTTTGCCCAAATCCTGCTTGATTTCAGGCCCGGGTGAAGCTCTGCAGCCTCGGAAGGGAGTGATTAATTGGCGGGGGGTGGGTGGGAGGGGGGGCGGTCCCAGCACAGCCCGCCTGCCTGGGACCTACTGGCTGTGCTGGGGTTGGGTACAAAGAATTGGGAATGTGCTGTTGGAAAAAGGCTGGACCACGGCTGGGTGACCCTTGAGGAGGAGACCATGCGCCTGTTGGGACATTTCAGCCTCCGCTGCCTCTTGCTGGCGTCCCTTCCTCTGCAACAGATAGAGAGAGAGAGGGCCCAGGGCTGCGGCACGCAGGGTGTCACTCCTCCAGGCCTTCTGCAGCGTGATCTATTATTTACACGGTTATTTAAGCCTTTGTTGTCATAGCTGGGAGAATTAATGCATTAACCTTCGCAGGGAAGATGGAGTGCCGGCAGGCTGGGAGCACCCGGCGCGCTGCCCTTCAGCGCGGGTTTGCTGCTGCGCGTCACATCGCGGCTGAAAGTGTGACGGGAGGGGAGGGGGGCGGCGTCGCTGGTGGCTCGAAGGGGTCCTAGGGATGCTGCTCTGCTCCTCGGCCGGGCCCCTCGTGGGAAACATCCCTGAGATGCTCATCGGCTCCTCACGCCATCCCTGCCCCCTTCCCGCAGCGTGAGAAAATCCATTGTGGCTGGGATGAATGGAGTTGGGCACAATTCCTCCGGAGCGGTTATGCAAATTCCCAGCCATAATGACACATTGTCTTGTGTGATCCCTCGAACAGATGGCCCAAAGACAGGCTCAAGATCGGAATTAGTCCTGGGCTCCTGCAACGTAGCTGGGAGCATATGGTCCTCATAGATTTGTGGTTTAGCCTTAGCAGCAAAGGGAACAATTTCACATGAATAAAGGGAAAAGAAGAGGAGAAAAAATAATATTGTGATGCTCCAGCAGTACTCGGACTCTTCTGAGAAGCTGATACGATCCCTCATCAAACCCGTGCTGCCTTCCAGCAGCAGACGAGGTTCTGCTGTGATCATCCACACAGACGCGAGCAGCTCTTTGCAGAAATGCTGATCGCTCGGGCAGGTGCCTGGTCCTAAGCACATCCTGGGATGGCAGATGTCACATCGACGTTGGAGGAAAGCCTCTGTTAATACCAGAGGGTTAAGCTGGCTGCCAAGCTCGTGTTGCCCCAAAGCCTGGCTGCAGTGGGACGCTGGAGGGAACTGGGTGTCACGGGGACGTGCTGGAGCTGGGCTCTCGCAGAGGTCTTGCCTGGGTATCACGGACCACGCGTGTGGAGGACTCTGCTGTCATCCTCAACATGAAAAGCAAGCTGCTGCCGTCTCCACCGCTGACATCCCCCGCAGCAGCAGGGATGCAGGCAGGGATGCTGGCAGGGATGCCGGTGGCAGCACTGCTTTTTGGCCAGGGCAGCTCCTCCAGCTCCCACCACATTGCTCCTGTCAGCCACAGCCTGCGTGGACCGAGCTCAGAGTGTGCTTCAGACCCGTTATTTATGCCACGGCTTCCCAGCCGCCTCCGACAGCACCAGCAGTGGTTTATAATTCCATTTGGCACTTTGTTTTATTGCGAGGCTTTCGGAGCTGCTTTGATAGATCGCTTCTTTTCTCCTGTTTGTCACATCCGTGCTGCGTGTTTTATCAGTTGCTGGTTTCCAACTCGGAGCCATGAAGAGGGGGCACCTCTTTTGGAAAATGGGGCATCAGACGATCATTTCTTATAGTTTTGTAAATCCATGAAGTGATGGGTTTCTTCTAAAGGTATTTTTAAGGCAGCTCAAAGATGCTGCTTGGGATTTCTCTAAGGACCAAACAGGAAACTAATACATACAGTGAAAGTGCTGAGCAATGATGATTAATTCTGTCAGTTAAAGAGTATTAAATGACGTGCGCTACTGTAAATGCCTCCCGTCTGACATCAGAGGAACCATACCCTTCCCATCAGCAGATGAGCTGTCACTTCAAGTCCAGAATGCAGCATCTGGATGAAAAGGGACTTTTTTTTGAAGCTATGCTATTTCCTAATCAGTCGCGAGACTGGGTCCTAACATTTGCTTCCAGCAAGTTCTTTCAGTAGTCTGAGTAAGTGGTCCCCAAGGCTGGTAACCGCGAAAGCATGCGGAAAGGGTTTTGGTGCCTGCGCTGCCGCCGCGGGGTTTGATGGTGCCGCAGATGTGGCTGTGCCAGCACCTGGCTCTGCCGGGAGCGGAATAGCTGTGCCGGGGCTGCCCCGCCGCTCCTGTGCTTTTTCCTGGGCTCCCCACTACAAAAATAACAAGCAGCAGCAGATGTTCCAGCTGATTTCGTTTTTCTTTCCTATGTTTTGCATTAGTGTAAACCAGCTCAGCTGGTCTGCTGGGATTTCCCCAGTACGAGGGCACTCTCACACTGGGCGGAGGAGGAGCCCAAAATGCAGTTTCTCCATGAAAATGCAGAGCTCCAGCCGTGCGGGGACAGCTCTGCACTCCCCTGTCCCTCCTGCCTGCCGCTGCGACCCGCTGGGCATCGCAGACCTCCGCCAGCGCCGACAGCTTGGCAGCGCTGCCGGCATCTTCGGTTTCCATGGCGACCGTGGGATGCTGTGCTGCGGAGCTGGGTACCGGCGCACGGCACCGCCAGCGTCTGCAGGTTCCTTCGGGAGGTGGGTGGCAGGAGCCGCTTGGCAGCTGGAGGAGCCCACGGGTACGCACAGGGCACGGTGCGCGGCTGGAGCCAGCTGCCAGGGATTTATTCCATGGCAGAAAGAGAGCAGAAGCTCTGTGCTGGAAGGGAACACGTGCAGCCCTGCAGAGACACACAATGCACACATATATATATATTTTTAGCAGGGCAGCAAGACAAATGAGCCCAGCTCTCGGAGCCATTCATCTCCCTCGTGTGCTCTGGACCCCGATCGCCACCACAACCTTTTCCAAGTAAATTAAGTCCTGCGCCTGGCACTGTTTGCACCGACGAGCTGTTGCGCTCTGGGGCACAGCAGCCTGCGGTGGAATTTTGGGAGCCCCTGGGGAGACCCGGCTCCGTGCAGGGCACTCGGCAGGCGGGGGGCGATGCCAGGCGGGGGGCGATGGCCGGTTTGGTGCTAGACAACGTCTCTCGTGTCTGCTTGGACAGGGCAGATACACCCCGCGACTGCTGGGCAAGGAGCTTTCTCTGACGCCCTCCTTGGAGTGAGAAGTTAAGATTTTATCCCCTGCCTTCCCAGGGACACTTGGCTGGACGCTCAGGGTCCGCTGTGGCCCCGTGGTGACCGTGGCTGCCCATAGTCCCCAAGCAGTGCCGGCAGCACCGCGACCCTCGCCTGCCCGAGGTGCTGCCAGGCAGGCGAGGGGACGCAGACTGTTAGCACCCAGCCCTGCTCCGGTTGAAGAGCAGCTGCCCGGTGTCTGAGGCTCCCTGCTGCCTTCCAATCGCTCTTTGCTGACACGCAGCAGGAGTGCCCGAGAGGGGAAGGTGCCGCCGGTGGCTCCCAATGTCCCTGTGTCCACGGAGGATGGTGCCGCCGCCTCCCTGTCCCCAGCGGTGCCTGGCCGTGCCCATGGGAATTATTAATGCCTGGAGCCCAAGGGCAGGGAGAGGCAGTTACACCTTTCCCACCCCTCTTGGGAAGTCTGCAGACGACCGATGCTCCTCCGTTATCTTCATTTTTGTGTTTCTTGCACCGGGGGCGAGGGCAGTGGGACACCGAGCTCCCCAGGCTACGGCCGGGGCTCCTGCACCCTGTGATAGAGGCATGTTTCTCCTTCTGCAGTCTGTGTCTTTCGCGTGTATTGTAACTCACCCCGCTTCATGCCGGCTGTGGGAAGGTGGGATTAATCCCCTGCGTGTCATACTCTGTCGGCATCACAGCCCCCGATGACAGGGCGTCGCTTCCCTGCCCCTTCCCTCTGCCGGGGAGGACTTTCCTCCCCCTTCTCCTGTTGCCAGAGGTCGGATGCTCGCAGCGTGTCTCTGTGGCCTCCCCACCTGCCCCCCCAGCTCCAGCCAGGCACCGCCACCGTGACAGGCTTCCCGCGCACACGATCGATGCACCTCCTTCCCTTCTTAACATCTCTGCAGCCAATAAACAGGAATAAAATGTGAAGCGCCACGCAAACGGCATCCCCAAAGACTGGTAAAGCACTAAACTGCGGCTCCTTGCAGCAATCAGATGAGATTTTTGTCTTTAAACAAATAATCGTAGTTAACAAGGAAGAACGTTTGGATTCTGTGCGTTGAAGGAGTCGAGGCGACTCCTTGCAGGCAGCGGGACGTACCCCATGCTTGGCAGCGCCTGCACCCCCGGTCGGCTGGCGGCACGTCGGCGGGGAGGAGCAGGATGCGGCACCCTGGCCCCGTGCTCCATCTGCCACTGGAAACAGCTCTAATTTCTCCCAGTGCCTCGTGTGGAGCAGCTGAGCACCCCGACCTTGCCCCCAGCGGGTCCAGCTGCTGCTTTTGGCCCTGCAGACGTACAGGGGCAGGGGCAGGAGAAGCCACGCAGCGGCGCTTTGCTGGCATTTCAAATCACTTTATAAACTTTCTATAAAGATGAAGTGCCTGTGCTGCGCCCCTGGGACCCTCCCGGCCTGGCTGGTGGCAATGTCCAGGAAAGGAGCCCTGGGGCGCAGTGCAGAGGGGGGGAAGGCATGGCGAGCGCAGGGACGGAGGTAATTTGGGACCATCCTGGCCTGATGAAGTTGGCTGAGGGAGGTGCCCGGCGCGGCACGGGGGGAGCTGGGTCTCCCTGGTGCTGGTTGCCATGCGATGGCTGCTGGGCCACCTCGGCCGCCTGACTTCACTCAAACACATCTTTCTCCCCGAGGGAAGGCGTCTGTGTCAGCATCCCCAGGGAGGCGCCGGCACCCAGGAGCCCTGCGACACGTCGCCCCGGGGCTGGCGATGGACGACGGGGAGAGGGGGGAAAGGGAGAGAGCCGGGGTCTGAGCCCCGGGGTGGAGCTGCCCCGCTCCTGCAGCGAAGGCGAGACGTGGATGTCGCGGCAGGAGCCAACGGCATCATGCCCGCATCCTGCCCTGCCAGGGCCCTTCCTGACATGGAACACGGCCGCCGGTCACAGCCCTGCAGCAGATCCAGATTTCCAAACACAACGTGGCCCGGAAGACGTTTATAACCTGTTTTTTGGTGGTTATTCGATTCTTTCGGGTCGATGCCCAAGCTGCAGTTTGTCGCTGTAGTCTCACAGCCCCTTCTGTGCTCCGGATTTGATGGATGAGCAATTTTATAGCAGTTTTCTGTACCCCTAGGAAACAATTAGAGTTACAGTGGAAGTTAACTCCGCTGTTTTTAAAAATAAATCTGCTACAGGAATGTAAGTTTCTTATTTTAAATCCAGATATATAAAAAAAAAAAAAATAAATCACACTAACGCAAGAAGGTAGTAGAAAAACAGTGGGAAGAGGCAACACCCCCGGATGAGCAAGTGCTTTGTCTTTTGACATCCCGCGAGCAGTGAAAGGTGCTGAGAAGGATGCAGCAGTTGTTCGGAGCGGGGCTGTATCCAGCACCCGTCCCTGGGTAGAGTCCGGTCCTGTGCTGGGGCTGGTGGCTTCGTCCCCGTCGGCAGCGACGTCCCCGTCGGCAGCGACGCGAGGGTTGTCCCGGCAGAAATCGCCCGGTGTTTCATGAATTACGTGCGTCTGATTTTTGTATCCGCTTTTCCGCATGAACAATAACGTTGAACCGAACGTCAGTCATCAGACAGACATAATTGGATTCGGAAAGTGTTATATTGTGAATTAAGTTGACTGATGGGGAAGTGTCAGTTTTATTAACAATCTTCCTTCAGATGATAATTTTATATCTGTACGGATGAATTACAAAAGAGTACTTGAAGGCATCAGTTCAAAACGATGAAGTCATTTTAATAAAGGCTGACTTTCTCTTTCATTTACTTGTTTTTAAATATTTTATCTCCTTGTGGGAAACTATCCAATTAGAAGCCAAAACCAGGGTAAAAAAAAAAAAAAAAAGCCATGTAATGGAGCGATTAGTTTGTATCCGGACGCTGGGCACGCAGAGGAGGCAAACCCTGGCCGGGGACTCGTTGCCGGGGGGGTGACCTGGCTCCCAGAGGCGAAGGCTGGGTGTTTGCTGGCTGAGGAGAGCAGAGTGCGTTTCCCTCTCCGCAGCCTCGCGAGGAATCCGGGCAGGGAAAGGCAGAGGCACCGGCCCCGGCTCCAGGGCGATGGATTCCAGCTTCCTCCCGTGACGCTGGGGGCTCCAAAAACATTTTGCCTTGGTTTTCCCCTCCGAACAGTTTGTTTTTCACGTCGTTCCCACGGCTGCGGGGAAAAGCGAACGGGGCTGAACTCTCCCGGCAAGAAGAGCTGGACAAGGCGTTCTGCATCCAAAAAATAGTCTTTAAAAGGAATTCACTGCGATACGGCGCTTGAATAAATCCAGGGATTGTGCCAGCGTGAAAAAGCTGGAGTCTTGCAGTGGAAACGTGTTTCTGTAGTGTATTATGATAAATAGGCATGTCATTCGCAGATAAGAGCAAGCAGCGCTCCGAGACACAGATTTGGGCTGGAGTTAAGGTCTGCACTAACCTAGTGCCAAGCCGGGACGGGGGGGTGGCGTTGGCACCCTCTCCCCGTGCGCGTGGCAGCGCGGTCTCTCCTTGCCGTGCCTTCGGGCGTCGATACCGTCGCCCCGACAGCGAGATGCGGGACAGGTACCGAGGCTTGGGTACCGCGTGCATCGCCACCGCCTCGGGTGGCTGCGTCGTCAGCCCATCCTGGCCCTGGCCGTCTCCTCCTGCTGTTATCCCAGCTCTGGCTATCTCCTCCTGCCATTGCCCCATCCCTGGCCGTCTCCTCCTGCTGTTATCCCAGCCCCGGACACATTATCCCGGCTCTGACTGCCTCCTACTGCCATTATCCCATCCCTGGCTCTTTCCTCCCGCAGTTATCCGAGCCCTGGCTGTCTCCTGCCGTTTTCCCAGCCCTGACCATCTCCTCCTGCTGTTATCCCAGCTCTGGCCATCTCCTGCTGCCATTATCCCGGCCCTGGCCGCCTCCTCCTGCCTTTATCCCATCCCTGGACACCTCCTCCTGCCATTATCCCAGCTCTGGGCAGGCGAAGGACGGGCAGCATCCCGAGAGGTGGCAGCCACGGAGGAGCGGGGCCATGGGAGCCTGGTGTGCGGCCGGAGGGGACGGTCCCTGGCCATGCTGGCTGCATTGGAGCAGGCTGTGCCGTCACCCCCATTTCTCCGTCACATCGGCGCCTGCTGACCCCTCTTCTTGGGGTTTCCGTGCAAGTCTGAACATTGAAAAAAATGGACTTTTTAATTGTATTTTTCCAGAAGAAAGAAGTGGGAAACGCAGTAAGAAAAGGGATAAGATGGACAAAACCAACCGCTTGGAAACATCCCCAACTCCCCTCCACTGAAGGAAGCTTGTTGTTGGCTTTGTTCCCTGTCTTTCACAGCAAGGAGATGGTTTTTGCTCTCCTCGTCTCCAGTCACGGTGCTGCTGAAATCACACGGGTTTGGGGTTCGTACAGCAGCGCTGGCGGGGCGGCTCAGGGCCCTCTCCCAGAGATGCAGGTCACCGCTTCATTTCCCTTTTCTACTTAAGCTTATTCTAATTAAGAGTGTCTTAACAAATATTTGATGTGCATTTCAGTCGAAATGGAGGTTGTGAGCCATGCCGATTACAAACACTGGTCAATGCAGTCTGCAATCCAGGAGCCACCTTTGACCGCTCATTTATCACCAGCCGATGTCCACTTCATTACGTCTCTATTGATCAGTTAAATACTTTGTGCTTTATTTATCCCACCGACAGGAAGGAGTATTGCAGGAACAAAGAACAATCAGGTTAGACTAAAATCTAAGGAAGAAAAATGAGCCGATAAAAGCTGTGCTACGCCCGGCTTCTCCTTCGGAGGGGGCTTTGCAGGATTTGGAGTGTTTTGGGTTTTTTTTTAACTGATGAAAAAAATTGGCTGCAAACCTGCAAATCAGTAAAAAACCTCTTTGGCCAAAGTTTTAGTGTTCTGCACAGAGGCAAACGGTTACGTACTGTCCCGGACGAAGGAGAAGGTCTGCGCTTCCCAGGGGAGCGGAGCCCGAGGCACAGCAGGGCTTCAGGGAGCTCTGGGCTTTTGTCCCCAGCTCCTCTGCTGTGGTGGCACGTGGTGCCCTTGGTCTGTTGTCGGACGTGGAGGGTTTTGGAGCTTTGGGAGGTGCTGGGAGCTCCTGTCCCAGTGGGATGGCCTGATCCAGGTGGTGGGACCAGCTGATTCAAGTGAAGCGTGCAGGGTGAATCAAGCGATCGTAGAACCACAGAATCCCGGGTTGGAAGGGACCTCCAGGATCATCTCGTCCAACCTTTCTCAGCAAAAGCATCTAAGACAAGATGGCCCAGCACCCTGTCCAGCCGAATCTTACAAGTGCCCAACTTTGGGGCATCCACCACTCCCTGGGGAGATTATTCCAACGGCTGATTGTTCTCAGCGTGAAAAATTTTCCTCCTGTGTCCAGCTGGAATCTCCCCAGGAGCAATTTGTACCCATCACCCCTCCTCTTTTCCATGTGACTCCTTGTAAAAGGGGAGTCTCCGCCTTCTTTGTGGAATCATTTCCAGCGGTGCCTTTGCCCTGCGCTGCGGATCGGAGGAGAAGAGCCGAACCCTCTCAACTGCTGTTGTTCTAAAGTGGGTCAATGGAAAACAACAGGCGTTGAGCAAAACCCTCCCTGACGGTGTTTGTCTCAGCCATTCGTCTCCCTTCCCCCTGTGCTCCTTCTCCCACGACAAGGCAGCGAGCCGCTCGCACCCAGCACCTGGGGACGGACCGATGGCCAGGGCCAGTCCACCAGCACAAAGCCCCGCTCCCAGCATCGCATCCCCTCCAAGCAGATGGAATGGGTGACCCATTTATTTATATTTTCCTTGAGAGATGAATGGAGAGAGCCACCGGCCGAGGTGGCCAATAATGAGGTGGAACCCACCTGCACGATGCCTGGCAGAAGGGCTGGGCGCCGTTATTGCTATTTAGCCGCTCCTATCGCTGGGATAGAAACCCAGCGCTTGTGGTGACCTGTCCTGACCTGCCCTTAGAGGCAGCAACGCGCTCCGTGGGAGGACGCTAGCAGATATGGCCACCGCTCACAAAAGGAATCCCAGATTTCAAAGCAGAATTAGAGTGACGGATGTTCTTTGGTGAAGAACTGAATCTCTGTCTTCTGCTGAAACGGTTTTGTGCTGAAATGGTTTGAAGTCAGATGCTTTAGTGGCACGGAGAGCGTGAGGCCGGATTTGCATGTGAAATGAATCATGCCTGATGTGATTAAGAATGCCATAAAGGTTGAATTTAAGACTTTTTTTGTTACTTACTATTAAAGTTTTTCAGTAATTTTCCACCCCCTCAGATGAGCGTCGTTCAGATGAACTGGAGAGAAACTTTCTCTGCGATTCATTACCGAGGGGTCTGAGGGGAATTCTTCATTTTTCAGTGAAAAAGCAAAGCTAAAAATAAAGGTTTTTCCATCAGATAAGTATTTTTGTAGAAGCTGAGATTCTGGGAAACACGAGGGCAGCATTTTATCTTGTGAATTGTCGGCGGTAACTAACTGGGGCAGGGAGAGAGCGCGGGCAGTGTGCGGTGAGCGATGGGCACAGCAGGGGCTGGGCACGGGGGATGAGCTGCTGCTGCTCCTGGTGTCCTCCAGGGTAAGCAAGTTTGGCACTGGTATCTCCATCCTACTGTATCTCCATCCCACTGCGTCTCCATCCCACCCATGTCTCCATCCCACCCATCCCTCCATCCCACTGCATCTCCATCCCACCGCATCTCCATCCCACTATGTCTCCATCCTACTGTGTCTCCATCCTACTGTGTCTCCATCCCACCCGTATCTCCATCCCACTGCATCTCCATCCCACCCATGTCTCCATCCCACCCATCCCTCCATCCCACTGCATCTCCATCCCACCGCATCTCCATCCCACTATGTCTCCATCCTACTGTGTCTCCATCCCACCCGTATCTCCATCCCACTGCCTCTACATCCCACGCATCTCTCCATCCCACTGCATCTCCATCCCACTGCATCTCCATCCCACCTGTATCTCCATCCCACTGCCTCTCCATCCCACGCATCCCTCCATCCCACTGCGTCTCCATCCCACTGCGTCTCCATCCCACTGCGTCTCCATCCCACCCACATCTCCATCCCACCCACATCTCCATCCCACTGCATCTCCATCCCACCTGTATCTCCATCCCACCACATCCCCGTCCCACCCGCGTCCCTGTCCCACCCACATCCCCGTGCCCACGGATGCAGCAGTTAGTCCCTGAGGGAAGAGTATTTGCATGATTAAAAAAAAGGGGGAGGAACATCACAGGCAGCAAATGACATTCCTTCTCCGCGCTCTTATGGAACAGATGCGTGTCAGCATATGTCTTAATGTGAGTGTCTATAGCAATGATAGCAGAATCAGTCAGTGGCTGGGAGAAAAAAGGAGATCTCTCCCCATCTATGTAGATGCGGGGCTGAAAGCATATTTGTATGTAAATGTGGTTTTTCTAAATGCACGCTAACTTACCAGTTGCTACAGGAGATATTGCGTATTCATAGCAGGAGAGCTTTTTACCAGAACAGGAGTTTTCGAAAGTACTTTGCATGATTTTTTTCCCTTTTTCTCCAAGTGTCGGAGTTTGACTAACACATTGAAAATTAAAAAATAATTGAAACAGATCATATGCAACTCAGCAGGGGCATTATTTTCCGGTGAGTGGCAAGGGAACGGTGGAGCGGTAATGCACGGCTTTTGTAGCCTTGTCACTTTGATGAATTCTTTAGTACCATCAGAGGCAGCGCGGGGAGACTCGGGCTTCTCGCCGCTCTCCCGCCGGGGAGGTGCCAGCAGGAGCAGCAGCGCCGGCCGGAGCTGGGGAAGAGAGTATGTGTTTTCCGCTAATCAGCAATATACTTTTGCCTTGTAAACACAAATGGGACGTGGGGGAACGCCGTTAGAAAGAAGGCTGGTGGGTGCCTGCGCTTTTCCCTTTGGGCGGTTGCGGGGAAGAGGCCTGGAAAAGGCTCCCCCGTCCCACCTGGCAGAGCCAGGGCTTCGTGTCAGCAACCAGCACCCCAAAGCAGGGAGCGTCTGTGTGGGGCGGTCGGTGCGAGCAAAGATTTACCTCCTAATTAACCAGGGATGCTGAGGGATGCACGGGATCCCCCAGTCCATGCCTTCGCCTCGAATGCAGCTGATTTATCTGCTCCCGGATACCCGCAGCCGGGTTCCCCGTAGACACCGAACTGGGCAGCGTCAGTCGTGAAGTTTTAAGCCCCGTGACGGTCTGTGGGACGAGAGTGCCTCTGGCAAACGGCGGCTCCGGGCAGACCTCGGCCGGTCTGCGGGGATGATTCTGCCAAACCAAACCCCGGTCCTTGATGGCGCAGAGCAAACAGCCCCGGGGGACAGGGGGCGGTCGGGCCAAGAGGGTCCTGGGACCCCCGTGGGCTCCGAGCTCCACAGGGGAGGGTCAGCTGGGCACGGCTTCCCAGGGAAAATAAAAACAAATCAAGGCTTGGAATCATATCTGCCTGCGAACATTTCCATGCCACATCTGCTGCTTTGAATTAGGACCTGAATATTCATCTCCAAAATGTATAATTTATACTTACAGCAGACAATTCATAATTTAAGTGTTATTGCTCTAAACTAAGTATAACATTTAAGCTGGCTGCCGACCAGATAACTAAAACCAAGGCACCGGGAAGGAGGAAAGCCGCTCTCCAGGCGGCTCGCGCTGGACGGCGATACCCGAGTGTCTGCCCGGGGCGGGCGGCGAGAGGATGCTCCGTCCCCAGCAGGACTCAGTGGCGGGCGATGCCCCCAGCAGCGCCTCCCCCTCCTCCGACAATAGAGGAAGGAACACACACACACACACACACACAAAAAGTCAGAAATTAAAAAGGAAAATTAAACATGAAAATTTAATTAAATCACCCTTTGATCGCTCTCTGTGGAATGGACTTAGTTCAGAAGATTATTTGTTGGAGAGCAATAATAGCTTCTAATTAGGATAGGATTCAATGTGGAATGAGGTTTTTATTATTTTTTTTTTCTTAAATCAACCCGTTTTCTCCCCCCCCCCCCAATCAACAAGACTCTGTGCACATTACCAGCTAAATATTATTAAAGTTGTGTTTTACAGCCCGGTTCCTTGCCATTGTTTATCCATCTGAAATTCCTGGTTTTAACGTCAGCACAGAAACATAATGAAGGCGGTCGATGGAGCGGCAGTTTGGGCTTTAACTGCAAAAAGCGGGTGCAGGGGTGTGACTCCCACGGGACGCGAGGTTGAAGGAGGGTGTTTTTCCCCCCGAAGCTGCCCACCCTCTCCGCGGGTGCCGGGATGGTGGCTGCGGTGCGTGTCCCTGTCCCCGCCGTCCCCGGTCTGGTGGGGAGCGGGGACTTCGGGCGGCATCATCCTCATCCACCCGGCTTCGGCTCCCCTTCTGCAAATCCCCTGAAAGAGCGGCCGTGGCTGCCTCGGCTTTGTGAATGAGGCCCTTAAAGATTTGCATATATCATAATAAATGTGAGTCATAACCAGCCAGCATTTAAAATGCGCACCGAAAGAAAGAACCAAATATCCCCATTAGAGCTTTTATCCCCTGCTATTTCATATCACAATAAAATGTCAAAAGGAAAAGAGAAGCAGATTTCTGATATTATTACTTTGAACTTTTCTTGGCTATACTCCCCTGAAGCATGACATTTACCAAGGAGAGGAAAAAAAAGAAGAGGCTGGAATATCTCCTTAATCATCTTTATTTCAGCGCCGTGGCATCGAGTGGCTGGACCTCGGCTCCTGCCTGTACGGGAGCAGGGAGCTGGGGTGGCACCGCGGCCCGGGGACCCTGCCTTCCCCCGGCACCCCCGGGCTGCTGCGCCTGGGCACCGCCATCGAGAAGTGATGGGGAAAATATTGTTATTACTAGGAGGAGGAGGAGGAGGAGGACGAGGAAGAGGAGCATCATCATCGTCACCACCACCACCATTACCAATATCAACATCAATATTAATATATTAACACAAGGGATAATATAGACTATTACAGTACGGCAATATAATAACAACAACATTTAGCGTTTTTCAAGGCAGGAGCTGCTGGGCTCCCAGGAGGAGCAGCAGGACAAGCCGGTCCCCGGGCGCGCCGGCACTGCCGATGCTGACGGGTCTGTCCCGGCAGTGTCCCTGAGCTCGGGCTTTGCCATGGGATTTATGCCGCGGCGTAAAGGTGCCTCCTGGGGCTCACAAATGAATCGGTGTGTAAAAAAATTACAAGTCATTAGAAGTTCATAGTGAAAGGGAAGGTGTGAATAGACGTCATAAAAAAGTTGGAAGAATAAAGTGTTTCTTCCATCAAAAGGTTTTATGAGTCCATTTAAGAAATCCATTTTAACTGTATTTTAATTTCTTTTATGGACCTAATAAAGGCAAATAGTGTCAGGGAGATTCACAAAGGTGGGGCACTAACACCATTTATGACTTCCATTTGAGAAAAAAACCCACTTTTTGCCGTGAAGTGAGTTCCCAGGGCCTTTGCCGACGGGGAGTGGGGTGGCCAGGAGTGTCCCGCTGCCTCGGGACCGCCAGTGCCGGGGACACCGGGTGGCACCTACCGTCTCTGGTGGGCTGTGGCGGGCAGCTGAGGCAGAACTGAATAGGGAAGTTGGACGTTCAGCCTGCAGAGAGGGTGTGAGGAGCTGCTCGTGGGCTGGAAGGGACTCTGCAACACCCCAAAGATGAAATCTTGGCCGCGCCGTAGGGATGTCCGGAGCTTTGGTGTCCCCGCTGGGTACCAGCGGCTGGGCTCCCCGGGGGGTCAAAGCGCCCACTCAAAGTCTCGATTTCCCGTCACGTTTTCATTCCGAATTGGTGGGGTGCTGGTTAATTTTGCAAACCCAAGGGTACGCCCGCCCGGCGTTCAGGTGCACGAGCTGTTCCTGTGTTTCCACCTTTGCAATGACCAAACCACAGCAAGGTTTTCCCAAAGTTTTCCGGAAGGGAATACTAAAGAGGGTGAGGGGCTGGATGAAGCGAGGCTATTTAATAAATAAATCAATCTTGTGTGGCGAGAAAGAATTGGAATTAACACGCAGGGGCATTATTTGGCAGCATTTGCTCCCACTTTCGCCTCTCCGGGGGCTGCGCTCCGCTCCCTCCGGGGCCGCTATGCCTTTGGAACCGGGGCTGGTGCTGCCGGGGTGTTGTTGATCCGTGGAAGTGAGTCTAATTCAGCGGCTTCATCTCTTGCGTTTGATTTTCATGTCAACATGGCAGGGTTGTATCCTGGCACAGAGGCGGGACGGGGAATTTCCAATAGGCAGCAGCACTAAGGACCCCACGGGAGGTACCCGGGGAGGAGGGATTTGGAGCGATGCTTCCCCTCCGGGCTCTGGGGAGCTGTCAGGGCAATTAAAAAAAAAAAAAATAACCAAAGTTCCCGGCATTGAAGAGCCTCGTGCCATCAGGGCCTGGCCAATGGACGTGCTGAGCTGCTCCTTCCAGAGCCGGGAGCTGCCGAGGAGATGCTGCACGTGGGGCTCTGGCTTTGCGCGGTGCCAGAGGCCGCGCGAATCCTTCTCCGCAGCCCAGGCCAAGAGCTGAACCGTCCAAGGGCCACCTCGAAGCCCATCAGTACTGGGGGGTCGGGGGGGTCCGGCCCGCGGCGGGGCGGTGGGGTTTGCTGGCTGCGGCGGGGGCAAAGGCAGGGAGGGGAGCGATGGCTGCGGAGCGGGAGGAAAGGTGTTGTTATGGTAACAAATGACTCGTATTCTCCAAAGGAAGCACGATTTCGGCTTAATAGGGGGGAGAACGCAGGGAAGAAGAAAAGGGTAATATTTCAAAAAAATTTAATGAGACATGAATTGCACATGCCCGTTCTCCGGGGCGTGCAATGGTTCGCGAGGGAGGGTGGGCAGCGTTTGCCCCCGTCTGATGCGCGGCGCGGGGCTACTGCGTGCTGCCGGTGCTGTGCCCGCTGAAAAGCCAAACTTCGAGCCCTCTCGGCTCCTCCGACACCGTGAGGACACCCCGGGAGATTTTATCTGCCCCAAAGCCTCAGCCTGTACCAAAAGACGCTGCTCGTCCGACGGGGCCATGGGGAAGCCAGAGCCGAGGAACCCTACGTAGGAAAGTTGGCGAAGGGGAGCACCCAGCAGTGCCCCGGAGCAGCTCCCCCGGGGGGGACGATGCTCTGCGGGCAGCGGGGTGGAGGTAGAGCTGCCCTCACCCTGCCTCCCGCCCCCACTGCCCCTGGTCCAGGAGCATCCCTCCCGCTGCCGGAGCACCGCGCCGGCTCCCGCCTTCGGCTGCGCTCCCCGGCAGTGCTGGCTTGCCGAGGGACGGCAGTGCTTGATAGCGAACACAATAATTAGGAATGTGCCAGAAAACCAGGTATTAATAGAAGCGCTATTAGAGAATTTATGGATGATTTAAGATGCAGCCCATTCTCCTAGTGAATGCCTCGTCTGTTTAAGAGCAGTAATTGCCTATTATCTAGCAGCTTCTGATGTGCTTGGCTCGTGCTGGCATGTCACGCGAAGATGCAGCACATATTTAAAGAGCTAATGCCAATTCGCAGGACCTGCTTGTAATTTTAAGCACAAGAATCCAATAAAATCCAAATGGCAGCTGGGAGGTGAAAAAGCCAGCGGCACACGCCAGGCACCAAATCACTGAGCAGGTAAGTGCCCCGTGGCAGGGAGGTGGCGCAGCTCGTGTGGCTGCTGAAGCTGCAGAAGACGGTTCTGCTTCTCCGTAACGCAGGTAAATTTTACCCCTCCCTTACTCTAAGCCACTTGTTTTGTGCCCAATAGCACAGACAGTTTCATTGATCAAAGAGAAGCCAGTTAACGGCTAAAGGAACGTGAAAAATAACGTAACACCGAGCAAGCCTGCAAGCCTCCTGCTTGTTTATCTGCGCGTACGTCGTCCGAAATACACCGATTTGATTTGTTTCTACAATATCGCAGAACCTTTTTGCTCTTTGAAGTGCACTGATCCACCCGAGAAGCCTTAATTTCTGGGTCGGGGGGGTAAGCATCCTCCCGTCTGCCGGCGGCTTTGCACACTGGGCCCCGCTGCTGAGCGGGAGGAGAGCGATGCTGCCCCGGGGGAGGGGATGCTCGGGGGAATGCCGACCAGCAGAAGCGTCGAGCCAAGCTTTGGTCCCTCTCTGGAGCTCCGTAGCTGAGCCGACCTGTGCACGCCCATTTCACAGAACGGTTTTCTGGATCATAGAACGGTTTTCTTCCACCGAGGACGGGGTGACAGCAGCCGGTGAGCGTGTGGGAGGGAGAGCCAGACCCAACTCACCCCACATCGCCCCTCCCCGCCCGCGGGCACGAACCCTCCTCCGAGCCAATGCCGATGCCAACGCCACGGCACACAGACCGCCTGGCAGAGCTTTTTCCTATCTGCTGAAAGGGATCTTCTGGTGACAAAAAGCCTTCTTGGCGGCGGAGGGGACGTTCCCGCTGTGCCGCTGGCGGGGCTCGGGCTCGTTCTGCAGAGGAGAAAACGCCTTCTGCAAACCAGCCCCAGCAGCCGGGAAGCGCCTTCGACCGTCGTCTCGCCGGCTCTTAATTTATAGCGCCCGCACTTTGACGTGTTGATCTTTGTGATTGCACAAGGAATTGAATTTGATTCAGATTTATTTGTTCTAATTTGTGCCTCCTGTTACTTATCGCTGCCGCATCGTAGGCTGTTGGATGGGTTTTGTTCAGCCATCCCAATTAAAGCCTGCGAAGTGCAAATACACACAAGAGCAGCTGGAAATACGATGAGCGAAGAGCAAACAGGCAAACGAGCCAAACCCCACCGTGGCTGCAAACCCCGAGCCGTTTTGGTGTTTCAGGGAGAGGAATTTCGGCAGTAGAACCGGCTCCGTTGATTTTCCGGGAGCCTCTCCGGTGAGGAATTGCCTTCCCACCGCTCTGCCGCCCTGCTACGAGCCCACACGGGTCAGCCGGCAGCCGGGCCCGATGCGGCGTCGAAATTACCGTGCATGATCCCACCCCGGGAAAGGCTTTGGCGGGGCAGGGCGGGCAGCAGGTCCCCCCCTGGGAGGGCGCAGGGGGGCTTGGCTGGGATCCAGCCCCCGGAGCTGCACCGATCCCCGCCTCGCTGCCGAGGAGACCACGCCGCCGCGCTGCTCGCGGCCATGAAATACCGGGAGATGTTTCTCCTGGGCTGCAGTGTCCATTCTGCTGCCCTGGCTGTCCCCCCGCTCAGATTATCGTATCCTGTCCCCCCCCTCCCCGTTCCCCCCCGCATCGCGGTTATTTAAAGCCTCATTTTTGGAGGGCTGAGCACCAGCAATTCCAGCCGACTTCAATCTCCTCGTCTGCAAAAAAAGGGGACAACGAGCATGACCTCCTTTATGGAGTACGTGGAGATTTGCTGATCACCGGCTGCATCCAGGAGGCGGGGATCAGTAATAACGATCCGGAGTAAAGATAAAAGGGCTTTGCACTTCTCTGTGGCAGTCCCTTTGTGGCTAGCGTGGAATGTTTTTCCCCCCTGAGCAGCACCCACAGCTCCCGTCCGGCATCTTCCCGGCTCCCCTGGCTGAGCGCCCCCCCGACACCGGTGCTCAAGCGCAGGAGAGCAGAAAGGGGCTGGAAACACCAAGAGTCCGTCGTTTCTCCCGGTGTCATTAATTGTCCATGGTGCTATCGGAAAAAAGGGCCTCCGATTTTAATTGGAGTGTGTCTAGCTTAGCGGATTCCCAGCCCCCGGCTCTCGCAGTCCCTCTGTACCGGGGCGCCCTGCAGAGCCGTCCCTCCCGGGCAGGCCCTGGCGCCAAGCGGGTCAGGCGTCTTCTAATAAGCTCAATAGACCGAGCCCTTTAATTTCCTTTGGGGGGGAGAGATTTTTCCAGCCCTCAAACTCATTTCTGCCTGCCTTTTCTCCATGAAGGACCCTGCCTTCCTTTTGTGGAGCCTTTGCTCTGTTTCTGTTGCCATCAGGCGGGATTTTCGTTCCTTTTTTTTAAAAACTCTCATGTTCTCCTTGCAGGTGGCACTCTAGAAATCCATAAATAAATAACAATACCATTACGTGGCTCTGGCAGGTCACGCCGTGGTGACTCGTTCCCCAGGGTTCAGACGCGTTTGGGGTAGGCAGGCTCCGAGCATCGCTCCGAGCACCGCAGGCTCTGCCCGTCCCGGGGAACCCGCAGCTCCCGCCGCGCGCCGGTTCCTGCCGACAATGTAATCTGGCTCCCTCCGGCCTCCCGTTGTGCCCAGAAGTGACAATGACATGGCAATCAATGGCAATGATCTCCCAAGTAGCCCGGCTGATAAACACGCTCTCAAGGCTGCTGCGAGCATGTCTGAGCTGCTCGCTCTGAATAAATTGGGTGTGATGTATACAAGGCGAGGTGTATATACTTTTAAATTTATTCGCTCAGTTCCCGTTGCTTCTGACCCCCTGCTGCCGCGGGGGTAGGTGGGAGCGCTGATGAGCTCCCTAACGAGCTCCCGTGGACGAGGGGGACCCGGCCGCAGGACCCCGGCACCCACACTCACAGCTGCAGGTCACTGCAGCTGCCGGGGTTGTGCCTCCGCTCCCTGGCGCGGCACCGAAGGGCCGGTACCCTGTGCGTTTGCCATGCGGCCACCTGTCCCCTCGGTGGGCCGGGAGCAGCAGCAGCAGCTGGCAGCGGTTATCCCGTCTATTCACCATCAGCCATCGCCAGTCACACACTTGAAAGGGCTTGGCAAAAATTGGGCTGTAACGACTCCCCTGAGGCTGCAGGAGAAAGCAGCAGCAGTGGGAGAACCACAGCTTTCCTCCATCGGCCGGGCTGGTCACCCACATAAACCTCTGCACCCGGGCGGCCCATGGGCTGGGGCGGTGGCAGGCGGTGAGTGAGGGGCTTTGGGGACCGGGGATGGCACTGGGACCGGGACCGGGCATGGGACCAGGACTGTGGCTGGGACTGAGCTGCCCCCCAGCAGGTGATGGTCAGGGCAGGCATCGCACCGAGGTAGCAGAGCCGCCGGCCTCATTTGGCTGAACATTTTGTTTGTGTTTGCTTTGCTTGTGGAGTGAGCATGAAAAATTAATATAAAGGTGCTAATCATGTTCGGTCCTGAATGTGAATGTGCCACAAGCACAAGCTGAAGAGCAAGCGGAGGGGACGACTTTACTGGAAAACAGGTTTTCGCTTCAGACAGGGGTTATAACTAAAGCTCGTGTCTGAAAACCTGGCGGGGCGTCATGGTTGGGATCCTGCCAGGAGCGATGCCGGCGTGTCCCAAGGGATGGGGCTGGGAGGCCGCCAGAGCCCGGCGGTCCCCTGGGGCTGTGAGCCGGGGGGCAGCTCCGTGGTGGTGCCCAAGTCCCCCCAGCACAGTTTGTGTGCTGGTCCCCGCTGTCCTTGTCCCGTGCTTGACCCACTGATTTCAGCTTTATGTAAAAACACGGTGTTTGCCCAAAGAAGGCGAGAAACCCCGTCTCCCTGCCCCCCCGTCCCCCAGGTGCTTCCGTGCAGGTATCCATCATCTACTTTGTTTGGTCGCCTTAATTGAGCTTGCTATTTATAGCTGATTATTGGAACCAGGTCGAACTGATGTTGTCTGGATTTCCACAAGGAGACAGGCAGTGAGTCGCTCCCGGTCCCTCCCGTTGTCCCCGCGCTCGGTGGCAGTGGCGCGCTCGGGGTCCCGCTGCTCCTCCGCTCGGCTCCGTTACTGCCGCGCATCCGCCCCGGGAGAACGGCTCTTAAACCTGAGGTTAGCCTTTGATTTACGGTTTTGTTCTGCAGAAAATATACATTAGCCTTTTGATCCCCAAAGTGGGCTTTTGAGAAGGGCTGCAGTAAAGTCTCCAGGATGCGAATACTGAGCTGCGTAATTACGCTCCTGGTAACATAATGAATGGCCGCAGCCAGCAGTTCTTGCTGGGTCTCCGCGTACTTCAGCTGCCGTTTAACACAATCATTTTCTTTTGCTGGCTATAAATATGTTTAAATTCTCTGACCTCCTGCGCCAGCATTATTCTCGGAGGCAGAATTATTTCTCACTCTGTGGCTCGTAGGTTGGCTTTGGCCTTGAAGCTCCGCAGCCCCTGACAAGTGGGTGAAGCCCAATTTACAAAGCAAACGAGGCGCGGGCAGCAGACCTTGGAGGGAGGCAGGGCCGTGGAGCCCAGCGCCTTTCCCACCCCAGCCCTCGCTGCCACCTTGGTTTTCGGGTGAAAATCAGCAAACGATCGTGCCCGTGGTCATCGTGGCTGCAATTGTCGTGCGGGGGTGGGTGGTGACGGTCCCCAGAGCCAGGAGGAGCTCAGGGTCCCACATGCGGGACCCCCGGTGCTGCATGGGTGTTTGCAAACACGTTGCTGCGCCGCTGCTTGCACCTTCCTGCTCTGCCCACGGCAGCTTGTGCCGAGTCCGTCCGTCTGTCCATCTGGGAGCTGCTTCCCACAGACCCACCTCCTCTGGGGCAGAAAACAGCCCTGCCCAGCGCACGCTGCCCGCTCCTGCCCGCGTCCAGCGCCGCGCTCTGCCTTCACCCCCCGCAATCCTCTTGCATAAATAATGAAGACTATGGTCTCCTGTGACTTGCTCCTCAGATTGACCGCTAATCCCAGCGTTTTGCCAAAAACCTGTTTCTTATTAATGACTTGTGTTTTACAGTAGGTCTTCGCTGTACAGTCACTTATTAGCAAGCCTATTCCTGTTCCCGTGTTCTGCTGGCGGTGACCTTGTCCCTAGACCCCTCTCCACTGCCCTTCCCTATGAAATCACCGTGCCATAACAGTGCTGGAGTGGGAAGAATTTACTGCTTAAATAATTTATCTAGATTCAGTACAGAAAGTCTTTTGAGGAGATTCATCAGCTAATAAAGAAAATTGATTCTGGAAGCCAAAGTCAATACGGGGTTAGAGAAACGCCACCGCCCGCCGTGGGCTCCCTTCCAGAAGCCTCAGCTGCCACATCTGGCTCAGCTGCCACATCTGGCTCAGCTGCCACGTGCCCCCTGAGCACCGCCGCCTTTCCCAAAGCGGATCGTACCTGCCTCCCCACCTGCCAGCCCTGGGGCACCTTTTTTGTTTGAAGTCCCGTGTTTCTGGCGAGACCTGCAGCTCGGCGAGGCGCCGCTCGGCCCGCTGCGGAAAGGGCGAGCACGAGGGGGGTTCACGCAGCCCAACGCAATGCCACGGGGCGATGAAACCTCAGCACGGAGGTGATGCAGCCCCCTCTCGGCAGGCTGCGCTCCTGGGGGTGGCGACTCCATCTACAGTTTCGGAAGATGGTCCAGCACAAGCTGGATCCTTCCGAGCTCAGCGATGAGACCCTGCTGGGGCAAAGCTGGTGCCGATCTTGTCTTTGCCGGGCGGGACAGGCAGGCGGGCTCCTGTCACTCTGCTCCCTCCCGACCCGCCGAGGCTGGAGGCGAGAGCGATGCCCGCGGCCGAGGGGGAGCAGGAGCAATGCTGGCAATCCAGAGGCAGCGGCACGGCAGCGATGCCCCTTCCCAGCCGCTGCCCGGGCACCCTCTGCCCCGCAGGACAAGCCCTCTGCCCACCCCTCTCTGGTTCTTAGGGGATGTCTTTCCTCCGTGCAATCTGGAAGACAAATACGGCAAAACTGAAGAAATGGAAACATGTGGAAAACGGCTCGAACTGGCGCTCCAAAAGGGCGGTGGGACGTGACGCCAGGACTGGGGACGTGCAGGAGACTGGGCACCTTCCGTGGCAGCCTATGGAAGATGAAAAGTAGCCAAAGGAAAGAGAGAGAAAAGGAAATTTGGCAGAAACCTGTGGCCATATGGCTGGTTTGTTCTTCATGTGTGTTTCTCCATATGTTGCACGTACGTGTGTTTGTTTACCCCCGTGCACTTCGCATGCCAGCGATAGTCTCAAACCTATCAAAATTATCCTGTAAAAAACCTGAGGAGCTTCAGGCGTGCCGTCCTTCCCTCGGCGGGTCCCCAAAGCCGTTTCTCCAAACCACCTTGATCGCCTTGAAGAATTAAAGCTGTCTTTGCCCTGAGGTGGCTTTTGCCCTGCGCGAGCTCTCCCAGCGAGCTGTGAAGCAGGAGGTGCAGGATGGCCAGCGCTCGGTGGGCTCGGATCTGTGATTTGCTACTGGCCAGATGCCGTTGGCCGGGGAGGGAACCGCTCTCGCAGTCTGTGTTGCCTCTGCTGGAACCCGTGTACCCATCGATAATTCAGGTGCCCTTACAGCTGCCACCAGTGGGTCCCTCCCTGCCTGCTTCGTGGGAAACCACGTCTCGGAGCCCGGCTCGGGCAGGGATCTGCGGGCGAGGGGCAGCCGTAGCCCAGGCATCGCTCCCGCGGGTGCCAGCGGGAGCTCAGGGGGCGGCTGCCCTCTGAAGCTGGGGACATCAGGCCTGAAGGTGAAGTTGGGCGTAAAACCAGGAACATGGAGCAGGGGGGGAGAAAAAAAATATCCCACGTCATTGCAGTGATTACACCTGAAGGAATACCTCCACGTGCCAAGCCCGCGCTCTGAGCGTGATTTAAGCTGAAAATTCAGGACCGTTTCCTGGTACAAATCATCCGAGCGGGGTGAAACGATCAATGGGAGATATAATCTGCGACTCGTCTCTGCAGCCAAAAGCATCTCATCTGTGAACACAAACTCATTAGGAGCGTGATTAATGGCCTCTGAAGGGGGGAGCTGGGGGTAGCGGAGCTGCCTGCGAGCCCAATCCCTGCGGTGGGTGCCGCGCCACGGCCCCCTCCCCAGTGCCAAGGCAGCCGGGCTCGCTCCCGGAGCCTGTGAGGGATGGGGAGCTCTGCACCCCCTCAGAAGCCCTGCAGTGCTTTCATTTCCCAACAGCTTTTTCTTGCTGGAGGGAAGGAATTTTGCACTCGCTGGAACCGAGGGGAACAGCCAGACCATTCCGACAGCAGGAAAAGCGACGCTTGGCCTGTTAAAGATAGAACCAACCACCAAAAGTGTCCTCAGAGGGGCAGGACCGCCTGTGGACAGGCAGAAAAAGAGGAGCAATGTGGTTGCCACGGCTAGGTGACGGATGCAGGGGGCTCAGCCCGGGGCCAGCGTCCCCGCGGCGGGAAGCCAGCAGTTCCCTGTGCCGGGAGGTCCCTGGAGCGCAGCCTGTTCTCAGCGCTGGCGGAATTTGTATTCAGGAGGGACCTGATGTGATTTCTCTCCTAAATTGCCTGCTTGATTAGATGTATCAAAAGTGCACTTTAAGGAACAAAGCTCCTCTTGCCCCCGTGACCTGACACGGGTGTAAGAAGTGACCTAAAGCCTCTCTGGTTGCCGGTCCAGCGCCGATCCTGGCTCAGCAGCAGCCGGGGCCGCCTCCGGCACCGCTCGGTGCTTCGCCGGCAATGCCAGTGCGGTGGCTTCGCCCCGCTCTGTCCGGCAGGCGCTCCTTGTCCCTTCCCATCTGCCGTGGGACATCCCTGGTACGAACCCCCCGGGATGCAGGAGGGGAAGGCGCAGCCCCACTGCCCGCAGCCCCCCGGCTCCATCCTCGGCACGGCGGCGCTGAGCCGCGGGAGCAGTCGGAAGCACCAGGATGGGCAAGGTCAGGCAGGCTTAGAGAAGTGAGGATTGGGGAAAGATTTTTTAGGAATATGGTTCAAATAGCGAGGGAATTAATTCTGGAGATGCCACGGAAATGATGGCCCATAAAGTTAATGAGATATTGCAGAAGAAAGGGTAAACAATTAGGACTATTAGCTGCAAAGATAAACCAAGACCTATTGCCCTCAGAAACACTGAAACTAATTAAATTGAAAATTACAACATGGGAGTGCAAAAACAAAAGCAAATAAATTGAGAGAAAGAATTAACTGGCTTAATATCATGATGATAATATTATTAGCAATAGGAAGTGGGGATTGTATGATTAAAGCTGTTTATTCTGACGCCCTTTCGCTGCGAGCGCGTGGCGAGGGACCCAGGACAGGCAGGGGGGGACCCACAGCCCTGGGGGCTCCATGTGGGGTCCCGGCCCCTCGCGGTGACCCCTCGGGGGGGTGGTTGTGTGGTCCCGGTGCCCTCCCCGATCCCGTCCCGTCGCACCGGGGCAGGTCGGGCTCGGTGGCCAGCTAACCTCCTGCTGCCCTCACGGCTGTGGCAGGGGAGAGACCTCCAGAAGAGTCATTAGCACTCCAGTAATGGGTTCCATTTAAAGGGATTAGAGCCAAATTGACTTTATGGTTTGCCACCCAGAAATAATCCTATTTTAAGTGGACAGATTCTTCCGTAGCGTCCAAGGAGACGATGAATGGACGATGTACTGCTGGAGTGAACCCTCAGCAGCGAAGGGAGCTCCTGACCCTTCCTCGAGGGGACCTTTGGGGACCTCCGGGGTGGACAGAACTCACCTAATTGGGGTTGATGAGTTGGGGGCTGGTGGGTTGGCAACGGTTTCAGCCGGCATCCCAGCGTGGGTGACAAATCGAGGAAAAAAACCCAGGGGGATAACGGTAAAAGGAGGCTTTGAGCAGGAATTCGTGCAGCGCCGAGGGAAGGAGACAAAACCAACCCGGCCGTTTGCAGAGCGCTCGCTCCCGAAGCCGGCAGCGCCGATCCTCTCCTTCCCTGGGAACGGCGAGGGGTTCGCCCACTCGACGGAAGATTGCGGGGCAGATCTCCGCCTCTCTGGGATGCTCTTTGAGAGCATCAGTAAAGTGGATGCAAAGGCAGAGCCGGCCGCCGTTCGGCCGCGCATCGCCCGCAGCTCCCCCCGGGAGAGGCTCTGCCGCGGGCGCCGGGCTGACAGCCGGCACTGCCGGGCTCCGCACAAGGCCCCAGCTGGGAAACGGGCATTTACGCCTGGGGTTTTACCCCTCCTCGTACGGTTATCTTTCCTGCTGCGTCGCGAGCCCTGCGTTCAGACACGTGTGGCTTCTCTAGAAAATGGCGTTTCCTCCTTTCCCAGGTTTGGGCGGCTTTGCGCCGGGTTTGAAGCCACAGGGGGTGTCCCCAAGACCCTTACGCGCTTTTCCAGAGCAGGAATAAGGCCGAGCAAACGGCAGCCAGTACACTGGGAATGAAGGGAAAGCCGAGAAGCCTGGGCAGGCAGAGGGGTCTGCAAATCGGGGTCCAGTTCATCGCTTGGTTCCATCAAACGCTTCTGTGGGTCAGTGACTGCGGGGCTGTCCCCGTGCAGGACCAGCAGCGTCACCAGCAGTGTGGGGTGACACACTGGAGGGTGGGCAGCCCGGGCCGCCACTGCCCCTCTGGGCTCCGTGCCCTCCCCTCCACCCCCTGCGATATTTGCGATCTGGTGATGGAGAGCAGAGTCCCTTTTTTTTTTTTTTTTTTTAAATAGTCCTTTCATTACGATGCTTAATCTCTTCTGCAGAAGCAATTACGTTCGATGGGTGGGAAGCAGCATCACAGCGGGTGATTGTTATTGCGATCCCACCGGCCCCGTGGCCACCGCTGCCGCGGGAATGGCAACTGGGACACTGGAGCCAGCAGCTCGGCCCCGCCGGGACAGATAAGAGACTTTGGGAACGGGCAGATAACCCCCTCCACTGCCCAGATATTTACCTGAGGGGTGGGTGTGGGTGCGTGTGTATCGCAGCCGAAGGCTCGGGCAAGGGCTGACCAAACACTCAGTGGCCTCTGGGAACAAAGAAAGCTGATAACGCGCCCCTGGGCCGGGCCCTTTCTTGTCTGTCTTCACCACAAACTTCTCTAATTCTTCAGGAAACACAGCAGCAACGTGCGTGGTTCGGGCTTTGTCTATTATTTCTTACACCATCTTCACCTAACAAAAGGAATTAACACCAGTATGTGCAATTTTCTATTTCTTACAGGCTAAAAAAAAAATTACTTCTTCATCCGGTTAAATTAATCTGGTAGGAAATGCAATTTTTTTTTTTCTAGGCAGTGGCCCAATCTGCACAGGTATTGAGAGGGTCTAATTACAAAGCGCCTGAACCAATTAGGCACCTTCCGGCCATGAAACATTAGTTTGTTGTGAAATTAGTCTACTTAACGGCGTTCCCCCTATAATTAAAAGTAATGTATCGAGGGTTACAGAGCTGGGAAAGCAACCGCCAAGGCAAAGGAAAGATTTGCCTGAGGATTTGGGTGGGCTCCATGTCGGGACACCACTGTGGGAAGGTGCTGAGCAGGTCCAGGACCGCGCAGCATCCATGGGGACACACGCCAGAGGAGGCGGCAGTGGCTGCTGTCGGGATGGCATCCGTCGGGATCCTCCTGGCTTTGGGTCTCAAGGGTGGAAGGACACCGGCTGCGGCGATGGCTGGGATGGGGACGGCCGTGCCGGGCGCTGCACGGGCTCGGTGGGACGGGGATGCTCTAACGAGCCTGACGGGCAGCGGGGCAGCCCCAGGGCTGGTGCGTCGCAGCAGCTCGTCAGTGTCGTGACGTTCGCGGTGCCAACCGGAGCTGCCGACAAGGATGTCCGCGTACCTACGGCGTGATGTATGTGATATATGGTGCCCATCAAGAGGCAGCCGGGGCTGAGGGGCACGCAGGGCTCAGCTTGCCATCCAGTTGTCTGCTTTTAATGGATATAAATGGTTACCTTTAGCGCTGAAAAAGCTGAATAGGTACAAATATTACCAATACGGTAAGGGTGCACTGGGCCTCATTATCCTTGGGTAATCGAGGTTATGTGGAGCTCTTCGCCTGTATCTGTCACTGTCTCTCCCGGCAATGTGCTGAAGCAGAAAAACCTCGAGGATGGATTGCCCGGGAAGCTGGAGGAGGGCTGGGACCCCGACACCCCCCCGGGCAGAGGGAGCCCTGTGCGGCCCGTGCATAATGGCTGGCAATCGAATCTCCGCAAGCCGTTACTTATTCCGTACGTTTTGTTTCTCTCCGTCTTTCCGAATCGCGGGCAAAAAAGCCAGCGACATTCTGAAATGGATCCGGGGTTATTTCTGACTTTCTCCGGCAGCCGCTGCCGTTGGTGCTGCGTGCGCTGCGCTGCGCCGCGCGGGAGAGCTGCTTTCCTTTCCCCGGGTGAATGCCTACCTACGCGCTACCCCTCGCGGCGTGCCACGCGGTTCTGCGCCGCTACAGAAGCATCCCTTCGGGAAGCACGCCCAGCGCTACCTCGGCCACCCCCGGCAGCGGATCTCGGGGGGGGTTTATGGGAAGCTGCCTGCGCTGGGGGTTCCCCCTCACCACACGCGGCTGGGCGGGAGTCGCCTGGCAGCGCGAGTCGTGTGTTCTCCAGCTGAATCCATAACGCAGCACTTGCGAGCACCAAACACGAGCATCCCAGCTGAGAAGGTGCTTTCTGCAAGTATTCTTACTACTGAAGCCGAGGCCGTAAAATATTCCTGGGAAGCGCTTACAAAAGGCTTTCAGATATGTCAAATGATGCTTTTCAGGTTATCTCAAATTTGCTTTCCTTTTCTGAGGAATACTCAGACCTTCAGCTCCTCCCCTCATTCCCCCCCCCACCTCGCAGCGTGGGCGTTGGGTTTGTAAGGGGGAACAAGGCGACGTGCTGTACGCGCGATCGCACGGCAGCGCATCCACAGACCCTCGCACCAAAATCTCCGAAAACGTTGAGCTGCATTTTTCCACTGACAGACTCATGCAGCTCCAGCTGTTTACTTCTTCATTAAAAGCGGGGCGAAAAGGCAGAGTTTCAAATAGTTCTCCTTCCGTCGTGTCCTTGGCAGGGTAGATAAATAGCCCGCAGAGGCCAAAGGCTGGTCCCAAAGCAGTGGGTGACGTTTGCCGGGGGGGAGCCCGGCCACGGCTGTCCCCACAGATGCCTTGTGTGTCCGGGATCGCCGCTGCCTCTTCACCAGTCACTTCCAGTTTGTTGCAATATTCATGGAAACCCACTTCGCAGAAAAGCGGTGCCACTGCGGAGTCGGTCCAAGCCCGGGTCCTCGGCACGCTTTTTTGCTAGAGGCAGGAAAACCATTAATATGATGAAAATGACCTCGAGTTGCTATTGCTGGATTATTTAATCTGGCTGGGCTTCTTCCGACTCTCAGCCACTATAAAAGAAGACAAATTGCCTGTCTGGTGTTTAAAGGTTTCGGAATATAGGATGGCATTGATTTTGGTGTATCTGGAGAGGTGACGCTCCCTGGCCTGGCCGGCGCACGGGGGTTTTGATGACAGAGCATCCTTCGGGTCCCGCCGCCGGTACTGCACAGCTCCCTCCTGCTCCCAGCCGGGGGCTGGCGACTCGCGGATAACCCAGGGACGGTGACGGGGAGGAAAGCGTCGCCTCCCCGGGCTCTCTGCTGAAGCCCACCCACACTGTCCACCCTGCACGGCTCCTGCCTGGACTGGCTGGGACCCCCCCATGCCCGCGGCTCCTCCAAGCAGCCACCCCCTCATCTCCTTCCCGACATGCCGAGCAGATGGAGCGCTTTGCCTCTCCCCGGGAAGCGTTATTTCCAGTCCTTGACCCCAAAGGGATAAGCGCTCTCCCAGTGTCAGGCGTTTATCGAGGCGGGAGGGTGGCCCAGTCCCCGCCGTGCTGGGCTCGCTCCAGGGCTGCTCCCGCTCCCCCCGCCCCGTGGCGCTTCTCACCCCGACCCCACCGCCACTGAGATGGGTGGGAAAGTCTCCGTCACCCCCCTGGTGAGCTGCTGGGCCGCCAGCCCTGGGGAGAGCCAAAGTAGCCCTCCGGGACCGCTTATATGTCCATCAATAGCCCCCAGGCCGGGGGCTGCGATGCCTCGCAGGGAGCCGCTGGCTCTGCCCAGCCCAGCTGTGCGCCCACAAGCCAGGGCAGTTACACCCCCGATCTAGTTTATGCGCAAGATAAAACTAATTCCTTGTTGGTGTTTCCTTCCAAAATTCCCAGGAATAGCCCACGAAGGGGAAGCTGCGAAGGAAAAAAAGTGATTAATTCTTGGTGGCACATTTAAACACCGTTTTTATTACGATTCATCCTTTTCTCGCACTTTGCCCTTTTCTGATTCATTCTTGCTCTTTGGAGGTGGAACAAGGCTGATGCTTTGCAGCTCCTCTTTCTCCAGAGGAGTTTCGTTTAACCCTGGATTTGCTGGTGTAGCTGCCTCGGGAAATGGGGGGCCGCAGAAACGGGGATGCTCCGGGGATTCTCCCGGGGGTCGGCAGCGCGTTCCGCTCGCCCAGCGCGGGACTTCGCTGCCCTGCGGGGTCCAGCCCGGCCGCGATGGGGTGCGATGGGGTGCGATGGGGTGCAGCCTGGCCGGGGGTGTCCCTAGATGAGCTTCCAGCCCCCCCGGCTCCTCCACACCGTGCGGGTGCTGCGGTGTTTTACAGTGTACCGCAACAAAACCTGAAACGTACTGGAAATAATTCTACTATCAAACGCATTCAGCTCTGTTTGTTTGCTTTTAAATTAACATTGGGGACGAAATAATTCACTGAACTACAAAGAGATGCCTCGGCTTGACAAGAATCGCAGGCAGGATTTCTTCCACTCACAGTTATCACAGGAAAAAACATTTCAACATCTTGTCCGCTCAGCGCAAGAAAAATAGTTTTGTACTCTGCGCCTGGGAAACAAGGAGCTTATCAAAAAATCTCCGGCATCAGAGGGAGGAGGTGGCAGAGGCGCCGCGGAGGCACCTTTCCTCTCTGCCACGCGTAACCGGGAGCTGCGGCAGGGAAGGACAGGTCTCCGAGGCGGCGCGGGGCGCTGTGATTAATTGCTGTGTCCCTGATGAAGGGGACGGGTCCTGGGGGAGCCAGAGCAGAAGGTGGCACTGACGGGGTGCTCGGGGCCAGCGCTGCAGCCTGGACGGGGGGAAAAGGGAAGGTTTCTCAGTGATTTTCCTGCAGAAAAAAAGGGGGGAAACGGCCCAGAGGTGCAGGGAGAGGAGCGGGCAGCAGGTCTGTGCCCCCATCACCCCATGCCCAGCGTGCAGGTCCCTCGGAGGACGCTCGCCCCTCCTCGTCCCGCAGCATCCTCTCAGCACGGGTGAGAAATGCCGCTCCCCCCAACCCCTCCCGCCCGGATTAAACTCCGGCAGCAGGAATATCCCAGGTGCCTGCTTTATCCAGACATGAGGCATCCACGTAGGGACGGCGGCGATGATTAGGAGCTGCTTTAGGTAACGAGCAGGAGCTGCAGCAAAGCAAGCGGGGGTGGATAAGCCGGACTAGTCAAAGCGCACGTAAGCCTAGAGTCATAATTAGACATGGGGAGAGGAGCCGTGACCTTGAAAATATTAGAGAAGAGGACTTCTAATTAGGAGGCAAAAGGCCCGGGCGCTGTTTAACCTGTTTCCAAAAGTCACTAAGCTGCCCCGGGTGACTTCGTTGCCAAGATTCGGAGTTCGAGCTGACGAGCGCTACCAGAGAGGCCGGGCTGGAACGGAGGGCACGGACCCCCCCAGCTACCCCCAGCCCTGGGGTCTGCCCCCGCCATGGCCGGGCACGAGGTCACCGTTGGATCAGAAACGGCTCCCGAGAATTCACCGGCAGCGGGAGCCTCCAAGAGCTCCGTCTGCAGCACCGGCTCCCGCGCAGTGGGTGTTCCCAGGGGGATTAGGGCTGGAAAAGGCGTTTAACTCAGGGAAGAGACTGGCGAGGTTTTGCTTCAAGGAAAACCAGGCAGAGATGGAAAGATGGATGTCAAGGAAAGGCTCCTGGAGAGCATCGGGCCACGAGGCATAAATTTCCAGAGCATTTTAGTGCACAAACCCCTTTAATTTTGGCGCCTTGGGAGCAAACACAAATCAAAGCTGGGAGACTAAAACAAGCCAGAGGAACTAAAAATTTCTCTCGGTTGGTGGCTCCTTGGGTCGGAAGCTCCAGCTGCTCTTCTCCAGCTGTGAGTGCCCGGCTCACAACGGCATTTCTCGCGCGACGCCGACACGTCCTCTGCGGGCGGGCTGAGGGTGGGACGCTGGCGCTTGGAGACCCTTCAACACGGGTGAGAAGCCCAGGGATGGGGAAGTTTAAGCTTGAGGCTGGTTTTTGTTTCTTCTCGATTGAGCTGGTTTGCTCGTTCCGGTTTGAAAGCTCCTGACTGTTCCAGAGTCAACAAGGTTACTCGACAATCAAGCTCTCCGCTTCCATCAGGTCTCTTCCACCCACTTAATGAAAACAAATGCCACCCCGGCCAAGGGCCATCCTTCTTTGTCTTCCCAAGCTGTGAGAACGAGCTTGCTTTAGACTTCTTTTTATATATGTTATTTTAACAAATGAACCAAATTATATCCTGGCTGCTCCCAGATACGTCTAATTCCCAAACCGTAATGGAGCCGTTTCTGGCCTCTGGTCATTAATCCTATTAGTCTCAGCCTTTGCATCTGGTCCTGGGGGCGTGAAATCCCAGTTACTTTAAGGAGGGGGCAAAGTAAAAGCTCTTGGAAGCAGAATCCCTTTACAGGCCTCCGAAGGGCAGGAGGGGGCTTAGCGGGCAATTAACAGTAGCTAATTACCTCTGGCCTGCCCTCTGCCCCAATCCCTGCCCCCGAAGGAGCTGGGGCGGGGGGCGGGGGGGGGCGCTGCTGGCAGGGGTGGGAAGGGAGGGCTCGTCCCCTTCTATGAAGTTTGTGATCCCAGCTTTGTAATAAAATCCAGCGTTTCAGCCAGAGAAACGCAATTGCCTTCTAAAGGCAGAGAATTAAAGCTTCCCAGCTGGCTTACGGCAGCTCCCGGGCAGGGGCAGCGCGGAGAGGCCGGACGGCGGGAGGGGATGTTTGTGCCGTAAGCCGGTCCTGAGACTTCGCAGGCGAGCGAATGCGAGTGGGTGAGAATCCGTGGGTTTGCAGCAGGGGTTCGACTGCAGCAGCTCCTATTTCCCGCAGCATCTGACTTCATTCGCTCCTAAGGACCTCCAAACTTTAAGAACTTTTTTTTTTTCCCTGCAGTATTCGAGTGCTGGCACAGTCTCCGGCTCGCCAGCCCCGCGGGAACCGGGGGTACGAATGAGCGCATCGTGAAACACATTGGAAATAACAGCTTCCTTTTATTGTGGGATAAAAAAAAAAAAAAAAAGGCGATGGGGGAGAGTGGAGAAGTGCCTAAATAAAACTCTGCAGCTGGGGCTGGAGGTAGCAGAAAGCGGCAGAGACATCTGAGGCAGGTGACTGCGGAGACGGGGGTCTCTGCTCCCCGCCGTGGCCGGCGCACAAATCCTGCGGCGGCTCCTCTGTCCATCCGTCCCTCTGTCCCTCTGCAGCCTCGTGCACGAGCCCTCGTGCAAGGCGTGCGCGCGCTCCACGGCGCGTGAGCTCATCCTGTCCCGCGGAAGCGATGCTCGTGGTACCTCGCAAAGCCAATCCCTCCATCCCCGGGGAAGAGCCTGCCCCCAGCGGGACGCTGCCAGCCCGCGGCCACCACGCAGCCCTCCCCCGGTGCCACCGAGCATCCCTTTGGGGACAGCCACGGGGGAGCCCCCAGCCCTGCCCTGCCCTTCCCTGCCCCTCGCCTGGAAAACAGCAGCAGCTGCAGCAGGAAAAAAGCGTTTACTGCTTTGGTTGGGGCAGAAACCAAATATTTAGGTGTTTCTCCCAAACTTGTTACATTTGGCATTCTCCTGGGAGCGTTACCTTCCCGCCCTGGGCTGCAAGCGGCGAGATAGATGGAGCAGCAGCGGCGGGAGGACCAGCATACATTAGGGGCCGGCAGCAGAACATGAAGATGTTTTTCGGGCTGTGACGGGGAGCCAGGCGGCCAGGGGAGCGGCGGAGGACAGGACGGTGGCTGTCACCCCCCCAGCGCGCTGCCCAGGGCATGCTGGTGGGCACGGTGGGGAAAGGAGAGCGCCACTCGCTGCGGTGGCTGGGGACAAAGCCGTGTCCCTTTGCCGGAGGAGGGTGGCAGCGAGAGCGGGCGCTGCCCTCCCCGGCGCACCGAGCCGCTCGGGGGCTGCTGGGGAGAGGGGTTTACCCTTGAGCGCTTGTTTTGCTGTTGTTCTCTGGAGCAAGACACCTGCTTTTCCCACAAACAAAGCCATAAATTGTCGGGCAAGCAGGTTTCAAGGGGAAGAAAAAGCCGAGCCGCGATGACAGCGACAGGGAGCTGCGCGAGGAGGTGAATTACTTGAAATATTGCCGAAAACTTGCACGCCATAAATATATTTCTGATCACAGCTAATAAATCATCGTAATTATTCTATAAATAACGGAAAGGCTGGCTCTGTGGTACCTGGCTTTTTTCTGCAGGCCTCTGGAGCAAATTTGTTAGCATCTTAAAATAAACTATTTGATCCAGATAGTTTGTTTGTACTCTCCAGGCTGAATTGTCTTCTCATTCATTTTTTATCACCTTTGGTTTGGTCGTTGGGAATCTTTTTGTGCTTTTTTCCCTGTCTGGCTCTGACAAAGAGATACGGGGCGGGGGGGAGCGCGTTTAGAAAACAACCAGAAAGCGCTTGCTTTCCTTCTGCGGCCATGAGGGGCCCTGACCGCCGAAATCAAAGTTTCCTTCCCCGTCCCCCCGGGCTGGCCAACCTCCGCGTTCGCCTCTCGGATGGGGAAGGGATAAGCTGGAGAAGGGAACGTGCCGGATCGCGGTTATCCGGCAGTGAGGGGCCGTGCGCCCAAGCATCCCAGCCCGCCTGCACCCGGACCGGACACCTGCCCCTCCGCCGTCCCCGCGGGGTGACGGAGACCATGAGACACGAGCCACAGACCCCGAGGGGATGAAGCACAAAGGCAGCCGCGGGAATGGAGGCTGAGGGGAGACCTTCTCGCCTGCCACAACCCCCTGAAAGGAGGGGGTAGCCAGGGGGGGGTCAGGCTCTTCTCCCAAGGAACTGGCCATGGGACAAGAGGAAATGGCCTCAGGTTGTGCCAGGGGAGGTTTAGGATGGATATTAGGGAAAACTTTTACACTGAAAGGGTTATGAAGCATTGGAAGAGGCTGCCCAGGACAGCGGTGGAGTTGCCATCTCTTTTAAATCCATCCCCGGATTTAAAAGCCGGGCAGACGCGGTGCTTAGTGATGCGGTTTAGCGATGGGTTTTGTCACAGTCAGGTTGATGGTTGGACTCGATGATCTGAAAGGTCCCTTCCAACCCAGGCAATTCCATGATTCCATGATTCTATCCGGGCTGCTGGGTAAGAGGGGACCCAGCGGGGGGATGAATCCCCCGCAGAGGTTTTCCCTCAACACGCAGATGCCAGACTTCACGACCAGTTTGCCCCAGTATCTCCTCTGCAGCCAGTTGCTGTTCCCGCGGGAAGGGGCCTCTCCGGGAGGCAGGCGGTGCCAGGCGGCCCGGGATGCCGATGCCAGCGCTGAGCGGGTCCTGAGCCACCCCTCAAACACGCAGGAAAACAACGAAGGAAGGCTTCCATTCCCCGTTTGCTCCACGTGTTACTGGTGGGGACCAGGGCTCCTGACTGGTGAGAGCCGCAGCGGGCGCCCCGGTGCCGCGGGGTGATGGAGAACAGGGGGGAGCATCGCCGCCTCCCGTCTCAACTCCTCTCTGCTTCATTTCGGGTTCCTTCAGTGGGAAAATTATCAATCAGCTCCACCTCATATTTAAAGCGGCTATTACAGGGAAAGCTTGTACACACGCAGACATCCATTCCTGCAGCCTCCCCCCGTCGCAGGGAAGGAGCCGCGGGGTTTACGAGTTTAATTTGAGGACAGGAGTCCCGCAGCCTCGCGTCACCCGGCACCTGCCCGCCAACCTACCGCTGCCAGGGGGTTTTATAAGCGATGAAGGCGATACCGGTCCGTGATGGGATTAACGGTCTTGCGGCAGAGGTGGAGGATGCCGCACGCCCTCGCAGCCGGGGCCGAGCCCGGTTCCCTGCAGATCCGCCACATTCAGGCCAGTTTCCAGCCCGGAGCTCAGCACCCCCCGGCCTCCCCAGAGCTCCGTGCTAAAGGAGGCCTCTCTTTAATGTCTTTTCCATGTGGCTATAAACTCGCAACACACCATTTTTCTCCCTTTTATAGATCAGCATTACTAATTTATTGGAAGTTTACTATTTGGAAATGTTCTCATATAAATTAATGGGAAGGTGATATTAAACCTCGGTCCCTGGGGGAGGAGAAAGCCAAACAAAACCCACGTTCCCTCAGCCCGTTAAATCATCCCCTCGGCTCCGAGGGCAGGACGGGCGCGGAGGAGCCCCGGAGCTTCGGGGGGGCAATGCCAGGGCTTCCTGCGGGTCCCGTGGGTCGGCATTTATTGCTCTCTACAGGATTTGCTCCTCTCCGGCTCCCAGCTCGGCACAATCTTCTTCCTTCCTGACTCGGGCGGGGAAAGGTGCGCCCCCCCGGCTGTCCTTCCTGCAGCGCTGTGCAGGCGCGCAGACACCTCCAGACACTTCACCGAGCCTTTAATTACACGCCGGAGGAAGAAGCTCCAAATCCTCCAGCTCCGGCTGCCGCTGCCGACCCGCAGCGTCCTGCCGGCCGCGGCACAAGTGCATGCGTTTGTGTCAATTAAGTGGTATAATGGGTCTGCTCATCCCTTCCCTAAACACAGACAAAGCTGGACTGAGGAGAGGGGATAAGGAGCGCGAGAAGCAGGAGGAGCGGTGTTTTCGGAGGCACAAGCCATTACTAGAGACTGCTCGCTCGTCTCATGCACTTCAGGAGCCGAAATGGAAGTTCTCCGCCCCAAAACGGACACCTCCCGCTCAGCGCGAGGTTTCCCAGTGCCAGGGATGCAGCCCCAGCCCCACGGGCAGGATCGGACCCGGAGGAGGGAGAATTCCACCGCGGCCAGGACGGGGCTCCCTCGGCATCCCCGCGGCCGGGCAGGGCTGGAGGGGATGGAGCTGAGGGGGAGCGTTGTGTTAATTTACACATGCCTCCTTTCATTTTATAAAAACTATTGCCGTTTATGAGAAAAGCTCGTTGAGTTAAATCACCCCTCCTGCAGCAATATAAAAATGCTGCGGCTCAGGAATACTGACACGCATGAGAGTTGGGCTCACTTTTCTTGCTGAGCAGATGAGGAGCAGGAATCATTATTTTGTATCACTTTACAAAAGAGACCTTACTGTAATATACCTGCTGTGCATTGATAAATAGCACCAGCAGATAATAAGGGCCTTAGGCAAGGAGCAAGGAAGAAAAAAGGCTTTCCAGCATGTGAACACAAATGCTTTAAATGTGAACTAAATTGGCCTGATCATTCCTCAGATTTGCAAAATTAAACTGTGCCCAATTGTCAACATCACTGAGATTTATGAGACAAATATAGCCAAAGCAAAGGGAATCTGTAACAGCCCCGCTAGAGACGCTTGTAGAGTTTAAGCAGCGCGTACCGTTTAGGAAACCAAGTGCTATAATTTGGTTATCCTCCGTACCACCTCCCAGCGATGGAGGGATGGAAACGTCCATCTGCCGGGGAGGTGTGAGAGACGATGCACCGGGACCGGAGCGGGAGATGAGGCAGGCTTGGCACCGTGTCCCCGCTCCTGAGAGAACCTTCACTCCCGGAGCTGTAGAGCTGGACCTACGGACCCTGCACCACCACCACAGTGAAAACCCGAAATCCAGCGCGAGGGAGCGTCCTGGGAAGCAGCCCACTGCGGACGTGCTCGAGCGCGCGGGGAAAGCCTGCACGGGCAATCACAGCCGGCATCCCGGTCTTCCAAGCTTTGCCAAGGGTTTGCTGACGCCCTCTCCCTCTGCCAGGGGCTGTGGCTGTACGCAGCGGCTGGATGATGCTCCTGTAGCGGCTCCGCAGGGTGCAGGTGCCGTGGGGTCACCGGGAACCGCAGGTTAGGGACATCAACACCATCTCTGCTATTGCCCCGGCTGCATCTCATTCACCCCGAGCTCAGACTCCTGCTGTAGCTGGAACCCCCGCTCCTGCGGAGGCTCCGGGAGAACACCAGGCTGCCTGCGCTTCCCTTCTATTTGTTTACCTTCTCCTGTTTAGCAAAACAGGACCGGATTAGCTTTTTTTTCCCCGTGCAAAGCACTGCACCCTGTGGGGGTAGCTCTCCTTGGCAGGGCAGAGGAGCGCGCTGCTTCAGCCTCACGTCTCGGGGTTGTTAATGTCTCCCAGACGACAGGCACCGCGGGAAGCAGAGCCACCTTGCTTCACCTTGCAGCAGCTCGATGTAAAACCTGGGGAAACCATGGCAATGCCGGAGTCAGTGTCACCTTTCTAATGATGCCAAGGATTTCTCAGCAGAGTTAACAAAGGCAGGTTACCTCTCCAGCTGTTAAAAGCACAGTTGCCAGTTTCCCGCAAGCGCCGTTTCTTAGACGTTTGCTGCTGACCCCAGCCGTTGCCCCCCGGGCTCTCCAGCCCCTGCCAGCCCCGCACCAGAGAGGGACCCGCCGCGAGCTGACAGTCTCCATCAAAACAAAAGGGAGCCCAGCGCCAGGCCTGGGGTGAGCAGGTGGATCCTGGATGCCTGTGCTGAAGGCAATTAAGCTGCTCAGATACTGATCTGTCCTCAGGGTCCTGCTTCAGTCAGGGCTTACAGCCCGGCCAGGAGGCGGAGGGGGGGCTGCAGGGTGGGAAGCCAGTTAGAGAGGGATGATTGATGGGAGCTGGTTCCTACCGGCCCCGCTGGAACAGAGGCAGAGCCGGAGGAGATCCATCCACGCCGCGCTGCCTGGGCCTGCGGGTATTTGCACCAGCAGCTTGTCCCCATCCCGTCCCGTGGGGAGGCGAGCTGAGGATCCCGACGTCCCACCCCGCCCTCAGCTCTGCCAGGGGCCCATCAGTTTCATAAACCAGCACTTGAAATAAGAATGATAAGGGTAGCTCGGGGCTGTTTCTAAACACTAAGAAGAGAAAACACCAAGCTCCCCGCTTAGCTCCGAGATTAAAGCGCTCCCCAGCTCTGTCCCCCCCTCCAGCCCTCCACCAAACGGCCAGGGGTGGCCTTGGAGGGGCTTACGAGAGACCCGGGGGCAATAGCGACGAGCACCTGAGCCTGGGCCAATATCTGCCGGGGACCGAGGCCACCGCGGCTTCGGCGTGCTCTGGGGCTGTATTCAGGGTGTGGAGAAGGTAGGCATTTTTCCTTCTTTCATTAATCTCGGAGGCTTTAGCTTAATTATGCTACTGGGCTGCTAAGTCAGGGCTTCATGCTTTCTAATTTTTTCTTTTGTCTTGCATACACATGTGAGACAGATTTTGCTTCCACAAGGGATATTTATAGGACATATGTTAGAGCTTGAAGAAGCTGATTAGCAATGTTTAGATTAAAAAAAGAAGGAGCTGCGTGAGAGCAGCCTCGCCAGGCAAGCAGCGCTCGGGATGTCGGCTTCTGGGCAGCGGCTCCTGCCTTCCCCGCTGCTGGGCAAGTCCCGCCGGGGGGCACGGAGCCGGGGGTGCGGGGCTGGCCCTGCGCAGGGCCAGCGAAGGCAGGGGGCTCTGCCCCCTCCCCCCGGGGACGGGCTTGGGGGCCAGAAGCGGATAAACAGCTTCCCTGTGGCTGGAACGCTGGGAGCAGCCCCAGGCAGGCGGCCCAGGCTGTGGGGAGGCTCCGCGGGGGCTGGCGGTGACTCTTCCAGGCGATGGGCAGAGGCAGACGCGTCCCGCTAAATACTTTCTACCTTTTTCACGTCTTCTCAGCCCTCCCCTCCGGCTCCCCTGCCTCCTGACTCTCTCCTTCCAGGGATCTCGTGTGCTGGAGCTGGAGCTGTGCCTCCGGACACGGTCCCACCGAGACCAGCAGAGGAGTTTGAGACCTTGGGGGACACTTTGCTGAGTGAATGCGAGTCCCCGAGTCCCCTGAGAGCGGCTCCGAGTACAAAACCTGCTAGGTGTTTCCCAGCATCCTACTCCCTGTCTGCGCTGGGCTGAAAAACCGAAGTACGATGTTACAAGGAGGTAGAAATTGCATTATACTCCTCTCTCCTTCACAAGCTCTAAGTAACACTTCTGCTTTTTCCATATGAAAGGAAAATGGGTAATGACAACCTATTTCTATTGAAGAGACAATTTTCACTCCTCCTTGGCAAGTGTAGCCAGGGCAGCATCTTTCTTTCCACTCAGAGGCAAATTAGCAGATTTTGCCTCAAGAACGCGACGGGTGAAGCGCGGTGCAGCTGGAGACCTTCGCCCGCCGTGGCCGGCAGCACCCGCGGGGTGCCCACACCTATTACAGCTCACGGTGGGTGATAACGCAGGCGATGCCATGGCAAACCTGGGAAGTGCAGTTCGGATGACAGGGAAAACCCCTCTTTCCTTCCAGAATATGGGTCTGTGTGAGCGTCTGTGACCCGCAGCGCCGCAGCCGCCTCCAGTCAGTGTTTTGCAGCTTTGCGCCAGCGTCAGGAACTTTACTCTCTCGGAGAGATGACTCCGAGAAGAACAAGTTAGACAAATGAATTCGCTAATGACTTCCTTCCCTCCTACTTAAATGGTGGAATAATTCCCAGTTCCTGCTCCTGCAGCGGGCTGCTCCATCGCCTGCCACCCGCTCAGCAGCCCCGGCAGCGCCGCTGAGTGAATGAGCCAGACGAAGGGGGCCAAGATTGCCCGTCGGCACCCACCCGCCTTTCAGAAGGCCACTAAAAGTGCTGCGCTGGCTGTTTTGAGAGGGCGCAGGCGCGGGCAGGCAGCAGGCAGCAGGCAGGGCTCTCCGCAGAGGACGTGCTCCAGATGCCCAGACTCCGGCCAAGTATCTCCCTCCCCGCGAGGTTTGCGCTCCCAGCGCCTCAAACCAGCCCCAAACCCAAATACCGGCCTATATATAAAAGCTTTGTGTGCGCACGCTTGCTTCGGTGCTGTTGAAAGCCTCAACTCGCCTTTGATACCTCTTTTTTTTTTTTCCTGGTTCAAAAATATTCTGGGAGCTTCTGGCTGCGACCTCAACGCGGGGCAGAGGCCAAGAGCTCTCGAAGCAGCTCGGGGCCGGCGGAAAGCTGCTGCCAAGGGCACGGGGCCCGTCAATACCGGGGTTGACTTGCCTTATACAGCGGTATAACAGACGGTTATAGCCAAATAAACACAGGCACAGGCTCCCGTTGACTCCCAGCCCCTTTCTCAAGCTCAAACTGTGCTGCTGGGCCCCGCAGCTCCCCGGCCACGGTCCTGCCCCCCCCACCCCAGGATGGGTCCCCCATCGCGCAACCCCCCCTCTAGCTCCACGCCTTTGGCACAAATGGGGAAATAATATTTTTTTAAGTGGGGATGAGTTAAGAGGATTTGTTTCAGATACAAGATAGCTCTCATTAATGTTTGCTCGTTTGGGTTTATTTAAGCCTTAATTGATTGTCTCCTACTTAACGGCGTTCCAGTATCTCTCAGGCTCCAGAATAGACTCTTACAAGACCGAGACTCGCGCACTCTTCCCTCCTTCTCTCTAAATATCTTTCATGTTAGTTAGCGGGGTGTAATGGATGATAAAGCCATTGGGCTTGCAGGAAAGCCGAGCTTTCTCTTTCAAGTCGCTGCACACACAGCCTCCAGAAAGACCGCGTCCAGGTGAGCGCTGCGCTTTGATACCCGCTTTTGCTGCAGCTGTTGTCATTTGCAGCGACGAACATCGTGCACGAAATCGCGGTTTTGCACGTAACGAACATCCCTGGGGCTGGCGGCTCCCTCCCCGCGGGCTGCGGAGGGACGGGAGCTCTGGCTGGGCAGAGCCGCGGTCCAGTTTGCAACCGGCCTCATCGCGGGGAGGCGGAGAGGGGACTGTCACCGACCTCGGAGTGTCACCGCATGCACGCTGCCGGGCTGCAAGTCAGGATTTCATCGGTGGCTCTGAGCGAACTGTGCCCAAACCTCCCCAGCAGGTCGGAAGCTTAGGAAAAAAAAAAAAAACAAAAATCAGCCTGGCCGTTATTTAGGACACTTCTGTAGCCCTGGTGCTGCTTGGGCTCGGAAAGGAGAGCTCTGTCTCCCCAGTGGCTGAAATCTCACAGGATAAGCTGTTCTTCAAGCCAACCTCCGAGATTTCATCCTTCCTAAAATAGGCTCCTTCCGACCAGGAATCCAGCTCCAAATAACGTGGGGATCTGGCTGCTGAACTACAGCACTTCTAGTGGCAGCTGGAGCCGCTCCGTCGGGAGCAGACGGAGGGAGCAGGGACTTGCGAGGCGTCACAGGGACCATGCTGACCTTTCGTCGCGCTGCCTCGCTCAGAGGAGGCTCCTTCTCTTTCTAGAATAAGTTTATATGGAGGCAGAGAAGAAACCCAGTGACTCAGAAAGGCAGCGAGAGAGACTCGTTTCTACTGAAGTCTCGCTTTCTGGTGCGATTGTTCGGAACAAAGCGAGCCGTGGCTGCCGAAATGCCCCTTCCTCATGGCCCTGTGGGGAGCCGAGGTGCGGGGGGGGGGTTCGTTCCTGCCAGGGGACCGCCCAGGCAGTTCTGGCTCTGCAAACCCCAGTCCCGCTCCGCACTCCTGGCCAGGAGCAGCTTCGGAGAGTCCGTCCCCAAATTCACACAAAACCTCCTTTTATTGCAGCAACTGAACAGAAACCATCCAAAGGAGCTCGTCTTTTCAAAAGAGACGCTTCTCGTTCCATACGCTAGCTGTAGGAATTATTTAGCTTCTTACCGGCAGCACCCCTGGAACGAGAGAAAACGTATCAGGCTCTGATGAAACACCTCTTAAAATAACCAAAGCCTTTCCCAACACGTTCGCTTTGTGCTCTATTGTCTTTAAACACGCACAGAGGGAGAAAGGCACGAACTTTCAGCTGAAGCAAATTTGGTGGCGGCGGCGGCCGCTGCTGCAAATCCCAGATTCGGGAGCCGCCAGCGGGAGACCCGCGCTCCCACTTGCTCCGCATTTTTTCCCGCAGAACCGGTGTGCGGGAGCAGGAGTGGAAACTCTTTTTGATGCTTTTTTCGGTGGGGAGCGGGATGGCAGGGGGCTCTCCCGGTCCTCCCGCACCCCCCGGGCTGCCCGGCGGAGGGGTGCGGTGGAGCCGCGGGGATTTTGAAGCGTGGATCATAAAAATCATCCCCTCTGTAGGAAAGCGCTCCGGCGCGGGGCCGTGCGGTGCTGGAGGCACCGGGGGACGGGGCACCGGCGCGGTGACACCCCGCTGCCGCCTCGCCGAGCGGCTAAAGGCGCGCAGACCTGCGCGGGTGCGGATCGGGGGGAGCGAGGGGCTCCCGTCCGTGTCCCCTGTCCCCCCTCCCTCCGGAGCCGCGACCGAGGGGTAAATCCCGGGATTCGGGGAGAAGGAGCGTTCCGCCGCTTCCCCGGCTCCCCCCGCCCGGGTGGGCTCCGCGCGGCCCCGGCCCGCTCCGCCCCTCCGCGGCCGCGGAGGGGCCGCGCTCCGCCCCCGCCTCCGCCCGGCGCAACTTCCCCGAGCCCCCCCCTCCCGCCCCCGCCCCGCGGGTGCGCGCACAGACGCGGGCGCGCCCAACCCAGCCGCGCCGAGCCCAGCCGCGCCGCACCGCGCCCGCAGGGGCCCCGCCGCGCATGGGGCGCGCAACCTCCGCGGGCGCGCAGCAGCCCCGCCGGCGCTGAAAGAGGGTGGTGCTGGTGGGGGGGTGGCCCGGGCAGCCGGAGCGCCGACCGCCGCCGGCCCCCGGGCATGCCCGCCCCGCCGCGGAGCGCGGGCGCGGAGGTTGCGCGCCCGCATGGAGAGCTGAGGCGGTGAGCCCCGCCGGGCCGGGACGGGCGGGCCGGGAGACGTGACGATGTGGATGCGACGGCTCCCGGGAAGCAGGTAGGGCCGGGGCGCGGAGCGGCGCGGAGCCCCGCGGAGGGGAGCGCCGGCTGCGCGTCTCGCCTGGGCTGCGCTCGGGGAGCGGTTCGCGGAGTTAAATAACGAACTTGTGGGTGCGGGATGCGCGGTGGGGAGTGAGGAGCCTCCGTTGCCCCCCTTCCCGGCGCCTCGGTGTCCCCCCTCCCCGGCTCGGTGGCAGGGCTCCGGCCACCGTCCCCAACCCCCCCCCAGCCCCGCTCGGCCGCCCTGCCCGGGGAAGGCTGGCATCCCTGTCCCTCTGCCAGCCCGTCCCTGCCGGGAAGGGACCCCCCCCCGCACCGCCCCGGCCCGGCGGGAGCCTCCCGGGGGAAGGGGCCGGGGGATGGGGGGGGCCGGGCGGGCGGGGGGGGGGTGATGGATGTGTTTGGGGAGATTAATCGCGAATTGCAAAGCGGAGGAGACGGAGGCAAAGTGTTATGTAACGCGCGTTCATTACCGCCGCGAAGTCACCGGAGCCCGAAGCTGGTTCTTGGCGGGGCGGGGGGGGCAGGAGCCCCCGGCCCCCGCCCGCATCCCCCCCGGCCCGGCCTTCCCGGGTCTGCAGCCGCTCTGGGTGGGATGCCCCTAGGGTAGCGTGTTAAACAAGTGAGATCATGAGGAGAACTGTGCTGCCGTGAGGTTCGCAATACGTTCCTTCCCTCCACCCCCAAACCCGGTTTTATATTTAAAAAGTCCTGGTTTTGAGCCGGCGAGCCCTTGGTGTGGGGTCAGACACCACCCCCCCCCCCCCCTCCGCCCCGCAGCCTCCCCTCTGTGGAGCGGGAGAGCGGTGGCCTGTCCCCCCGGCTGCGCCGAGGGTCTGGACACTGCAGAGAGGGGTCCCCGAGGCGCGGGGTCCCGCTCCCCACGGCCGCTCTCCGGGGAGCGGGACTTGGCCCCCGCACGGCTGCGGGGTGAGCGGCTGGATGCTGCAGACCCCCCCCCCCCAGCAGAACATGGCTGCTGCTTGGGGGGCGCAGGAGGCCCCCCCAATACCACGGGCGATGCAAGAGGCCATTGTCCATCGCTCCGGAGTCGCTGGAGGCTTTGTCCCTCTGCCTGAGCTTTGGATGGAGTCCTGGAGGTGAAACTTGAACTGAGGTTGTGTCTGGGCCGAGGGAGGCCCTCGGCTTTTGTTTTACACCCGCGTGTGCCGGGCACCATATTCTGGAGGCACGTGGCAAGCGAGCGCCCGATGCCCCCCGGTCTCGTCCCCTGCCCCTGGCCCCCGCGCCCCAACAGCCCGGGCACAGGAACACCTTCACGCTGCCGCCGGAGCCCTCCGTCCGTCCGTCCATCTGCCGAGGACGCGCTGCTGCGTGGTGGGAAGGACAGAGTCTCCGGGGAGTCTGCGGCGATGTAGTGACCTTAGGAATTACTCCTCGGGGAAAGCACCCGAGATGTTTTTCGGGGTGCCTCACGCTTGGATTTATTCTGTGGCCGATGAAAAGCCCGGTGGAGCTGGAGGGCTGTTTCCCGAGGCTGGAGCCAGCAGAAGACTGTGTAATCTTGGAACCAGAGGACGCCCTCTGCTTTTTTATTTTTGTGAAGAGTTTAGCAATGAAAACAGGAGCCTTCCGGTCGCTTCTCTCCTCGATTCGCCTTGTGAATTTCTTTGCTGTGCATTCCGGATCCTCAGCGCCAGGCTGTCCTCTGTACCACCTCATCAGCTTCCAGTCCCTCCGCGTTTTATTTTTAATAAGAGATAACTTTACTGCTAACCTTGCCGGCTGCTCTCGCTTCTCTCTAACTCTAATTGCTTCTGGCTTTATTTCTGACATTTCCCATGTCGTTTCCCCTCATTTTCTTGAAGGCTGCTAGAAAAATAGCTGCGAGAGAAGCAGCAGACCTTTCCAGCGCCCGTTTCACCCCGCGCGGTCCCTGCCTGGAGCTGCCGGCTGCCGCGGGGATGTGGTACCTTATTGCTGCTTTCAAGTCGGATGCCTTTCGCCCCGGGCAGCGGCAGCTCCCTGACCTTGCAGGCGAGCCTTGCTCCTAAGTGAGGAGGGCGAGACCCGCGAACCTGCATCGCTCGGAGTTATTCTGCCCTTGCTGTCGCCAAGGGGAGCTCGCCGCTCCCCCGGTTCCCAGCGCCGGGGCTGGGTGGGCGGCGTTGGTCCATAAAGGCCCTGCGAGGTCCTGGGGGTGCTCCGGCTCCGCTCGGCCCTCGGCAGGGCGATGGGCTGTTATTTGGGAGGGGGCGGCAGGGACTCCATGGCGTCCCAAATGTGCACCCACATACGTGTGTGTGCATCCGTCTCCGTCAGTGCCGGCGCCTGCCTGCGAGGGCACGACAGCGTTCTGCAGCCTGCCGTCTGCTCGCCCTGGCCGAGGACTTCCCTTCCGCAGCTACAGACACAATATTTTAAACAGTATGCCACAATTTTTTTTGTTTTTTTTTTTTTTTACGGCGTTTAGCTCTGGAGTCATTTGCGGTATGAGTAAAAACACCGTTTGCAATTTCTTCCCGATTGTATAAAACAACTCATTAAAAGCATACGTCCCCGCGCATTGGCACGGGGGAAACTTTATGGGCCTTGTAGTTACTGCCAAAGCAAACATTTTCCATGAATTCCGCTCATCAAGTTCACGCTGTCAAATGTAGATTCAGCCGCTCGTCAAAGATGCAAGCCTTGCAGTCTGAAAGTAATGAGAGCAGCGAGCGGTGGGAGTTAATGGCCTCCGCTGAGGAGTCCTTACTCATCCCGCAGCCGCGCAGGGGCTGAGCTGGCTGCTCCTGGGCGAATTGATTGCCACGGAAATTCATCTAGTGTCACCGGCTATGATACTTAACAGCCACAATAATGCTTGAATAAACTGCACTTTTATGCGGCGGTTCGTACCTCCTAACTGGCAGCAATTTCACAGATGAGGCGAAGGGAGCGGCGCTGGTCTTTAGCAGCCTCCTCCCCAGAGCATGAATAATTGTTGTAATAACGCCACTGCTGCCGCCGTGCCTTTGTGGCGTCTCCGGCGGGGCGATGGGTGGGAGCTGCCGCCCGCCCGGGATGCTGCCGGGGCTGCCCTGCATCCCGGACCATCCTGGGGACAGGGGGACTGCCGGCCCGGCCCCTCCAGGCGTTGGATGGTCACGGCTTGGGTTTGCTTCCCCTGGCCGTCACCTGGCGGGGAGGAGGAGTCGCGGATTTGCCTTCAAAGCCCAGCCTGCGGAGGGGAACCCCGGCGAGGCGCAGCCCGGCTCTCCAGGTGGCCCCCGTAACCTCGTTCCTCCCTTTCCTCACCCAAACCTGGCCCGCGAGCTCTCCCAGAGCGGCGTGTCGCCCTTTCTGCCTACACGTGCGTACGCAGGGCGGCGGTGAGCACCCAGAGCAGCCTCGCACGGCCGCTCCGTGGGGTGTGAATAATCCATATGACTTCCGACAGGTCTGACGTTCATTATGGAAATGTATGCATGCTTAAGCCTTTAAATATAGCTAATGGGAGAAGGACTGGGAGGAAAGATTACGGGAATCAATATGCTGAGCCGGAGGAGCGGGAGCTGCTCCGCTCCGGGTTGCAGCGCCCGTCCTTCTCGTGAAGGGCTGGTGGTGACGAAGTGGGTTACAGCAAGTCAGGCCCAACAGAGGTTGGGTTTGAGACCAAAACTCTTCTGCTGGGGCGGCTCTTGGAAGCCCTAAGTGTGTTGGGCGGGATCCTGGAGGAGGATGGAGCCGCCTCGTTGGCGCTTTCACCCCCTCATTTAAAACAAACGGATTTTCCCTCCCTTCCTCCCTCCGATGCCGGTGGTACCACGGGGAGGGGGTTCCCTGGCCAAGCCCAGCGACCTGGTGGCCACTGTGGTTTTTCTGGGGGATGCTCCCCAAGCTGCCGCTCGGGCCCTTCTTCGCCTTGGGTACATGGTTTTCATCAGGGTGAATTTTTTTCACTGGAATAATGTAAAACTCCGAACCCGAACTGCCTCCTTAAAAATGGAATTTGAGTTGATATGAATATTTCCTGTGGCTCTTCTTACCGGGACCTGCACCTACAGACTTTGATAGCTTACATAATTTCCTGTGATGGAGATGTACTTCATCTAATTTCACTTTGAAATGCATTGATTAAATCAGAACTGCTGGGAGATTTAAACTGAGTCTCTGTGGCCTGAACTTAACTGTGGGAGGTTTACCTGCCTTCATCCTTCAACATTAATTTGGTTTTATGAGGATTCCTGGCGAAATGAGGTTTTGTCTGCCACTGAATTGCTACCGCTTTCGGGGTTTATCAGTTCCTTTCTCTGGCCTCGGCGGCTCTGCGAGGAGAAGCGATGCTAAAGCCTCCTTCAGCACGGCGTGGGATGCGCGGGGGGCCGCAGCGGGGACCCTGGGGCGGTTCTGCCCGGGCACCGTCTCTCTCCCGCTGCTCCGTGGGCGGTTGCCCAAGCTGGAGGCGGCAGGGCCGGGCGATGCTGCGGAGAAGCTCTCGCCCAGGGCTGCGGGGAGCGATGCTCCTGGGGCAGGACGGAGACCCGCAGCGGGAGCCCCAGGTGCAGGAGGATGTGTCCTTGTCCTCACTGCCCAGCGGTTCGGCCTTTCTGGTACCAAGCAACAGCAATAAAAGGACAAGAAACCCGGCTTGGCTGGAGGTGGATGAGCAGTTGCATGGGAAGAAGCAGGGACGGGGTCAGCGAGCGCCGCGGGGCAGGAGGACGGAGCACCCGCCGGGGACCAGCCCGAGGTCTGTCCCGGCAGAGCGAGGGGGGGCACGTCCCCAGCGAAGCCTTTGAGCCTGGCTCTGGTTTTCTGTCCGAGACCACTGACCACCTTTGGGCCAGCGCCCCACCAAGGTTGAGCAGCAGAGGCTTCCCCAGCCCTCCAGCTTTGCTGGCTCTCCTGGAGAATTCAAATGGACTTCAAAAAAATATATATATAAAAAAATGAAGCTCATCATTCATAAAGTGTTCATTTTCAACTCTGATCTGCAAGATGTCTCATTGTGACTTGGAAATGATGTGTAGGCAGGAGAGCTACTTTAACACGTGACGATTTTTGTTTGAATTTGCTCTGGAGGTCTCGCTCGGCAGCTCTGCTCTTCTGGGAACGTTGTCGCCTCCCCAGCGCCGCTGTGCCCGTTCTGCCGGTGGCCGCTGGCGCGTCCCGGTGGGTGATGCTGCCATCGAAGTCCAGCAGCATCCAGCTTGCCCGACCCTGCGCCGTGCTGTGGGGACCAGCAGCTGATCCCTGGGGAGCCCTGGCTGGGGCGGGTAATGAGAGCAACTCGCCGGTTCCTGGTGAAGATGATGGCTGGGCACGAGCCTGGGCAGTTGATCCGCTGGTAGCCCTGGGCGAAGCCGTCCGCGGGACGAGGGCTGGCCGCTGCAGAGCAGCGAGGTGGGAGCAGCGAAGCTTTGCCCTGCCTGGCTGGGCTGCGAGTGCTGCAACCTCCGCTGGCTTCCCAGTACTGGCCCAGTGAATGTCAAGAACAACGCCTTGTCCGGGAGCGGTGACGTGCTTCCTGCAAGAGAAACACAAGTTTGGACCCTGGAGGTGGCAAAACTGGAGGTCGTTGAAGTGCGTGTGCCCTAACGCAGGAGAACCGAGGGGACGGGGATGTGCTGGCGCAGGGACCCGCGGCGAGGGGGTGACCGTGTGCCTCAGGACACACACGGTCCAAGGGACTGTGCTGTTCCATGTGGGAACGTGGTTTTGGGGAGTTTAGCTACAACCTCGCAGGGATCGGTTGCTCCCATCCGCAGGGGGCTTTGGCCGTGCCGCCTTCTCTGCAGCATCCCGGGATGCTGAGGAGAATCTCCTTGCGGCACCCGCTCCAGCCGTGGTTTATGGCCCTATAAACGGGGGACGCGGCTGCGTGCCGCTGGCTGAGAAGCTGCGTGAGGCGGCGGTGGCTCGGCGTGGGAGGGCTGAGCGCTGGCCGCGCAACCGAAGCGGTTGAGGCTCCGTTCGGAGCAAGCGGCGCTAATTGATGCTGCCACTCGGCTGCGTGTCGTTCAGGTTAAAGACGTGGCAAGGTCGGGGGGATTTACCCCCGCCCCAGCGAGCCATCCCCGTCGCACGTGCAGCTTCCTCGGGGACGCATCCCACTAATTGCCGGAGTCCCGCGTCTGACCCCCGCTCCCGGTGCCAGCGATAGCATCTCCGTCTGCAGGACTGGCGTAATGAAGCGTCAGTTAATTGACATGGATTAGGACATCCACTTAAGTACCCACCGAAACGTGGGTGATTAATGCCGGGAGCCGAGGCCACGTGGCCGCCGTTCCCGCGGGAGCCGGCAGAAGCCGGAGCTGGGTTGAGCCCGCGGCAGCTGGGCGTCAGCAGAGAAAGCCTTGCCATTTCGGATGCTGGCAAGCGTTATTTTGAAAAGAGCTCCCAGGAAGAATAAACTCATTTTCTACAAGTAGTTGCCTTTCATGGGCTTTCTTATTAAGTTTTCTGTGGGAAGGATGAGGATGAGTTACTCAGCTTCTTGTTTCTTGGCTTTATGAGAGGCTCTCCGCTCCTTTAGCACCCTCCAAAGTGGAATATTCAGGGCTTATTCTGGGTTCCCGTCACAGCGACATACTCTCCGGCACAAGCAATTCGGCTGATTTTTAATGGATGAGGGCGGAAATGTTTCTCGTGGGCAGTTTCTTGGCGATGTTCTGCTCAGACGTCCAATGGGAAGGGACGTTTTTCCATGTTCTTCCCTTTCGTCCTTCCTGAGGTCGGGACCTGCGCGGCGCGAGGCTGCTGGCACGTGGGCCCGGTGCGGGGGGCGCTTGCAGGAAGGCGAGATGTCGCGGGAGGTGCAATAAACGGCAGAGATTTGCGAAAAGCAGCGAGGGATGCGGGAGGTCTGCTGTCGCCACCGGTCTGCCTGGCAGAGACCTCCATCCCTCCTTTGGAGATAATGCTCTGGAAAGTTTAATCGCTCCCGCAAAGGGGATTTTTTTTTTTATTTTTTTTTTTTTTTTAATAATGAGATGCAGAGCGCAGCGATATCTGACTCACTGGCAATTAGGCTCGGGAGGGTGTGTGCCCACAAACAGCGCAGTGTTTCTCCGGGTGCCGCTGGTGACTCACGCTCACCTCGATCCGGCAGGATTTGGCTCCCGCAGCTCCGGAGCTGCCAGGATGCCGTACCCACGACGGGGTGGCCATGGCGGGGAGAACTGCTCTTCTCCACGCAAAAGAAACTGTTGGGTGCTAAAAGGGGATTTAAACCTCTGTATGAAAGGACGAAGAGTCTTTGCCCCGGATTTGGTTCTCCCTGCCTCCGCTTTCTATTTTGGTTGGGCTTTTTCTGCATCTTTTTGGGCCGTTCCCGTGCCCGTGAAGCGTGTCCCGCCTGAGCCCTCCCCACCAGCGGGGTGTCACCGTCCGGGCCATGGGGTGCCATGGGGTGCCCTGCACTGTGCTCCCCTCCCTCAGCCCGGCTCTCCTGCTTGGCTTTCTCCAGGCTTCCCTATTGATGTTTCACACCTTCAAAGAGCGCTCTGCTGCTGCTTTTTTTTTATTTTTTTTTTTTTATTGCATTTCTTGCTCCATAAAAGCCGTCTGTCTATCTGCCTGCTTTTAGAGGCGTTATTTCTCTCATCTTCTCCATTTCTGTGAGAGTTACTGGGCCTTTTGAAATCCTTTACGCTTTCCCCGTGTGCGGGCGCTGAGGTTTCAGGGTAGGCTGGGCGTCCCTGGGCTGCCGGGGACTTCCCAGGAGAAAGCCGGGTTTGGATCTGGGATGCTCCAGTGGAATTGAGACCGGAGTCGGGGGGATTTCCTATCCATGGATGCGGACATCCATCCCACGCCGCGGCAGGGGGATGGCTTGGCCCTGTGCCGACCATCCGGGCGTTCCCACCCGGGTCAATGCTTGTCTTCAGTCCCGGGAGAGGGCAGCTCTTTGGGAGAGCGTCATTAAAATCCCATTGGAAGATATTGTCTCCTTGGGTGTTTCCCACAGCGGTAGCGCTGTAGCGTTTCCCGTTGATGCGGATATCGCGGCGGGCGGAGCGGTGGACTCCAACGCGCGGCTCCTGCGAAGCCGTATTGTGTTACAACAATGCGATGAACCCATTTTAATTATTTTGCTTTAAAGCTCATTAAGCTGCCGCTTTGTATGTACCGAGCTAACTTATCTTATTTTTTTAGATCAAAGCGTTTCCTGCGTACGTTGTAATGACACGCTTGAGCACATTAATTTAGAAAATAAGATAAGCGCCGGGGTTATTTACCGGTGAAGCGGCGGTGTTAAACAGTGGTGTCAGCAGCAGCTCGTACCCTGGTCTTCCTCTCTGCAGGTGCCCTCGGAGCCGCAGGGCAGGCTTGAAATAGCCGCTCTCTCTTCAAATCGCTGCGCCTTTGTGGTTGTGGCCTTCAGAGGAGGAAAAGCCCTGCTCCAGCCTGGGGTCAGGCAGATTATCCCAGTCCTGGTGTCTGTGCCCTCGGCTCCCGGCAGGGAGAGCCCTGCTCCTGACATCCCATGCCATCCCATGCCATCCCATCCCACACCCTTGTGTAGGCTGGAGAAGGAGACCTGATGGTCCTGCAGGAACGCAGCTGTGTCCACAAATGGGTTGTACAGGGGGTGGCAGAGGAAGAAAATCCACGAGCAAAGCAGGGGAACGAGCAACTCCTGCGTTTGTGGCCGCGGGGAAAGCTCACCTTCCACCGAGAGCCCGCGGCCGCATCGAGGAGCTGCTAAACCGAACCGTCATCCTTATTTATTCCGTAGAGCATTAGGGATGATCTCTAAGCTCCCGGTTTAGTGCTCTCGTACATATGTTGCAGTCCCCTCCCTCCAGCAGCTCGGGGTTTTTGCATGGATTTGGAAAAAGGGGGAGGTGTTCTCCCGGTGGGGGTGGGAGAGGGCAGCCCGGGTCGGTGTGAGCGAGGGAGCGATTTTGTGGCGCACACGAGGTGGTGGAATACACGAGGAGGTTTAGACAGAAGATAAAAAACACCCTAATTTCCTTAGGTTTATGGGATTTTTTTAATATTGCCAAGAGCGGAGCTCAAGGCTGTGCCTCTTCAACGAGGTTTTTGGTGGATTTGTAAATCCGAGTAAAACTTCCCGGCAAGTTGTGTCTGAAGTGAAGCTGTTGCGGCTGCCTCATCCCCGGCGCTGCTGCAAGATTCGGGGCGGGGGGGACATGGGTGGGCTGAGCCGGCGGCAGGTGCCAGTTTGGGCTGGGAAGCCCAGCGCTTACAAACCCCCTTTATCCGGCGGGACAAAAGCCGAGTGTTCTTCCCGAGGGGCTGATGAAACGCCCCACTGTCCGGCCCTGCCGCAGTGTTTGCCGGGGGGGAGGTTTGCCGAGCGGCGATGGGGGGAAGCGGCGGCCGCGCTGAGCCTGACGGAGGGGATGCTCCAAGTGGTACCCGGGCGGTGGGGGCTGAGCCGTGTCCCCTGGCAAGCGCTCGGGGCGGTTTGTCGCCCGGCTGGGGCGGGAGGCAGCGTGGCCACCATCCCCTGCCCATAGCGTGTGGGCAGCATGGGCAGCGCAGGCAGCATGGGCAGCGCAGGCAGCGTGCCCAGGCCCTGCCTGTCGAGGGCTGGCAGCTGAAGCCACAGCCCGCTGGGTCTTCCTGGGGGAGCCAGACCGCGCCGGGAGCTCCTTCTGCCGGAGCGGCAGCCGGTGAATCACCGGGTGCCGGTTTTGCCCAGAAATTTGCCGAAGACGTTTCTCAGTCTGAAGGCGCATGCCGGCTTCTGGGCTTCCCACCTCTGGCGCTTTTCAAATCCGATCTGAAATAGTCCCGCAAAAGCGGGGAAAACGCTCTGCAGCAGACGTTGCGTCACCTGTAGAGCAGGTCGACCTGGGCTGGCGCCTTGGAGGACGTTTGCCCACTGGCTGCCTTAGCCGGGCTCTCGCACTCGTCCTCAGGCTGGCTGCGGGCGCCGAGCGCCCTTTAGTCCTGTCGGCATCCTTCTAAATGTTTAGGAAATGCGGAATGACCTCGAAACCCAAGGTTGAAGTTTGGCTTGGCAGCGGCCAGGCACTTGGCCGCCGTGGAGCAAACCTGCGTTTGCCTTTGCAGCAATGCCCCGTTGCGCCCGTTTTGTGGGGTTTTCTCCTTTTTTTCCCCTCTTTCCCGCGTTGCTCCGCAAGACCGTGCCGCTCCTCGCAGTGTGGGGGGGTCGGGGGGGGCTTTGCCCTTTCCCTGCCAGGGGAAGGACGTGGCCCGGAGGAGAGCGGGGCTCTGCCGCGCCGGGTCTGCTCTCTGACAGCCTTGGCAGGGGCTGCGCCTACCGCATCAGCATATTGGCCATACCGCTGGGTATTAATTATGCCTTCCGCACTCCCGGCTATTCAAATGTTAAAATTGTTTATTTGCAGCTGGGTGAGCTCAAGACAGAGGCAGAAAAGCGAGCAGCTCCCCTCCGCCGCCCTCCTGCCCCCCTCTCCTCCGCGGGATGCAGCTCCCGGGGACGGATCCAGCTCGGCGTTTCTGTCCCGGGGAGGCCCCGCTGCTCCCCCAGCCCCGGCAGACCTTTCCCTGCCTCATTTTCCTGGGGAAACGGGCGCCGTCTGCCCGGCCGCGGAAGCGTGGTGGTGAGGATTCAGCCCGTTTCACCCTTTGCTGAGTTTCCTCCGTGATCAATCCCATCCCCTCTGCCGCGGGAAGCAGTGTCGGTTTAATTACTTGTGGAGAGAAGGGGGACAGCAGAGGAACTTAGGACTTGTTTTAAATATCACTTTTATTAGTAGGTAATCCTGAAGCTCAGTTCTGTAATATAGATAGGTAGTGATGTGGCACATTTAATTTACCTCGGTGCTACTGTGTGTCAGCTTTTGTGCCTTAATTCCCAGACCCGGCTTTAAAGAGCTCGGCAGCCATATTTTCTCAAATTTATAATTATCTCGGAAGAAGTCGTGGCTGCAGACGGTGCAGTGAATAGCAAGTTCCTGGTTCCCGCTGGGTCTGGGTTCAGAGCGACTTTTCCCAGGGTAAAACATCGCTTAGGAGAGAGGCACAGGGCTCGGCGGCGCCCGCGGTCCCGCGTCCCTGCTGCCGGCGGGGTGGGATGCGGTGGGCATCCCGCCGGGTTGGTCCATGGGGTCTCCTGCCGGTTCCGTGGCGTAGCTCACCACATGCCTTTTGGCACCCATCCGTGCCGCCCGCGCACGGGAACGTGCAGATTCCTTCCTCCCGGCCCCGACGAGGGTCCCGTCCCGGCGGGAGCGACGCGGTGATGCTCTTATTTCCATGGCGATGGCTGGTAGTGTCACAACAAAGGACAGTCGCTGCACTGCAGGGATCATCGCACACGGGAGCGGGGCTGAGAGCGGCTGCGGCAGGGCCGGGGCTGCAGTCCCCACCTCGGCCAGGACACGCGATTGCGGGCCAAGTATCTGCCACCGCCGCTGAAACCTTCCCCTCCGCCTCATGCTCCAGCGTGAAAGTCACCCGCCGAGGAGCAGCCGCCTCGCTCTTTGTCCGTACGAAGCCGGCGGGTTCCTGCACATGCTCCCATAACACGTCGTGCTCCGAATGCCTTTGTAGGACACGCAGCCACGCTGCCAAGGATGCTTTCCCGAGAGCGTGGCGCCCGCTTTCCCGCCGCATCTTGCCTGGGACCAGCATCGTCGCCCCATCCCTCCGGCCAGGGCTCCCGCTCCAGGAGTTCGCAGGAATATTTTTGTCTCGGTCTCGCTTGGCGTTTGGAGATATGAAACGCTCAGAGTTCGTAAATCATCCCAACAAGGACATAACCTTGATTCCCTGTGCAATACCAATAGATTACCTAACAGGAGGCATGAAATGGAAGAATGGCTCCATTTGTATAATTCTGCATTAAAAAACAGCCTATTCTGCATTTAGTGCTGGCTGTGAAGTGTCTCCACAGCCAGGGGAGAAAAGGGCCGGTGGTGGAGAGCAAACAAGTACCTTATGAAAGGGCCGTAAATAGGCCCCTGTTGCCGTTCCTCGCCTGGGGCTCGCACCGGGGGGAGCCTCAAAGGGAGGGGGGGGGTTTTGTGTGGACCGAGCTGCTGGCGGTTTGTGTTCCGCAGTTCATCAGAGCCGCTCGGTGGCCATGATCCCAGTTAATTGCTGGGACAGATTACCCAGCCCCGGGGATTTCTGGGTGTGCAGCGGTCGCCTGGTTTTGCAGCCGCTGGATTAACCCGCGTCCTGCCCGCAGCGTCGGGGCTCGCCGACGCAGCCGCCGTCCTCCCGGGGTCCCCGGCGCCGGGGCAGAGGCATTTCCCCCCGGCCACGAGCACCTCCTCTGCTGCACCCGCCGTGCTGGGTCTTCTGTTTCCCTTCCCACGTGTCTGCGAGTGCCAACGGCCCATTTCCAAGGCAGCATCCCCCAGTGGCACTGGGCATCGCAGCCTCCGGAGCTGCGTGGATTAAAAACCCGGGCGTTGTGGGGAGGCGGCAGCTTCTCTGGAAGCTCTGGCTCTCGCCGGGACACAGCAGAGAGGGAGGGAGAAGTAGCCTGGCACAAGAGTGAGGTGGCACCGAGCCAGGGACCGGCACTGGGACGCCACCAGCCCTGGGCTCGGGTGGGGGTCTCGCTGCCATCGTGCTGCCAGACCCCGTGCCGCCACCGCTGCCTCTGCCCTGGGGGTGCTCATGCTGCCTCTGCGGGTAGAAATGCAAAATAACGTGCGTGGAGGGTGGCAGAAGAGGGTTTTTTCCTCCGTTTGCCCTGACTGCTCTCATCTTTTGTCTGTCCATCACTTTTCCTATGGATTTCCGTCCGACTTCCAAGCCGCGCCGCTCTGCCAGCGCACCCAGCTCCGTCGTTTCCAAAGCACTGAGCAGCCCTCGGTGCTCCGTTTCGCTTTGGGCACGTGGTGTAGTCGATGCGAGCGGCACGTTGTGCTCGTGCCGCGGCGCCGGGGCCTTGCAGGGTCCATGTCTGCGCGGCCGCAGCCCCGGGGCAATGGGCCCGGGTGATGCCGGGGGGGCGGCAGGTCTGGGTTCACGGCGGGACATGGGTCGAGGGCACCCGGGGCTGCCTTTCCCAGGCTGCCGCTTCACCTGTTTATAAGGTGATCCCAGGACAGAGGTAATCTCGCCTTTCCAGCTCTGCAGCGATCGAGAGCACTAATTACCAGAGCGCCTCTTTTGCCTGGGCGTGCTTCTCAAGACGCTCAGGGGCTTCTGGCTGTGCATGAAGCTTCATCAGGGTGGAAGGGATTCGGTCATACCGGCTTTCCTGGTGGGAAGAGCCGTGTTGCTGCTACCCGTGAGGCCGGAGGAGCCGGGCAGCATCGCCCCGTAGCGGCCCTGGACATGGAAAAGCCCTGGCAGCATCTTCCCGACCAGCAGTGGGCACGGTGAGCTCGCGTCCTCCAGCCTCCTTCCAATTAATCTCTCTCTTAAGTGTCAGTTTCCCTCCTCTTCAAAGCAAACGGCTGCGTCTGAAAGGGTTTGGGGAAGGATTTTCATCCTGGGGAGAGCTCTGAGCCGTGTCGCGCGTGGTGGGGAGGCTGCGGCGGCTCCGTCTGGAGCACCTTCGGCGCCCGTAACTCCATCGCCTTTGAAACAGATTGGCTCGGTTGGGCTCAGCAAAGCAACCCTGGAGCGCTTAACGCGCTCGATCCCTGTCATTATCTGGGTAGTTTCCTTGAAATCTGCTTTTGTGCTTCTCACCACGCGCAGGTAAATATTTGTGGGAGTCCCCGTAGTGTGCGCGGATGCGGCCGCCTTGCCAGCCGTTCGGCCGTGGGAGCGGATTGTGATTCGCAGGAGCAAAGGCTTCGGATGAGGAGGGCGAGGAAGGGATTTCATCTTCTCAAATATCTCCACTGCTCGTTTCTTTTTTTTTAACCCAATTTCAGAGTTTTGTTGAATTTTTCCTTGAGTTTGAGAAACTATTTGGGGATAACGCTCCCCTTCACCCCCAAGGTGGGAAAAGAAAGAGGATGAAAATTGCCTGTGCTCGCCCCATCTCTCTTTGCAATGGGAAAGAAGTTGCGTGTGTGTGGCGGGGGAGTCCTGAATAACCAAAACCCAGATTTCCAGAGGGTTCAGCGAGCGGCACGTCCTGCCGACCTGCTGCATCGCCCCAGCCAGGGCCGGGTCCATGCCCCGGCACCGAGGCAGGCGGGTGCTATGTGCGTGGCCGACCGATGCGTCCCCTTCCCTACGACAGAAGCCCCCCTCTGAGGGCGGTTGGTGAGTTATCCCGTGCACTGAGGGCTGTGGAGGTTCCTCTGGGCTCTGCTCTCCGGCCGGTGGGACGCAGCTGGTGCAGTTGGAGGCGGGTTTGTGCCGTTTGATGTCTCAGCAAAGCCCAGGCGTCCTCCCAGCAGCGGTGACTCCGCTCCTGCCTCCCGCGAGGCGAGCAGATGCTCTCCTGCCTGTTTTGGCGATGGGGAGCGGAGGCGTGGGGAGCCCCCAGGGACAGCGTGCCTTTGGGGGGCCAGCCTGGGTTTGTTTGGGGCAAGAAGAAGGTGGCAGGACCTCCGGGCTGGCCGTGTCCCCGCTCCCTGGGCTGCCCTTGGGACACGTCTCCCTGGGTGCCCGCTTTGTCGGGATGCTCAGGGGTGGCAGGGGGAGGGAAGGGGGGGGTCCTGGGGCGGCTTCGGGGCCCCTGGGTACCACCAGCCCCGCCACGCGCTGCCGCATCCCCGCCGCCGCGCCCAGCACATCGCGCCGCGTTGCCTAGACAACGGCAACTCCTACACGCTGCTATTTATTCTGAAGGACACTTGCTCTTATCTGTCGTTTGCAAAGCCCTCAAAAGATTGCATGCCACTCAGAATTCCTCCGAGGTAACCGGACTCGCCGCTCCCGTCCCTAAAGCCGCCTCCTGGGGACGTGCCAGCCAGCGGGGTGGCCGGGAGGACGCGCCTTGGGTGACAGCCCCGTGGCTGATATGGCTGGAAGGGACGCAGGCGGGAGGGTGACCCCCGCCATCCCTGGGGCAGGACGGGGAGCTGCCGGGGGCTCCGCCTGCCTTCAGCTGCCCCGTGCGAGCTGCGGGCGTCCCCCACCGTGTCCCTTCCCATCCCCAGAGGCTCCGACCTGGGGTGCGATGCCAGGAGCCAGGGACACCCCTGTCTGGGGGTGTCACCAGGGCACAGCCTTCCTGCTGTGGTGGCCTGACGCTGGGGGTTGTGCGTTGCGGTTGTTGCATTTTCCCCCGCGTCCCCCCGGTGCGGCAGGGAGCAAGGCAGCGATGCTCGGGCACGTCCCACGCGGGAGCAAACCCCCCTGAGCTGGGACAGCCCGAGCTTGAGAACGTCACCAGCAAGCAGGAGGCAGCGGGAAGAAAAAAAATGGGAATTTTGGGAAAAATCTGTTTTTCCTGCAAACTCCAATCCCGAGTAGCGAGGACTGGCATTTTTGTCTTTTGGCAGCAGTGGGCTGGGCCGGGCGCGTCTTCCCTCGCCTCCTGCGCCACGTGCGCCGCTGGCTCGCCGAGGGCCAGGACGGGGTCTGAGTGCCAGAGGTGGCCCCTGGGGCGAGCGTGGTGCCGGGGTGGTGCCCGGCACCTCTCCTTCCTTGCAAGGAGACATTTCGGATGACGTTAGGGAGCGGGGCAGAGGCTGACATGGAGCTTGACGCGCCGCTGGAGTGAACGTGAGCCTTGCGAAGGCGAGTCGGTGTTCCGCGCTCCCGCTGGAAGCCCGAGCTCCGGACTCCTCACCGGGGTGCTGCCTGCGGCAGCGCCGATGCTCTGCAGGTGGGGGATGCTCTCGGTGCTGCCCCCGCGGCACCGCCACCGCTCTGCCAGCCTCTAAAAAAAAAACCCCACCGACAACATGTTTTGGGTGGTTGGGGTTTTTTGCAGCCTTGAAATCCTTCCTCCCCCAGCCTGAACTATTTTGGTTTATGTTGTCTGTTTCTGGCTCTTCCCTTTCTCCTTCTGCGCGCTTTCCCTGCGTCGCCTTGTTCCTCCCCAAAATAAATGCTGTTACGCTTTGAAAAAATACCCAATTAGAAAAAAAAAAAAAAAAAAAGAGATCCTCTGAGCAGAAAAAGACTGTGCCTGGGAGTATCCAGGTCAGCTCCTTTAGCTTCATTTGCTCACGCATGGAGGGAGTGTACAAATGCTTCTGTCAACCAGATGCACATTTTGTTGTGCTACCAAGGACTTTACGGGGCGCAGTGCTGCGGAGGATTAGTCTATTTAGCCCTATAAAGCTCTCATTAACTCCTGCTGAGTTCGACAAAAGTCTTTCTTGTGTAAAAGCTGAATAAAATGGTGTAAAGATTTTGGGCTTTGGCCTAATGATTTTTTTTTTCCCCCCCTAAAAAAAAACCCCAAAAACTCCAACAAGAAAAATTTGTGTATCGGGCGTTTTCTTACCGTGAAGTGCTGTGCTTTATGTGGGGTCGCATCTCAGGGGAAGATGCAAGTGGGGCAGGACCTTGCAAGGTGCGATGCCACGGAGGAAGGGAGAGGCTTTGATGTGACCTGACCTGGTGGAGGCACGTCACATCAAGGCAAAATTGTAAATACTGAGCCTGCTGACAGTGCAGCGTGATTTCGGAAAGCTGGGGCCGGGGTCCCCAATGCCCTGGTGACATGGAGACGGGGAGCAAAGGCTCTTGCTGCTGGCTGCTCCTGCCACCCGCAGTAGATATTTCATCTAAAAGGGCCGAGTTTGGGTAGCACAGACACTGGCATTTCGCAGTAAAACCCGCCCTCGAGGCATTCATGGCAGTCGCGGATCAACTGAGAAGCAGCAAAGTCCTGGTTTTGGATGGGGGTCCTTGTTGTGCCCCCTTTGTGGTGATGGGTTGGTGGTGGGGGCTGCGGGGCACCCTGCGGTGCCGTTTTGGGGGGCCCTGTTGGGAGCACGGGGGGAGGACGATGGCACGGCTTTCCCGTGCTGCCGGGGGGGGTGTTTCGGGTGGCCGGGCTTGGGGAGCCCATGTGTTGCCCCTCTGCTTTTCTAACACAGTCGCTGTCTGTCCGCAGGTCAGGTTGCCCGCTCGGAAGCCATGCTTGGATTTTAATAGCCATGTTCCACCTAGCCATGGACCTCGCCAGCTGCCAGCCCCCTGCCAGCGGGGCCGGGGGGAGGCTGTCGCCGCGGCCGGCGCTCCGGCACAGACTGTCCCGCGGCGCGCTGTGGGGCGCGGGGAGCGGGGAGGAGCTGCGGCGCCCCGGCCCCCCCTGGACCTGCGCCCCCGCGACCCCCCCGCAGAGACCCCGCTCCCGCCGGCCACCCCCCGCCGCCCCGCTGCCCGCCGGCCGCTCCCCACGACGGCCCCGCTCCCGGAGGGGCCGGCGGCACCTGCGCGGCCGCGGCTTTGCCCCACGGGACGGGCGTCCCACGGCGCTGCCCGAGGTCATCGTCTGGGGCCCCACGGGCGAGGAGGACTCCCTGGAGAGCAGCACGCTGCCCGGCGCCTTCGCCACCACCACCGCCACCACCGCCGCCGCCACCACCACCACCACCACCACCACTGCCGCCACCACCGCCGCCGCCACGCCGCCCCGCGCGCCCCCCAGCACCCCGGCGCCCGCCCCCGGCGGCGACGCGCCCCGCAGCAGCCCCGGCCGCACCAGCACCGCCGAGCCGGCCGCCGGGCACAGCAGCGGGGGCAAGGATGCTCGCCCGCCCCGCGGACTGGGAGACAGCACAGGTAGGGGCTGCCGGGGGGCCGGGGCGGCCGTCGGAAGGGCTGGGGGGTCCTGGGACGGAGCGGTAACTGCGGCACGAGTTTCCCTGGTGGCGGCGTTGCCCGGGACTGGAAAAAAGCGTGTGATGTTGAACGAGAGCGCTCGGGAGGCGAGCGGCAGCTCTGATTCATCGCGTTTATCGGAGGTGTTTTCCAGTGGCTCGCTGTGTTTTTCCCATTAGCAGCATCCATCCGTCCCAGCTCCCCTCATCGTATTTAGCGCGGCGCTCGGGCAGGGCGGTGCGTTCCCCCAGCGCCGTCTGCGGCGTGGACATGGATGGGAAAGCTGCTTCCCATTTATTTCAAATTATATTTGTTATTGCTAGTATTAAACTGTGGAGTACTGTTGTATAGTTTACAGAATTTATTCACTGCGCATCGACTGCTTTTAGCCCACAGTGATTTTCTAGTTGAATCAAAAAAGAATTTTAAGGCCTAATCTTAATCCCAATTAGTTTATCTAGCCTGCCCTGCTTGGCGGCAAGAGACAAGCCAACCATAATGTTGTCCCTGTCTTAAAGGAGTTATTTATAGCGGCAAAAAAAATCCCAACCTACACACCTTTTGAAAACACGCTGGAATTGGCTGGGTAAATTAGCGAGGGAGTCTCGATAACGACTGCTGGCGTGAGCTGCACGCTGCGTCACACGTGGGATGAGATCTTCAGCCTTATCTCCCCAGACCCGTCATGGTCATCGCCTCCGGCCTCGGTGGCATCGTGGGGTCCGGTGGGAGCTGGCTGCAGCAGCCCGTTGGCCGGCTCCGTTTGCAGCATGTGGGAGGATGGCCCCGGGCATGTGCTGTGGGACGCCTCGTTTAGGCGAGGATGAGCCAGTGATGCTGCCCGCGTTCCTGATGGTGATGCTGCCCACGTTCCCGCCCGTGCTGCCCGCCTTCCCGACGCTGCTCTGCCGCCGCTGCCATCCCCAGCCGGCAGAGCCACAGCCGCCGCCGTCCCCGTCAGCATCCCGAGGGGCCACGGCTTTAATCTGCCGGTTCTTAGCTCTCATTAGGGGCTTTTTCCGGGATGGGAGTTTTTGCTAATTAGCTTCTTTTCCCCGAGTGGTGAATACGATAAACTCCTTCCCGGGGCTAAAGGACCTTTTTAATTTTGGCCCGTCCACCCTAAATTGAAAAGCGCCTGAGCTCCAGATCCGCTTTTCCTGACGGTGACGGGTGCCCGGGAGATCCCTGGCACGCTCCCGGCGGGTCGTGCCGAGCCCCTGCAGCTCCTGGGGACCAGCGTGCCGGGAGCCCAGCCGTCCCAAAGCACCGGCCGAGCTCGCGCCGGTGTTGCTGGCGATGCGCCCGTGCCAGGCTGTGCATTTCTCACGCCCGGCTCCTCTCTGTTGTATAAGCCTTAGCGGCTGGAAGCGTTTGTTCTCTGCTGGGAAAAACATATGGCTACAAATGAGGATGAGGTAACTCGTCTGTACTTCTTATTTGCCTCAGCGAGCATCGCAAGCCCTCGTCCTGCGCGGCGCCGCGGTGCTGGGAGGCTGGGCAGGGAGGATGCTGCTCGCCCGGCTTGCGGTCCCTCAGCTCAGCCCGGCAGCAGCCCAGGGTCAGGGTGGTCCCCAAGGGAGCTGGGGCCACCCCCAGCGCTGGCAGAGTCACCCCAGGGCTCCTGCGCTCCCCGGCACGTCATGGCACCGCCATTCCCAATGGATTGGGTGGTGCTGTGGGGCTAACGAAGGTCCTGCATTCCCCGCCATGCCCTCGCTTCCCTCCGGGCATGGCTGGAGAAGGACTTGCTCCTGGGTGCCTGGGTCTCACTCCTGGGCGCCCAGTGATGCTGGGGGACCGTGGGGGTCCCCGGGGCACACGTGGGGTGGGGGCACTTCAGCAGAGGCAGCGGCACTCGCTTGGGCGGGCCTGAAAGCGATCCCGCTCAGGGAGATCTTCCTCTTGCCCGGCTCCTCCGCGCTGGAAAACGAGAGGGGGAAAAAAAAGCCAGAAACGACGTCTCCGTGAGTCACGAGCAGCAAAAACAAGCCTAAAAAAGATAGCAGATACTCTGCGGGTGGGCAGGAGGGAAGGCAGACGGGTGGTCGCTTGCAGCGCCCAGAAAGACGGGGGGGAGCTGGTGGGTGCCACCGGCGGGGGGGTGCTGTGGGTAACCCCCAGCCCAGGTGTGTTTGTCCCGGTGCCACCTCTGCCCGCCCGGCGCCTGGCGGAGTGCTGATGGCAGTCAGATGGGGACGCAATATGTTCACCCAGGCGTAGTTTATGCTTATGCTTTTCAAAAACGTGCTTCCTTTTTTCGGGGGCTGTCATAATCATTTTTACGGCGGAGCACAGGAAAAGAGAAATAATTAAAACTCCAGCGTGCTGCAAGAGGCGAGGGCTGGAAGGGGCCTGATGCTGCCCGTGCGGGCTGGGCTCTGCCGCCCAGGCAGAGCATCCTCCTGTACTGCGGGCTCAGCCAAAATAAAGAAGAAAAGAGGAGAATGAATCAGAGACTGTCAGGGCGAAGGCATGAATTGCGCTGGCTGGGTTGTCTGAGGCTCTCCTTTCAGTATTATTAGAATAAAGCCGTCTTTAATTAAACCTTTAAGTGCTTTATAAGGCAGAAGACTTTATGTGTCGTCTGCTGCTCTTAATGGTGGTTTGATCGCTGGTACGCAGCGCGGTTGGCGTGGTGCTGTGCGAGCAGCGTGCTGGGGGGGAGCGGGGCTGCAGGGGCACCCCCCGGGCACTCCATCCCTAGGGATGGGGGTCGGGATGGCCATCTGGGGGGCTCCTGGGTGGAGGCGAGGGGCTGTGTGGGTGTTGGCACGGGCACTGCCGTGCCGAAGCTCCATCCCACCCTCCGCTCCATCCCTGCCGCCGGCCAGGAGCGTATTGGGAATAAATAATAATAGAGAGACATTCTCTTCCCCGCTGGGGGGGTGACTCTGCCTTCAGAAAGGGGGTTCAGGAGAGGGGGCCGCTGGATGCGAGGAGATAGCGGATGCAAAAGGCTTCAAAGGAATTAATTAAAGATAAAATGTGTTTAAAAGAAGACCCCGGGCGGTCAGGATGGAGCCGCCACTTTGATCTGCCGTGCCAGGGCATGGGGAGCCGCCGCCACGGGGGGCCGGAGAGGAGGGAATGGGGCTGGACGGCATCTCCGGGGCCAGCACCCCCCGTCGCCTGTCCCCCAGGGTCCCGAAGGATCCCGTGTGGGGCCGTGCGTCGGCTGCGGTGTTCCCTGAGGATGGAGAAGGATGGCTGAAGCAGGGGGTGAGCGCAGCCGTGAGCTGAGCTCTCTCCGGCGAGGGAGAGGGACTCGTTTCTCCCCGGGATTAGCAGATGCCGTGCGTGCCTGTGTGCCTTCACCCACGTGTGTCTAAACGAGCCAGAAACGCTCCTCTGCTGCTCTCAGAAGTATTTATTGCTCGCTGATATTTGCTGTAACACCTGAGAAGATAAGTCTCAGTGTCTTTAGCGTAAGCCTCTAGGATCTTCGTTCTTGGCAAGGATATTTCTCAGCAGCAGCAGCAGGATATTCTCCTCCTTTCATCAGCCCAACGCAAAATACCAGGAGGTTTCCAGGAACCTTGGTGGTGTTTTTTCTGCTGAAGAGCTGCATTTTCACTTCAGGATGAGTAATGCTCGCCTGGGCTGGGTTTCGGAGCTGATTGCCCTGATTTACCGAGTGGAAAACCAAGGGGCTTTGCCAGCCCGAGCTCTGCTTTGGAGGCCGGAGGGGGGCTCGGAGGAGCAGCCCCGCGGCAGGTTCCCAGCCGATGAACCGGCTTTGCGCCGGAGCGAGGTTTTTCACGAAGACTCCTGCCATATCTCCTCCCCTCTATCTAACCCTTCTGTTTTTAGTAAATTACTTTTCTTACAAGCTATTAAGCGGCGGTAGGGTTCGTGTTACGGCGAAGTCTGGCTGATCCCCCCCGGGAGAGGCCGTTTGTGGCTGGGGTTGCAGCAGAACGGCCACACAATGCTCCTGATTGAATTTTTCTGTCGGAAAGCAGCTTTATCGACTGGATGAGGCTTTCGGGGGTGAGATGCGTTTTCTGATGGCTGGGGAAGCTGTAAGGCCTCCCGAGTCCAGCCGGGTTTCCCCTGCCCCTCCGCGAAGCTCGTGAGCAGGCGGAGGTGTGCCGGTGCCCGGGGTGTGCGGGAGCCGAGGAAGGGACCTCGTGTCGGGGATGGGGACGGGATGCTGAGCCCCACATGGCAGGTGGGGTCCCCCTGAGCGGAGCAGAGGGGCAGAATCCCCGCCTCGCCCTGCTGCCCACGCTGCCGGGGATGCAGCCCAGGCTGCGGGGGGTTTCTGGGCTGCCAGCGCACGTTGCTGGTTCTTCTTGAGCTTCTCATCCACCAACACCCCCAAATCCTTCTCCTCAGGGCTGCTCTCCAGCCATTCTCCACCCAGCCTGGAGTTGTGCTTGGCATTGCCCTGACCCAGGTGCAGGACCCTGCACTTGGCCTGGTTGAACTTCATGAGGTTGGCACGGGCCCACCTCAAGCCTCTCCTGGTCCCTCTGGATGGCATCCCTTCCCTTGGTGTCATCGGCAAACTTGCTGAGGGTGCACTCGATCCCGTTGTCCATGTCGCCAACAAAGATGTTAAACAGCACCGGTCCCAGTACCAATCCCTGAGGAACGCCACTCGGCACTGGTCGCCGCTTGGACATTGAGCCGTTGAAGAAAACTCTTTGAGCGTGACCATGGCCAGGAACAATTGCCACGGCAACTATTCCATCTGTGTTTTCATCGTTTCCCTCTCTGTAAGCTCTTCAGCCGCTCCCAGAAGCCGGTTTCTTTTCAATGCTCGTTACCGGGAGCCCGTTTGGGATGGTCTCTGCCCGGCTAGAGGCGACGCTTTGGTTGAGGAGCGAGAGGGAGAGGCGTTAGGGCCTGACCCTGCACGTGCCGGTCCTGCTGTCCTGGCTTATTTAGGAGATTTACCCTCTTTTGGCATTCGGAGTCAAACTGGGAGCTGCGGGAAGGCGGAGGGGAAAGGACCAAGGCAGGAATCCCGTGCGCGGGCATGGGCTCGGGGGCTCCGTCGCTGCCCTCCTGGCCAGGGCGTAGCAGGTATCCGGGGCCTCTCTTGGTTTCCTACCGCTAAGGGTGACTCAAGATTATACTCTGCAAAATGAAATGGAGCTGTTTTTTCCTTTTTTAATTTTATGCAGCTTAGAGGCCTTGACGGGGGTCTTCAAAGAGTTGCGGCTCGTAGCTGTTTTTATTGGGAAAATGAAAAATACGGTCTCCCTAACCAGAGCTGTTGAAATAAAGGCCTTGGGGGATAGAGGTTCTCTTTGTTTTTAATTAAGAGCTTATATCTCCTGTTCGCTGCCATTGCGCACTTCTGCAGTAGCAAGACATCAGTCTCGAATGGATTTTCTCATGGAATTAATTCTGTTGATGCAGAGCTGTCCGGGAGCCATTTCAAAAGGTGGCCAGAAAGGCCAAAACCCAGCGCTTTCATCTCGGTGGCAAATATATGGTCTTTAAAATAACATTAAAAAAAAAATATCCCTGGCGTTTGCTTGCTTTGAGAAAATCGGGTTTTTCCTTGGACTTGGGGAATTTGGAGTCGCATTTTGCGGGTTTTTGCCCGGCCGGTGCCCGTGGGGATGCTGGGGCTGGGTCCCGCCGCCGGAGGGGACAACGAGTCCCCGGCGAGAGTGGAGCGCGCTCGGACGGCGCGAGAGTGGAAAATCCCAGCAATATTTCAGCATTTCCAAAGGTTCAAAGAGCGCTTTTGAAGAGCTTTCCCTCCTGGCAGGCGACACATTAAATTCTGCTGCACTAGCAGAAGCGCAGGGGTTTGGACACACTTTCAATTCCATTAAATACTTCTCCTGTAATTACCCTCGAGTTAAATGGTCACTGCGTCAAATTGCCTAGTAAAAGCCTTGTAAGAGGGAGCTGCTCGCAGCCCCTCGCAGAGATGAGGCATTTCCAGCTGCCGGGGCCGGGGCGGGCGATCCCTCCCCATCCCAGGAACCAGCCTCTGCCCTTCCCGCGGCCTGGTTCCTCGCTGGTTATTAACGTGTAATTAAGTGACCGCCGGGCCCTGTAACTTGCTGGGATCGGAGCTTTGCCATGGGATGTGTTGGCCGCGGAGATGAGCCAACAAACCCGAGCCATGGTAATTCCTTCCTCCGGCTCCTTCCCTGCCGCCTGCCCCACGTCTGGGGGGCACAGGCTTTCCCTGAGAGTTACAGGCTCGGCAGGCGGCTTCCTGCGCCCGAGGAGGAGGAGGGTAATTTTGCTTTATGAGCTATTGATTTTATCCTCCAGGTCCCTCTCCTCCAGACAGATTGGGCTCCTAGGGCCGTGTTTGAAATAATGCTTTGCTCTCTGCAGCCATCTCTCTTTCATCTCGCCTCTCCCCCCCCCGGTGGTGCGCGTCCCTCGTGGGATGTTCCCCTCTCCCAGGATGCTCCATCCATTAACACCTCCTCTTGCAGATCGGATATTTCTGTTCGATTGTACTCCGTATGGTTCTATGTATTTCTTTGAAGGCCTAGAGGAAAGGATCTGATGTATTTGCAAAGTCAGAATGGAGACCTGTTAGTCTTTTTGCAGTGTAGCTGGGCAGCTGTAGGGCTTCCCAGGGAATCATCCCAGCTACCATCCAGTGCCTTTCCCTCTTTCCATCACTGCCGTGGTTAACGCGGATGGGAAAAACATTTCCCATCCCCTTGAAATCCCCCCGGGCTCTGGTGCAGAATTAATATGCGATGCAAAGGAACTTTCTTCTGTGCCGGTACATATGGCAACTTATGTATGTGATGGAGTCTAAAATTATCCAGCCCTTCTTAAAATCCATGTGTCCTGCTCCCAAGAGCTGCCATCCTTCCCAGCGCTCAGCCACCTGCAATCTGTTCTGCCTGCGCGTTTCCCATTATGTAAGTGCAAGGATTAATTGCATCGTTAGGTCCTCCCGTGTCCCTGCCGCCGCTCCCGTCTTTGCAGAAGGTCTCATTTCTGACACCGCTTCTGTTTTCAAAGGAATCGGGCACTGGGCTGGGTTTTATTTTATTTTTAGAGTCTTTCCTTTTATCTTTTTCGGTGGTGTCCCACTGGGAGCTGCTCCAAGATTGACGGGAAGGATGCGGCTGGGGTGGGCGTCCAAAGGCACCGAAGCACCGGGGTGGGCGCCGGCGGGGGACTGGGGGCTGCCCCCCTCAGGTCTGTCGGGACATGGCTCCTGTCACGACAGCCGTCCTCCAGGGACCCGAAGCGCAGGGCCAGAAGTCATTTTCCGTGCCTTGCCTTCGGCCGGTGGGCTGCCGGGGGGAGGTGGGAAGCCTTGTGGCATTTTCTCCCTGAATTCCCATGGGAAATGAAAGCCGGGGGCAGAGCAGCCGAGGAGCCGTAGTGTGGCTGTGGCTCCCCAGTCTCTCCTGGGTGCTGGGTGTCGCTTCGGAGCCCCCGCAGCCCGCAGAGCCATCAACGGGTTCTGCAAAGCCCTGCCAGGTCTGCTCCCCGGGGGCACGAAGCCCATCGGCTGCTCCCTGGCGTCAGACCCCCTGGAGCTGGAGTTGGGGGACGGGTCCCCCTGTCCTCTGCCACCGCCGTCCCCAGCCCCGGCGTTCGCCTGCCCCGACCCGCTCTTTGTTCTGGCAGCTGCTGGTGCCAGCCGCTCTCCCGAGGAGCCTTGTCACAGCCTGTATGAACCAATTGAAGTGTAATTGGGAGTAAATGGAGGAAATGGGTCATTTGCAAAACAGGTGCTTGAGTCGAGGGAGAAAAATAACCCTGACACATCCCATCGCATCCCATCCCGCTGCGCTCGGCGTTGCCGGGGCACAGGATGGGGAGCAGCCGTCCGTCTGTCTGTCCCATGGCTCCCTGGGGAGGGAGCCTGCGCCGGGGAGCAGAGGAAGAGCCCCAGAACAGGTGGGGTTTGCAGCGTTCTGCACCTCTCTCTGTTCTGGTGGGGCTCTTGCCTTCTGCCGGCTCGGCGCTGGGAGTGTGCCAGGATCCAAAGTCGGCATTCCAGAAGTGCTGGCCTTTGGCAAGTTGTTTCTCCTCGGTCCTGCCTCTAGAAAACCCCTTCCCTGGCGATGTCCGTGGTGGCTGACATCTGCCACCGCCTCCCGCTCCGGACCACGTCCTGTCCTTAAAGCCAGCTGGGATCCCTGCTCTTTTCTCCAGCCCTTCTCCCAGATCTCCCCCAGAGCGCGTCGGCTGGCAAAGCACAATAATGACTAGAAGGTGGTGGGTACGTGCTTCCTTCCAGAAACCCTTCTGCTCTTATGTTGGCGGTGAGTGCCATCGCTGCCGGCCCCTTCGCACCGGTCCTTCCCGAGCAGCTCCCTCCCGGCAGCCCGCTGTTGGCTCTGGAGCCGGGAGCGAATCCTTCCCCGCGAGCCATCGCTCCCCCAGTGCCTGGCACCGGGCGTGCTTTGGTGAATCAGACCTGCCGAAGGTGACCTTGGCTTTATTATATGAAACTGCCAAGACTCACGCTTCCGAGCATTTGATTTACGCCCGGGATGCATCCTGGCAGCGAAGTCCATGGCGCTTCCTAAAAAGATGTCGCTGCTGACTGCTCGCGGTGCTCAAAATGTGGGGTTTTATGGGTCTCCGCATCCCGAGAAGGGATCTGCACCTCCTTCCCGGGGCTGCTGGCGGCAGCGAAGCCTGGCTCCTGCAGCCCGGGCAGCACGGTAACGCCAGTTGGTGGTGGATCCTGAGCAGGGATGCTCGGGCGGCGAGGTGTGGCGCTGAGGCAGGCGTGCTGCGAGCAGGGCTAATGAAAGCCAGGGTAGCCCTCGAGCCGTGGCGTGGTGCGTGCTTGTGCTCCCGAAAGCTGGGAGGCTGCTTTGGAGGTGGCCATCCAAAGGTGATGTCATCTCTTGCTGTGATGTCTTCATGTGATGTCATCTCCGCGTGCGCCTGCACTGAGCAGCTCCCATCTCCCCTCTCGGCAGCCTTGCATGGCTTTTCTCCCGCTCTTACCCAGGCCAGAAGCGTTTTCCGTCGTGTTTCTGGGGGTTGGATTTGGAGGTGCGTGGGCTGGGAGGCGTGGAACGCTGCACGCCTGGGAGGAGGCAGCTTGGTCCAGCTCCAGCAGCGATTCTCCCGGGATGAGTGCTGTCAGCAGCGTGGGCAGGGACCGAAACCCCCGGGGCGTGGGGGTTAGCAGGGGCAGGCGAGATCACAAGTTTCAAGGGAGTCAAAATTTTTGTCCTTCGAGAGAAGGCAGCGGAGCAGCCGGCACGATCCGTGCGTTAAAATACCACCGATAAATCTCGTCTGGCCTAATTACCCGGCCTGGGGCTGGGGCTGCCGCTCAGAGTCTCGCACGAGCCTGCCGTGAGGATGTGTGTGCGTACGGCTGCTGCGGCCGGTTCACTGCCCTCCTCCTCCCCGACCTGCAGCTGGAGCAGCCCCGCCAGCATCCCTGTCTCCACCAGCATCCCTGGCTCTGCCGGCATCCCTGTCTCCAGCAGCATCCCCCTCTCCACCAGCATCCCCGGCCCCACCAGCATGCCCATCTCTGCCAGCATCCCTGGCTCTGCCGACATTCCCGGGCCCATCAGCATCCCTGGCTCTGCCGACATTCCCGTCTCCGCCAGCATCCCTGTCTCCACCAGCATCCCTGGCTCTGCCGGCATCCCTGTCTCCAGCAGCATCCCCGGCCCCGCCAGCATCCCCCTCTCCACCAGCATCCCCGGCCCCACCAGCATGCCCATCTCTGCCAGCATCCCTGGCTCTGCCGACATTCCTGGGCCCATCAGCATCCCTGGCTCTGCCGACATTCCCGTCTCCGCCAGCATCCCTGGTGCCGCCAGCATCCCCGTCTCCAGCTGAGCACGGCAGCCCTTGGGTGGGAAGAAGCAGCAATTTCCTTGCCACACGCTCCCGCACAAGCTGGGAGCTCTACGCATGCATTGCACAGGTGCACATATATATATATAAAAAACCACTCATTTTCCTGTCGTGCTAACACTTATTTATTTATTAAAAATACCATCCATCAGGAGCTGCAACATCTGCTTGTGAAAAATAGCACATCCTTGGGCTGCAGCCAGGAAAATCATTTCATTACGAAATTGCAACTGTAAAGCGGCACAAAATCGCAAACATACTGTACATTGAGATGCTTTTGTTTCCAAACTGCTCATTAGGAATGATACACGAGCCAAAATTATACCCTGTGTAAGGTGAATTACGAGAAAATGAGCCCACCCGACCTTCTAAGTGAGCAGCAGTTAGTGCGGTAATTATTATCTCTGGTTAATCCTGCACCCACTGCAAGGCTGCGCTCAAGTTTCCCTTTCCGTCCCGGAGGGGATACGTCTTCACATCTCTTCCGTTCTTCGTGCCTAATTCGGGCTGACAAGGAACATACTTGAGAGGATAGGAAATGAGGAGCCTGGCTTAAAGATTATTTTATGTAAGGCAGGAGGGAGGATTGCGTCGCCGCTGCTGGGGGCTGCGTGCGGCCCCGCGCCGGGGAAGGGCTCGGGGGGGAGGTGACGGGGGGCTGTGCGTGACGGGGGGCTTCGCTCGCCGCCGCCCCGGCTCCCCCGTGGCTCCCGTCCCCACTCTCTCTCGTTTCTTTTCTCCGCAGGTCTGGCGGTTCATCAGATAATCACTATTACCGTGTCCCTCATCATGGTCATAGCTGCTCTGATAACAACTCTTGTCTTAAAAAATTGGTAAGGTCCCTCCTGGGTCTGGCTGGCTTGGGGGGGTGGCATGGGGATGGGGACAGGGTGGGGACAGCAGTGCCTTTCCAGCACTAAAGCCCGTGGCGTCTGCCGGGATGGCTTCGGAAAGGGGTTGCGGGAGAAAATGGGGTGGTTTTTTCGTACTGAAACCTGCAAGGGCGGCAGAAGCGCCTGGGTTCTTCTGGCTGTCCCACCTCTCGCCGGCGGTGGGTGGCTTTGGGGGCCAGCACGTGTCCCGCGTGGGATGCAGCCACCTGACCCTGGCCACGTGCGCATCGCTGCTCCAGGATCTGCCACCTGGCGAGGTCAGAGCCCTGCGTCCGGCCGTGGCACGTGTCCCCACAAGGGCGCGGGACCTGCCCTGCGCTGGGTGGCACCTCCTCCGCCGCTGCCTTAAGCAGCTTTACGCCGCTCCTTAATCACCAGCCTGGCTCAGCAGGTGACGATGGCATTTTCTGACCTTGCCCACACCTCCAGGGACCGAAGGGCATCTCCCGACCCCTGCGGGGGCCGCCGCTTTGAAGCGTGCTCATCCCCCGGAGCGCTCCTGCTCTGCTCCGGCTTCATTTGCTCCCATTTGTTCTGTCGGCGTGGCTGGGCGTATGGCAAAATAGGTTAGCGTTTCGCTTCAGGCGCTCATGACTTTACCTGTTTTCCCAGGGAAAGTGGCCTACTTTGAGGTCAGCGTTGCCGGCGCAGCAATAGGGCCGATGCTGTGGGCGAGCTGCCGCGCTCAGCAGTGGTTCTCCCCTCCCTCCCTCTCCTCCAGCCTGGCCACCTCTGCCCGCCCCGCGTCCCCGGGTGCTGCAAATCCATTCCCGCAGCAAATCGATTCCCGCACCCAGGAGGATGATGATGAGATGATGAAGAATCCTGCTCGCTCCCCGGGATTAGAGGAAAACCCCTTTGCAGGGCTAGGGAGGCACCTGAGTCTCGGCAGAGGTGCAGGGAGGCGTTCAGCTGGCCAAAGTGCCAAGTTACTTGCCCTGCAGATGAGTTTGCTCTGCTGGCAGCCCGCGGGGAGGCACCGGTGATGCTCGGTTTTGTATCTCAGACAGGATTTACTTTACTAAACTTCCCCAGTCGTAGCAGTAGTTCAATGAAAGAGCGTGGAAAACACTCTCTAAAGCACTTTGGGGATTTTTCTCTAATAGTGGTCGTAAGCGGTACACGCCATCGATCCGGCCGAGCACAGACCAGCTCGAGGAACCTCATGCTGGAGCCAAAAAGGGGGGAAAAATAATACAGTGATCAGTGCAGAATAGAACTTAGGCAGATCCAGGAGCGTTGGAGAACCACCAGATCCCACTGGAGCCTCCGGAGCCAACGGGGTCACTGGGAGCAGGGTCCCACCAGCCGTCCGTCGGCTGAGCGGGGCATCGGCCCTGGCAGACCCGTTTCTGAGCTATTTATCCCCATATATTAAAACCTTTTGGTGCCTCCCAAATGCGAAGGGTTTAATTTCATTGTTCTCACCTATGTCTTTTCGCTTAAAGAAAGGCTTTCATTTTCTGCAGGTATAAATGTGTGACTTGCTAAGTAATTCCTCGGGTGGTAAAAAGCTTGTATCTAAAATTTAAATTTGATCCTTAAAGAAAACAAAGGCAAGCCTAATGACTGCTTGGTTGTGGGTGATCCTTCCGAAGTACCTGAACAGCTTCTTTTGATGCGGCCCAGGCTGGGGGGGGGGGGGTGTGGGGGGCGTGCGTTTCTCACCCCCCAACACCCCCAGGTCCTTCTCCTCAGGGCTGCTCTCCAGCCATTCTCCGCCCAGCCTGGATTTGTGCTTGGCATTGCCCTGACCCGGGTGTAGGACCCTGCACTTGGCCTGGTTGAACCTCATGGGGTTGGCACGCGCCCACCTCAAGCCACCCTCTGGGTGGCATCCCTTCCCTCCAGCGTGTGGCCAGCAGGGCGAGGGGGGGATTCTGCCCCTCTGCTCCGCTCTGTGAGACCCCCCTGCAGTGCTGCCTCCAGCGCTGGGGCACCGACAGCAGGAGGACACGGAGCTGTTGGAGCGGGGCCAGAGGAGGCCCCGGAGATGCTGAGAGGGCTGGAGCCCCTCTGCTGGGAGGACAGGCTGAGAGAGCTGGGGGGGTTCAGCCTGGAGAAGAGAAGGCTCCGGGGAGACCTTCCAGCCCCTTCCAGTCCCTAAAGGGGCTCCAGGAAAGCTGGGGAGGGACTCTGGAGCAGGGAGGGGAGCCACGGGACGAGGGGGAGCGGTTTTACACTGAAAGAGGGGAGATTGAGATGAGATCCGAGGAAGAAACTCTTTGCTGTGAGGGTGGTGAGCCCCTGGCCCAGGTTGCCCAGAGAAGCTGTGGCTGCCCCATCCCTGGAGGGGTTCAAGGCCAGGTTGGACGGGGCTTGGAGTAACCTGGGCTGGTGGGAGGTGTCCCTGCCCAGGGCAGGGGGTGGCACTGGGGGGGCTTTGAGGTCCCTTCCCACCCAAGCGATTCTATGAGTCTATGAATTCTAATCTAATGTTGAGCAATGTATAATTAGCTGAAAACAATGCGAGTTCCCCTGCTGATGCGCGGTGCATCGTGTCCCTTCTTCTGCCCTGGCCCCAGCTGCGCGCAGAGCGGGCGCCCGCGGCGCAACAGCCACCAGCGCAAGCTGGACCAGCAGGAGGAGAGCTGCCAGAACCTGACCGACTTCGCCCCCGCCCGCGTGCCCAGCGCCCTCGACATCTTCACCGCCTACAACGAGACGCTGCAGTGCTCCCACGAGTGTGTCCGGACCCCCGTGCCCGTCTACGCGGAGGAAGCGTTGCACTCGCCCGGGGATTATAAAGCAACCTTCAATGGAAACAGGTGAGGCGGCCGGCATGGGGTCCCTGCGGGATGGGGAGCATCATCCTGCTCCGGGGATCCGCTGCCCCCTCTTTTCCGCAGGGACAATGGTGGAGCTGCCTTCCCCCGGCTCTCCAGGCCGCCGGGGTGCTTGCCTGCCCTGTAGCTCAGCGTGGGCACGGCCCCCGGCCCGCTCCTCCCGGCGAGGAGGCTCAGCGAGCCCTGGCAGCCTTCGGCACTGCACGTTTTTCCATTCCCGGCTGCTGCCGCCAGCACGTAAATGCTGCTGGATCCATCTTCCAGCGTTCGTGCTGTCTCCTAAGTGGCATCGAAAGAGCTGCCGGGTTGCGAATGAGCCGGGTGATTAATGGAGGAGCGGGTGGCGAGAGCCAAATGAACCGTTTGTCTGGCGTGAAGTAATGATGCATTAACAAGGGGGCTTAATGGCAGCTGGCGGCGGGCTGTGAGAGATGGGGGCCCCGGCTCTGCCTGCCCCGTGCCCGCGCGGGGAGGAGGTGGGTGGGAGGGTGGGCAAGTGACCACCCCGCACCCCGGCCGGCCCCCGCAGCCCTCGCGCCGGGCGCTGCTGCGGAGTTTCCCCGGGCGGTAAATGCATGTCCCCCATCAAAGCCAGAGGAACAATCAGGAGGAGAGTTTCGAGGGAGAAAACGCGCAGCCCGTGCTCCAGGCAGCCCGGCCGGCCCGTGGCGTGCGCGCCACCGCAGCTGGCGTCCGCCTGCACCACGGGCAGAAGCCTGGAAGCCAACAGCTTAGTAGACATCTTTTTAACCATCACCTTCTGCGTGCGCGTGGGGGTTTTGCTGGTTCACATTTCTCAGGGTTTCCCCAGGTGTCGGAAGGCGGAGGATTAGCGGGGATTTTCAAACCATGTCGTTGAACGTCCGCGTGCGTTGCTTTTGGTTGAACCCCAGCGCTGCAGGGGTGCCCTTGCTCTGGCTGGAAGGGCTCCGTCGCTCCTCTGCCGTCGGGTGATGCTCTCTGGGGCACGGTTGGCCTCGGGGCGTTCCCAGTCCAGCCCAGCGGCGCCGGTGATGGCGATGGGCACGATGGGCACAGCAGCCCCGTGCGGGACCCGCAGCGTGGGCAGCGCTGCTGCTGGGCGGTGGGGGGACGGAGGGACAGGGGGGCGGCAGGCGGGAGATGCCCCGCTGCCGGGAGGGGTCAGGTATCCTCAGGGCCATGGGCTGCATTAGAAGGTGCTCGTGCACAGGGGAAAAAGACATTCAATATCGCACTCCATCTTTTTCTTCGTTCTTTCTCTGCTTTGCACCACCTGGTTTCCAAGGCCAATAAGCCCATTCAAAGCATCACTCTAGAGATATTTTTTTTTTTCCTCTTTAAAAAGCTGATTTTTGCAGCAGGCCGCCTCGGCTTGCTCCGTGTGTGTTTTGTGCCAGCATGTGCAAGCCCCTTTTTCTGCTCGCTGCAGACCCTCGTCTTCTGACCGGCATCTTATTCCCGTGGCCTTTGTGTCTGAGAAATGGTTTGAAATCTCCTGCTGACTGGCCGAAGCCTGTTTGACTTCTGGGGGCAGGGCAGACGCCATCGGGCTGTTTCCTGGTACGTACCGTCCCCCTGCCCATCGTCCCCTGCCCATCGTCCCCTGCCCATCGCCCCCTGCGCGCCGGCAGCCGCTCTCCCGCTGCCTGCTGCCATCCTCCTTTTGGGACGTCGGTCCCTGAGCAGGGTGGCTCACCCACCCCGGGGGGGCCCGGACACATCTTCCGCCGTGGAGGGGAGGGTGGGTTCCAACGTGGCTTTTCCATGGAGGTGAATTAGACGGGCCTGAGCTAAAAGGCAGGGACTGGGATGGATGTGGACTTGGGAGCAAAAGGTCCCCGGGGCAGCCGTGAATTTCAGCCTGATCTCGTGGTTCCAGCCCACCTCGACACCTCGGCACGCGAGCGTAATTGCCCTGCCATGATACGGCCTGACCTGTAATTAACCTCTCGTTGCATGATGGACAGCCCGTTGGGGTCACGCATCCGACACGCACGCTCCACCGGTACCCGAAAGCTCACTTGGTGATGTTTGCTGTCATAAACACCTCCATGCTCCCTGCGAGGGTGCCGGGGTCCTCCTCCTCCGCCTCCCCCTCCTCCTCCTCCTCCTCCTCGCCCTGTGGGAGCCGACCGTGCCAGCCCGTGTGCGCGGTCCCAGCAGCCGGGTTCACACCTTGGATGCTGCTGCAACCAAAGGAGTACAACGACGTCGTACTGGTTTCAACAGTACCTCATTTGGGAATTTTTTTTCATATTTTTTTGAGCTGGTTTGGGCTGTTTTCACCTCCTTGTGTTGCTTCTGAAGGTGGCACGGGTGATAGCGGTGGCAGGAGAAGCCGTGAGGGTTCCCTGCGTGCCAGCTACCATGGGGCAGCGGCGCCCGCTCGAGCCAGGCGCTCAGGTGAATTAATTGGTGTCCCAAGTCCCTGCCGTAATGAATCATATATTCAGCATAAATGAAATTTCCCTGACTGCAGCTCACTCGGAACGGCCTGTTTAACATTGTGCTCAGCTATTGAACACAGAAATATAATTAGATTAGAATGGAAGGGGGGGAAAAAAAAAAAACAAGTTGATGTTGTCGGCTGTGCTGGGGGCTGGCGGTGGCTGGGCAAGGGCTCAGCCCTCGGCCCCACGGCTCTGCCGCCCACGGCCCCCCGGGGCTTTGCTGTTAAGGGGAAAAGGCTCTTCCTCCCCATCTGTTCATGTTCCCTCGTTATTTCTCTGACTCTTTTGCCGCGGCCGCTGGCTGGGGGGGGGACAAAGCGCAAAGGTACCTGCTGGGGGGCTGGTGCTGGGGGTAAAGGGGACAGGTTCTGCGGGGTCTCCCCAGCCGGCGTTGGCTTAGGAGGCAACGGGCAATAACCCGCTCTGCCCCTTCCACCGTGAGCTTTGTAGTTTGTGATGTCTGTCCGTTGGCTTAAAATGATTTAAAAAACACAAAAAAAAACCCAAAAAAGCCAAGCCAGTCACGCTTGGATGCCATCAGCAGCTCTCCTGCCTGACGTAGGGGGAAGGGGGCTGAGCGACGCTGAGCCGTTGCCCGCTATGGGAAGCCTCTGCAATTCCCACCGCTCCTGCCCGAGGTCCTGCGGAACTCCGTGCCAAAGACCGTGCCCTGGTCGTCGCCATAGATTTCTTTAAATAGCCCAAAGCCAGTCCATTATGCCTTACTAAATCCTTGAAATTCTCATTGACCCCTTTTCACGGGATCCATAAAACGCGTATCGACGAGCTCTGGAAAAATCTATCCGAGTCGTACCTGGAGCATTAGGTCCATAATAATGTTTCAATTATTTATACAGTTCTGGCAGCTGATGTTTGGTTTCATTAATGTGAACAAAATTAATCCAAAAACTGTCCTCCGCATGTGTACACGTGCGTATGGGTGTTTGTACCAGGGTGTTCCTGGAATACACGTGCACAGGTGGCGCGTCGTGCCGAAAACCGGGTGATGGCAGCCGTGCGCAGGGAGTGGTGCGGGGGGTGTCAGCAGGGCACGGAGAGCAGGAGGGATGGCCCCGCGGCCCGGGGGGGTCGGCGCGGCTCCCCCCCAGCTTCCCAGGAGCCTGCGGTGGAGAGACGCATTGCAGCCCCACGCAAACGGCGTGTTCGTGAACGCGCCTGTGCCAGTCGGGACAGCCCGCAGACAACAGGAATATTTCAAGTTTCACATGTCGCTGCGTAAGGTGGAACCTTCCGAGAGCAGATGGCGTTGAGGTGAGCTCCCTGGTAGACCGTCCCCTGTCGCGGTGCTGTCACCGGACAGATGCTGTGAGCGCGGGGGGACGGGGGATGCCTTCCCAGCTCCGGTTCCTGGAGGAGAGGCTGCTGGAGAAGGAGAAGGAGCTGCGTGGGGCTGCACCTCGGGAGGGGTGGCCGTGTTCCGCCGGCCTTTCGCCGGAGCAGCGGCGTAGCCTGGAGGTGACAGTTGCTGGTGACCCGCTGCACCTCGGCAGGGGTGGAAGGATGCTCTAGCGCACGCGGAGCCTCCTGGCTGGAGTGGTTACGTGGGGCTTTCTCTTCCCAGCCCCGTTCTCTCGGCGTTAGCAGGGGACGGAGTGGGGTTTGGGGGTGATGGGGGGCTCTCCCCGCTCTGGGTCAGACGCTGCACCGCTCTCCGCCACAGAAACCTCTCTCCTTGGAAAGGCTCAAACCACTTTACAAGTTTTACTGGATGGCACTTCACAGCTTTTAGCTGTCCAATAGGCAAATTAGTGCTGGTGACCGGGTAGAGTCTGAGCTGGAGGCACAAGAGGGACGATGTGGCGGGGGACGGGGGTGGCAGGGCAGAGAGGGAGCGCGGACATTTCGGGTAGGTGAGCACCGCGGAGCCGGTCGGAGTTTAGTGTGGACTTGCCGTGTTACGGTCCGTCAGCGCGGTGCGGGTTCCGACGGCGGTGCTGCCCAAACGACAGCGCGGGGCCGGGCTGGGCGGCCGCAGGGAGCAGATGCGAGGGACAGAGCCACAGAGCGGTCCCCAGCCGGGAGAGCTGCAGGCAGCGCGGTGTCAGGAAACCCGGTGGAACTCGTCCAGCTACACGGCAAGCAGATGTTGAAGTTATTGCCTGGGGTCAGGTTCATCCCGCGCCGAGAGGAGCGGCGGGGAGGGTTCCTGCGATGCCGCCTGCAGGAAGCAGCTCTCGGAGCTTCCCAGCGGATCCACTCCACCGGGATGCTGGGGGAGCGCTGGTTGGGGATGGATGTCAGCTCTTGGCAGCAGAACCGCCTGACCCAGGGCTGGTTCAGGTGAAGAGCAAAGCAGCCGGGGAAAGCATTTGTGCCAGGGAACTCGCCGGAGAATCATCTGCACGGAGGAATGAGAGGGAGGACGCTCCATGCTCTGGTCCCGGCCGGTGACAGGAGCAGCCGCCCATTTGCAAAGCGAAAGGTGACATTTGCTGAAGGCTCGAGTGGCTTTGGCCGGGCAGCACAGCCAACCGAGGCAGTTCTGGTGTGGTTTCGTACTGGCTTTGGGGCTTTCTAAAAGGAAGTTTGAGATTTCGCATTATTCTTGTCCTTAATCCCGCTCTCTTTGACTGAAAAACCCCATGGAATGAGATTATACAAAAATCTGTAAGGTTGATCAAGTGCTGACCTACTTTGCACAAAGAGGCTATTTGGAATACAATATAAATTTTACATTCTGCAATGCGTGCGTTAAGTGGTATTCATCCGGAACTATGTAAATGTTCGGCATTGCTGTTGGGGAAGTGGCGATTTGAGACCTGAAAGTCGTACTGGTGCGGTAACGTTGATCTGACCCTAGCTGTTGCACAAGGCAGTTAAAATTTACAGTGTTGTGTGGCAACGCCGTGCTTTGAACATGGCGAGCAGCTGCTGTGCTGGCCCCGTTCTGCCTAACAACAGCAAAAGCCTTGTATTAACATTAACAGATAATGAGTCATCATAAAAAATACAGGCTTGTCTTCGGAGGAATAACAGCAGTCCCAGCACAGCCCCGGTGCCGGAGATTAAGGGCTCTGTAAAATCTGTCTCGCTAATTAAGACTTCAGTGTCGTTCTTGGGGATGGCGTATATTGGGCATCTTGCTTAGAAATAACGTTGAAGGCAGAACGTTTGAACGAGCGTAAGGCGTATTGCCTCCCTAGGTGCTCATAACGGGCTAGTCGGGGGTCGTGGCGTAGATCGGGGCGCTCCGAAGGCAGCGCTCCGGCGCACGCTGTGCGTACCTGCCGCCTCCACAGCCCATGCGTGGGACGCGCATCGGGCACACGGAGCCGTGCTACCGCGCTGATTGCTGTCCAGGGAGTCACCTACACATGGAGCCAGTGGCCGCACGCTAATGATAGGGAGTAATTGTCTTTGCATGAAGGTTTAAAGATTACGTAGGGGGAGATATTTCAGAAGGCGGCAAATAAATAGCTTAAGAAGAACTTCAATAGGATCTCTGTTTTTGATGTGTAACCAATTCTCTATTGATTTCTTTAGGGCATTTAACTTCAGAAAATCTTGTTAGTACTCATCATCGTCTTCTCATCTGCCAGAGCACTCGCTGCTCTTAGCCCAAGTATTAAAGCTCCAGAGCGCGAGGATGCTCAGAAATAAATCACGCTTTGCCAAACGCCCCGAGGAGATGAAAGTGTGCAGTAAGGGCTCAGTCCCGCTCGCCAAGAGCGTCCCTGTCGGAAAGGCTGCCCTCGAAACACAGCTGAGAACGGGCTGGGCAGGGCTGGGGCTTCTCCAGGGGGGACGCAGAGCGGTCCCCGTCCGCTGGGGACGGGGACGTCGCTGACATAGAATCATAGGGTTGGCAGGGCCCTCTGGAGATCATCCTGTCCCACCCCTGCCAGAGCAGGGTCACCCACAGCAGGTGGCACAGGAACGCGTCCAGGCGGGGTTGGGATGTCTCCAGAGACGGAGACTCCCCCACCTCTCTGGGCAGCCTGTGCCAGGGCTCTGCCACCCTCACAGCAAAGAAGTTCCTCCTCGTGTTGAGATGGAACTTCCCATGGGCAAGTTTGTGCCCTTTGCCCCTTGTCCTGTCCCCGGACACCACTGAAAAGAGCCTGGCCCCATCCTCCTGACACCCCCCCTTCAAGTATTTATCAGCGTTGATAAGGTCCCCCCTCAGTTGTCTTTTTTCCAGACTGAAGAGCCCCAAATCCCTCAGCCTTACGTCCCACTTCCCTGTACCCCGCTCCCCCCGGGATGCTCCCGTTACTGCTGGCGTTCGCCCCCCTGAGCCCGGGTGGGAGGAGGGGGACCCTCCGGGCTCCTGGGGGACATCAAAGAGGGGATGCGAGTCGTGATGCGTTTCCCTGTCGTGATTTAATCTTTGTTTTTCTTCTCGTCCTTCACAGGATTCCATTGGTGAACCTGTAAAAAATATAAAAAAAACAATGGGTTACCTGTACCTACCATTTCTGTTTACCAGTAGGAGACTCAAAGAGCAGCGTTCTATGGGCCAAATATATTTTTATAAAAATGAACACGCCTATAGGTAACTGCGTTTTTCGAAGAGCGCGTTTTTTTGGAGAAGAGAAGGACAAATGTGTGAGCAAAGAATCCCGTGGAGGAGGAGGAACCGGCGGGGGACGGAGAGGGAAGGAGCGAGCGCCTGGAGCCTGGCGGTGGACTGTGACTCTGAACCTGTGCCAATAATACCATTATGTGCCATGTACCGATGCAGAGACTTCGCGCGAAGCCGAAGCCGAGTCGAGAACGCCTAGAAACGGTGTGGAGGACGAGTCGGGTGTGTCTTCTGGTGGGGTCATTCATTCCGGTCCATACGCATACATACATACGATATATGTAGAGAGAAAATATATATATATATATACACACACAAACACTTTTTGTACTGTAGCAATTTTTGAAGATCTTAAATACTCATTTTTAAAGAAGATGTCATGGGCTAAAAGTCTCATTTCTTTAACACGCATAATACGAACTAGGTGAACCGATGTTTTCTACTTTGGCAGCTTGCCTTTCAAACCTATATGTGTATATATAGGTAGACATATATACATATATATACGTGTGTGTGTGTATGTATAAACATATATATGTATGTATACATATATATATATATATAGTTTTGGTTCTTTTTGGAAGTGCGTTTCCCGTGGTGGGGACGTGGCTGGACGGCAGCGGTGGGGACGGCGGGGGCTGGCGGTGGGGACGGCCGGGGCTGGCGGCGGCGCACGCCGTGCTGGAGCGGGGCAGAGCCTTCCCCAGGGAGAGGAGGAGCGCGGCGGCGCTGCCCCGGGCTTCCTCCAGCTCCGAAAGGGACGGCAGAGCGCTCCGGAGGCTGCTCTGGGAGGAAAGGAGAACGGAGAGGGGCTGGAAGGATGCGTCTGGGCCACGTCCACGAAGTGCGTTGCTGCCGCCGAGCTCCCCTCCTGCCGCTGCTCGCGGGGCGTTTGGCCACCGCCAGCCCCATTTCCCCGGCGCGGGGTACCGCGTGGGGGAGATCCCGCTCCCCAGGGAGCCCGTGTCGGAGCTGGTGTTCGTGCACCGTCGTGTTCCCGGGAGCGGGGGCTGCGGCGTGGGGCCGGGCGAGCGGGAAGCGAGCGGGGAGCTCGCAGCAGGCAGCGTCCCTGGCTCCCCGCAGCAGCTCCAGGCTGTGGGGAAGGGCATTTCCCAACTTTCGGAGCCTGGTACGTCCCCAAGGTCGATAGGAAGAAGCCCCAAAGCGTGCGTCTGCCCTTGGTTTTGCAGAGACGTGGTCCCTGCTGTATTTATTACGCGCGATGCCGTGGGGCTGGCTGGGGATGAGTTTTAGGCATGGATTTTCAACGGGTGGGCCTCTCGTGGCACAAGAGACAAACTTCAGGAGTGGGATGTGGGAGTTCATTTGGAGAAATTGGTTCCAAATTGACCACGACACCAAAGCTTGCTCAGCCCCTGTGAGAAACAAGAGGCAGCAGCCGGCTGCCTCCCGATCCAGCCGCGGGCCAGCGAGCGCCGGGGAGGCTCTTACTTTGCTCCTGTGGTCCTGGCTGGGTCTGCCGCGGCAGGAGAAGGCGCAGCCGGCTCTCCGCAGTCCTGGGGATCATTTAATAGCACTAAAAAGGGAATTTTGCCCAAGGATTTGCCAGGGAAGTAGGGTTCCGCTGGCTGCGGTTTGGTGGGCTGCTCTGGAGACGCGTCCCATCGCCCAGCTCCTGGCACGCGCGCCAGCCTGCCCGCAGTTCCCCCCGGACAAGTCTTTCCATGGAGTGGGGTGCTGCCCTCGGGGCCGTGCTACGTCCCTCCGAGCTGGTGCCGCTGGAGAGCCGGGCAGGAGGGGGATGGCGGCAGCAGGCTGGGGTCTGCCACCCTGCCCCGGGTCTCACCACGCTTCGCTTCTGCTCTTCGACGCTTGCCCCGCTCCAAGCCCGGCCTTGCCCACGTCGGTCGTGCCAAGGCAAAGCTCGCCGAGGGCTCCCGGGCGACTGCGGCCTCGGGGCGAGGGTCTGCCCCAGGAGGGTCTCGGGTGGGTTCCTTCGGCGTTACCTGGGTGGGAACGACAGCAGCGTTCAGACCAAAGTCCTCCAGTTCTTTTTGTAAAACTGCCCTTCGTAAGTATTAGTGGTTTTTTAGAATTGTCCAGGTACACATTTCTACTCATCCGCTAATTATTCAGCTCCATTTCTTTATTATAATGAGTGTGCAGTTAAAAGAAAACAAAAAACAAGTAGAAACTTCTGTTATTGTGCATAGCCACGTGTGCAGTCTCTTGTTTCTGTACCTTTTCTGCCCTTTCCTGATGGAATTGTACAGTCCGGTTTATTTTTCCCAAAATTTTTGGAAGCTGCCTTGAAGTCTTCCTTGCCGGACCCGACAGTTACCAGTGGGCTTGAACCAGGCCTCTCCCAAGGCGTGAACCAGACCTCTCCCGAGGCATCGGCAGCATTCCCAGCGGCTCCGATGAGCCTCGAGCATCACCTCGGGCGCGTTCTGCGCTGGGGTCACTGCCGGCGGCAGCCGGAGAGGAGGAGGAGGAGGGGGTTCCTGTTGCTCCTGGCCAGGTTTAGTCCATGATGGAACCTGCTCCTTCTGGGGCGGTGGGTTCCCGTGAGCGCTGAGCTGGGCGGGCACCGGCGGCAGCAGAGATGTGCGTCCCCGGGGCCGGGTTTTGGGGGTGTTGAACATGGCCGGGTCCCTCAGACTGCTGCAGCGGGGCAGAGATTCGCTCTGTTTTGGGTGTTTCGGTGGAGCAAAGCTTCCCGTGGGGCCGGGCAGAGGGGTGTCTGCGGGGGGGGCTCTGGTGTCCGGCTCCCCGCGGTGATGCCTCCGCGGGGGGGATGGTGTCCCGCTGGAGGAGGGACCCCCTGAGGCGTTAGTGAAGCTTTTCCCTTCCCGGGGAGACACGGGGGGGGGGTGCCTGGGGGTGCCTCTGGCTCTGCCCCGAGGCGGGGGGACACAGCAGTGCTGCCGGGGGTCCGAAGGGACACAGCGAGGTGCCACGGGGGGCCCTGGCAGCCTCTAGTGCGTGGGGGGGCTGCAGCGGGGTGTGATCAGCAGCGCTAACCTGGATTATCAATCTGGATCACCAATGCCCCCGCTCAAGGTGGCACCCCGGGTCCTGCTCCCCCCCCAGCTCTGCCGGAGCCACCAAAACCCGCTCAGGGAGCGCGGACTCGGAGCAGCTGCTCCAGGGTGACCCGTCGTCTCGCTGTGCTGGGCTTTTGTGTTTTCCTGGTGTAAATGGTGCAGCCCCTGCGAATTCCCCTCGCCGGCCCAGGGTTTGGATTCTCTGTTGGACTTGGCTGGCGTCCATCCCCTCCCGCCCCGGAGCCGCCTCTGTTGTGCTTCGCCCGTTGATCTGATTTCTTTGTGCGTGCTGGCTGCACCCAGCAGTTCTTGTGGGTGTTCCCAGCGTCATCTCGATTGCAATGTGACATCATGAAATACATCCCGACTCCCTCGTTCCCGAGCGTTTGGGGCATCGTTCTGTATTTCTGCGTGTATGGAACCCGCTGCCTGAAGGAGACTTGTCAGGCAGGGCTGGGGGCTGGCAGGGTGGCATGGGCAACGTGATGGTGATGATGGTGATGGTGATGGTGATGGTGATGGTGATGGAGAGGTGCCCTGCCCCAAGCCCAGCACCCGGCTCACGGGAAATCCCCCGTGGAGCTGGGGGCGAGGAGGGGGATGTGTGTGTGTGTCAGGGAGAGAGAGAAAAGGCAAATAATTTGACCTCAGACAACGGGAGGAGGTTTCTGAGGGCAGGACTTGCATGAGCTTTCCACATAGTCTGCCGAAGGACACGTCCTGGTCACCGAGGGGTGAGCGGTGAGCCAGGGAACAAAAGTAGATGCACAATCTTCCCTTATTTATAAGGACCAACAGCACTTGCACTTTATCAGAGAAACCCTCCCCTCGTGCAGGCCAAGCACACCAACAGGGACAACTGCCGGGGGAAGGGAAGGGAAGGAGGGAAGGAAGAAGGGAAGGGCCGGAGCTGGAAACACGGTGATTTACGAGGCAGGATCCTGGCATCCCGATGGCGTTTGTAGTAAAGAGAAATGAACTGTGGTTATTTCGTTCCCTACTATTGATGAAAGCTAAAAAAAAAGGAAAGGAAGGAAAACGTGAAGTCCCGTTTTAGTGGAATAGACCGATTGAGCAGATCTTTTACGCCGGGGCAAAGCGGGCGAGCGTGGTGTTTGCAGACCCGTTCCCTCGCGAGCTTCGCCACGTTGTGGCCACATCGTCTCGCCCCGAGGTCTTTGGCCGCGGCAGCCACGGACGATGGCTCCAGCCGGGCTCCTTCCATGGCTGCCCTTCGCCGGACACACATCTTCGTCCTGAGCTGGCGGGAGTTGTGTTTCCTTGGCGTGAGCCAGCCCAAAGCTTATCCAGCGGTAACGGGGCAGGTTTGGCCAACGCTTGGGCCACCAGATACGTTGAATGAGCTGGAGCCACTCGCCCAGGTCTTGCTCCTGTGCGGGGACAGAAGGCTCTTGGGCGCGTGTGGAGAATTAGTGGTTTTTCTGTTGTCGTTCAGTAGCGGAGCCCGTTTTCCAGCCCCGTGGTGTTGTGTGGGCAGCGGGAGATGTTCCACCATGAGATACAGCCCCGTGCGCTGGCAGGCGTCGTTCGCGTTGCGATGAACCAGGCGACGGCTTGCGAGGTGGTGAGCATCCATCCCTTGTGAACGTCCCCGCTGTGTCTGGGGCTGTCACCTTGCCGCTGTGCCGTGTCTGGGGCCGTCACCTCGCTGCCGTGCCGTGCCGGGGGCTCGATGGGTGTATGGCGAATCCAGGGGAGCAGCCCGGCCACGGCATCGGGCACCCACCACCGCCTAGCAAAGCTGTATTTCCAGTGTGCCCTTTCCGTGGAAAAACAGAGCTTTTTGCTGTGTTTTCTTTCATTGTGGATCTGGCAGCTTGGCAGAAAAAAAAAAAAAGAGAAAAAAAAAAAAAGGTTTTGCTCCTTGCTTTGCCGTAAACTTCCAGCTAGCTGCTAGCTGCTGCTTGTTTCTTTTCGGTTCATTTTACGGATTTCTTAGCCCCTTAGTAGCCACTAAGGAATGCGTCAGAGCTGCGCAAGGCTGTAGTTCCCCCGGGTGTGCCGCGGCGTGTCCGTGTGGTGCGTGGGGCTCTGTCCCAGAGGGAGAACGGCTTGCGATGAGCCCATCTCGAGCTGTTTTGGGGCTGCAGCTCCGAGCCTCCGCCTTACACTCCCCCGGGGCTGCGGCGGGCGGGTTGGCGGCATTTGGGACCCACACCCCTGATTTTTGCAAACTGGGGTGTCCCGAGGGCAGCGTCTGCCCGTGGCGTCCCCGGTAGAGCGGGTCCGGGGCGGCTGCCCGTCTCCCCACCTCTCATCGTTTACCTTCACTCTGTCTTCCCGGCTGGGGGAAGGGGCAGCCCGGCGCCGCGGTGGGGGGTCCCGGTGCCCCCGGCCCCCGCGTCCCGCGGGGGGTCACAGCAGCAGCGGGAGAGCGTGCGGGGGGCGGACCTCGGGTACCTCTTCTCCATTGGCAGCTTGTTGCGAAGGAAGGTAGTCCAGCTCAAATGGTAGTTAAATAGTAGATATTCTACACATATTATATATTTTGTAAAAAAAAAAAATTAAAAAAAATTAAAATAAAATAGAACAAAAAAAATATATATATATATACTATCTCAGCCCACCCATTTCAGGATGAATGTGGTTGGAATTTTCATTCAACCAGGTATAAAATCTCTAAGCGATTTTTTCAAAACCAGCAAGAAATCCCCCACCATTTCAGAAGTCCGTGGGTTTGGTCTCCAGATCTCATGTAACGCTTCTCACACATTTTTAAGGATTATTCTCAGCGTTTGTAGGTACATTTTTAATAGTGTCACGAGTGGAGATAATATTTACTTTGAGAAAAAAGTATATGTTGCACAAAGTTGTACACTAAGGGCACAGATTTCTGACCCAGATTCTTCTATTTTAGGTTCCGAGGGGTTTATTTTTTCTGTTTGATAGGACATGTACAGTGAAGTTTACACTTTATTTTTATTTTGCCAAAAACCGTTTTCTAACATGAGACAGCTTTTACTTTGTAACCGGTTTTACATCACTGAGTACTCCTTTATTTTCCTGGGAAAACCCTGCACCGCGAGACATCCCGGCACCTTGGCGTGCGGTGCTCTCGGGGACGTCGCCCCCTCGGCACCGCGGTCACCCCGGCGCGGCCGCAGTGGGTGCTGGTGGGTGCCGGGGAGCCGGCTGCCCGCGGGGACGCGCAGGCGAGAACTGTTTTCTTCCCCGAGTGGTTTTTAATTTGTCTCTGTACTTGGAAGCTGTGTATTTGGAAGCACTGTAAATGCCACCCTATACCGATTTCCCTGTGTATATTTAGTACTCTGATGTTGCTATTAAAACTGATATGAGAACCGCGCAGCCGGCTGCTGACTGGGTTCCTCTGCGCGGCGGCCGCGGGCCCTGGGGAGGGGACAGGGTATTTTGGGGGGCCAGAGGGGGTGACCCCTCGGTGAGACGGAGCCCAGGGACTTCCCTGGAGAATTATCCCTGGCTCCCCTGCCTGCAGCCTGGGGAGAGGGTCTCGTGCATCCCATCAGGGTCTCACACATCCCGGGGAGAGGGTCTCATGCGTCGCCTCGGGGTCTCGCGCATCCCATCAGGGTCTCGCACATCCCGGGCAGAGGGTCTCGTGCATCCCATCAGGGCCTCATGAATCCCATCAGGGTCTCGCACATCCCGGGCAGAGGGTCTCGTGCATCCCCTCAGGGTCTCATGAATCCCATCAGGGTCTCGCACATCCCAGGCAGAGGGTCTCGTGCATCCCATCAGGGTCTCGTGAATCCCATCAGGATCTCACACATCCCGGGCAGAGGGTCTCGTGCATCCCATCAGGGTCTCGTATATCCCATCAAGGTCTTGCACAACCCGGGAAGAGGGTCTTGTGCATCCTGGGGAGAGGGTCTTTGCGTATCCCATCAGGGTCTCGCACATCCCAGGCAGAGGGTCTCGTGCATCCCATCAGGGTCTCGTGAATCCCATCAGGATCTCACACATCCCGGGCAGAGGGTCTCGTGCATCCCATCAGGGTCTCGTATATCCCATCAAGGTCTTGCACATCCCAGGGAGAGGGTCTTGCGCATCCCGGGAAGAGGGCCTCGCACATCCCCTCGGGGTCCCACCACCCACCTCCCGACCCTGCGGAGGAGGCAGGAGCGCGCTGGGTCCCCAGACTCACCCCGTGTCCCCCGGGGCTCGGTGATGGGACAGGAGCGCATGTGTTGGGACAAAGGGCTTGAAAGAGGGAAGCCCTTTAATGGGACGGTTAGGGAGTTAATTAAACGTCACTAATGATGCTTTAAATAAACAGCTATGCAATAAGGTAAGCAGCCGTTATGGGATGGCTTAACCTAGATACATGTTTTACATAAAGAGACATTTTTGCCGTGAGCTGTTGTGTATTAAAATGATATTTTCTTGTTTGCAAATTCGCCTTGAGATGGGTGATGGTGGCTGACGCCGGGGCCATCTCTGCCCTGCCCTTGCTCAGCCACACGCCGACGGACGGACAGACAGACGGCCGTGGGGACCCGGCACCGCCGAGGGGGCTCTTGCCGGCACAGGGACGGCTTCAGAGCCCCTTGCGCCCCCGCCGCCGTCCTCCCCTCCCCGGGACACCGCGGGACAGCCTGGCTGCCATTCTTCGAAACGCCGCCTGACCTAGAAAGGGGGAAAAAAAAGCCTTTTTCAGTGTCTGTGTGGGCTTTGAAGAGGGCTGACCTGAGACGACAGAGCTCGGCGCAGCCGCCTGCTGCTTTCATTCCCCGGCGGCGGTGGCAGCGTCCCCGCGGCGCCGGGACCCCCGTGCCGGGCCAGCCGCATGACGGCACGCCGAAACGGCGACCTGAGACGCTGCCTGTCCCCGGCCCGGCCAAATCCTCCCCAAAAGCTCTTCTGTGGGAAAAAATATAGGAAAATAGGGAGGGATGAAGTGAGATGCTCTTCGTTTTAGGGCCAAATTGCCAGCTTAAATCACCATGACAATGTGTACAGGCTAACAGGACGCGAATGGCCCCAGAGCTGCGTGTGTCAGCCAGAGCGCCCTGCGCGGTTCCAGATATGCGTGGGATTTCAGGGCACGAAATACAGCGGTGGGATCTCATCCCTTTCCCCGCTGTTCATCGCAGCCGGAAACCTACTCGCCAGCTTGAATTGTCGCAAGCGTCGCTGCCGGGAGGGCGGAGGAGAAATGTGGCGCCGAGCCGCGCGGCGTGGGAGAGGGGACGTGGGGGGCGCGGGGGAGCGGCACGGCGCGGCTCGGGGGGTGGATTCCACCCGCATTCGCACCACTTCTTGCGCTCCGTGAAGAAACCCTTGCTGCGGGAATGGCGAGCTCAGCTCTCTGCATTGCAGCCAAAGGGGAGGACGAGCCAAACCGGTGTCCCCACAGAGCCGGCCGGCCCTGTCCCCCTCCGGCAGCCACCGCCCTGGGCACCGAGCCGGGAGCATCCCCTCCTGCTGCTCACCCGCCCCGCGGTGGGGACCCGAGCGCAGCCACCCCGGGGTGAACGGTGCCTCCAGCTGTCCCCAGGGACTGGGGGGGGGTTCGGCTGGGTCACCGTCCCCTTCTCAGCGCTGGCGGCTGCCGTCGCCGCATCCCTTCAGGGCCCGGCAGCGCGGGCGAGACCAAAAAATGAGGCTGGGAACAAAACACGAGCGCGCTGATGCCGCAGCACACAGTTCTGGTAAAAAGTAGGACTAAGCATTATCCGAGTTTAATTATTATAATTATACCGGGGCAAAGTAATTGCTGGAGATATTTTAAGCATCAATCAACATGCTAATTTGAAAAACGAAGCCCTGATTTATCCAGGGCTAGGTAGTAACCATCAACATGCAACAATGCTGCCTGCAGGAGGAGGAGCCCACCGAGAAAGGGTTTTTAAGCTGGTCGTGTCTTCTGATTTGCAAATGGGGATTTGGGGAGGGGGAACAGGGGGTGGGACAAGAAGGGGAAGGTAGAAAGGGGTCCCCTGGCCGTGGGGGACTGGTCGTCCCGGCATCCCCATGTCCCACAGGATGTGTGCGAGGAGCCGGGCTCCCGGCGCCAGGCTGGGCCGCAGGAGGAGCATCGGCTTCGGGAAGAGGATGCGGTGACCCCACCTCGGCAATGGCTTTGAGGAAGATTGGCTGGGGCTGGATGATTTAGCGATGCTGAAATCATTTAAGCTTGTTACTGTGGTTTCTATGGCTCTCTGGCTGGATGTAACAAATTGTCTGCATCATTTTCCAGATGGATCATTCTTAAATCATCCAGGACAGGCTTCAGGGCTCAGCACTGAGGCAGTAGAAGGCCCTTCAGTTCAATAAATGCTGGAAATGTGCTGTATTGAGTGCTATTTCTTATTAAAAGTTTAAGTACATCATCCCAGCTGATGGGTCTCACAGCCGAGATCTCCACGCTTCGCACCCTTTCCAGGTGCCATTAGTTCCCCGCGGGGATGGGGGATGAGGCCGGGGGCGATGGGGGTGGGGGACGGGGACGGGGCCGTGCGTGGGTGCCCATGGCCAGCGGGAGGGTGGGGGGACACTGGCAGATGAGCTCAGATGACCCCTCCTTGGACGGGTACCAGACTCCGACGTGCATCCAGCTCCCGGTGGGTGGCATGACCCAAATGTGTCTGGACTTTGGGCTGAAAAAAACCCTTTTATTTCAATTGGAATTATTTGATTCATCAAAAAGTTCCATTGCAAAATGGAGGGGTTTATTACTGCTGTTACCAGTCGCTGAAGCAGACCATTGTCACCACCCGTGCCACCAGCAGCCCTGTGGTGGGGCGTGCGGCGAGGCGGCAGGGCTCGCATCTCAGCATTTGGCCACGGCCATGCATGCCCAATGAAGGACGAGCACTGAGAGAGCGTTTTATTGCTGCCAGGCAATTTGTGCTAATAAGCAGTTTGAAGCAGCGAAGCCTCTCAGCAGAGAGATGAATTATGGCAGGAGGGTGTTGGAAAGGAAGAGCCCCGAGGATGCCGCAGTGGAGGAGGTCTGCATGGAAAGCACCAACACAGCCTGCAGCGGGGTCGGTCTGTGGTGGGATCAGCCCGTGGTGGGATCAGCCCATGGTTGGGGTCAGTCTGTGGTGGGATCGGGTCATGGTGGGGTCAGGCCATGGTGGGATCAGCCCATGGTGGGGTCAGTCCATGGTGGGATCAGCTCATGGTGGGGTCAGTCTGTGATGGGGTCAGCCCATGGCTGGGGTCAGCCCATGATTGGGGTCAGTTCGTGGTGGGATCAGCTCATGGTGGGGTCAGCCCATGGCTGGGGTCAGCCCATGATTGGGGTCAGTTCGTGGTGGGATCAGCTCATGGTGGGGTCAGCCCATGGTTGGGATCTGCCCATGGTTGGGATCAGCCCATGGTTGGGGTCAGCCCGTGGTTCTCCTCCACCTGCCCACCTGGGATGGGGACCACAGCATCTGCCCACAGCTTGCGCTGGGGACCCGCTCCCCGATGGCATTCATGTCTTCTCCTGAAGACTCAGGAAGCACATACGGATGCGATTTGCAGGATTCAGATGCCAGGCTGGTGTTCGATCTGATCTCGGGTTTTATTGACGCAGATATGACCTGAGCGCTGAGACTCCGGGACCTGTTCAGCTCTGCCAGCAGTGACACGTCTGTATGTTTTTAATAAACTTACCAGAATGAAATCCTCGCTGCTCCTGTAGCTCTCTTCATCCTCCGAGCATGATATTAACTGAAAACTCACATTTATCTTAGTTCATTGTCAGGCCAAAACGGGGACGGAGTTTCTTCAGGGTTATTGTTATCTTTCCCTCGCAGATTTTCAAGCGCGAGTAAGTGACGTGACCGGAGCAGGGGACGGGCGGCAGGAGCTGGTGGCGGGCGTCCTGGGAGCCCCCTCCTCGCCTCTGCCGCGACAGAGGACCAGCGCGGGAGGTGCGTCAGCAAAAGCCACGGTGGGACCGCGGGGCTCAGCAAGGCACCGTCCCTGTGCAAAGCCCCGTGCAAAGCCCCGTGCAAAGCGGGGGTCAGCAGCAGGCTGGAGCAGGCAGGACGGGGTCCGTTCCCCGAGCGGGCTGTCACCGGGGCAGCGGTGCCAGGGGAAGCACGTCCACCTCGGGGGGCGAGCGGTGTCCTCTCAGGTGCGGTATTTATTGACCTGTCAAAGGGCTTAGACATGGCTGACCGCGCTTCCCCCTGCAGCGATTGATTTCAGTCGGCTTAGATCAGGGAACAGTTGATTTCTCCGCCTGATACTCACGCTGGCCTTCGCTAGCGCCGGGGCTCAGGGACACGTCACCTGGTTTCTCCACCTGGGGAGCGTCGCCTGGCGTCTCCAGTGGGCAACACGAACACGTATGAGCCCCACGTATGGCCTTGGGGCTTTGCTTTCCCAGAAAAAGCCACAGTCCGGCAGTTCTCGTTCAGCCTCTGGGTGCCACTGGGGATTTCCGAGTTCTCTGCTAGCCCAGAGCACCGCTCTGTTTGTGGTGGTGACGGGGGCCAACCCTCATCCTGTTTTCGCCTGAAAAGCGGGATCCCCTCCATGACAGCTCAATGCTGTCCGTGTCCCCTCTCTCCGACCTCGCTGGCTCCGTGATGGGGCAGATCTGGAGCGGTCCATGCCCAGGCTGTGCTGGGAGGGACACAGCCCCCGTGGTCTCCGTCAAGCATCCCCCGCATGCGGGGAGTCGGGGCGCAGCATCCCGGTCCAGGGCTGTCGGGTGTCCCGATTGCCCGGTGCTCCAGGAGCCAGGCTGCCGTCCTCCCGCAGGCGCGCGTTTCCCATTACCAGCACATCTTTCTCTACTTCTCCGTGTTTAAAAGGCTGGCCAGCACTTTGCCCTCCGTCTATAAAAAGCGCAGCTTGACATTTGTTTTTCCCTATCTATTTCTCATTCGTGTTTTCCTTCTCCTTGCTGCAGACTCCGCGCTGACATCCAGACCAACAGCTTTACGCAGAGCCGTGGATGGCAGCCAGCGCCATTTATAGAATGGTTCTGTGAAGCCATGAGAAGAGCAATATCCATGTAACAGTCCATAAACCTGTACATCGAAGCAATTAGCCACGATCACAGTCCCCGGTACAGAAAAGCCCCACGTTCACCAATTTGCTTTCAATCAGCCCAGAGAGCTGCCCAGCTGGGAACCATCCCACAGCCGGCAGCGTCCGGCGCTGCGGCCGCTGCTGCTCTGGGCTGCTGTGCTAGCGCTGGTGCTCCCTCGGGGGTTTGGAAGGCTGAAGCCCTCAAAAGGTGGCCCTCCTGGGCCAGGGAAATGGGGACGCTGGGGCTTTTCTGCGGCCGCACGTCACACGTCACCCGGGCAGGAGCAGGCTCAGAGGCACAGCCCTTATCCCACCGTCGTCTTTGCACGTCAGGGGGAGCGTGCGGCTGAAAAACAGGAGCCAGGGCTAATATTTAAAATGCAAATAAAACCTTTTTCCTGAGGGTTGGCGGGTTTTAGCGCTGATCTGGCTGCAAATAATTGACTGGAGCAGAGCAGTGACGGCCTGGACTGAGCTATTTGTCCCCCCCCAGGGTCTGCTCCACCCTGGGAGTGGCTTGGCGGGGTACGGGGGAAGAGGCAGCCAAGAGCCCCCAAAAAACTCTCTCCTGAGCCCACGTCCCTGCTCGGTGCTGGGAACAGCCCGCGGGTCCCTTGTGCCGGGGAGGCTGGGAGCGGGAGGGAGCCATTGGGAGCAGACCCCGTGCGGGGACACGGCACGCTGGTGGGGACAAAACCCAGTGACAGCTGAGTGACACTGAGCCGCCGCCGCCGGAGCCCAGGAGCATCTTCCCTCCAGGGGCTGGGAAGAGCCAGCCAAAAGCGTTCAGCACAAGGAAGGAGCGCACACAGTGGCAGCACAAAGGGTCCAGAAGATGCCGCTCTCGCTGGAGACCGTCCGAGCGCGGTTCTGACCCTCTGAATTGATTTGGAACGGTTTTCTGGCCAAGCACAGCCCTGGAGTCACGCTGGGGCTGCACAAGCAGAGTGTCAGCTTGAGCTGGGGTTGGAGGGCTGCGAAGAAAGGAAAGAAAAGAAAAAGTGAAGGTTCACAAAAGCTCCATGAAATTCCTTCCCAGAGTCCAGCTGAGGCTCCCCGCGAGGGGGATGAGCGGAGGGAACGCGGCGTCCCCGGCAGCGGCAGGGCCGGCGTCGCGATTCCCAGGGGGCGAGGAAACAGAGGCTGTGTTTTCAAGGAGAAAAAGATGAGAAAAGGGAAAGGAGTTGGAGGAAGAAAGGAGGCGAGGCATCGGGAGGCTGCGGCAGGAGCGGTACCAAATGGGCGCTTCTCGACTTAAGCAAAGTTTGGAGCAGCTATTAAAGCAGGAGATCAGTGAAGGGGGAAATTGAAATGTTAGGGGCTGGAACGGAAAATTAGGCACAGATAATGGCGCAGCAGCACTGGGGCTTAAAGCACCCTCCAACAACGAGTTGGGAAGAGCTGTAAAACGCTCCCACGTGAGATCCCTCTCTGGGCAGGCACCCGCTGAGCAAAACCCCCGGAGCAGCGGCGTGACGGGCACGGCTGCCCCCGGCGCTGGTGATCAGTGCGGTGGGGAGCAGGATAAAGCTCGGGGATGAAGAAGGGGCCGGAGATGCTCGAGTGACGCGGCAGCGGCGAGACCCGAGGGAGCCGATTTCCACAGCCCTTTCCAAAAAGCAGCAAAGGGTGGTTTGGGCGCCCGAGGCTCTCGGGACTCGGCCCCTCTTGCCCCGGCTCTGACGGAGGAGACGGGGATGGTGGGCACCCACGGCCGGGCACCGCGCTCAGCAGCGACTGGGGGTGGGGTGAGAAGGTGCTTTGAAATTAGTCAGTCAAATGCCTTTTGATCGAAAGAGGATTTGGAGCGGAGCCGGGCGCGTTCATCCCCCGGTGCGTTCCCTGCCAGCAGCTGTTCGCACGGCCGGCGTCCCCAGTCTCCCCCCGCTGCTTGTCCCCCGGTGCTTGCTCCGGTGGCAGTGGGTCCCGGCACCAGCGCACAGCCCCGGCCCGGCGAGCCCATCGCACCCCAGGGCTCGGCCAGCGTTTGCAAGCCTGTGGCTGCTTGGGTGGGGGCTCCCTGTGGTTCCGTGGTCCCCGTGTCCGTACCCCTGAGCCAGCTGGGAAGTGGAGTCACGGAATAAACAGAATTGTTGAGGTTGGAAGGGACCTCCGTAGGTCATCTGGTCCAACTCCACCAATCCCTCCTGCAGCCTAACGAGGGGTTACACCCCCGGTCACCCTCTCACACCACACGAGCGCGCGTGGAGCGCGGGTGTTAGCACAGAACGCTGCACGGACCCTTCCCCTGCTCCTGCCGGCAGCCAAGGGAAATGGTGCCCGTAACACACGGGAGGCACCGGAGGCCGAGCTTGGCAGGTGGGAGCTGGACGGAGCAACCACGGGCAGTGGGGTGGACACGGCGGTGGGGCTGGACGGCGAGCCCATCCGTCACACGCACTGGCGAGAAGGGCTTTGCCACGGCTACTAGGGCTTGAAACGCCATTTGCTCCGTCAGAGCGACAAAATCCCTGCGAAGAAAACCGGCTGCGGCAGCGCCGGAGCAGGGCTCTGGGCAGCCGGGCTCTCGGCAGCCCGAGTCCGGGGGCTGCCTCGCAGGGGCTGGGGGCCACCAGCGCCCAGGACACAACCAGCTCAGAAGGAGAAGCCTCTGCTGGCAGCCCGCTGTGCCGGGGCTGGGCAGAGCCGGTGCCCGCGGTGGGGCTGGGGGCTGAGCCAGCCCCCATCACAGTGGGGCGGGCAGGCAGCTGTCTGTGGGGTGGGGGCCTCCCGGCTTAATTGGGCTGGGGGAGAGGTTATTTAAGAGACAGGTGAGGAGCCAGAGCTGCTTGGAGCTCGTTCCCTGCTTGCCCTCCCTGGGAGCCTGCTGGCAGCTCATCCCGGCAGGTACGTGGGGGCCGAGGGGGGGAATTGCCCGTTCCCAAAGGCTGGCATCGCCCGCTATCCCCTCCAGCTCGCAGGGCTAAGCCTGGTTTAGGGAAATGTGCTAATCTGGCGGTGGCTGTGAGACCCGCTCAGGGGTTCTGATGCAGCGTGGAGGCAGGTGAGTCATTAAGAGGAATGTTGCGTTTTCTGGCACCCTTTGAGGAGCTGCAGAAGTTTCCCAGCGGTCGGTGGGATGCCGACGCCGAGGGTCCCGGCTGTCCCCCCACACAGCAAGGGCACGCACTGCCCGGGGGGGCAGGAGCTTCTCCCTGCCGTGGTCTCTCTTTGCTTTGTGCCTTTGCAGCCTGTCCGTCTCCAGCAGCTCCTGGCTGCTCAGAGGGGAACGTTTCCCAGGGTTCATCCTGAGGAACCGAAAGCTTAATAAGCACTTGGCTCTAATTGCGGCTCGGGCTGTGCCAGCAGAGCCTGGGTTGCAGCCCGGCGGCTCCTGCTCTCCATCAGTCCCACTCTCCATCCATCCTCTTCCAGCCTGGCGCCATGGGGAGCCGGCGTGGCACGGTGCAGGGACACCAGGGCGAGGGGACACCGTGTCCCCCGGCAGCGGGAGCTGGGGCAGGGTGGGGGTCCCTTTGCCGGAGCCGGCGGTGGGCAGGAGGGGAGGGCAGAGCCCGTCTCCTTCCTCGCCGCTCTGACCCCATCGGGGACCGTCACAAGGGGTTCTTGGGCTGTGGCACTCGCTCCGTGTGCGGTAACGTGCGCAACCGGGGGAAGGAACCAGCGTGGCAGAAATTTTTAATTATGTAGTTGACATTAATATTCTCAGTTTGAGCTCACGCAACGTTGGTTAGTTACCTCAGTTAATTAGAAATTTTACAGATGGATAAAAAGTTCATAAAGCACTGGAAAGGGCAGGGGACATTCGCGGTGGCGGCGGCCTCCCTCCCTCCGCTTGTTCTGGGGGAGCGAACTGCTTCGGGGGGGGCCGTGCCCGCCGCCGAGCCCCGCGTCCCGCTGCCCCCGGGAGGGTTTTGCTGGTGGAATCGGACGCGGTCCCCGCTGCATGTGGGTTTGGGGCTCCTCCGCAAGCTGCTGGACGAGCCCCGCCAGGCTCGGGCATCCCCTCGCGGGGACGTTAAATGAGGCATAATCGAGTGGTAATTCGCAGTCACGTTAAACGTGATGGATGGGCCCCAGAGGTGGGGACGGGGCAGCCGCTTGGCAGCTGTGATTTAAGAGCGGTCCAAGGCCAGCGGATGGTCGATGTGGAGGGCTCGTTGCACAGGTCCCCCGGCCCTTATCGACACACCCCAAAGCGCTAATTCTGGTTTTGTTAATGAGGGTTTTTTTCCTTTCCTTCCGCCCTGGCATCTCTTTATTGAAGTCTGATGGAGCAGAGGTTCAGGGAGGACATTAACACTCACCTTGACATTATCAGCGTGTTGGAGGAAGGGCCGTTCACTCCCTTGCTGCCCGGGCAGCGCATCACGGCGAGCACCGGCCCCCGGAGATGCCGAGCCGGCGGCGGGTGCTGCTCTGCCGGGGGGGGGGTTCAGCGGCAGCGACGCATCGGCTCACAGCATTCCAGTCCTCGGGGGAAGAGGGATTTGAGGAGGGAAACATTAAAATAATACCTATTGTAAGGGAGTGTATCAGCACAGGCTGTTATTTACATTTGAGGTAATAGCTCGGCGCTGCGTGAGAGGTGTCTCAGGGCTGCGCGCGAGGAATAAACGTGATGGATGCCCCCACTTTGCCGTGGATGAGGCTCGTGCTGGCGGCGGCGGCTGCGGTCCAGCCCGGCACCGCGGGGCTGCTGCTTGCCGGGGATGGAGCCTGGGGCAAACACCCCCCCGCCCGCCGCCGGGCTTTCGGCCCCGTTCGAGCCCAGAGCTGCATGATTTTCTGATTTGGTGCCATTAATATACAGAAACAGTTACCGCAGATGAAGGTTTTAAAATGGCCGGTGGTTCCTGCAGACGCTAAAGTCTCCCGTGAAGCTTACAGCCTTGCAAAGGGAATAGAAGTGTTTCTTCTTAAAGTGTTTGAAATCTGTTTTATTTATGTAATCTGACAAGTTGTTATGCACAGTCGGTATCTGACTTCATGATTTATGGGAAAGATCCTCAAATCTATATTTAAAATTACTATTAAACAGAATTTTTTGCCTCTTCAGCTGAGATAGAAGCACCATTAACAGTTGTTGCCCTAGAGCTCAAGTACTTCATTAGTTTAGGAAAATTAATTTTTTTCCATTAAATCTTCCTAGGATTCTGATGCTATATTTGCTTGTAAACTTTCAAGAATAAAGAAAAAGTCCTCTGCTAGTTGTGATCTTTGGTTTCCTCCTGTCTTTAAGGCCTCGGGTACGTGCAACCCGTGGCTGCACCGTTTGGCTCTGGACTGAGCGCCGGGAAACGCGGCTGCCGTCGAGGAGAACCAGACCTTGGAGTTGGGGAAGGGGGGAAAGAGAATCACCGCCTGATGTAGAGAAGCTCACGTAGTGTGCTGCTTCTCGTTTAGATTCTTGCGACGCTCTTTCAAAGCGTTACCGGCGAAGCTGAAGGGTCTGTGGCTGGGCTCCTAATCGGGTCGGAAAAAGCTGACGGAAGCTCCAGCAGCCCCGACATCTGGGTTTGTGCTCAGCGGTGCTGGGAAGGGGCTGTGGCCGCGCCGGCACCGTGGGACGCGGGCAGGGGCAGGGGCCGGGGCCAGGCACCGGAGCCCCTTGCGCTGGCCCGAGCCCCTCTCTCTTTCCCAGCCCTTCCCGTCAGCAAAGCCCCCCATCCACAAGGGACCGGCTTCACAGCGATAACAGCTTTTATTTAACACCAAATATGTAAAGAAAACCCAAATCGAAGGGCGGGGGGGCTGTCAAACAGCGGTAGCTGAGATGCGCTGGTTGCCCAAGCGCTGCCTTCGTACACAGTAATGTACGTTAGCCGAGCCTTCGAAACCCAGCCTGCGCCTTCGAAACCCAGCCTGCCGCCTCTGCCCTTTACCATCTCCCCCTGGAAGCAGGAAAAAGGAGGCAGCTTCCAAGCCACTGCACAGCACGGGGCGAGGGGCGACGGAGCCGGGTGTCCTGCCCTCGGGGAGCGGGGCTGAGGGGCAGAGGCACCACCCGCCTGGGGCTGCGGCGTCCCCGCTCCGCGCTGCGGTGAGAGCTCGTGCGGAGATGCTCCGCAGAGAGTCAGGAGGTCAGTTCTGGTACACAAAACCGGCGGTCCACGAGGAAAGATGGCAGCGCCATGGGGATGCGGTGAGGTTCCTGCCTCCAGGCCAGGCTTAAATATCTATCTCTTCTACACACAGTTCAAACGAAACTCATTCTGTCCGAGCTGGGGAGCAGACGGAGGAGGTGGATGGGACCTTGTCACCGCGGGGCACCAGCCAGCCCCTCGCCAGCAGCAGGTCACGGCGTTTGCCCGGTACCCGGGTGGTAGGAGATGCTCCGGGAGCACCTTGGAATTTCATGGTGCTCCTCTTCTCCATCCATCTGCTGCCCAAATCCTGCAGAGAGGTGGCTTTTCGAGTGAAGATTAGTCTGAATTAATTTGCCTTTCCCTTCCTGAGCCCAGAGGAAATGCCAAAGACTCTTCTCATGTCTGCAGCTGCTCCTGGCAGGTTCGAGGTCTCGTTAGAAGACACGCTGCTGTTCTCATGCTCCGCCAGCTTCCTAACAAAAGAGCTGATAGCGATCATGCATTTGTACAGAAGTGTATTATACCTAGCCTGGAATATTAATTTACATTGAATTCTATCACATTTTCTTACATCTTTCTAGTTTAACTTTTTTCTTCTCCTGTTTGGATGTTATTCCAACGTTTTGATTCAAAAGTTGATGGAGACAGGGTGCGGGTCTCCTTCCGATGCTTCCGTCTCTCCTGAGGATGCCTCCGGCGCTTTATTTGGAATCACATAGGGATTGCGGAGGTGAGGACCTCTGAAATGGAGCTGAGCAGGGCGGCAATGGTTGTTTCTGTGAGAGCCGACCTGTGCGGCAGGATTTGCGGAGATATTCAGCGCTTTGTGGACAGTGGAGTAAATTTTGCTTTAATAGAGCCTTAAATATTCACTCGCAATATTTACATAAGCATTGTAACAGCTGCAAAGGAGTCATTAAGGACTACTTAGAGAGATAATCCCGATTTTAAAATTCCTTTAATGTGCATTTCCAGAGAGATTACAGCCACATCTATCTGGTCAATAAAGCGCAGGTGTCCCTGGGCAGACCAGGAAGGCAATCGACAACAGCTGGGAAAAACGCGTCGGGATTAAGCCGTGTTTGTTTCTGGCTTCCCTTGGCTTAGTGTGCAGCCTCGTGCCATTTCGAAGGAATATCACGTGCGCTAATTAGGTGCCGCGCCTGGGAAATCAAGTGCACAACGGATAAAATCAATCAGTGCCCCCGATAAAAGGTTGTCCTCGTCCGCTCCAGCCCGCTGGAGTTATTTGTGGCGGGTTTCCCCTAACTGATGCCACGAGGCGTTTCCCAGTTGTTGCGCTTGCGCTACGTGAGCCGGGACTGCCGGTGTGGCCAGTTATTGACCATCGGGTGTTTCTGGGGCCGTTTTGCTGTGGTTTGTTCACTCTCCGGTTTTACAGCCTCCCTCAGCGTCTCCTGCCAAGGACGGGTTTTGCCTGTTCCCTGTCGCAGCACCGGGTCCTGCCAAAGCGCCGTGCCCAGCACCTTGCCCGGGCTGCGGCGCCTGCTGTTTCCTCTCCGCCCTGTGTATAAAGTTTAATCCCCTTTCAGAGCCTTGCCTGTGCACGCCGGCTTGCCCCACAGCCGCTCCGTGAAGGGCCTGCTGCCCATCTAAGAGGTGGTGGAGACCAAATTGCCAAACACCTTCTCCCGAATTCGGCAATAGCAGGGTATTTGCTGCAAGTTAGGCAAAATAAAAAGACTGGAAGATCCTGACTCCTTCCCCTCCTTCAACATTTCGGTTGGCTGTGTGTGGGAAGACGCTAATTTGAGCTGGCAGCAATTCATGTTCACTTTTCAGGACAACAAGGCATCAGAGAATAGGCAGGAGCGGAGGGTAGCCGAGAGGCAGGGGGAGGGATGTGCAGGGAGCCGCTCACAATGGAGTAAAACGGGGGGGGGAAAAAAAAAAAATCAGGCTGCCGGTCTCTACCTAACAGCTCCCGGGCTCGGAAATGCTTTCGCGGAGGTTTTTGTGAGGCTTTGCCCTTCGTTTTCCTGGAGGGGCGGCAGAGCTGGGGGATGGGGGGGCAGATGTCGGCAGCCCCTTCGGCGTGCAGGTGGAGGGCACGGGCTGCTCGCAGACCCCACCTGCAATCCACTGGCAGAGCTGGTGGCAGCAGCATGGGCCTTTTCTCTCCTTCCCTTCAGCTTACAAAATAGGGAAATTTCACATGGAATCGTGAAGAGATAATAAATATGGATCGTGTTGCTTTACGAGTTTCCTGCGCGGAACAGCACTTTAATTTAAGCTTTGTAAAGCGCCGCTGACCGTAACGGGAGAACAATTCTGGGTTGAACTGAATGCATAATCGCCTCCCCTTCCCCTTTCTGCCCTTCCCTTCCTTCCCAGTCCTGGTAAAGCCCAGACCCTTCCCTGCTCCTGCCGAGGTCGGTGGCCCGCTCAGCAACGCTGTGTCCCGGCAGAGCAGGCTGGTGGCCCAGGAATCGCTATTTCGGGGGGTCGTTGCACAGTTTGGGGCACCGGTGGTGTGTCCTGGTGCTGAGCCATGATGAGTCGCGGGTTTCCCAGCTGCAGAGCCTTTCCTCCGCCCGCGGATGGGGATGGCGATGGGGAGCAGCCCTCGGCGAGGGCTTGGGAGCAGCACGGGTGCAGCAGGCTGGGAGCTGCGTCGGAGCCACCAGTGCTCATGGGTTTAACGCGCTGTCGTCCTTTCAGCCCCCACGCGGCACGTTGTGCAAGCGCCGTGCTCACGCACCCGCTGTCCGTGGGAACTGCTGGCTCTGGGTGCTTGCCAGAGCAACGGCAATCCCAGTTTCTCTAATCCCTCGACTCCGGAATCTCATCCGCACGACAGATGAGCCGGGATGCTGTAGGCTTTCCCGGTTGCTAGCCCTGCGGTCCCTCGAGCGAGCCAGGACTTGCCGGGGGAGGTGGCGATGCACCAGCCTCGCCGTTGCCACAGCGCCAGCGCCTTCCCCGTCAATTATTCATGGGTCACAGCAAAGCCCGGCTTTGCCTTTCCATCGAAACCCTCATCCTGCAGGACTCGTACTTCTCCTGGTTATAAATATTTGATTGTGGCTGGGATTTCGGTACGCTATGAGCAGCAGGGACACAGTCGGTAGTCGCCCCCCCGTTCCCATGCGATGCTCCCCGCCGGGCTGGGTTGGGTCAGTCGGGGCCGGCGCTCGGCCCCAGCTGCTCACCTGAAATGATTCCTTGGCGTTTTACACAGCAGCTTAGACCCAAATCTGCCCGGTGAGAGCGATTCCAATAACTCTGCCCTGACTCTGAGTCCGCAGAAGTCAACGGCAATAAAGCTGCTCGGCGCTGGAGCGGATTTGAAGGGGGTTCGCTGAGCAGCCCCGGTTCGCTGAGCCGGCACCGTTTTGTTTGAAACCTCTCCAGCCCGGTGAACCCCTCCTGCCTCCCGGGCGTGGGTCCGGGCCTGGCACGCTGCCCTGCAGCGAGGCACTCACTTTGGAACAAGCCCAGATTCAGAAGAATATGAGGTTTCCTCCCCGGACAAGCCTGCTTTTCTTTTTGGGTCGGTCCGTGCCCCAGCACACTCCGGGTCCCAGCGGCACTGCCCCAGCACGGCTCCTCGGCCGCGCTCCGACCTCCGGAGGGAAGATTCTGGCTGGGAAGTTGCTCCCTGGAGCTGCTCCTGCTGATGGGGGCAGAAACCGCCGGGGTTCCTCCGGGTGGTGCCTCAGAGCTGCTGTGTGGGGCTGGGGAGGAGGATGCTGAGCATCACCTGGGCTGATGCTGGGAGGGCTGGAGTCCCTCTGCTGGGAGGACAGGCTGAGAGAGCTGGGGGGGTTCAGCCTGGAGAAGGCTCCGGGGAGACCTTCCAGTCCCTGAAGGGGCTCCAGGAAAGCTGGGGAGGGACTCTGGAGCAGGGAGGGGAGCCGTGGGATGAGGGGGAGCGGTTTTACACTGAAAGGGGAGATTGAGATGAGATCTGGGGAAGAAATTCTTGGCTGTGAGGGTGGTGAGCCCCTGGCCCAGGCTGCCCAGAGCAGCTGTGGCTGCCTCATCCCTGGAGGGGTTTAAGGCCAGGTTGGACGGGGCTTGGAGCAACCTGGGCTGGTGGGAGGTGTCCCTGCCCAGGGCAGGGGGTGCCACTGGGTGGGCTTTGAGGTCCCTTCCCACCCAAACCGTTCTGTGATCCTGACCCACAGGCGGACATTGGGGTCCAGCTCTGGTCATGGGGTCCGGGAGCAGGCCAGTTGTCGCCTCCTCTGCTGGACCGTGTCCTCTGCTCCGAGAGCCTTGCCGCAGGCAGAGGTGAGGCCAGCGGGGACCCGGCAGCTTTCCCATGGCCCGCTGCAGAGACCTGCTCATTTTCAGAGCCCGGCTTTCGAGCCCCTGAGTCTGCTTCCCTCTGCTTCCCTCCAAGCCTAATTCTCATCCCTGGCGAAAGCAAACAGCACTCCATAGAAACCGCGTTTTTCCTGGGCTGTCAAATATTGTTTTGCCTCTACTCCCGGAGGAGACAAATGAAAAATTTCAAAGCAAACACTTGGGAATAGGTGCAGGGGAGAGGAAGCGGGACCCTCGGGATATTCTCCCTCTCTGCCAAGACTATACACGCTCCTTTTAATTTCAAGCAGTATTTATAGCTCCTTCCTTCCTTTCCAATTATCGCCATGAGAAGGCGGTGGAAAGGAGGAGGGAACCGGCTCTGAAGTCCATGGATGGGAGCTGGCTCTGCCTGGGGTTTTCTCCCTGCCCACCACGGTCCCACCAGCACACGCCGGAGGCTGGAGCCAGTGTCGGAGGCTGGAGCCGATGCCGGGGAAGGCATCGCTGCCTTCTTGCCCTGCAAGCGAGAGGCAGCCAGGGGAGGGGAGGGGGGTGGAAAAACAAAAGCCAGGAAACAAGCTGCAATTTCAATTTGTAATTTTATTTGCTATGTAATAGCTGCAGCAATAATTGTATTTGCGGAGCTGAAAAGTGAAAGGAGATAAAAGGTTTAATTTGAATCAATATTAATTTTATGCAATTTAACTTTTTATCACGGCAAATACAATTATCGTACTTGGGATCCATCAAGAAAGGAAAGAAAAAGTCCTTTTAGCTCAGCAAATGCGTAGCTAACTAGGCAGGGCGTTTGCAGGCTGAGAGAATTGTTTATTACTTCAATTTTGATGGGCGGCTGTTGCAGAGGAGCGGGTCCCCGCGGGCAGGCGGGGATGCGGGAAGCAGGGCTCGGAGAAGCACCTGAGTGCTTCACTGCTCCTCTTCCCTGGCGTTTTAGCCCACCAGAATAAGGGAAATGCCTGAAAATAAGGAATTAGACCTCTAGCATTTGCTAAGAAGCAAGAATCCGTGCCCCTTGTCATCTTTCTGAATAGACATCCAGGCAACGAGTAATGAAACCACTGCGGGGTGCGCAGCAGCCGGGTTTGCATCTCCGATCCTCCTCACCAGGACTCGGGCAGGGGCACCCAGAGCTTTTGCCCCGGGGCCGCGCCAGTCCGGGACACCCATCACACGCCTCACCGCAGCAGCCAGCTGTGTATCCCGTATCCGCGCTCGGCATTCACAGCTGAGCCACATTCCCCGTGGGGAGCGTGGAGCAGCGTCGCCGAGCGGGGCCAGTCCTGCCCCTCTCCCACCCGAGGGGTCTGTCAGAGCGGGGCTGGGGGGCTGGTGTGGGGGCTGGGGGATGCGACCCACCGACTTCGTCGCTCTGGAGCGGCGCTGGGTGCGGGCACGAGCAGGCAGGGCTGCGGGCAGGGGCAGGCAGGAGGTGTCGAATGCGTTTCTGGTTACGCCCAAATGAACGTCTGCGAGTCGTGTAACTGGAGCCAAAGGAAACGCTGTGCCTCCGCTGCGAGCATTCATGTCTTGCCATCACCCTTTAAAAATATCAAAAGGCTGCTTCGGACAAAAATGATCTTTTTCCTTTACAAGCCAAAGCTACGTGCTGCCTTTTTTTTTTTCCTTTTTCTTTTTAAAGACATGGGAAGGTCACCAAAACTGGCCCGTGCTTGGCTGCAGCAATGCCCCAGCGCGGTGCTGGACCCAGCATCAGTCCTCTGCTGGGATGCAGGGGACAGGCAATGTGTCCTTGGCGCATCCTTGGGGACCAGCCATCTGGCTTTGCCGTGGGAGCCCAGCTCGTAGCCGCCCTCCCGCTCCTCCCTGCCCTGGGGGAACCCGGGTTTACAAACCCGCAGGGTCGGCCGCGCTGTGAAGTGTCGGTGTCCTTACACACCGTCAGTGCAAACTGTTTTAAAGCGAGTCCTCGCAGGGGCCTGTTTTATCTCTTTCTAAGGTGTCTCTCCTCGAACCGCGCACCCGGCGAGGGGCTGCGTCACTAATGCACAGGCATTAATTGGGAAATGCTGATACCGCCTCGTATACACCAAGGACAGCTTCTTGAACAATCATCACGGCAAAGCATTAAACGCAGCATTTATCTTTCTGAAAATTGGTACAGGCTTTGAACATTGATTTTTACCTTAGGGCTAACGTGTTACTTTGGGGAAATGGCTGTAGTGTAAAGGATGTTTTGATCTGTTTTGCTTTAACCTTTTTAAATACATCTCAAGCACAAGTGCTGACTGCTCGTTCATTACCCGGTTTTGATCGCCCACAACATTTGGAGGGGGAGAGGGGACAGATCAGAAGGATGGAGCGGTTATTGCTGCCGACAGCAGCCCGTGCCCACCGGCTGCGGCACAGCGTGCCTCCACTCACGCCGGGACCGTGCCGCGGGGACCAGCGCCGGGCAGATGCTCAGCTGGTGGCCAGCGGGACCGGCTGCGGCACAGAGTGGCGAGTACCTGGGCACAGCTCTTCCTGCTGACTCAGGGCTCATCTCCCCCAGTTCAGGTGGCCAGAAGCCTGCGGCATCGCTCGGCTCCCTCAACACCCCCTGCAAAAAGGGACACGCCGGCAGGGCCCCGGGGATGCTCGCCATTTCGGGTGAGCGGTGAGCAGGGTACCAGCACCGGCGTGTCCTTCAGCGCGCCTGAGACATCGCTGGTGCCCTGCCCGCATCCCGAAGCCTCCTCAGTGCAGAGCCCAGGGATGGGGGAAGTCCAAAGCCCGCAAAATTGGGAGAAAAATCCCGCTTTGGGCTTTGCAGAGCTCTCGGCCAAGCCCTCGCGGGTGGCTGCAAAGGGCACTTCTCGACTTGCTGAGACAGAGACGCTCGGGCTCTGACGTAGCCGAGGATTTTTGGCAGCCGTAGCGGGACAGCCAGAATAACTCCTCCTTTTTTCACAGGCCTGGGGGTGGTCTGTCTCTGTTACTTCTTTCTGAGAACCAAAGAAAAAATCCACCAGAGACAGATGTCCGAATTTTAAGGTTATTTTTTTTCCCTTTTATATGGTAATGTATTAGCTGAGCAGAAGCAATCCTCAGTAAGTGCCTTAGGACAGAAGGGCTGTTTTTCGGGAATTGGCTGTGAGATACTATCTTTCACTTAAAGTGCAATAAATAAATATACTTCCCTCTTCAAAAAACATGGGGAAGCGATGCCATGAATCTTCCAGAAAGTTAGAAGACCTTTGAAGCGTTCGGTTTTAGACATAATCAGTCATGTTATCCATTTAAAAAGCAAGCAAACTGGGAAACCAAACTGCAAACCTCTCTCTAATGTGCGAAAGTTTTGGAGAGTTTCATTTTTCACGGTGACGGATGGCTGAGCGGGCCCAGCCTCTTGCTGAGATCTGCATAAAGATTGCATTATGGTGAAATTTATGGTTTCGAAAGATGTCTTTCACATGCTCTACTGAATCCCTCGTGTTTGACACCACCTCCTTATCAGCGCCGGGTGGGTATTGTATAACACCGAGGCTCCGCGGGGGGAACAGAGGAGATGTCTGCAACGACGTCTGGCAACGCCCCCTCTCGCAACGCAAGGTACCTCCTGGTTGAAAGCGAGAGGGTTGCCCAATTTAAACAACACGTCTTTACACCGCGACGCTGCTCTGTGAGGAGCCCCGTGTACAAACCGTTAATGGTTTAAATCGCGTTCCATCTCCAGAGTGGTGCCGGCTGCTCAACAGCCTTGGGAAGAGCAGCACGACCTGGTGTCGCTCATCCCGGCACTGGATCTGGGGCCCCACCTCAAATACAGTGTCCGGTTTTGGGCCACTCACTACAGGAGGGACATCGGGGGGCTGGAGCGTGTCCAGAGAAGGGCGACGGAGCTGGTGAGGGGTTTGGAGCACAAGTGCTGTGAGGAGCGGCTGAGGGAGCTGGGGGTGTTCAGCCTGGAGAAGAGGAGGCTGAGGGGAGACCTTCTCGCTCTCTACAGCTCCCTGAAAGGAGGGGGTAGCCAGGGGGGGTCGGGCTCTTCTCCCAAGGAACAGGCCATGGGACAAGAGGAAACGGCCTCAAGTTGCGCCAGGGGAGGTTTAGGATGGATATTAGGAAAATATCTTCACCAGAAGACTTGTCAGGCATTGGAAGAGGCTGCCCAGGGCAGTGGGGGAGTCGCCATCCCTGGAGGGATTTAAAAGCCGGGCAGACGCGGTGCTGAGGGACGTGGGGTAGTGGTGGGTTTGGCAGTGTTGGGCTGATGGTTGGACTCCATGACCTTAAAGGCCCCTTCCAACCCAGACGATTCTATGATTCTAATAGCTCTGAAAGCTGCAGGCTCCAGCTGGAGCCAATTTTCACGGATGCCACTTTCCCAGCAGGAGTTCATGACATTTTTACCAGGAGCAGAGACAGCTCAGCCCCCAGCCAGTCGGCGAGTGCTCCCTCCCTCCTTCCATCCCTCCCTCCATCCATCCCTCCCTCCATCCCTCCCTCCCTCCCTCCTGGCCGGGGGGAGCCTGGCGAAGGCGCTCACCCCCCAGCACAGCGATGGCTCAATGACCATATTCACCAGCCAACACAAAACAAGGGAGCGGAACCAACCGGGATTTTTTCAGGACAAAGCAAGCGGGTATAAAAGACCATTTGGAAACAAAACTTATTTGGGATTCATTGTTCCCTTGGAGCAAATCTCGCTTTTAAGGCAGAAAAGCCTTTTGACTAAGTGCAAAAGCGTGTACTTTGTTCTCCTGGAAAGAAAAATGTGTGATTTGCATCGCTTTTAGTGCAAAGACCTCCCAAACCTATATAGGAAGGCTGCGGCAGCTGTTCTGCTCGCAGAGGCCCCTCGTCTCGCCCAGGGATGCTGTGTAGGATGGCGGGTGCAGCATCTGCCCCAGAATTCCCAAAAATGCTACTGGGGGCGACCGAGCAACCCTGCCCAGCGTCTCAGCAGCCTTCCAGGGACCGGGGATCAAACGAAGCACTTCCCTTCATCTCCCGCGTTTCTCCTGGGTCTAATCCTGAACGAGAGCGCGTGTCTGCGTTCCCGCCACGCTGTTTTCACTCCGAACGTGGCAGAGGGCAGGAATTCCAGAAGCAAATAGCCTGGCGTCTCCTTCCCAGGAAATCTCCCCGAAAGGACGCCAAGCGGCAGAGCATTTTCAATGTCTCCTTGGGCTTCCCACCACGCGTGCAGTCCGTCCTCCATCGCCGTGTCCGAGCTCTTCAGTGTCCGTGGGGAGCGCACTGCTCATGCCCAGCCCGGCGTGAGCTATCCCTGGGTTTTAGGACGGAAAGGGGGGAAAAAAGGAAAAGAAAAGGCGGTTGAAGGATTCAAGCAGAGGCCTGTCGGTGACTGAGGGATCTGCCCGGGGGGGTGGCTTTGGCTGGGATGTCCTCGGGGAGATGGACCTGGGTTACAACGACGCTGGTAATCCAAAATAACAATGAACTACAACAGGTTGCGTCAACAGCTATTGCTTTCTACGGCGTTTGCTGTACTAAGGCAGCAGAGTGCACAAAACTGCTGCAAGTTAAGTGGAATAAGGTGAAACGGCCCGTTTCCCGGAGCTGGTATTTCCCAGCAAGTTTCCCTGATTTCAGTAATGTAAAAGCACTTCAGTATATTTGTGACATTTTCACATCAAAACATAATTATGTTTCACTATTCAAATATTTAGAAGAAAGTTCTTAACCAATCCTTGCTACATTAATTATTCCTATCAATTATGTATACATTTATAAATAGCAATATAATTAATATTTAACAGTATTTTTATTAGAGAATTTTGAAAGTGTGTTAAAAATCTGCATATCTGAAGCACTACCTTTTAAGTCGAAGGACAGTTTTCTTCTTCATCTTCTTCCTCACTGTCTTATCAGCTGAAACGCTGTCCATGCTTCTCCCCGGGGATGATATTTTTAGTTTTCGGGTGTTTTTTTTTTTTTTTTTTTTTTAATAATCCTCGTTTGCAGTAGGATGCATAAATTGGGTGCTGCTAATTAGAGCTGACCCCGTGCCCGCGTTATTCCCAGGTGGGAAGCCGGGTGAGGGCTGAGCCTCTGCCCCGGGGGATCGCTGCACCTGCGGCTATTGCAGGGTAATTAATCACTGTGGAGCTGATTGATTTCCTCCCAGGAGGGCTCGGGGCAGCTCGGCGACGCTCTACCGACCGGCTGGAGACGACGGGCTCGTGGGCAAGCAGCAGCAGCTCTGGTGGATGTGGCCAGGTGGGGTGGCCACGGGGCTGAGATGCGCTTTGGTCCCCAGCGATGCTGGTGCGGGGGGGCTGCCGGTGAGTCCTGCAGGTCCCGCTCCTCTCTCAGGGCACGAGGGAGACCCTTCATGTCGGGGCCGAGCCCTCGGGACCCCCCAGCAGCTCCTCTGGGGGCTGGGCAATGCAAAGCCCAGCGTGGAAAACAGGGGCAATGTGAGGAGGGGGGTCTCAGTCCCACCACAACCAGCCTCTGGACGGGCGGTTGATTTGCTGCAAGGGAAACGCAGGTGGCTCGGGGTAGGGATGGAAAACGCCCAAAGGTTCCATTTGTGACTCAAATAAGGATGCTATGCTCCCTCTCCCAGCAGGAGGGGACCCAGCCGTCCCCAGGCAGGCGTTCGGAGCTGGCTTTGTGCTCGGAGAAAGCGGAGCGAAGGCTCCTCTCCCGGTGGAAGGGATGAGGCAGGAGGGTGACACCTCCCCGGGGAGGCAACGCGAGTCCGGCCACCCCGTCCCCGGGGCTCTGCTCTCGCCCCAGCACCGGCCGTGCTGCGAAACGCAGCCCCAAACCGGAGCACGGTTCCTCCTCCCCGTCCTCGCCGCGGCCTGCTGCAGAGCCCCGCCAGCGACACCGGGCTGCGGTGAAGCCGTTTACACAAATCACTCAGCTCCTGGGACGCAGAAAACGCGAATCAGCACAAACCCTCCCGGCTGCGCCAGGTACGTGTATTTTCTCTGTTAACATAACGCGACCCACCTGCACACATTTTATTTTTATCGGCGATGCCTTTCACTTTCCCGGCGGCATCCCATCACCCCCAGTGCAGTATTTCTTGCCTCCGAACATCGGTGTGAACGTTTCTCAGCGAGAGCGTTCGCTCCGGCTCGGGGATGGGCCCATTCTTGCTTGACTCATCACTCCCTCGCTGGTGTCTGAGAGGAAACTCCAGGCTTTGTCGCTGATTTTATGCGGAGCGTAACGTCCCCGGAGTAGCTGGCGTACCTCAAACGGGGGATAGCATCTCCCTGGGTCTCTCAGTTACGGCGTTGAAGTCCTCGTGATGGCCAGTCCCGTCTGCGTGCTGCAGGGGGGTCCAGCAACGTCGGAGCCCCAGAGCGTGATTTTTGGTAAAACTGATGAAACTATTTTCTTGAGAGAATGCACCTCTATCAAAAGAGAGAACCAGCTTCTCTCCTGGCCTGTTCTGCAAGTTAGAACAAATGAAGGAAACAACCCCAGAACGATCTAGTAGGAAATTTCAGCACGGTTTTAAACGGAGGAGAAGGAAGTACGGCCCGTCTGCCGGCGTCCCTGCTGCCGCGGGGCTGCGTTATCCCAGCGCCGGGGCCCAGGAACCAGCCCTGGCCAGCAGGTTGCTGCGCTCCTGCCTCGCCTCCGGAATTGTTTCCAGTCTTCCATCACCTTGGAAAAAAAAAAAAAAAAATCTGCATATGGTGATGACACTTGGGTCATCAAGATTAATAACGATAGACTTGTGCTGGTGTTTAGTCAGGGAAAAACACCTGCAGCTGCTCTTTTATGACTGATTAATTAGGGGGAAAAGAACGCCGTGGTTCTAATTGGCATTTGAGTTCTTTCTGAGTTTTAACATTCATGCTATGCAAATATATCAATTCCTAACAATGTCTAACAAGATCATTTGAAAATGAGCCTCCCTGGGGGATTGCAATCACGGCGTTGGGAAAGGCCTGAGCCTGTTTGCCTTCCGTGTGCCTGCAGAGATCCCCGGCGCCGTCGGTGTCTCCCGTGGGCGGCCCACGCACACCCATGGGGAGCTGCCCCGGGGCGGGGGGCAGCCCCCGGCCCCTGCCCCCGAGTGCTGGGAGAAGATGCCTTTCCTCTGACTCTGGTCTCCGTGCCCGGCTGTGAGAGCAAAGGTGGGATCCTGGCCTTTTCACCTCTTCTCACCTCCCCGTTGCTCCATCCCCGCTTGCTTCCCTTCCCGCCATGCGGCTCCTGCAGCCTCCGGCCCCTTTCCTCCCCGCCTGGCACCAGATGTTTCGGCAGAGGGAGCAGAATCGCCCATGATTAATTTATCCTCATGAAAAAACCATGTCTGACTCCGACTAATAGCTGGTTTTAAGGGCGTTGCATAACTGGGCTCTGGAAGGGAGCCCGCGGGGCTGCCCGGGCCGTGCGAGGTGCTCCTGGGGGTCTTGTTTACACTGGAGCGATAAAACAAGTCCTCGACGTATTCTAACGTGCTAATTGGGGGTTATTACGGCCCTTTTTATTTACGATTATATTACAAATGTAATACTCCGTCTCATTTTACTCTGCGCTAAGAGCTTTGAAAGGATGATAATTACCTCTCGTGTAAACCTATACTTATATAGAAAAAGTGACGTGTGAAATGAAAGGCCTGAAGAAACGGCATAATCTGTGTTTGCTCTGCGGAGACGCGCGGGAGACGCGCCCGCTCCACTCCTGCCCCTGTGCAATATTTACACCGGAGCCGCTCGTTAGCGCCGCTCATTAGCGCCGCTGAGGCGATGCCGCACTCGGGCACCGGCGACGGCACGAGGGGACCCGCGTCCCCGCCACGGCCGTCGTCGTTGCTTAATATTAAGGCAGCCCCTCTGTGTGCAAAGGCTGGCTGGGAGGGGATGAGTAATTCCTCGCCGGCACACGGAGCGGGTGGGTTTTGCCTCGTTGTCCCATCCCGGTTGAAATCCTGAGCACAGAGGGCACCGCCGCCCGCCCCGGAGCCTGCGGCAGCCTCCGGAGAAGAGCCGGGGTGTCTGGGGAGCGCTGCCTCCCGCTCATATTCCCTGCGGGATTCGGGTCCCGAAGCTGTCGGGTTTGGGGGGCGGGGGGGGGTGTTTGCTGGCAACGTTTCGCGCTGCTCCACGCTAAAGATTGTCTTTGCATCTGTTCCTCTCCTTACACGGGGCGCGTCGTGCTGCAGCGTGAAAGACTAGGCATGGATTTAAAGGGAAAAAAAAAGTACAAGTCCAAGGCTGTGAAAGCAACAGGTTGGCGAGGAGGGAAGGGGGGTACCGGAGCACCCGGGTGCATCGCGACTCCCTCCCTCGGCAGCGCATCGTTTTCCCATTCCTGCAGGAAAATCCCACCGGCTCGCAGAGCTGGGGAGGGAGCTCGTGGCTGCAGCCCTTCCCTCTCAACGCCTTTTCTCGTCCTTTTACCCTTTTTTTTCTGTCTCCAGGGCCTCAAGGTAATCATTATTTTTTGACTGGAACAATAAGGCAAAGCTCCGCGGCTGGCAGGGATAAGTTTGGGTTGTTATTTATTTTAGATGACTAAGCTGATTTGCCTAATGCTTGTCTCTCAGCCGGGGATGCGGAAGGGGCAGCTCCGCTCGACCTCTCGCTTTGCCGCCGCGGGGGAAAGGTAAATATTTCCTCGGGCGGAAAGTTCCTCCAAGCCCTTGCGAGACGTGGCAGCCGCTGCCTCCCAGCACAGGGCGAACCTGCGGCCGGCTCGGGGGCACAGGGTTAATTTAATGGGGACACCGGTCCCACCGCTACCCCGGTGGTCCTTGCGAGGGTCTGGTACAGCACGAAAGCCTCAAGGGACATGGGCGATCCCAGAGAGGGACAGCCCTGAGCTCGGGGCTCCCATTAGCACCTTCCCCTTCCCCCCGGAATGACGGCGGAGAAGCAGAGGGAGGAGGCGGGCTGTGCTGGGACCCCTCCATCCCCAGCGCCAGGATGCGAGCATCCCGCGGGGGGTGAGCTCGGACCCCCGGCACCCAAAGCCCGTCTGTCTGGCGATGCCGCCAGCCAGAGCACATCTCTGTTGCATCAAGAATGAAATTCTAACTAAATGTGAATTTTATTTTTTTTTCCCTCTGTTTTTGAAGTTTGCCAGGAAACCTGCTAAGAAGGCTAATACGGCGGTTTAAGCCTTTCCAGAGCCAAGCCAGCCGACCCAGTTAAGTCACCTGTCCCCCGGCGTAACGGGATGTCTGCTAAACCCATCAGCGCCACCCAGGAACTGCTGCAAATCCCCCGACGGCGCGCTGTGGGGAATGGGGTAACGCATCCCGCTGCCTCCCTGCTGGGGTACACTGGGAATGGGATATGGGGTAACACATCCCACTGGCTCCGTGCTGGGGTACACCGGGAACAGGGAATGGGGTAACGCATCCCGCTGGCTCCGTGCTGGGGTACACCGGGAACGGGGATGGGGTAACGCATCCCGCTGCCTCCCTGCTGGGGTACACCGGGAACGGGGAATGGGGTAACGCATCCCGCTGCCTCCCTGCTGGGGTACACCGGGAACGGGGAATGGGGTGACGCATCCCGCTGCCTCCCTGCTGGGGTACACCGGGAACGGGGAATGGGGTGACGCATCCCGCTGCCTCCCTGCTGGGGTACACCGGGAACGGGGAATGGGGTGACGCATCCCGCTGCCTCCCTGCTGGGGTACACCGGGAACGGGGAATGGGGTAACGCATCCCGCTGCCTCCCTGCTGGGGTACACCGGGAACGGGGAATGGGGTGACGCATCCCGCTGCCTCCCTGCTGGGGTACACCGGGAACGGGGAATGGGGTAACGCATCCCGCTGCCTCCCTGCTGGGGTACACCGGGAATGGGGTAATGCATCCCGCTGCCTCCCTGCTGGGGTACACTGGGAATGGGGTATGGGGTAACGCATCCCACTGGCTCCGTGCTGGGGTACACTGGGAACAGGGAATGGGGTAACGCATCCCGCTGGCTCCATGCACAGCCCCATCCCTCCCTGTGAGGTTTCTTTTGGTCCCGGGAAGGGCTGAGATCATCCCTTTATCCTCAGGCTCACTGGAAAGGGCTTGCCTTGTGGTGGATGCAGCTCACAGCCCAGCTCTGCTGCCGCTCCGCTGCACCCTTGCCTCTCTTGGTTTTACTTTATTTTCCCAGAGCGTTCACAAATAAGCCGGTCTCTGCTTTCCAGCCCTGGCAGGCAGCAGCTTTGCCGCACGGCTGGGCTGCCGTGCCCAGCGCCCGGCTCCAGCGGCGCTTCAAGGGCGTTTCCTGAAAAACACCCAAACCCCTGCGAGCATCGGGCGCGTCGCAGGCGGCTCCCGGGGTGATGCCGGGACCAAAGGGCTGTGGGGCTGCCGCAGGCTCCCCGAGCATCCCCTGGGCACCTGCTGCCGGCGCTCGGCATCCCGCCGGCCGTCGAGGAAGATGCCGACAAAGCGGGAGTGGGTGTTTCACACCTACGACTGGGCCAGGGCGCGTGTCTGGTAGGAGCTGCCACAATCCTCCCAAATATTTGCATTGCAGCAGATGTTACTTTATACATTTTCTTTCCCTTAAGCCGGTGGTTATTGCGGGGAGGCAGGGACGCCAGGTGTGACTCTAACTACCAAAATCAGGACTCGCTCAGTGCTTTGATGACATCAATTAGCTTCAGGGTGTAAGTGCCAAGATTTCGCCAATTACGGCAGGTAAATCTCTCAGTCTATAATAATCTCATTTGAAGTGGTTGAAATGAGTTCAGTTTCTGTTCTACGGAGACACGTATCCCTGTGCAGCTATGTATGTGAAGTAGAAAACTAATTGCTACACGATGACTTTTGCCTACAAAGTCTGTGTTTACTTAAGCAATAATTTTTCTGAAAAACCCCTCTCTTTTCCACTGCCGTCCGTGTGCTGATGGAGGCCCCGGCGAGTCGCCAGCCCAGGGAGCTGGCTGCAAGAAGGGCAACCCTTCCCGGAGCTGAGGCTTTGCACTGAGAGCTTGATTCCAGATCAATGCGGGAACAAACCTACAGAATTATAAGTAAAACAAAAAAAAAAAAGCACCAAACCAGCCAATTTTCAAGAAGCGGAAGATGAATTTCAGACTGTCTGGGGAGTCTGTTCTTTCGAGGACTCTGCAGCTGGATGAATAATAATGCAGTTTTCGAGTGCTTTGGCGAGGAGGGAGGTGTTCGGTGCTGCTCGCCACGCTCCGTGGAGGCTGAAGGGCATCGGGATGAAGGACGGGTGTCCACGGAGATACCTCTGCGCCGGCCAAATTCCTCCTCAGCAGCTCAGCCCAAGCAGGAGAAGGGAACTTCAGAGATCAGCGATATGGAGGGAATAATTCACGGGTCGTTCCTGATCCGGGAAGCGCTTTGTTTAAATCTGGTTGAGAAGCGGGACCATGGTCCCGCGTCGCTGCCAGCGCTGGGCACAGACAGAGCAGGAGCGGCCATCCCGCGCGGGGACGAGCCTTGTTGTCCTTGGTGGAGCTGTTGGGTGGATAAACAGCCACGTTTAATCTTCAGGGCTTTCGCGCAGACACCTTTCATCATAACTGTATTAACTTTTCTTTTTTTTAATGAGGCGGTATTAAATCCGAGAGGATTTGCAGCAGGAGTGAGTTTCATATCCCGATTTCCGCACCCAGAAAATCAACTACTGAGTCCAATCACTGTCAGAAACAGTTACCCAAAAAAAAAAAGAAGCAGAAGAAGAAACTCAAAATCTGCACAGAAGAAGAAACACAAAGTCTTTGGTGTGAAGGGAAGAGGCGTATCTCCCTGGAGAATATGATAATTTATAATGAAACATTATCTCCAGACCCATATGTTACATTTTCTATTTATGGCTAATTTGCTTAAGCATTTATAATGCGCACCCCAAGGGAGGACAATTTGTCTTTGGGCAGCTGGCTAGCCGGGGAGGGAAGAAACAGGGCGCGTTTTCGTGCGAGCACGCCGGCAGCGCCCAGCACCCGCCAGCAAAGGTGCTCGGCGATACCCACCGGGAGGCAGCTCCCGCCCGGACACCGCTCCCTGCGGCACGGCCGGGGGCTCGCCACAGCGGGGGGACCCCGGGGCGGGAGCTGGGGGGAGCCGGCCGCCCTGAGGGTCCCTCGGTGCCCGGGTGGCTGCCGCGGCCCCGGGACTGGTGACCCCTGAGCTGAGCCACGGGGCTGGGGGCTGCCCCGGCGCATCCATGGGCTCCAGAAGTCACCCTGCGCTGCTTATTGCTGGGGTCAAAAAAAATTAGGAGGCGGTTTCTCCTGAGCCGCCGGGTATCCCTGGCATTTCCCACCGGCATTTCCCACCGGCATCTTGTCCCCCCTGGCTGGAGCAGCTACGGTGAGGCCGGGCAATGGGCTCTGGCCATCCCGCCTGGGGCAGCGGGATAAAGCCGGGGGCGGCGCAGGATGAAGAAGCCCCGCAGCAGCCCAAAGAACGTGCAGGGAAATGATGAACGCTCCTCTCAACCTCGCGCCGAGGCTGGGGAGATCCTGGGATATAAACATGACAGTTTATACGCCGGGTATGACTGCTCTGCTCTTCCCGGATGATATTCAGCCACAAACATTTCAATCACATCCTCAGCGAGGGGTGGATAACCCAGATGACTCTCTGAATCACTCTCTGCATCGCTAAAATATTTTCAGATCTGATCCTAGACGTCTCAACAAGATGTTCACAAATCAGCCCAGGAATACGTCTCCCTGCCTCTGATGTTCAAATTTCGCCCTTGAGCTCTCAGAGCCAAAAAAAAAAAAAATAAAAATAAAAAAGAAGACGTGGAGGTTTCCTCCTGGTATTTGACCCAGATGGCTCCTCGCGAGCACACGGAGCTCGTCGGGGCACGCAGGCCCCTCTGGAGCCTGGGGGATGCTGTCATCTCTGCTCCCAGCACCGGTGGCCCTACCGCAGAAGATCACTTCGTTTCGGTCACGCGAGGCTTCCCGGCACGGCCGCGAGCCGCAGGTGGAAGGGATGGTGTTCCTTCGGAGGGAGGCGGCAGCTGCTTTGCTCGGCGGCAGAGGCCATCCACCCCTCGCTCTGTGATTCCTTCAGTGCTCGTGGCGGGTCACACCAGGGCGGAGGAAGATCGTTAATTTATCGGCTATCAGTGGTTATCAGTAACAAGTTCAATCATGCTTTTCTTGCAGGGAACAGAAGGTGACAAATGTGGATTTCTGCTCTGACGCGGGCGTGTGTGGATGCAGGATTAGCTGGAACGCAGCTCCCTGTGCCAGGGGCGGGTGCAGCGCTGGAGCCGGAGGTGAGTGTGTGCGCCCGGCGGGAACGTGGGCACTTCAGAGATGCAATATTCTGCCAGTGTCGCTCAGCTCCTGCTCTTCTCTGGCCAGTTAAACCCCCCCCTCCAGCAGCAGGGGAGAAGCTCACCCTCCCCGAATACTCCGACGACAACGCTGTGGATGCTTCACGCCCCTGCAACACCAGTCCAGCTCTCAGCTTTGCCCAGGTTATTGATTAAAAGCATGTTAACGATCGATAGCTGGTCTAATTGCTCGGCTGCTGTAATGGCCGCCTCTCGCAGCTCTCGCCGTGGCCGCGATGCTCGGCAGCAGCGGCAGCATCTCGCCGTTCCCTCTCCCTCGGCCCCGGGCGCTGTGCAGCTGCCTGACGTGTGACCGGGGACCTGAGAGCTCCCCGACACAATATCGGTCTCCTGGAGCTGATTTCAATGGAGGAAATCAAAGTGAACTATTAAAACTCATTACCATTTTTATCTCAAATGCGGCAGATTCTATTTGCTATAATTTTATTTGAATCTGAATGCACATTGTATTTGCATAGGCAAGAGTACGCTCCCTTTCTCCCCCTCTTTTTTATTCTAAGGAACACTCAGTTGTATCCGTAAGGGAAGAGCAGCCGCACGCAGCCCTTTCACAGCCGGGCTCCGGAGAGAAAAGCGGGTTTGAAGTGCTGAAGCTCGGGGGCTGTGGAGTCGCTGGGAAGCCCGGATTGTGGAGAACGAAGTTCAATAGCACAGGCAGGCATGTCGGCATGTTGAAGTATTTTAAACCCGTCAGCAGGCGCACACTTCAGTGCCTTTCCTCGCCTTGGCGCCTGGTGTCTCTGAGCTGCAGAAGGACAAACGGGGAAGACGGGAAGCGCCAACCCGGGCATCTTCTCGAGACCACACTGAAAGCAGGCGCTGGAGCCGCCTCCTTTAGCCACGCACAGAGTTTAGCGTGTGTTTTTACAGCACCCCCTGACGCGGTCTCCCCCGTCCCCTTGGGAGCGCTCCTGCTGGATGCAGCCCAGGGGGAAGGCGGGCACGAGCAGCAGCCTCTGTCCCCCTGCGCCCCTGGAAACGGACGGACTGGACCCCCCCTGCCCTCGGGCTGCTCCCCCGCCTCCGGCCAGGCCCAGGACGCAGGGTGCTGGGACTTAAGAGCAACGTCAAGAAACTCGGCGCATCCCACCGGCGCTGTTGAGAGCAACCGCTGCAGTGGGTCGGTTCAATTCCAGTTGTGTCCTGGAAGGAACCAGCTGGGCAAGTCCCCCCCAGCGCGCCGTCCTGCCCGGTGGCCTCGACACGGGCACGGCCGGGTGCCCCGCAGTGGCCGCCTGGGTCTCGCTTCCCCTGGCCCAGCCGGGCGGACGCACTTTCACGCACTGCTCCTCGCTGGGAGGAGCCGCGCGTTTCCCCCCCGTCGTGTGCGAGCCGCGCTTGCCGGCTGCCCACGTGCTCGGTAAAGTTAGAATCAGATCAAGGCGACGCTGGCACCGGCGATTCGCACGGAGCAGAACGGAGCAGCGCGGCTCGGGGCTGTGCTGAGGGGCAGCTGGGGTCAGCCCCCCCCACCCCACCCCGAGCCCCCACAGCAGCCGGGGGCTGCCAGGCTGGGATGGGACCAGCCACAGGAGCATCCCACGGGATTCTGGAGCTCAGGATCAGCCCCGGCGCTGGACATCCTGCAGCAGCACCAGCTCCACGTTTCCCATGCTGCTAAAAATGACCATCGAGTGGCAGATTAATACACGCCCGTATGGCAAAGGGGCTCAGATCTTCCTCCAAGGCTGGGCTTTGGTGTTCCACTCAAAAACACAAGGAGAAAGTGCCAGAAAGGGAGAGCCACATGCCGGTATTTTTAGAGCCCAGCATGTGGCTGTTGCAACTGCTGAAGCCACGGCGCTTTTGGGCTCATGACAGACAGTTTGCGCTTCTCCGATGGCAGCCTGGCCGCCGGGATGGAACGATCGCGGCCCTGGGAGCAGCTCCCGGGCCGTGCCCCCAGCACGAGCTGCTCCGTACCTGCCGCTGGAGCCGGTGCCAGCCACGCCGCCGGCTGCGCCGGGGCTCACAGCTTCCACACGCACCTGCGGCCGCTGGAGGAGAAAATGTTAATAGGAATGAAGATGCAAAGACCTGAATCGTGAGGCGAAACGTCGCCTCAGTAATTTGAACATCTCCAAGACAGGAGGCGAAGGAGCGGGGACGGCCATCACTTGTATCTCTTCCCACCTGGATGCGGAGCCAGAGCTCTGGGATCGTTTCTCTCCTGAAATAAATGATGCCCGGTTGTGGGCTCGCGCTGTGGGCCGTGATCGTTCACACCCGCAACAGAAACATGACACAAAACTGTGACAGCCTTGAGAAGAGTGACATTCCCCCACCCTCCAACCCAAGGCAATGATGGAGACGGGACTGGGGGATGGCACAGTGGGGAGATGGAGAGCTGACACCGCGGCCCAGAGAGCGAAGGCTCTGGCTGGCGGAGCAAAGCCTCGCTGCCCGGTTCGGGAGATGCAGAGGGGTCCGGGACCCTCGTGGGGTGATGCCGGGGTGGTGTCCAGATGGTGGGACAAACCCAACCAACGCCAGGAGAGGGACACGACCGCAGCAGGAGGTCACGTACTCCTTCTCATCCCCTGGTTTCCTTCTCCCCTGCCCATCACCAGTTGCCACGATGGTTTTCATTATGAAAACAATATATTTCATACTTTGCCAAAAGAGAATAACAATACCGATTTACCCACAACAGCACATTTCATTTGCCATTAAATTTTTATGGAGCATAACGAGCAGTGTGGTGGGTGCGATCGGTCCTGAGCGTGAATGCAATAGCTCGAGGAGATGCGCGCGCCGCAGGTGAGAGCGCTCGTACGCGTCAGCTGCTCCGTGGTTGACAGCTGCTGAAGGTTCCCCGGCTCTGGCGACCTCTTCTCTGCTTCCCACCGAAAATCCAGCAGCTCCTCACCCGGCCTCCGCTTTTCTGTCACGCTTTATAGTCAGAGCAAAAACGGGAAAGGATTCAGAGCGGCAAAAAGAGGCTTATTCTCCAGGCAGAGAAGATGCTTTGGCGCAGCCTGCTCTCCGGCACAGTGAACATGTCTCTGAAACAGTTTTCCACCTTCCAGCTATTTAGGAGTCTCCCTGAGACACGGTTCTGTCTATCCATGCACAAAAATCTGATCTCTGCTACCACACGTCGGGGCTTTGTCGCGCTGTAGTTAAGGCTCAGGACGCCGAGGGGTGGTTTTTCCAGCGCTGGCTGCGCTGAGATTTTCTCCCCGTGTGCCGCAGATGTTAATTCCAGCTGCAGCCAGTCTGAGAGCGCGGGGAAATAATTTACAGCCGGGAAAAGGCGGCCCAGCTGAATGCAGGTAACTCCCACAATCTTTCCTAAGACGTACCAGGCAGCTTTTTGTGATTTCTCTCCATAATTTGTCATTGTTATGCCGCTGTAAATTCTGCCTGGCAATAGGTGCAGCAGATGGTCCGTGGTGATTTCCATGTTAATGCCGAGGCCATGCATAAATGTGCCGTATGTAAAACCAGAGCTAGAGGTACACTCGGCCTCTCACTGAAAACCAGGCTGGCTTTCTGGCCCGCGTCTCGCTCGCGAGCAATATCCTGCCTAATAAAAAAGTCCTGGCGTTTCTTAATTGGGCCGCAATCCTCCCACCGAAAGCCTCGGCCATGTTAATTAGAGTTGCCCATTCCTGCCAGCCCAGGTGCTGGGAACCTGAGCTGCAACGGCATCACCCGAAATTACCACACCGGCACACAGCAAAGTGATAAAAACTATGTCATGAAGTAATAAAATAATAAAAAAAAAAAAGCTACCAAGCAATAAGCAAAGTAATTAAAAGTAAGGCATTGCCTGTGGGACACAGAACATAACGCGTCCTCTTCGTCTCCCTGGGAGGCGCAGAGACGCACCGTGGGTTCGGGGATTATTGATGGAGGAGAACAATCTATAGGAGACTTTTGGGCCATTTTCCCACAGAAAAGGCACTCCCTGTCCGCAGGGGGACTCCTGGAGTCACTGCTGCCTGCGGCGTGGGACACACGGGGCCTGGCGTGTCCTCGCGGCTCACGCTCAGCCTGGTCCTGCAGAAACAACGCAGATGGAAGGGTCAAACGGGGATCGGCAGCCGGTCCTTAGGAAGGTGCCTGACCCCGGCCCATCCTCTCCATCCCGGCATGTGTCAGCATCGCATGCAGGCGCCTCTGCTCCCCCCGGTGCAGGTTCGTACTGGAGGAGATGCAGGCTTTCCCAAAAAGCCATCCTTTCTGGCAAAATCCTATCCCCTCTCCAAGTTTTAGCATGGGAATCTAATCTTTTGCAATGAGCAGAGGTTCTTTTCTGACAGCCAAATTAATATTCATTATTCATCAGGGAAGAAAATGCTGAGCTGTTTATCATTGCTTCATTAGATTTAGCCAAATACCAGCTAAACATAATTACTTGCATAAACTCCTGTGGCAAGGCTGGAAATTTGTAATCAAAAAGGAAGATTTAAGGAAGGATGGTGGAAATCGGACTCGTGGGTCTTGGCAGGGGCCTGAGCTCGCTGCCGGTTCCCGAGCTGGAGGAGAGGGCTGGCGGGGGCACGGGAAACAGGCAGAAAGAATCTCCCCGTCTTTGTCATCTCACGGGCACGAGCTGGAACATAGGAAGTTCCGATCAAATATGAGGAAAAAACTTCTTTATGGTGAGGGTGACAGAGCACTGGAACAGGCTGCCCAGGGAGGTTGTGGAGTCCCCTTCTCTGGAGACTTCCAAGACCCTCCTGGGTGCAGCCCTGGGCGATGTGCTCTGGGCAATCCTGCTTTAGCGGGGGCGTGGGACTAGGTGATCTCTAGAGGTCCCCTCCGACCCCGAAAATTCCCTGATTCCTGGTCTGTCCGCTGATAACCGGGGAGGAAAGGCGGGCACCGAGCAGCGGCAGGCTCCCGACCCGCTCTGCTCCCGCTGCCCGTGCCGCGGCTCCGGCGAGGGGAGCGGCCCCGGACGCCGCCAGGGCACGGGCGATGCCGGGGGACGCTCCCGGTACCCGCCTCTCCCCGGGCCCCCCCCGCGCCGCCGGTGCCACCCGCCCGGCGTGGAGAACCCCTGCCGTCCCCGGGCTAGAGCCCAGCCCCTCTCAGCTGTCTCCGGGGGAGAAAAAACCGCCCTCGCTCTCTCTCTTCAGCTGCCGGTGGTGGTTTAGCTCCGGTTTACCACGGCTCTGCCCACGGGGGAGGCTGCGCTCCCCCCTCCAGCCCCCCCAGGTGCCCGCGCTGGGCTTCGTGGGTGGGGAAACGCAGCCCGTTCCCCCTTCCTACGCACTTAATTAGCCTAATCAAGCCTTCCCCCTCCCCCGCTGCCCTGCCAATAAGAGCAGTTGCGGGGGGGCTGCGTGAGCCCCGCTGCGAGTCCTGCTGAGCCCCCTCCGTCCCAGCCCGCCCGAGGGAGCCCGCCAGCGGCGCCGGGGGATGCTCTGCGGCGTGGGACGAAGGCAGGTCACCTCTTCCCCCCCACCCCCGCGGCCCGGCCAGCATTAAATACCTCTGTGAGGCAGCCGAAGAAGCGGCAAAGGCTCTTCTCTGCCTTTCGGATCCACTTGCTAATTACAAAGCGCGTTCATTTTAGCACCCTGCTATCCCGTAATTGATGTTGGATACCTCTCACAATGAGCCTGATTTAAATGTATACATGTTTCTCCTTCTCCTGAAACCCTGCTGGCTGTGAGACACCTAATTAACAGCAGAGCTTTCAAAGTCTCCCTAACAAATGCATCCCTGTGTTTCTTAGCACAAGGACTCTCATTAGTGAAGCTGTGCTTTGTGATTATTTATACCCCTTCTATAATTAAAAATTCTGAAAGCTAATTACAATTATCCATCAGTTTTTCAACATGCCGGGACTAGAGATCTTAACCTTTTTTACCATTGTTTTTCTTTTTTTAACCGACATCCCCTCGTCCTTCACGCACGGGCGTGTGCCAGCCCCCTCCCCGCAACCTCCTCCTCCTCCTCCTCCTCCTCCTCCGCTCCAGCTCGCCTTCCCCTCGCCGCTGGTTATTTGCTTTTGTGATGTGCTTTGCTCCGTTGTTGCCAGCGATGGTGTTTGCTTTGGTAGCTGGAAGCGGGGGCAAGCGGCAGCAATTGTTCCTGGCTCCCGAGAGCGCGCGGGATGCTGGCGGGAGCGCGTGGGATGCTCACGCACCCTGGCCTGCCGAAGCAGCGCCGAGGCATCGCACGTGGCGGCGGTTATGTTCCCTTCCCAGCACCAGTTGCCCACATGCCCTTTCCCTTTAGGTTTAGGGCCGTTATTCCCATGGCCACGGCAACCCACTGGGTGAGCTGGGTGCTGCATCCCCCATCCCTGGCTGCCCGCCCACGGGTGCATCGCCCGCACCCCCCGGTGCCGTGGCCGCCCGTGGCGCCTCTCGAGGTTTCAGAGCAGGGCTGAAAAGGGACTGTGAAAAATGGCTTTTGAATAGAGCGTGTTCCCTGCACGGGCTGAGTCTGGGAAGTCATAATCTTAATATGAACATCTTTAAATATCCTTACTAATGGGCTCATTCTTTAATTTCCTGAAGCAACGACAGTTTCAACAGACCCTATATCACAGCGAAGATGGGATCTGTCACTGAATGGCTGAATTATATTTCATCCTTTATTTTTATCAGCTCCGCTGACTTATTTATTACATTTAGAGTCTCGGCTGGCTTTTGTCTGGCCTGTACTTTGCTGCAGCTCATAGAGGAAAAAGCAATAGTTTATAAAGCCATTTTCACAGCGTCCCCATAATTTTAGGCCATGTCTGAGGCTTCATTTTGAATGAAACTCTGTAGATAAACTGTTATTCATGGTGATGCCTGTGAAGTCCTTGGCAGCCCCCAGAGAACGCTGCCTGCTTATAAAGGGCTTTCCCTCAGATTTATTTTTGAAGAACAAAGGGCAATTTTCCCATCTTCACAGCAGCAGCCCACGTGGCAGATGCCGCTCGGGGTGTTATCTTGCTGTACTTTTTTTTTTACTTTTTTTTTTTTTTTTTTTTTTTTATTGAAAATGTAATAAAACCCCGGGCTGCGTGTGGCCGCGGAGTGAGCCCTGGGAATCGCTTCCAGCGCTGGAGCTGGTGAATTCGCAGTCAGTGGCTGCTCTGTGGGTCAGCACCGGCCCCGGTTCTGGGGGGGGATGTTGGGCAGGGCGGTGGGGAAGCCCCGGGTGGTCCTGCCCCACTGGCGGTGGTGGCAACTGGCCAGCTCACCCCGGCACGAGGGCGAGAAGGTGACTTCTCACCCGAGCCATCCTTGAGACCCCCCATTGCAGCAGTTCAAGCCCCGACAGGCTTTAGGTGCCTGGATCTCGCGGACACGGGTGTTATTGAGCCAAGAGAGCATTTGGCCGTGCTGTCCTGGATGCAGTCCCCGTGCTCGTGTGTTGGCTCCGGCGCCGCACGTGCCCCCGGGAGCCATGAGCATTCCCCAGCCTTGGCGCTGCCAGCACCGCGGCGGCCGCAGCTGCTCCGCAGCAGCTTAGCACCATCTGCGAGCATCGCCGGCATGTCCCGCTCGCTCTGGAGCATGGGGACGAGCTGCCAGCAAACATCGGTGACCTCCAGCCAGCCGCAGTCTTGGGGACAGGGAATTTTCCAGGCCGAAGAGGAGAGCAGAAAGGAGCCGGGGGAGCGGAGGCGAAGCACATGAGCAGCTCCGAGAGCTTCTCCCGAGACCCGGCAAGTGCCAAAGTTAATACATTTAATATATTTTGTACGCAGTATGCCAGCCATTAGAAATGTGCTTGTTCTGTCATTGCTCTGAGGCAATCACGGTGAAGCATTTGTCCTCTGAGTGCACGGGGAAAAATTAGAGTGCCCTGAGCTGAATTGGTCAGCTAAAAATAATGTACGGCTTCATCCTTGGAAGGAAATTGGGCATTGATTGGAGGACAGAAGTTCGGTGCAATACTTAAAGCAATGTGACATTTCCATACATTAGGGAAGCGTGCGCGGTAGGCGTAATTCAGGGCGTAAATCACCGGTTCCCAGTCACGCTCCTTCGCCCGCCTTCGCCCGCGGTCAGAGAGTGGCTCTCGCCAGGCGCCGTGTCCCAGTCCCCGCCCGGCTCATCGTCCCCCGGGAGCAGCCGTCATACCGCTGCGGAGGCCGCTGCCGGGATCCGCGATTTAGCGCCGCCGTAAAACCTGGAGTGGGGAAATGACGGGAAAGCTCATGCAGTCACTACCACTTCCTGGTCTGTCAGCCGCGGGGGCAGGCGATGGAGCCAGTTAGCTTTGGTGGAAATGCTGACAACCTGGCCCCCGCTGACCCGCTGCCTGCCCTGCTCCGCTGCCCCACGGCTCAGCGGCGGGCAGGAGGGGTGAGACACGCACGGGAACTCCTTGTGGTTTCAGGCGTACAGGGTTTGCATCAGCAGCATATTTCCAAGCCTTTTAATATTATTATTAAAAGTCTCCTTAGCAAGTGTTTATATTCCTTCAGTTCCCATGCCAATGGATATTAAGAGGGAGGAAAAAAAGCAACTTCTGGCTTAGGTAATTATGAGATTGCTTCTATTGCTGCTGGCACAACGGTGGGAGTATCTGAGCTTGATTTCTTCCCGGAGAAAGGCTGAACAAAGAGCCAGAGGAGAGCCTTTGCTAAAGCATCCTGCGAGCAGTTGGGCACGCTGCCCGCGCACTGCCTGCGCGCTGCCCATGCGTAGGCTCGTGGCTGCTCAGCACGTCCAGGGGTGCCGGCAGCAGCAAACCAGGCACATCCATTCCCCGCTCCGGGGAGCCTTTCCAGCCTCCTCGCGGCATGCAGGAGGGACGACCTGTTGCCACTCGTGAATAAAAGGCCTGTGGAAAAATTCAGCCTGCGGATTTCCCTGGGAGCTCGTCCAAGGTGACGGCTCCGACAGCCCCCAGCAGCCCTGTGGAGGTAATTTCACTAGTTCTTGTGCATCAGTCTGCGGGAATTCGCAGGCGGCTGGGTGGCAGCTGTGCCTGCACAGCAGCAAAGCCCCCCTGGGAGCCGTCGGGACGCGTTCCCACAGCAGCGGTGTGGGCGACTGGCGTGCGTCGGGGCGAGAACATCCTCGCCGTGCCCTTCCTCTGCCTCGCCGCAGCTAAAACCTGGGGTAGCCACGAGGCAGCGAGGGACCCGGGAAAAATGCTGAGGTGGCCACCTCCAGCTCTCCTGTGGACAGTCCCCTGACAGCATGTTAGCCCCGAGCACCGGGCTGGTGCCAAGCCCCCGGGACCGGCACAGCCATGCCCGGGCTGGGATGCTCCTGCAGGGAGCGGTGGCCGCGGGGGCAGAAGCTGAAGGTCCCTTTGGCCAGAGGTGCTTTGCCCATCCAAACCATGAGAAATTTCTCTCACCTCTATGAATATTTAAAGTAACTTGCAGGATGGTAATGATCTCTGAATGTGAAATTAGGAATAATTACAACCCATTCATCCCTTTAATAATGAGTCAAGTACTTCCAGTGCTCGCTGGCAGAAGTTTTCTGAAAGTTTTCCGTCCCGCGTGAGCTGAAGCCCTTCCACTGCTGCCTGAGTCAGTAGCTCTTCTCTTCGCAGCGTCTCGGGGTCCTCCAAGGCCCGGGGTGTCCCGGACAGGCGCTGTGTGTCACCGCTGGGCGCTGTGTTTTCATTTAATTGATTTTGCTGTGGGTTTAATTAGCAAAAGGGGGATCAAGCTCCAACTCTCAGGTAATGAGGGCATTGTCTGTAGCTTATTTATGTTCTTCCGTTTCAAGCGAATTGGTTTATATCTTATTGCATTTTTCCCCTTCAAATAACTCGCTCGTAATTGCCTGTTCTCACACGGGCAGGATGCTGCCATTGTATCAGCCTGGGTTTTTAAAGGCCGCTATTAGCAGAAATGCCGGGGAGACTCGACTCGCGTCCTCTCCTGCACTCGCTGGCGATGACCTCCTCCGTGACGGGGCATCCTCAGGGTCCCGGTTCATGGCCACAGGGTCCCCAGCAGCAGGGGCTGTCAGGCCGTCGGCAAAGGCGGGGTGCTTTTATTTCAGAGCAAACTTTCTGATTCCAGCAGTAACCCGAGGAATTCCCAGGCACGTCTGAGGACGGAAAGCCAAGTGCTCCATTCCTAAAGCTAATATATATATATAGACAACAAGAGAAAAAAGGAGCTTATGACTAAACATTACAGTAGCCTGAACAGCTGAGCAGTATTTTAAGCTACTGCCTGTTATCTTTGGACTGTGACTCTCTGATGAGTAACAAAATATTTGCTTTTTTTCCCTTTACGGGCCTGTCATTTCACTGGCAGAATCTTGTCCTATTGACCTGAAGAACCTCAATTTCAAAGCTATTAAAACCTAATTTTCTATACCAGGCTCCTGAGACAGGCACTAACTTTCATAGAATAATTCATTTCTTCCCTCTGAAAAAAGAAAAAAAGGCAGAAAACAGAGAGCGGAGAAAGGCGTTTGAGCGCTATTCCAAGGGAAGCGCGGGACGGAGGCTGCCCGCTGTCTGCCGCTGATATTTCCCTGCGCAGTGTCCTTCCAGGAGAGGAGCAGAAACACTCCTCGGATAAACGCCCATTTAGTAGCCGTGGAGCGCTGGCTGTATTTACCCAAAACAACGGCCGTTTGCTGATAAAACCCTGAGTCCGTGCCGCCGCGCTGCATCGGGCAGGAGCCGGCAGGGAGCTGGTCTCTCTCCTCATGGGACGAAGTAAGCTTCCAGCCTCCTCCTCCTCCTCCGAAGGTTTGAGACCTGTGAATCATAGAGTGAATCATAGAGTGTGTTGGGTTGTGAGGGACCTCTAAAGGCCATCTAGTCCAACCCCCGGCAGTGAGCAGGGACAGCTTTAACTAGATCAGGTCGCTCAGAGCCTCATCCAGCCTGGCCTTGAATGTCTGCGGGGATGGGGCTTCCCCCACCTCTCTGGGCAACCTGGGCCAGTGTCTCACCACCCTCAGTGTGAAGAACTTCTTCCTAATGTCTCATCTAAACCTGCCCTGCTCTAGTTTAAACCGTTGTCCCTCGTCCTATAGCTGCATGCCCTTGCAAACAGCCCCTGCCCAGCTTTCCTGGAGCCCCTTTAGGGACTGGAAGGGGCTGGAAGGTCTCCCCGGAGCCTTCTCTTCTCCAGGCTGAACCCCCCCAGCTCTCTCAGCCTGTCCTCCCAGCAGAGGGGCTCCAGCCCTCCCAGCATCTCCGGGGCCTCCTCTGGCCCCGCTCCCAACAGCTCCGTGTCCTTCTGCTGAGGGCTCCAGAGCTGGACGCAGCACTCCAGGGGGGGTCTCACCAGAGCAGAGCAGAGGGGGAGAATCACCTCTCCAGGTCTGCTGGCCACGCTGCTTTTGATGCAGCTCTACCCCGGTGCCGGTCCACGGCCAAGCCCGCAGCCTCGCCGAGCTCCCGCCGTCCCGGGAAGGGGAGCGGGGCTCCTGGGAGGTGTTAGAGGAGTCTGGGGCTGCTGGGTGAGCCAAGCCCCCATCACTGCCCCTTCCCGTGACAAAATATACGTGTTGTGGAAGAGAAAGGCATGACAGAGTGACGCCTGAGCGGCGTTTCAGCACCTGGAGGAGGGTTTGCCGAGGAGCAAAGCCACGATCCCAATGGGGGTTGTGTTTTCCCAATCCGTTAGGAGAGAGTGGCGGAGGGAAACCTGCCTTTTTCTGGGGCTGGCGGCTCCTTTTGGTTACTGGGCACCTGAGGATGGAGCAAATACCCCACGGCCCCTTCCGTAAGAGGAACAAAGGGAGCGTTTGGCTTGGAGACGAGTGCGAGGGGGCATGGGGAGAGCCGAGCATTGTGTCCTTGCAAACTGAACGAGTCGGGAGCTCTGGGACTCCCCGCTCGGGTGTTCAGAAACCGGTGGGGAAATGGTGTTGTTTTGCTGGGCCGGGCTGACGCGGGGCTGCCCCGTCCCTCCCCCCCGCCGCGAACCCCTCTCCGTGCTCACTCGGGTGCCAGCCGACCCTGCAGCTGGCGGTGCTCCGCCGAGCCACCGCTTAATATTCTCAGTCGTGATAACACTTTGTTGGATAAGTGCTTTTTAAACCCTACAGATAGATAGAGTATCTGGAGTGGCATTTTAAAAGAGAAAATTGAGACAAGATTCATTACAGACACCAGTAAATGTCAAACATTTTATCAACTGTGTAAAGTGCCGTGTTAAGCTGTCTTTTCCCCCCAAAGCTTGATTAAAACTATAAATGCCTTTTTAATATTAATATTATTCTCTTCTCCGTGCTGCTTGTTTGATTATTTGCGGTGGCAAGGAAAGGCCGGTGGTGAGCCGAGGCGGCGGGGTGGGCAGCGGGTGCAGGCAGACGGAACCCCCTGGCATCGCTCTCTGATGGCGATGGGGGTCCCGGGCTCGGGGCGGCCCCCGGGGAGGGCAGCACCCACCAACCCGCCCACCCTGTCCCGGGCTGAGCCCTCCCGCTGCGGGACCCCCGCCCCGGGGCAGCCGTTCAGAGCCGGTCCCGCTCTGACATCCCCCTGCCCGCGTCTCTCTCGTGCGAGGAGACTTGTCTAGAGCAGGTCCTTCTCGCTAAGCTGTATTTAATTAAAAGCTGGCTCTTTGTTGCATGTGCTAATTAGCACTCTTTGCTTGCAGGCTCAGACTCAATCAATATCTAAATCCGTGGTCTAAATCTAGCACAATAATAAATAGCTGTGCAGGCTGTTTCACGAGGATCCCAAAGCTGCCGTCGTCTGCGGCGTGAATTCCACGCAGACAACAGGTCTGCCAGAGCTGGCCCCGGGGCACGGGCTCCCCCTTTGCTTTCCCCAAAGACCCCCTGAATTTGCAGGAAATGTGCGCTTTAATGTAGTTTTCCTCCAGAAATTGCCTGTGTTCCCAGACAGGAGTGTGGCCCGCCTTGGGAAGAGCCCTCTCTGCTGCAGGGGCTGCAGTACCCAGCCGGTCCCCGCAGCATCCCTCCAGCCCCCGCCGCGGGGCAGGGCCAGCCAAACCGCGCGCCCTCCGCCAAGATGAGCAGAACCGGCTTTTTCAAATGAATTGTTCGTTATAAAAGTTACTTCTGTTACAGATCCATCTGATCTTCTTAAAGGGTGAGGTTTCTGATAGCGGAACGAACTCATGAAAAATACATGGCCTGGAGCGTCTCTAGAATATTTATTTATCCGGCAGGTCTCGCCCGGGGTGTCGCGGTGCTGCTGAGGGTGCCCTGGCTCTCGGGCACTGGCACCAGTGACTGCCACCTCCGGAGCCACCGGCTGTCACCCTGCCAGCCCGGGGTCTTGGCTTCGAGCATGGCCAGCGTTCCTGGTGCTGCCTGCTCCCCTCGCTGGGGAGCTCTCAGTTGCCTCTTGGCCACAGGATAAACCAGGGCAGGCCAAGCCTGTCCTCAACAGCCACCGTGGGGTCCGCTAACGAGGTTTTGGGAGGCAGCAGCTTCTGCCCTGCTCGGGTTCCCCCGGCTCCCGCGGTTCCTCCCGCTGCTGGAGGAGGCTGAGAATGTGTTTTTCCTGTGTTTTCCTGGTATTTTCCCTGCGAGTCGCCTCCCGCCAGGAGCCGGTCTGGCAGCTCCAGCCTGGCTTCCTCTCCCTAATTGCATTAATAGTACCGCCGTGCCGACACGGAGAGTTACGCTGGGCTGTGGCATTGCAACCAGGCCATCAGTTAACTTCGTAGAGAGCGACAGGTAAAATAAATGACGGTAAACAAATCAGATCTATTTGAGGATTAAGGCTGCCTGTGCACAAATGGAGATGATCGTCCTCGTTGGTGTTTTTGGCTCGTGTCGGGCCTGGGGGGGTCGGCGCAGGCACCGCAGCCGGCGTGGGAGCCATGTCCCGGCTGCCTGCAGAGGGGGAGACGTGTGGGGGGGGGGCCGTGCTCAGCCCCAAGCACGGCTCCCCTCACCTCATCGCGAAGTTGTAAATGAATTTTAAATTCACACTGCTGTGTTAAATCTATGAACTCATCCTTAAAGACCAGCACTTTCCCAAAAATGATGCGGATGACTGGTAGGGATATCTTCCTGGCTGCCTGTTGCCTCGCGGCGATGCCCGGCCTCGGCGGTATAAATGCCATGCAGCGGAGTCACTTAAAAAGGCGTGTGAATCGGGAGGAAAAAGGGATGCAGAGAGAAGCCCAGGGGTTGCGGGGAGTCCGGAGGTTGCTCAGTTGTGCTGAAATAGGCATTTAATGATACTGGGCAAGACTGATGTGTGCTCCGTGGGCAGGGTGTGATTCAGTCCCGGTGACTTTGCCTTCAAGCGCTCAGTCCTTATAAATGACGTAGCTGGTAACTACATCGTTGTCACTGAAGAGCCTCGATGGGTTTGGGGCGCGGTGGCCTCCCGCCTTGGGGGGTGGGAGCAGCCACGTCCACCCTCGCACCCGAGGGCTGTCCCCAAGAGAGAGACACGGGCTGGAACGCGCTGCGGGGATAACTTCATCCCTGCATCAGCACTGGGACTAACCGGCGCGTTAAACGGGAATATCACTCTTAAATCCCAGGCCGAGCACACCACTGAAGTGGATTAGAGCCAGACATTTAATTACCGTAGCAAGGTTTTTATTTATTTTTTAGGTATGGGCTGGGAGCAGGAGGTTCACGCGAGCACAGAGAAAACGGATGGTTGGCAACTCCCATCTGTGCAGTCCTACAAATCACCCGTGATTCACAGTTATATAAAGCTTCTTATATAGTAAACAATCTTGTTAATAAAAGCAGAAGTACAAGGTCCAATGTAATCCAGCGAGTGTGACTAACTGGATTTATAGGCTCCCTCCCAGTGCAGAAGCAGAAAGATTCCTCAGATCTTACAGGAACCAATTTTTGCTGAGATCCCCAGCAGTGATTGTTCCCCGTGGGAAGGGGCAACGGCACGGAAACAGGTTGGCGCGATTTATTGGTCTGTTTAATCTGCCTTCCCAGGGTCGCAGTGTGAACGGCCCACGCTGGCGCTGCCCCTCTCACCGACGTGGGCTTTGCATCTGCAGGGCCAGGTCCAGAGCCCAGCTCCCCCCACAGCCGCGCTGGGGGAAGCCCAGTTCATGTGGGGGCAACCGCAGCCCACCCCCGCTGCCTCCCCCTCCTGCAGGACCCCCGCTTTGCTCCAGAGGTGATGCTTCCCACCCTGCGCCGCTCCTGCCGCTGCGGTGGCTCCCAGCCCCGGCTCATCCCCCATGGACCCCCACCGCACCACCAGCCCCGGCGTCCCCTCGCTGGCTCGGTGTCAGGACAGAAACTCTTTTTCCTTTGAATTAAGCGGTGACCGTGGGGTGGCCGTCACCTCCCACTTCCGCAGAGGTGGATGTGTTCCCGTGATCTGCGGCGCTTCACGTCTTCCCTGCAGCCGGAGCTTTTCCAGGTTTGCATCTCCGGGTGCGGGGCGGGACGAGTTGGGTCTTCGCGTTCCTGTGACGTCTGTGTTGGTGCCGCTTGTCACCCCGGGAGAGGGAACGGCGAGATCTGGAGCGCGGTCTGGAGAGAGGAGTGGGCTCCGGGGAGGGCTGCTGAGAGGGAGGCTTTGAGAAGAGCCAATATTTATAGAATATTACAGCAATGGCATTTGCGGATAATTTTGGATATTAAGGGAAAATAGCAGTGTTTGCTTCCCCAGCTATGCAAGATATTTGTGCTGACAGCCTTCCCCGCGAAGGCACCGTTCCCAGCGCGCCCCTGAAACCTCTCACGACTTTCTGTTATTCTCGGAGGCAGCACGTGGCAGAGTTTTACCCTTCCAGAGGCACCTTCAGCGTTCCCAAACTGGGAGCCCTGCTCGGCGCCTGCCCTGGGCGATGGCACAGCCCGGCCGGGGGGGTCTCGGTGGCCCTCGGTCCCCCCCATCCACCCTCCCTTGACCCCGCGCTCGGGCTCTGCCACTCTTCAGAGGAACAGAGAGTAAGTGGAAACAATCAAATTAATCTAAGCACCTGCCAGGCCTCCGCCTTCGCCCAAGTGGAATATAATTTTATAATTAGGCGAGTGTGCTTTAATGATACTTTTGAAGAACCGGAGGTTCAGCCCTGGTGTTGGCCAGGAGGAGCCTGTTAATGGGTTTGTTTTGCCGCCCGGTGCCTGGGGGCTGCGGGCGGGCGGCGCGGGTGATGCCCAGGGGTGCAGGTGGCACAGCCGGCAGTGTCCCGGCGGGACCGGGCGCCCTCCTGAGGGAATGCCACGCCGCTCTATTTCCCCTGGCCCTGCCAGTGTCGACGAAACCACCGTAAGCTGAGGTGCCATATGTCGTCCTCTCCTACAGCCTTTTGAAAGTGCGAAGAAAGAGACAACTGTGAGAGATGGCATTTCCACTGCCGGTGCCGCAACATATGCTCTGTGAGAAGGAGCTCAGCCCATTATAATGCAGGCAACAGGTAGGACGATGGATTGCCAGGGTATTCTGGAGGCTTGGGAAGTGCAAGCGATGGCCCCTGAGCCAGCCCTTGTGAAGACGCTCCTTCCCGGCAGGTGTGCGGGGCGGACGCCGGCCCCGGCCCCAGCTGCGGGGTTTTGGGGCTGCCCGGTGCATGCGGCGGCCGCTGTCGGTATAACCTAAAACACTGCAAACCCAGAGGTGAGCTCAGCTCCCCAGTGCAAACCGTCTTTCCAGCCCGTTTGGCTGCGATACCTCTTCGGCCCGCTAATGTACAGGGTCCAGGCGCTCGCCGCGGGCTCCCCACTTGCCTAATTTCCCATTTCTCTCTTTCCTTTCTTTAAAATTCTGCTTAACTCTGCTCAGGCTCGGGAGCCATGGCAGCATCCCCGCGAGCGGCCGGTCAGGCCAGCCACCTTACGTAAGCGAGGGAGGGACCTCGCAAAACTTCCTCCGTTCTGAGGCTTAATTAATTAAAAGCCAGTTTTTATGGCGCATGCGCTAATTATAACTTTTTAGCCCAGAGGATCAAAAGGAACTTGTTGCTTACAATTCTGTAATTCAAATCTGCTGCAATTAGTTTGGATGCTCAGAAATTTTCAAAATTCATCTGTATAAATGTGCTTTGCTGAGACGATTTTTTTTCTCACTTGAACTTTTTTGATACTCTTATGTGCAAAGGAAACTGCCTGAGGATATGTTTCTTGCAAAAAGTAGGGATGCTGGTTCTTGAAACTATTATGCTGGCGAACAGTAAGAATTATCCATGTTTTTTTACTACCGCAGTGTAAGATATCCCAGGCAACAGCATTGCGGAAGGGGGAAGCGCCCTGGGGAAGCACCGAGCCATTTTCTCTGGTGAGAACGGCAGCGATTTCCCATCGGGGCGAGCTCTTGAGACTTTAATTTGGTGTTTTGCTCAGAAGTACGTCGGAGGCCGAAGAGCCAGAGCCCATCAGTGATGGAAGGGGAAGGGTGGGAAAAACAAGAGGTCGTTAGTCCCTTGTTAATGACCTGCGGGTACTTTCCCTCTGGGGGATCCGTGGCAGCAATAAAGATGATTTCAGGGTTTGGCCAGACACTTTCTGAGCAAGGTGTGGGATTCGGGGCGGTTTGAGGTGGTGCCTGGCAAAAGGGAGACCCGTTACTGCACGGCCGGTGCGGGACGGGCAGGACGGCGATGCCGGGCTCAGGTCGGCGGGGAGGCGGCGAGGTCCGACCCAGCGCTGCGCTCTCGATTCTCCCCCTCTCCATGGCTGGGGGCGTTCGGTGTTGGCTGTGACAGTGGTAACGGAGCCCCCGGCCAGGGGGGCGGCACGCTGCCCCGTGCCTTTGCGGGGAGTGGATCGCAGGCCGTCGGGTGAGGAGATCCCGCTGTCGGGGCGTGCGGACCCCCCGCCGCGAGACAACCACGATTCGAACCGACACCCGCATCCCTCCCGGCACGTGCGCTACGAATCGCAATAATTCTGTGTCGCGATGAAGCCAATTAGCACCGCGGCTCTGGCGGCACGGGAGCCCCGGGGAGGGATGCTGGGCAACGATGCCCGGGAGGGACCCGCCAGGCTCAAGCCGCGCTGGTGCCGGTGCCGGTGCCGGTACCGGTGTATAAGCCCACGCTGCCGGCATCTCCCTGCCACGCCGCACGCTGCTGCCGGAGGCCGTGAACCGCGGGGAACCGGGGGGATGTTGCGAGGCAGCAGCGTTTCGCCTGCCCCGGCGGAGGGTAAGTCACAGCCCCCGGGGACGTGCCCCGGTGTAAGCCCCAACCTGCCCCGTGCCTGTCGGGAGAGCCGCTCGTCGCCTCTGTGTCGCCTGCTTTGGGCACGCCAGGGAAGCAGAAAGGGGAGGAAAAAAAGACTAGTCTAAGCTCAGAGTGGAAAAAGGGCAATGCCGAATTTATTCTGGAGAGTGGAGCCGAGTCTCCTGAGTACAAGCAGCAGCTGTTTTTCCCGCACGCAGAGTGAAAGGCTGGGGCGAATTCTCCCAGGAGTTTTTAATTTTCTGTGCAGTGATTTCAGCGCCGTGCCCCCCCCCCCACACACACACACACCCCCCCCGGCTCCGGCGTGCCGGTGCAGGAGCTGCCGGCGGCGCTGCCTTTCCCAGCTGCACCCCGGCACTGCCGGCCCCGCCGCGCCGTTCCCGGGGTGCGGATCCCACCGCTCGGCTCCATCCGGAGCAGCCCAATGAGCAAAGAGTGAGGAAATGATTCCCACCGAACAGCAGCCGCCCCAACCCCCCCGCCACCCAGCACACCAAGGTGGTGGCAACCAGCTGGGCAGCCTGGGGCACCCTGCGCCGGCAGCCCTGGCTCTTTCAGAATTACTTATTTTCACCCTGCACCGGCAGCCCTGGCTCTTTCAGAATTACTTACTTTGATAAAACAGATTGCTTTGGGGGAGAAAAAGGCTGTCTGGCCCTTTCCAGGCTGAGCTGGAGTAAACCAAACACTGTTTTTTTCATTTGCCCAGCGACTTAGGGATGCCCGGGTTGGTTTGCCGTGCGTCCCGAGCCCTTGGAGGAGGGCCGAGTGCCGTGTGCTGCCATGGCTCACGCTGGCCATCTGTGACGGAGAGAAAAAGACTTCTCTGAGAGGTTCAAATTAACAATTTATTTGGACTTCACTCACAGGTCGGATACGCCACTATTGCAAGTTCTTATGGATACAATGGAAGAACGCGCTATTGCAATTTAAGGGGAAAAGAGCAAATCAATTCACAGAATACGCTATTACCACCTAACCAGTGATCCCAAAAAGTAAGAACACAAACCACCAGCGCGCTGGATATGAATACCTTAAACGAGTGCACAAATCTCGATCTTAGAGCATCTAGACATCATCGTACGTTATTAAATCACTTACCCTCTCTCGGCCACTCTGTCCCGGGAAGTTACCTTGCACAGCATCCTGGACAAGGGGGGGCAGAATCTCCTACAGGCCAGCTGTATCTTTGGAAGATTCCCCCTATTTTCTCCCCAAAACTTTGGACTTAAATATCCCTTTTCGGGACCGTGCTTGAATGGATTACACTGTCTGGGATGGTTATCTCCGTGGTTTGATGGCCCCTCAGACAGCAATGTTTATTTCGTGAGGTCTGGTCTCAGCTTACTGAATAGTGGCGGGACGGGACTCAGGGCATTTTGTTTGTTAAAGGCACCATTCGGGTTTCAGTTCTTATTGTAATGCAGAGTTGAGACCACCCCGGGCTGAGCCATTCCACAGCTCCCCGCAAGTTATCTCTGCATAGATAGGGATCAATAAGCGTCTGCCGAGGCGAGATGGAGCTGAGTCGAATGACAACTCCCTGCAGCTCACCTCTTGTGTTCTGACACCGGTTTAGCCAGGTGCTCCCATTCACCATCGCTGGGCAAGTGCTTTAAGCTGGGCCCCGGGTCCCAAATGCCACCCGGGCGGGCGATTCGCGCACTGCCCGTTTCTTACCCTGCGCTTCCACGAACACCAGCAACGAGCTGCTCGCTCCGCTTCCACCGGGGAAGGCGACATTTTTGCTTCAGTTCATTATAAATAAGCATCCAGGGAAATATTAAGTCGGGCATTAAATTCTGGCTACTTACGGGATTGGCACAGGAGAACATCGCTTTAGGCTGAGGGGTGAGACGACAGAAGCTTATGCAAACGGAGCAGCTCACGTGTGGCTCCGGCTCTGCGTGGGTGATCCCTGAGCCCCCGGACGGGGATGTGGGAGCCCGGACCCCCCAACACCCCCCCGCCCCGGGCCCGGCCCGGCTGGTTGAGCCCCTCCTCGCTGCGGGGAGCAGCGATGCCGGGGGCATCGAGCACCATCTGGGACTTGCTGGGTCCTGCCGATGGAGGAGAGAGCGGGGCTCTGGGTCCCGCTGCTGGGCCCCGTCCTCAGCCGCGTCCCTCCTCACTGCTTGTGCGCGACGAACCCGCGTCCCAAGGGGGGAGGAAACCCAGCAAATCTCGTCCGAAAGGTTGCAATCTGTTAATAAGCAAATTGCTCATTTAATTATCTTAATTACGGTTTCGCTGAGCTACTGTTATTGCTAATACAAAGGGGGGTAAAAAAAAAAAAAAGGAGAAAAGAAAAAAAAAAAATCTCCTGGATTAGCAAAGCCTCGATTACCGGCAAGTGAGTAACATGCTTCTTTCCAAAGCCAGGGTTGCCATCCGCCGCGGGAGAAGGAAGGTCGGGCTGTTTCCCCGCTGCGATTAGTGCTGGTGCCTTCCCCAGCTTCGACAAACCACGGCAAACGCACCAAGGACGGCAGGAGCCGGGGAGAAGTGCCGGCTGCCGCGCCTCGGCGCCTTTCGCTGCTGTGGTTACGTATATGCTTTGATTTCTCCATGACACCGTCAACTGGTGCTGGGCCGCTACCGAGCACTGCGCGGTGCCCGGCCGTGCCACGCGGGCGCTTGCCGGTGGCGTTGCTGGTTCCCGTCCCCCCGTCAGCCTTGCAGAGCCCACCATAAAACCGCCACCCAACAGCGATGTGTTTAAGTGTATACATAAACATTGCGCTAATTAGTGCTGGTGAGAACATGTGCGGTAATTACACTTTTTTGCCATTAAAAACGCAGCTACTGTTATTGTATAAATAGACAGAGCAAAAGCAAATATGTTTGTTTCTACCTTACCTTGTCCGTTACAGAAAGAAACACCATCTGCCTTAAAAACCGTATTTATCATTCACTCAGAACCCACTTTACAAAACCCAAGAATAAATAGCAAAGTCATAACATCGGGTTTCCACAGCAAGGGGAGGCTGCGGCAGGACATCGGGGGGCTGAGGAGCCACGTGCCGCGGAGCCGGAGCATAGAGCGAAGGAAGAACGCTTTGGGATCAGAAGGTCCCTGCTCGGCTGGGGGGGCTTTGGCATCAAGCTGTCACGGATCCGTCCCCCATCCCGGAGCCTGTGGGAATGAAGCTTTTCCAGAACCTTCCTATTCACTGGCTCTTCGCACCCAAAACACTCCCCCAGCCCCTCCGACGGCTCCTCTCGGCAGCAGCCATGGCACCGGCAGAGCCTGCAGTGCCCTGGTCTCCCAATTCCCCCAATTCTCAGCCCAATTCCCTGCTGGCAGCAGGCGTGCTCGGCTGACGCATCCCATTGACTTGGCTGGCGGGACAGGGAATTCCTTGGCAGGATCTAGACGGCCGGCACCTGCTCGGACACGAGGCATGTCGCTGCCAGCGTTGCTGGAAGGGATGTCGTGGATACTGGGCTGGAAGGAGAGCTGGCTCCCGCAGCGCGTGGGTGAACGGTTTAGACACGGAGCAGTCGGCTTTTCCAAAGGATGCTGCTTCTGGGCGCTCCTCATCCCTTACGGGCTCCGATGGCATGTTTATGGCCATGGCACATATGGCAATCACAGGCATTTTGTCTCAACGCGTTTAGGCATTTTCTCCTATCAAACTGGGGCTGTTTGCAGCTTAAATGGTGATAACGGGGTTTGGAGAATGAGTTATGAGCAGCGGGGAAAGCACAGGGCTCTGGAAAACCGGAGAAAAGGAGAACAGGAGATGCACATCCCCGGTCCCTCGTCCTCCCTGTGTGCTTCTCCCCACCTCTGCCGGCCCAGCCCCGTCCTGGGGAGGTGAAATCACAGGTAAAGAATGGATAAACCCTGAGTGCTGCAACGGGGGCTCCCAGCAGCAGGGGACCACGTCCCAGCAGTGTTTCGGGGCAGCAAGCCCATCTCTGCGACCCGCTTGCCAGCCCGAAGTTGGCCAAACTTTCCCGCGCTCCAGTGGCCAATGAGCTGGGGAGTGTGGGGGGGCCTGGAGCGGCCGGTGGGCGCCGGCGGAGCTGAGGTGCGGGGTCTCCACCACCTACCTTCTGCGCTGGGAAGCCGAATAATCCGTTTTTCCCCAGCCCCAGTCAGAACAAGCGCATCATAAATATTCATCTGCTCCACTGAAAGCGTTAGCCCTTGTTTCCTCGAGTGGAACTAACTGAAAATTGATGATAGTTTTCTGAAAAATGCAAGATTATGTACACAGAAGCAATTATATATAAACTTATCAATTATTTAACAGCTTGTTAATGAGCAAGTTTCAGTCTCGTAGCTCGGGCTGTCCCGCCCGTTCGCTGCTGCGGGCGACTGGGTGCGGGGAGCCGAAGGACCAGCGTTTTCACGTCTCAAGCGATGACCCGCGGGCGCCGAGCTGCGGGGGGGGGACGGTGGCGATGCCGGCTGCCGGGCCAGCATCCGGCAGCACTGCCGACCTCCGCGTCTCCAGCTCCAGATGCCTGCTCACAGCCTGGAAGCATTAGCTGCGTTATAAGCTCTTGAAATTCTCATTAAACATGTATAAATGGAAATAATTTGATTTTCTAATGCAAACGGACAATTTGCATTGATAGAAAATGCATGTTCCTGGAGCAGTGCTGGTGTGCCGGGGCTGCCAGCCCCTGCCTCAAGCCTCCTGGACCCTTTTATTGGAATTCCCAAACACCCCGAGCTCTGTTGTGTGCTATCGGCATCAGCGGTTTCAAGCTGTGAGGGGTGGGGGGTCTCCGCCAGGTCACCGTACCACGACCACGCTGCAGTCGCTTTGGAGGTGACGGGAACAACAAAGTTTATTTCAATCCCCATTATGGTGCCGCTTTCAGAAACGTTTTATCACATCATTACGACCCGTGCCAGAATGGAGATAGGTATCCGCCTGTAAATCAGTGCACGGCACGGGGGGGACTCGGGGCAAATGAAACCCAGCAGTTCGGTTTCCTTGAGCTCGGTGGAAGATTTGTGCATCATAAAAGCAAAAATGAATAAACACTTGCGAATGCAAATAAGGGGAGGTGCATTACTTACGTTAAGCAGATTATATGCATCACTTACACACAGAATACTTATGTGTCATGGACACGGAAAGCAAAGTATTCCATGTAATTGTACACGTGGATTCCTTTACATGTGGAAATGCCCCAGCCCAGCCGCTGGAAGGACGAGGGTTCCCAGCTGGGGAGGGGGATCAATGGGACCCCCCGGCACCCGGAGGGACGAGGGTTCCCAGCTGGGGAGGGGGATCAATGGGACCCCCCGGCACCCGGGGGGACGAGGGTTCCCAGCTGGGGAGGGGGATCAATGGGACCCCCCGGCACCCGGGGGGACGAGGGTTCCCAGCTGGGGAGGGGGATCAATGGGACCCCCCGGCACCCGGGGGGACGAGGGTTCCCAGCTGGGGAGGGGGATCAGCAGGAGCCGGGGCAGGGGATGGTCACAGCGAGGGCTTGGGAAATCACACTCAGCTGCAGAGGAAACTGCTTTGATGGCAGAGGGCGAGGCTATAAATTACCCCGTTAGAGGGCAAGTCGCCTCTGAGCACTTTCCCAGCCTCTCCCTCTCTCTGGGTTTTTCAGAGCGGAAAAGCCGTGCTCTTCCTCGCGCAGCAGAACCCACCAGCCCAGGGAGCTGCGCTTCCCTCCGGCTCCGCGCTGCCGTTGGAGGAGAAAGGCAGGAACCTCTCACAAGGTGAGCAGTAACAGGGTGGCCTTCGGGGTTCCTCCTCCGGGAAAAACCTGTCCTTTCTCCCGGGCAGGAGGGCACCAGCTTTTCCTGTTGCACGTGCTGCTTGGCCCGCCGGTGGGGAAACTGCTGCCCTTGGGGACATCGCTGCCCTAGGGGATGCTGCCGCCCACCCTGGGATGGTGTCTGGGCCGCTGCCTTGGGAAGGCGGTTTGGGAAAAGGCAGGAGCAGGTCAGGAACTGGTGGAAACGGTGAGCAAAGCACAAAAGGGTGGGCGATGGCATGGTGGGGCAGGCACACAGGGTTCGGGTTCGGCTGATGCCCTGTGGCAGAGACCAGGGAAACCCGTCTCTGCAGGGCAGCCCCGTGCCGGGCACTGAGCAATTAGTCTGCGCTCTAATTCTCCTTCCTCTTCAGACAAGAGGGCGTTTTAAAACTAAATGTAATCTAGATTATTCAAATTTAATATAATCCGCGTCCAGGTCTCAGAACCAGGCTGACAGAGATGGCTTTTCCCCCATGGGCTGATTTGCTTCTTCCTAAAGGAAGAGATGCAAGATCTCGTTAACGGAGATCTGCAGAGACTGTGTTTTTATCTCGGCGAACAGGAAAGCTGTCAGGCTGTGATGTGAGCAATGGAAAAATTATTAGGAGCATTATTAGAGAGACATAAATCCCCTTGGCGTAAACGGGGAGAGGTAGGCAGGGTTCCCGATGCCCCAGTGATCACTGCTGGGGAAACGGGACTCCACGTCAGTCAGGAGAGCGCAGTCCCGGTGCTTTACTGAGGGTTACGAAGATGATGAGCAGAGGGGATGTGACTTCTTTGCACTTTAAGCGTTAAGACCTGCTGCGGGGGCTGGCCGGGCCCCGACCGGGCAGAGACCCCCCCCCATGGGGGCTGCCCACGGGCTCTTTTCCACCCGCCGGCGTTTTGTTTCCTCCCCAACGCTCACGCTTAAAAAGTGCTTTTAAAAGCTGCTGGCAGCAGGTATTTAGGTGTCTCGGTGGAAAGACTCCCTGCAGAAGATGTGTAGGGGGGGCTACACACAGATGGGGCTGGGGGGGGTTGTGAGAAATCCTATCACATTTTTGAATGTGAATCGCTGATGGAAGTTTCATTGCATTATTCATCCTGGAAACTGTGTAAATCAAGAAAGTTAAAAAGAGGGAAATTGCCACTGTAAGCCGAGGTGTTTTAACATGCAAATGATGGCTTTTATTCCTAGCGATAGAACCGCTAGATTTTTAATTTTACACGCTGTGTGCTCGGTTTGCTGTCTGTGCCGACACGGCAGTCCTACGGCTCTGACTGGGGTCTCCCCTGGTTCCGTTGCTGTCGAGCCGCTCTCAGATCTGTGATAATTTAATTAACCTGCCCCGTTCTGCCGGCGCAGGGGAAAGGGATCCAGACGTGCGGGGAGCTGCTGCTTTGCCCGAGCACGTGCCTCTCCCCTCCAAAAGCCACAGGACAGCACTTTCCCCACCTGGCCATCGCAATGTGGGGTTTTAAACTACAGGTTGTTTTCAGAGACGCGTGTCAACCGCTCGGGTTGAGGAAGAAAGCGGTTTGTTGGACGGACGGGGTCCGGTCACATCGCAGCTGCGGGGGAAGCCGGGATGCGGGGCCGGAGGCACCCGGTGTCATTAGGTTTGGCAGCCAGCTGGAAAACCAAGGTGCTCGCGCAAGGGCGAAGGCATTTCAGGAGTTTAAAGGTAAGCTTTGACCCCGCCGCTCGTCAACGTGACGCTTCGTGGCTCTAAAAATAGAGCATCTCCGGCGGAGGAGGGATATTTTTGGACAAGCTCGTTACTGCAGCCAATCTCCCGTCGTCGCCGCAGCCCCTGCTCCCAGCCTTTCTCTAATTCCCTTCTGCACGGAAATTTTACCAAGTGCCAAGAAAGCGCTGGTGCGTGCCCTTGCGAAGCCACCCCCCACCCCGGGGGTGAGGGCAGCCCCCTCCTCCCCAGCCCTCCGGAGGGGTCGCATCCCCTCGCCCCCCCCCCCCCCCCAGAGGAGAGGCTGGGGGGGCCGTATCCAGCGTGACAGGGCACCTGGCGGGTGTGCAAGCCTTAACCACCCCCCCCAGCCCATAAAGTACGGCTGGGGACACCCAACACCCATCTGAGCCGGGGAACCCACGGGGAGGTGCGGGGCACAGGGATGGGGGATATCACCAAGGGCAGGGGGACCCACGGGGGGGTGTGAATTGCCGTGTCCCCCTCCCCCCCCGCCGGCCATCCCCGGGCAGGGCGGAGGGTGCCTTCATTCTAGAAGCACGCTAACGAGCTGCTGGCAATCAGGTGGTTGGGCCGGGGAGCGGTGGGAGCCCCACGAGATGCAATTAGTCATCGCTTCATGCGCGGCGCTACAGCGGAGCCTGATTGGAACCATTAGAAAAGCGGGTCCCGTGGGTCGCGCACGTGCCTTGTAATGAACCGAGGGGAATGCCCCTGGCAGTTTATTTACCAAAATCACTGCTCAAAACACGCTTTGAGAGGGGCTCTGAAGAGAGGGAAGTGGGTAGAAACGATGAACTCCAGCTCGGAGAGAGCAGGCATGTGAGGTGTATTTTTCTTCTCATAAATGCAAAAAGAAAAATATACTCCTTTTGCTCTTGGCTCCCAGCAGACAGCTCACGCCAGCTCCGCCACGTCTCCCTGATAATGATGGAATCTGCCTCGGATGTCTCCTGCAAGCGCTGGAATTAATGCCGTTCTTCATTGGAAGTGGCATATTCAACTACTCCCCAAAAGGTGAACATTAATATTCTGATTTTCGGTTGTTAGACCCGTGCTCCGGCCTCCAAGTGGCGGCGATGGGGGAAAGGAGGGAGGAAAGCGCAGCTCTGGAGTTTGGGTACCGCAGCTCCGTCCCCGCAGCGTCCGGTGGAGGGAAGCGCCTCTGGGGAGGCCTCATCCCATTGGAAATGTTGTGCCGTGGACAGGTTCCCATGTCAGATCGCTGTCTCGGAGTGTTTTCAGTGCAAGAAAAAGGGAGATAAATCTTCACAGATGCAGCCTCATTATCTATGTGGCATTTAGGGCATAATTTATGCCCGATGTCTTGCCGCTTCTCTGGTAGAAAATTGCATTGTTGGTTCCCCGGCTCTCAGCTTCCGCGGCAACTGTGTCAGAAATATTGAAATAAATCGACCCGACTTGAGTTTCCCTGTGCATTTTTTATTGCCGATTTATCAACGCGGGCGAGGCACTAAATGAGTTACGTCGGCGGGGAGGAGGAGGAAGGTGAGGACCGTGGTGGCCTGGCTGCCCGCACCCTCGTCAAAAAGAGGTTTTTGGGCGTCTCGGCAACCGCCGCTGCCCACAGCAGTCATCCGGCTGAACTCTCTCTACCTCCAGTTTTCCTTCTTTTTTCCTTCTTTTCTTTTTTTTTTTTTAATCACATCCTAATTGAGGAAGCAGCAAAAAGCTTTAAGAAAAAAAAAAAAAGAAAACAAACCAAAATTAATGAGCAGCATCAGGGGAGGGGGGGGGAAAAAAAAAAAAAGGCGTTTTTCTGGCCGGAGTCCTTGGCATGGGTAGGAAATAGCTGCTCCTCTTGGAGAGCGTTTAGTCTGCTGCGAGCTGCCAGCCGAGGAAGTCAAGTGAAAACCAAGTGCCTGGAAGCCGCGTTCGCTGCGTCTCCCTCTGCTCCGCTCCCCCCGAGCCTCCGCCCGAGCAGCGGGGACTTGGATCTTTATTCCCAGGACTAAATTGCTTCTGGAGCTCCGGCTCGTTTGTCAGCGAGAGAGCAAACAAGCTGCCGTTTGGGCTAAGAGCCTTCACAGCTCCTTCTCCCGGCTGCGTGTGCTCACACCCAGGAGGCGCGTGGCGAGCGTCCCTCACCCCGGGGGCCAGCCCCATCCCCGTCACGAGCGCTGCTCGGGCTCTGCCGTCGAGGTGGCTGGTGAGCAGGGGGGAAGCCATTAGCGTCTTACCGGTTAAATGTTCCGTAAACGCCCAAGCCGGCGTCTGGCCCTGTGAGTTCTAGCAGGGCTGGACCATCCCCGTGCCCCTGGGCAGCGGTTCCAGGAATTCCCCCGGAGCATCCCGCGGGAGCAGCCGGGCTCCCTCCCCGCTCCTTGGCAGCCAGTGCCGATGTTTGCCAGCGAGGAGAGCAGGGCTCCTGGCGCCGGCATCCGCGCGAGAGGCTGACACAGATGGAGCCGCGCGTCGAAGTCCGCAAAACTCTTGCAGGAAAAGTTTCACACGTCTGGGAAACATGGGAGTCCGTATGAAACCTCGGAGCTTCCCGGTTTCCTCTGGGAGACCGGCTTTGCTCAAAACAAAGCTGCCCAGGTGCTCGCGCGTGTCGGGGAGGCTGTCTGGTACAGATGACGAGCTGAGCAAGAGTCGATAAGCCTCCAGCGGGTGTTTGCGTACACAGCTCCTGGTCCTACGGGCAGTGGGTGGCAAGCCCAGGGTCCCGACCTCCTTCACCTGCGTCTCCCCCTGCACAGTTTGGGGGTCAGTTTTCTTACCCTCGTGCTTGATTCTTTCTGGCTGGTGTATCTTTTGGGGTTGAATTTCTTTTGCTTGTTTCTCGCTTTGGCGTTTTAGGCTGGTTGGCATCACTGGCCCCACGGGGAAACTGGTCCATCCCAAAGCCGAGTTTTTGCCTGGCCTTTGAGCATCCCCCAAAGCTTAGACAGCCACGCCACTCGGCTGCGGCCGAGGGAGTGTGTGACTGCAGCTGAGTAACGTGCTGATCCCAGCAGCTATTTCTGGAGTTCCTGGAGTCATTTTCCATGGCTTTAAGCCTCTCTTTGTGAAGGGTGTTGCTGTCAGGGGCTACTTCTGCAGCCAGCGCTCCCTTACCCACGCAGCGTCGCCTTTGCCCCCAAGCAGCAAGTTTTTCCTTGTGTGGAAATACTCATTACAGAGTAAAGATGCATAAAACCTTACCTTCACCCTCAAGGTCTGCTTCTCAAAGGTAGTAGTAGGTAACTCACTGACTCTCACTAACTCTGCCACGCGCTGGCCCGTGGGAAGGCCGGAGTGCTCCTCACCGGCTGTGTTCTTCCTCTCCCTCTCCACGGGCCCGTCCCAGCTCTCTCCAGAGGAATCAGCAGGTCGTTTCTAGTCTGCGGGGAAGCGATGCCAGGTTGCTGCTTTCAGCAATGCTCCTTTCCACTAGAACTTTCGGTTTTTGCCCCAGAGTTTTTGAGTAGGAAGAAGAACAGAGTTTTCTTGCTTTTGGCATGAAGTTAGGAACCCAAATGGAGACAATTAATGCCTCACAGGGGCTATTAGAAACAACAAAAAAGAAGCACGGGAAAGAAAGCATGCCATAAATCCAAGCCTTTCTGTAAGCTCTAAATCTGTTACATGTTAGACCGTAGTCCTTCTAAAACAAAAGTGACTGCACCAAATAGAGACTGTTATTGTTCAAATATTTCTGCTGGGAAATGCTGCATGAAGAGAAGACACAGGAGCTGCCCTGACGCAGGATTTATTAGAGCAAGTTGGCACCAGTCTATTTGTAGGGAGCGGAATATGCTTGTAGAGATTATACCAGATTTACAATGATTAATAATGGATTGGACATGGCAGACTTCAAAGGGCTTGGCTCTCTCGCAGTTTGGTGGTAGGTTGAGTTGAAATAAAATTGCAGATTCGCTCCAGTGGTTCAAACAAGTTTGTTTTTTCCCCTCAGAGAGCAAGGCTTTTGACCAGACAGCGTCAGTGAAGCCCCGTTCCTCCTGCCCTCGTCCCGTGGCTGATGTGGCGGCACGCTGAGGTTGCCACCCAGCTGGGCACGGGTCCCTGGGGAGATCCGCTGGCCACCATGGCCAAGCCCAGCTCCGGAGCAATTCCCGGCTGGCTCCAGCATCCCGGGAGATGCCCTGCTCCTGCGAGGCTGCTGCACTGACCGAGAACAGCCGAAGGGCCCCAACCCTGCAGCTGCTGGGGATGGTGAAGCCTTTAATTACGGGAAGGGTTATTCTCGGAGATGGAGCAGGGAGCTCACCTACCGGGAGGATGAGCGGGGATTTTGTCATCAGTCTGAGGGATTAAGGGAGTTGGGAAATGTAGGACATCCCTCTGGCTCGCAACATCGTCTGTGCGCACACAGACCTCGAGCTATTTTTAAAGACCTCCCGGCGTTACGCCGTGGCTGCAACTTTTCGTATTCGACACTTGGAATCCGCTCCTTGCGGCAGGAGCTCCCTCTCCCACTGGGTCGGGGGAGGTCCCAGCAATGCCGTGGACAGCACAGCCACCAAAGAGCAGGACTTTGGAAAATCAATAACAGCTTTATTAATTAGGCATTGTTGTAAACATGCTCTCATTTGATCTCTGTCCGGTGGCTCAGTTCCCACGGTTGCCCAGCCCCATCCCTTCTCGGCCCCGGCTGGGACGTTCGCCTCTGCCCCTTCGCCTGAGATCCCCCGGACGGGCAGGAAAAGGCCAGGGCAAGCGTGAGCCGCCGAGGAGCCTCGGACGGGTGTATTTCATAAGAGACAAATGCTTTGGCGTTAATCAAGCGTTATTGTGTGTTATCGTTGGGAGGCGTCTCGAGCTAATGAAGACGTTTTCCCTCTATCTGCCGTTATCTGGGCGCCTGGAAGAGCTGCGGAGGAGCTCTCATCCCGCTCCAGGCAGAGCTGATGGGATTTGCACCGGTCCCAGTTGCCATGGAGAAAGTGTTAGATGGCTTTAATACATCTCCGCGAATTTCTCCCCAGAGTTTTCCTGTGACAAGCCGGACTGGAGGTAGCGTATAAGAAGCTATAATCTTCCAACTCTATGAAAAAATGATTGATGGAGCGCGAGGGGCGTAAACAGCTTACGGGGGCTCTGCCAGCGCGTGGCGCAGCGCGGTGGGCACCGGCCGCGGTCCCCGAGGGATGCTCCCCTCGACTGGGGCTGCACCGCGCCGCCCCGAACCCCTCTGCCATCCAAATCCATGGCACCCTCGCCCCACGCCTCGCGGGGGGACACCCAGACGGCCCCCCCCCGGACCTCTGCTGTGCCCCTTGTGCGCGGGGTGGGATGGGGACAGTGCCATCGTCCCCTTCCTCATCGCCAGTCCGGCCGTGTCGCCCATCACCCCCGCGGCTGCCAGCAGCGTCGCGCTCCCCACCTTCTCGTTAGCATGCATTCGCCGGGAATTAAAGGAAAGGAAATTAAACCTCTATTTGTTTTCACATCAATGTGTTCCCATTTTAAAATCCTAACGTTTACATTTGCCTCTCTGCTTTTTAAGTTGATGAAAACATGAATGATTCATAAAAACAGAGGGGAAAAAATAATTTCCAGCTCGGCATGCCAAGAAGTCAGTCATTCACCAGCCCGGAGCTTTCGTTTGGGGTTATTTCCCCCTGGATTCATCAGTCTGCTCTGCCTTCACTTAAAAGATTACTGGCCACGGGCCGTGATGGAACCAAGTAAAGTCGAGCTGGGTGTTTTCAGCAAGAGAGGAGACGGCAGGGAAATTCGGAGGAGCCGAGAGCGAAGTGGGGGCTGCAGAACCCGCAGCGGTTTCTGGAGGCTGCAGCAACGAGCCCCGGGCCAGTGGGTTTGGGAGTTGTTTTGCCCGTGCCGCCTCCTTCCTCTTCCTTTTTGCCTTTTTATTTTATTATTTGTTACCCCCCCCACACATCCCCAGTGGTAATTCTGGCTGCTTTAGATTCTCCAAACATTTTCTCTCTGGCAGCTCATGGGCTTTTGAAATATGAAGTCCATCAATCAGCAGTTAATGTCACCTCCGCAGCGGTTTCTGCTCCCAGGCAGCCTCCGCCGGGGCCGGACTTGGTGGGCGGCTGCTGCCGTAGCCAAAACCCAGGTTACCCGGCTCCTTGTTCTCTCCTTCCCTTGTTTTCCAGGAGTTTTGGTGAAATCCCCTGCAAACGCCGCGGCGGCGCTGGAGGCTGCCCGAGCGCTGGGCTCGGCGGAGGATCCCGTGGAGGGCTGTGGAGAGGTTGCACGGCAAAGCGTGCGCTCCAGCTGGTGCGCCGGGGTTAAAACGTAATTAATTAGCAAGTTTATGGTGTTTTCCCATCTGAAATTAAAAACAAAAATTATGCAGAACATACAAGGTAATTAGGAAGCAGCAAGCTACAACGCACCTTTAAACGAGAGCTCTAAAAAGCATGATGTTCGGCAGCAGATTTTTAATGTAAGAGCTAATAAAGGCTCGTACCCTCGACCGCGTTCCTGGGAGCATCCATCACGCTTCGCCCTTCCCTTACGTAGGGCCCCAGCAACACCCAAACTTTTAATATTCTCAGTGCTTGTCCATGATCAGATTTCCCATTTAAAATCTATTAGCCAAGATGAGAAAATTGGTTCATATTTTATGTGCCTGGTTTAATTTATTATTCCCCCCCCCCCCCCTCCCCCCCCGCATTTACAGCTGGCCCCTAGTGTTTCTTCCACCCCCTAATGATTTAGCTGTGCAAGATGTTCCACCAATTTATTAGAGTGGAGTGCACGGAGCAGGTCGTGCATATTAAACGGGAAGTTTTTACTACAGTTGGTTCAATAATCTGAAAGGAAAAGTTGTTGGGGGTTTTGGGGTTTTTTTCCCTCAGGTTTTTTCCTGCGTGCCAGCTGCTGCTGCAGGCAGGGCGGTTTCCCCAGCCCGGCGATGCCGATGCGCTTCCCGGGGGAGCGATGCCCGGCAGGCGAAGGGCATCCCCTCCCTGCCTGCTGCGGGAAAGCGGCTGCGCTGCGCGAGCCGAGGGAACGCCTGCCGGGAGATGAGGCGGCTGCTGATCCACACGTCTCCCTCTCCGCACTAAATCAAAGCTGGGAATTGAGGTTTTGCTCTATTTTTCCTTCCAGCCAGGTCTGCTATGCTGGCAGCAGAGGGGTTTGCATGTTGTGCCGTTCCCCCATTGCCAGCCTCGCCAAAACCCGGCTGCGCGGAGGCTGGGGAGTTTTCCTTCCCTTCGGCTCCTCGTTTTCCTGCACGAGGTAAAGGCTCTGCTTGGGAAGTAGCTCCCCGGCCAGCAGGCGATGGGTGGGCATGTCCGGGCTCCCACCGTAGCCCTGGGATGGCCAGTGGCCACCCCGGGAAGGCGGCCGGAGCTATTCACCCTGCAGCAATATTTCCCCGTCTGGGAAAGGCTGGCATCCCCCCAGCCCCATTGCTATTTGGCAGCCACTGACATTTCCAATTGCACTTTTGTCACCTGTGTCCCTCATCCCCTGCTCTTATTTGCTGGCTCAGAGACAATCTTTGGGGTTCTATCCGAATTATTTTGCTTAGGTTGGCGTGTGGGGACGCCGAATGCCAGCCCAAGGCCAGGGCACCGGCCCCACTCTCGGCTGCGGGGTTCGTTCCAGCACTGCGAGCGCCATCAGGGCTAATATATTCCTGAGATAAGGCTGACTAATTAACGTACAGCCAGTTGCTGCTGCTCTGCTTCCCCAGTTCTTTTGCTTGTCAAGCTCAGAGTCGTATCATAATTGGAAATTTTTAGGAACAATTCTACATGAAATACTGGGTTTCCTCGTTCCACGCATGGGGCGGCTCATGGTCCCGTGGCCAATGACTGCTCTTCGCTTCCCCTCGGCAAAACAGCGCGGGGGTCGTGGCTGGCAGCCCGCTCGGCAATTAGCCACGGGGTGGCCAGTTCCCCTCTGGGGCAACTGAGGCAGCAGCAAAAGGGAAAGGGGAGAAAACAGCCCAAAATCTGGTCCCGGCATCTGCTGCTGCAGGAGTCGCAGGCTCTTGGGGCGCTCCTAAATGAAGTTTCTGGTTATTGTGAGCAGTAATCAGTTGGTTAAACAATTTTAAAGAACGACCTTTCTTTTTATTGCGTTTCTTAATGTTTTTCCCTATTTTTCCCCTGTTTTCCAGCCGGGGGGGGTGCAGATCGGCGTGAGAAATGGGGGTGACGTGAGCTGCACCAAACGGGTGGCGGAAGAAAAATCGTCCTCACAAAAACGCCAGCGTCAACCCTGGCAGGAGGAGAAGGAGAAAGATGGTGTTTGAAGGAGGAGAACATAAAAGCCTCTGCGGGAATGGTACCTGTGCAGGAAATATTGCCCCGAACCGCAGCGCTGGGGGGTGTCCGAGGTAATGGCTCTTCTCCGCTTTATTACCTTCGCGCGCACGCGCCGCGTGGTGACTGATCGTGTTTGTGCTGCTGCCTGTGCCGCTCTTTCTACAGCTTCCTCTGTATTTTCTGTTTCTATTTGCTTTCTCCCTCCGTTTCCCTTCCGCCTCTCTCTCTCTCTCTCTGCCGTTATCTGTCTTTTCCTATGATTTTAGGCTGCTCCCTCCCAAAGACGACAGGCAGCAGCCTTATCTCCCGCCCCGGTGCATCCTCGCCCCATCTGCCCCCCCTGCAGCGCCCGCTTATGCTCACAGGGAATTCACTTAGTAATGAGTTTGCCCAGGTTTTGGGGCCATTTCCCGAGGCTGCCCAGCCGTACCGACCTCCGTGCCGCCTTTTGCTTGTCCCAGCACACTTACGCTCCAGAAATACCGAGCCCCCGCCATGCACCAGCTCGGGGGTGGAGGGGGAGGCTGCCTGTGATGGATTTGCTGCAGGCAAAGGCCTTTTATTTCTACGCCAGAGCTTGTGGGTGGAAAGGGTTGGAGAAACGTGGTGAAATGCTGCTTTGCTCTTCCCTTCTTCATGACGAGGTGAGGGCTGGACCCGGGCAGCGTGGGGGGCAGGAGGAGGAGGAGGAGCAGGACCTGGTGGCGGTGAAGTCGCCGTGGATGGTGTGTGCACCGGCGCGAGGGCGTGCGCGGTGTTAGTTTGGTTCAGTGCCCGCGATCAATACGAGCTTGCTCGGGGTAATTTTTTTTTGCGTCTTTGGAACAGTTTATTTGGTTTCTGAAGTGCTGGTTTTCTACAGTAATTTCTCAAGCCTTGTCCAAGCCTCTTGTCATGTCTGCACTAAGTGAGTTTGAGGGCTATTTTCTAGTCCGCTTTGTCGTTTCTATTTTATTTTTCGGTTGGCTCCAAATTTACATTGAAGTGTAATTCTGCTTTGTTTTGCTGACTTGGCGGTGAAAAGAAACACCTTACCATCACCCGGAAAACCCCTACAAGGCATTAATCTCTCGGGCAGCCTGCTGAGCTTCGCGGGTTCTGCTTCCCCCACCCCAAGCCCTTTTCCCCTGGTTTAGAGTCATAGAATCATAGAATCATTTGTGCCTTTTGGCAGGCTTGGGCAGTGCCCGGGGATGGCGGGGCCGTGGGGATGCAGGGATGCGGGGTCGTGGGGATGTGGGGCCATGGAGATGCGGGGCCATGGGGATGCTGTGTCACCACAACGGCGCCAGCCCCACGGTCCCAAGCCCCTCTAAAACCAAGCAGTAAATTAAAGGATGGCCCACGAGCGCGGAGGAGGGAAGAGAAAGCCTGATCTTTACAGCTGACATTTAAGCCTGCAGAAGGACGGTGTATTTTACCCACTGTCACATTTAAAAGGCACTGAATTCATTATACCACTGAATAAATCTTGGGTTGTTTTTTTTTTAATGTATTTATCCAGAGGAGAGCCACCACTTCCCAGTCAAGAGCTCCTCCTGCCAGGACAAAAGCTTCCAGTGTGGGAGCGAGGAATCCAGCTCTCTTCTCTCCGGTGATGCCTGCGGCTGGTGGGACCCCACGCCGGCTTTTGCCTGGGGACGGGGCGCCGAGGCTTTGCCCGGGGGGCGACTGAGGGCTGACAAAGCCCCGAATCGCTCGCACTCCTGCACCACCGACCCTCGCGAAGGGTTAAGTTGCTGCGATGGAGCTTGGTAAATCAGGCAGGGAAATAACCAGCTCCCGACTGAAGTGAGGAGGCGCTTGGTGTTTTACCGCTTCTTTCATGCACTCTACAGAAACTAACAGTTACACAAATAACACCTCGGGGATGATAACAGGCTGTAAATAGTGCAGGGTTCTCCGGCACGGAGCTGCCGGGCGCAGGTTTGAGGAGCTCTGCCCGCTGCGGTGGTTGTCGGCGATGCCCTTTGCCCATGGGGCTGGGGGAAGCCGGAGGTTTCCCATCCGTGCTGGGACCCGTCACCTTCCACCCCGGTTTGTGGGTTAAACATCCAGAGAAATGGATGTTTCTCCACCCGAGCTGAGCATCTCGGGAGAGCGGCTGCCTCCCACCAGCCATAGGTCGTGGCCAGGCACGGGCAGGGAAGGGGCTCTGCGCCTCCGCGGCCGCGTTTTTCACGAGTATTTGAGGGGTTTTTTTGCGAGCCGTTGTGCAGAATTCCCCGCCTGCGGGTGTCGGTGGTTTCAGTTTAACTCTGCCGCTAAATATTTTGACAGCCTCTCTGCTGACAGCCTGGCGCAGCGTGTCACGCTGTGCGGTGACAGTCCCCTCGGCTCCCCCCCGCGCCGCGCCGTGCCACGCGCCCCCCGCCACCGCGAGGGCTCTGCCGGGCGGCCACCCCCCCCTCCCGGGGGGGGAAACGCTCCCAAAACAAACCCCGGGATGGGAAAGGGGACGAGGGAGAAATCTGCTCGGCAGCCGGCTGTCTGGAAGCGGGGGCAGGCTGGCTGCCAAAGTGGGGCTCAGCTCCCCCAGAACACTCCCAGACAGGTCCCCCCACCGGCTATTTTAATATTTAGGCCACGCGCTTCTTGCTCGCTTAAATGAGGACACGACCAGGGAAGTTGGTGGCAGGACCCACAGCTCAATAACCCAGGAGAACAAAAACCTTCTACGTCGCAATTTGGAAACGGGTTTTTCCTCAGCCCGGTTTGCGGGGAGGAATTGATCTGTCTAATCTCTTATCTGTGACTATGAAATTGTATTTCCCTCTTAACGGGCCCCCAAATGTTACAGACAGACAGTGCAGGAGACACTGCGAATGGCAGGAATACTAAAAAGGGACGTTTAGGTTTTGATCCCTTTGGGTTGTGGGAACCAGCAGGCGGGAATGCCGGGGTTTGGGTCGTCCCCACTCCTCAGGGACCATCTCAGACCCCGACATTCGTGCCCGATTCCTGCTGGAATGGGGGCTGGAGGTCTCTAAGGAGCTGCGTTCAGTTGAGGCACCACGGCGCTGCCCCGTCCCCTCCTCAGGCCTGCAAAGGAAGAGGAGACAGCGGCAGACCCGGCTCTTGCTCCGCTAATCCCCGTTTCCCACATGGAAAGGGACCAAATCCCGGTTTTCCCATCCTGGGATGGCTACCAAGTGCCCCGGGCATTTAGTCGTGGAGCGTGACAATGGCCACCTTAATGTGGCAGAGGGGGCTCCTGCTGCCTCCCCCTGCATTGCTGTGTCTTTGCCCTCCGCGGCTCCGTCAGCCGCGTTTCTCCGCAATTTCGCTCACGGGTTCGCGGGCGCTGGCTCCCTGCTTCGACGTCGGGGTTGCAAAAACATGAGTCCTGTTAGACAGCGTCCTGTTAGAGCTGCGAGCGGGTCCCGTCTCGGTGCGGCTGTGACTGGCTGATGCAAAGCGCCCCCAGCCCTGTCCCCCCACTCTGCTTCCATCCCCCAGAGAGGATCCTCCAAAGGATGGAGCAGAGGTGCCAAACGTCCTCTCCAGCCCAGGAATTCAGGGCCGCCAGCAGCAAACCCAAACCGCTGCAAAATGTCTTAGAAACGGGGGGGGGAAATTTGGCCTCCCTCCCCCCTTGCTGCTTCTGGAAACCTGACCAAGCAAGGAAAAGAAAAAGCACAGAAACCCGCCATGAAGCCGGCTGATGGATGAATTTGGAGCAGCCAAGGACCTTTCCAGGAGCAGATGGATGCCGTGACCCCCCCGCGCGTCCCTCGTGTCTGCCCGGGCATTGAGCCCTTTGCGGGACGGCGCTCAGCAAAGCCCCCACCTCCGGCAGGGCACTCGTCGCCAAACCATCTCCATACTTAAACACGTCAGATTAATCACTTTATCATCCCAGTACAGGTGGATTAATGCAGTGGCTTAATACTCTGTTTAAGCAGCTGATTTTTTTTAAAAAAAGCTAAATAATGGAGGGAATTACTGTAAAATTAGAAAACTTAACAGTTTATTTACTGCTTATTGTCAGAGCTGCTGGCCTAGAAGAGCCGGCAGAGGCTCGCTGCTGCCCTGGCTTGGTGCTGCGGCAGGGACGTGGGGACAGCGAGGACATGGGGACGGCAGGGACCTGGGAATGGCAGGGACATAGAGACAGCGGGGACATGGGGACGGTGGGGACGTTGGGATGGCAGGGACGTGGGGACAGCGGGGACGTGGGGACAGCGGGAACATGGGGATGGTGAGGACCTGGGGATGGCAGGGACGTGGGGACAGCAGGGACGTGGGGATGGTGGGGACGGCAGGGACATGGGGACAGAGAGGACATGGGGATGACAGGGACGTGGGGACAGCGAGGACATGGGGACGGCAGGGACCTGGGAACGGCAGGGACATAGAGACAGCGGGGACATGGGGACGGTGGGGACGTTGGGATGGCAGGGACGTGGGGACGGCAGGGATGTGGGGACAGCGGGAACATGGGGATGGCGAGGACCTGGGGATGGCAGGCACGTGGGGACAGCGGGGATGTGGGGACGGTGAGGACATGGGGACAGCAGGGACACATAGCTCCTAGTGTGGAAATGAGAAATGCAAAACGCAGCATTCCTCTCTCTGCCTTTAGCCACCAAGGAAGCCTTTGCAGGGATCGCTCCCGCTGGTGTAGCCGAGTCCGGTATCTAACCGAAACTGAAAAGGTAAGGAAATAATAAAAAAAAATAGAAAAAGCTGAGGCACCACTATTTTCTCTAGATAAAAATGTTTTTTTGGGAAAAGTGATATCGATAATCTCTCATTGCAGCCCACCTCTCTCCAAAGAGCCCATGGGCTAACACAGACGGGGCCACCCTGTGCTTCCCTTGCCCTCACCGAGCTGGGAGCGGCCGAGCCGACGGGGGAGGCGCCGGGGGTTTCAGCCCCCCGTGCTGGCAGCCGTTGAGGGGCTGTGGGCAGCGGCATTTCTGTAACGGGTCTCTCTCTTTTTTCAGTGAGAAGAGGCAGCTCCTCGAGAGCTGTGGGCGGTGGAACCCCCGTCCCCTCCCCAGGCGGCGACAATTCGGGGGTACCGAAAGCAGCCCCTCGGTGGGCGCCAGCGCGGACTTCGCTCCTCCAGGTGAGCAGATGCTGGAGCCCAGGTCCAGGCCCAGCCCCGGCTCCGGGAGCCCCTTGGTCCCCCCGCAAAATGCCGCTGCGGAGCGGGAAGGGGCTCCCAGAGCCGCGGGTGGGAATCCTGCCCCCGCCACGGGGTGAGCGCGAAGGAACCCTGTCCTGGGGAGAAACAGGCGTCATCTCCTCGTGTCTTAACACGGAAAATATCACCTGCTCCTCCAGCTCCTCACATAAACACAGAATTTATCTGTCAGCCAGCTAAACCAATATAAGTTGAATAATATTTGTTGATTAATGTAGTCAATGAATTTCATATTTTCTTTAAAATATTTGCTGCATATTTCTGTAAATTATTCATCCGGTTTATAAAGCAAAGCAAATATTTGTGAATAGATATGAATTATGTGATTTATAAAAATGAAATATTCATGAGTCATTTTCATTATTCACCTCGTCCCGGAATTGCTACATCAATCTGATCAAGCAAATAGATTTGGTGAGGCTCAGCCCGAATTCACAGATATCGTGGAGCTGGCTGGCTCCCGCCGAGCAGACCCGAGTGCGTTTGGACGGCCGGTTTGCGCGGTTTGAGCGGTTTTGAGCAGTTTGAGGGGTTTGCCGGTGTCTGCGGCTCGGCGGCCGCCCCCCGGCTTCGGGGAGAGGTGGGGAAGGAGGCGAGGGCTGAGCCCGCGGCGTGCTCTGCTCCACAAATCGGGCGGAAATCGGCTTTAACCTGAATTCCGGCAGCGGCAAGGGCAGGAGCGGGAGACTGACGTGTTCGGTCCCTGCCAAGGACAGCGGGATGCGGGCGCTGCCGGGAGGTCGCGCAGCACCGCGGGGAAGGTGGCGGGGAGAGGTGTTCCGACCGGGAGGGACGACAGCGGGAGCATCCACCGTGTGAAACGAGTGAGAAACTTGGATGAAAAGCCCTGCCCGGGGGGCAGCGCTCGAGCGGGCGCCTCGCAGGGGTCGGGGGGGCGCGCTGCCCTGAGAGTCCCGCTGCTGGACGGCGCGAGCAGCGGCTCGTGAAGGACGTGCTTGAGCCAGGGGCGTTTATCTCTGTGCTCTCCAGAAACCGAACAGCACCTTGGCGTTGTGAAACGAGGACAAGTATGGAAAAGGCTGATGGCGGAGCTGTGACTCCAAACGAGAGCCCCCCAGGACGCCGGGGGACAGCCAGACCCTTGGCCACGGCTGCCTTGCGGGGTCAGGGTGAGTCTGGGAACGAGCCCGGTGACAGCCTTGGTGTTAAAAATAAAAAATTAAATGTAAAAAAACTTGGTTAAGCAGACGCTTAACTTTTAGGATGCGAGTAATGCCTCCGACGGCGCTGGGACCGTGGCTCTGCTTAAAGTTACGCGCAGGCAAAGTGCTGCTTGGACGGGTGCCACCCGCTCGCTGCCGCTCCGTAATGAACTCGGCTTTTTTGGGAGCTGCAAAATGAGCACTCAAAAATTCAGCTTTGGGGACCTTCATATTTTCCAAAGTGTTAAAGTGCTTTCTTTTTTAAATAGCAAGCTTCCATTTAGAAAATAGACTATTCCACAGATAGCATTATACATCTTCTGCCACCGGGGTGTTTTGCACAACGCTGCGCGGGGACATCATAAAAACCATGTGCTTAGCCAAGTGGAATTGCTGACTCTATTACCCTGGCCAGAGAAAACCGTCTGTCTTCATCCTCCCCCTTATCCATCAGGAAGGGGCGGGCGGTTCGGCGCCGTTACATCCTGCGCATCCCCGATCTGCAGCCGGAGCAGACCAAGCCGAATCTTCGGGGATGCAGAACCTGAGGCTGTGGCTCCTCTCCGCGTGTTGAAGAGGTCGGACAGACCGACAGACCCCCGCTACTGCCGGGCACTGGGGACCCCCAGGATCTGGGGCCAGTGGCTGCACCAAGGAGGGACAAAGGAGCTTTGGATCCCAGGCAGGTCCTTCCGCGCTGCCAGCGACTGGCCCGCATTCTTGCAGCCCCTCTCCCAAAGGTGACATTGCCGCCTGCCAGGCAGCAGCCGCGACGTTTTATTCCAGCCGAGGCAGTTCCTGAGTTTTTGCACTAAACTCCAGACTTGTTCAACCGTGGGATGGCATTTTTCCCCTTGCCGGCTCTGGAATAGCCACAGAGAAGCCATTTATCAGCACCGTGTGTGCATCCAATCTCCGGGGCTCTCTGCTTCGCCTCCCATTATTGCCCGTCTCCGTGGCACTTAATGAAGCAGCTATTTTGAGGCGATGGCCTAATGAATTTCAAAAGTTTTTGACCCTTTTATGGCAACTTCTCAAATATCAGGTATCTGGAAAATAGTTTTAATGTTGCATAGACCATTATGAGCCAATGTATTTATTCTAGGTATTCTGCTCTGAGAGGTTCCACGGAGCTTTGGGACAGCAGCCAGCAAACGGGAGTAGCGGGAGATTCAGCGGGGGAGGGCTTTTCCTTAGGGAGTCCTCAGCACGAGAAGGACACGGAGCTGTTGGAGCGGGGCCAGAGGAGGCCCCGGAGATGCCGGGAGGGCTGGAGCCCCTCTGCTGTGGGGACAGGCTGAGAGAGCTGGGGGGGTTCAGCCTGGAGAAGAGAAGGCTCCGGGGAGACCTTCCAGCCCCTTCCAGTCCCTAAAGGGGCTCCAGGAAAGCTGGGGAGGGACTCTGGAGCAGGGAGCGTAATGATAGGACAAGAGGTAATGGTTTTACACTGAAAGAGGGGAGATTGAGATGAGATCTGGGGAAGAAATTCTTTGCTGTGAGGGGGGTGAGCCCCTGGCCCAGGTTGCCCAGAGCAGCTGTGGCTGCCCCATCCCTGGAGGGGTTCAAGGCCAGGTTGGACGGGGCTTGGAGCAACCTGGGCTGGTGGGAGGTGTCCCTGCCCAGGGCAGGGGGTGCCACTGGGTGGGCTTTGAGGTCCCTTCCCACCCAAACCGTTCTGTGATTCTATGATTCTATGTCTCCATTTGCTGCTGCTTCCGTGTGTTCCTTCTCTCCCGAGCCTAGCAAGCCCGGCGCTGCGTGGTGATGCTGGAGGTTAAAGCAGACTCGCAGTCGCAATGGGAATGGGAAGAGCCGGCATCAGCTTTGCCGAGGAGCTCCCTGCCCACCTGGTCCTGTCCAGAGGGCAAGGTCCCTGCCCCAAACCCGCTGCCGCTGGGCTCCTGCAGCTCAGCCTGGAGCCAGCAGACCTGCTCCGAAGGGTAAAGAAATAAAGTCTCACCGGCAGGGGAGCCCAACGGGCAGGAGAAGGTGCCCGTGGTGCCTTTCCCCCTCAGAAAACCGGCTGCGGTGCTGAGCATGGGCTCAGACGGGGTAAGGCAGCGGGCAGCGGTCGGTAGCCAGTCTGCAGGTCGGACACGGGCACGCTTCCCCCCGGCACGGCAGCGCTGTGAGGGCAGGTCTGGCGCCGGCCATGGGGCACCGAGAAACAAAGCCTCTTTTTCCAGAACACCAACATTTCCATAAATACACCTTCTCCATCACAGGGCACAGGCTGATAAGCTGCTTAGAGCTGCCAGCTGCAGACATGGGTGATGCGGCAGTGCCGGCGGCCGGAGAGGCGACTGGCAGCGGCAGTGTCCCACACAGCGAGCTGGGCTCGCCCGTGGCATCTCCGGCATCTCCCTGCGCCGGGTCTGGCCGCTCCTGGGTCCCGTCCTGAGCCCGTTCAAACTCAGTTGTTGCAGCTGTCTCGCTATGAAGAACGTGCTCCCACAAAGCGAGCTGGGCGCGGGGAAGCCTCCTCTGAGCACGGCTGTTTCTGCAGGTCCTGAGGCACCACCGAGAGCGCGCGGCCCCGGGAAAACGCTCTTGCCGAAAGCGGAGCAGATTCTCTTGCACCTGCACGCTGGGCAGGAGAGCAGGTCTGGCCCTGTGCCTGGGGGGTGCTGGACCACGCGGTGACCGTGTCCCACTGCATCCCCGTCACCCCTCCAGCTCCCACATCCATCCAGGAGCACCCCTCGAGCACCTCTGCATCCCAGACACGGGATTTCGGGGGAATTTGAGCCAAGCTTTGCAGGTGGGTTGAAACCACGCAGGGTTTTTTTTTCCAAAGCCGGAGGGAGGGGATGGGGGGAGGTACCTGCTGCAGCAGGGCCCCCAAAAGAGGGGACGGAGCTGGAAACCCCCTGGCACGACCTGGCCGGCAGGCGGGAGAGGTTTCCGTGCTTTCGCCCCAGCTCAGTAACAATCCATGGGCTTAGTAACGGAGAGAAACTGCAGCCTGGGGTTAGTGCAGCTGGAAACACACCTGCCCTTACTGGCCCACGCTTTTTCGGGTTGTTCCCTCCTGGCTCTACGTGGCCTCGACCAAACGAAGGACGGGGCGCAGGGGAGGGATCGGAGCTCCGGCAACAAACGTTGTAGTGGGCTTGGATAACACAGAGTTTTGCACGAGGAAGTCAAGAGTTTGGTGACTTAGAGACAACGGAGGCTTCCGAGGGCAAGGCAGTAAATTGTCCCTGGTCCACAGCCCTGCTCCGGAGGGGCCGGGGCTGCGTCTGAAGGGTATCCCGGCACGGGGTCGGGGGCTGCTCGCTGAATTATTGCAAGCCGCCCCGCTAAAGGCAGGATCCCGGGTTCCCAGGGGGAGGGGGAATCCCATCCGCTTTCCCCGGGTCGCAGCCCCCTCCGTGTGCCCGCAGGAGGGAGAGCACAGCAAGCAGCCGCCGCAGCCTCCGGGCTCAGGGACGTCGGCTCTCGAGCTGCTTCTTTTCCCCCATCTGCTTTGTTGAAGGACTTTGTTCCTTAGTCATTTATTTTTTAAAAGAAAACTGAGGTAAAAATCTGCAGTTCTCCCAAAGGACATTAATTACTGCTACTTTAAAGCATACGGGGCTGGTAATTATATTTTTTGCTCAGCAGAGGATGGACTCAGAAACCGCTTTTAACCCTGCGAAGGGAGGCGGAGGGAGGCCATCTCCCAGGTAAAGCACGCGCGCGTCTCCGAGCACTGGGACGGTGTCTGCGTTCTCCACGACAGCGGGAGATCCCATAACGGGGGCTGAGCGCCGTGGAATTAAAGCCCCGAAGCAGCCCTGGGAGGAGCGTGGCCTCTTCCCCCCTTCGCCTCCAGAAACGCTTCTCGCAAATCCTCGGGGGCGCCCCTCGCTGCCGCCCCGCACGGGACCGTTTGTTTGTCAGCACCAGGAAACAAACGCAGCCAAAGCGCGTGGCAACATCGGCTATAATTTTAAGGTCTGTTAAATATGATTTAAATATTTTTTTACTCATTAGCAATAATTTAGAATGATTCTCTTTTTTTTCTTTTTTTTCGGAAACTTCAAGTATGATTGTAATAGCTTCGTAATTTTGGGTCTATCATTAAAATTAATGATATCCTAATGCTCTATGTGCACTAGAAAAGTCTGATCAGTTTTTTCCCCTTTATATATCATTACTAATAGAACATTTTAATGGCTGTAATTTCCAGCACTGTAGATGGAAACCTAAAAATAGGAAGAAAGCCTATTTCATCACGCCACGCCAGCCCCTAAATAATTCAATTACACAGACCGGAATATCCGAAGCCGGGTGTGTTCCCAGCTGCAGATAACCAAAAGTACTCAGTATTACTTTTAGAGAAGGGCTGGTTATTACAAGGTCTTGCCCTCTGGCCCCTGCCGGGGATGGATGCCAGTGGGCAACCATCAGGGATGCAGCGGGCAACCATCAGGGATGCAATGGGCAACCATGGGGGGATGCCAGTCCGTCCCTCCCAGCCCTGCTCTGCGGTGGGGAAGGGCGAGAGCATCACCATGACCAAAGCCGAAAGCTTCCCTGAAACCCTGCTAAGCACCTGTTTATTACTCCCCGTGGTCTCCCTCCTCCTCAGGTACTTCTGAAGCCTTTCCTCACCCTACACACTCCTACGTACAGCTCACTCCTCTCACGTCTCTGCCTTGCAGAGTTTGCAAGACCTATTTCTGCCGTTTATTGGTTTATGCTTTGCCTCCACCAGCAAGAGTTGAAGATTCAATTCTCACTCCACGATGTTTGTTTATTTTCTTCTTTCTTTAATTTTTTTTTTTTTTTTTTCCCCTCTAAGACGGCGAGAGATCGTTCTCCTGCGTTCATGTGCAGAGCTGAGCTCTGCCTTTGGCGGCCGGACGCAAGAGGTGGGCGGGAGGGGAAGGACGGCACAGGTTGGTTTCCAGCCTACGCCTTTTCTCACCTCACTAACACACCGTTTCGCTCCAGATCCGCCGTGTCAAGCAGAGCAGAGCCCGGCCTCGCCGAGGCTGCGGCAGCAGTGACGACGGTGCCATCGCCTGCCATTGCGAAACTAGAGGTGAAAACCCTGCGAGCGCGGATTGGCGCGAGGCAGCTGAAGCGAGGAGCGGAGCTGCCCCGGGCTGGGGGAGGTTGTGCTGCTGGGCAGGAGATCGAGCCCTGTGCGGCGTCCCCAAGGCTGTTTCCAACCCAAACCTTGCTCCTTCCCAGGTTGCCGCATGTGCCATCCTCTTCCCGCAGCTCTTCCCGGTTGCTCGGGGTCCCTTGCAGGTGCGTGGCAGCATCAGCAGGAGAAGCTGCATCCCTATGGGAGCCGCTGCCTGAGGGGTCACAGCATCCCTCGCCCAGCCCTGCCCAGGCTGTGAAGCTACGGCCAATTTATGCAAAACGCAGTTGGACCGAGCTCAGAGGGCGGTTAAATCGATTCTCCTGCTCTCAGGTACCCACGTCAGAAGGCAAAGAGGCTCCGCCGAGAAAGAAGAATCAAGGGAGGCTGGGGAAAATGGCATTTATCTTCAGGTGGGACGCAGGCGAGGGCAGCTGGTGGTGGCCTGAGCCCGGCAGTATTGCCTCGGGTCTGCAAATCAACGCTTACCGCAGGATGAGGCGTTTAATGTAGGCTATTCCGAGGAGCTAATATTGGCCAGCTGCTAGCTGTGTGTTCAGAAAAGAAGGAAAACACTTTTTTCCCACCTTGTCTTTGCGTTCCCAGCGTGGCGATGCCGTAGCACCGCTCCACGTCTCGGTTTGCCTTCCGTGTTAAAGTTTGGGTGCCGAAGGGAGCGTGCGATGGCCCGAAGAGCAGCATCGGCAGCAGCGAGCTGTGGAATAACACATCAATTTCAGAGGGGCGAGGGCAGGCTGAGTAAAACAAGGTGCCGCTCCTTCCGAGACACCGATTTACAATGCATCAGCCCTGACCTGCCGACACTCTCCCGCGGAAGGAGGCGATTATCTGCTTCCCGCCCTCGGCTGAGACACGGCGCGAGGAGTTTCAGCCGCAATATTCTGTATTTCAATTACTCCGTACAAGTGGCTCGCCCGAGCTCCTGAATGACTCAGGATGCGTTTCGCTCTAAGGCCGCCGGCGCGGGGCGCGGGCAGAGGGGGTGCGGGCACCTGGGTTTTTGGGGGACGCGAGGGGGCAGACGGAGCTGCCCCCCCTGCTCCCGGCTCCGCTCCCCCTCGGGCGCGGGAGGCGAAGGCAGGGAGCAGGCGCCTTCCCACGCTCCGCAGCAGATCAGAAACCCACGATATCGAAACGTTTGGACTTGTTGTTCCCAACCCCTCGCTGCATTGAGAGTTAATTAATGCATTAAAGACAGGGCTTTTAAAGGCACAGTTATCTAAAAACACCAGGGCTATCTCCTTTCAGCGTTTGAATGACATAGGTCTGGAGTCGTGATATTCCGGCTGTTGAAGAGGAAGGATTTCTTCTTTATTATGTTTGCATTAGGACATCGCGACGCTTCTTGCCCTCCTGCCCCAGCACCCGCCGTCCCCAGGCTCCTGACGTCTCCGTTGCTCCGTGGCAGGTCACGGGCTGCAATCAGACCTCGGGTAGAAACCCAAAGCTGCGTCTTTCCAAGGCAATTTAAGAGACCTTGTCATTCAGTTCACGCTGATCTGCAGGAGTACATTGCTTCCCACTTGGAAAGCTGCAAAACAAATTCTCTTAAAAAAAAACAAAACACACCTGGGTCCATAGGATTAAAAAAAAAAAATATTATTAAAAAAAATAAAAATGCTGGCCAAATTCCCAAGGAGCAGCATCGATTCGTTTGGCACGGGGGGAGCTGCAGCCTGCAGCGACGCTGTTTCCAACCAGGAGCCGCCTGCCCGCCTCTGCTCCCGCGTCTCCTCCACCCATCTTCCCATCGCCCCAGCTCGTCCCATCGCCCTGACACCCTTCTTGGCGAGAGAATTTCCCTTGGCGCCTGCAACAGCATGTAGGAAAACAGCTTCGGAGCAACCAGGATTTTCCGTGGTTTCTAAGGGGGCCGGTAGGCACGTTTCTGCAAGCAGGCCCTCGAGCGCTTTGCAGTATTTTCCCTGTGTACGAGGATCAACATTTTCTTAGGAAGTAAGAATTTATCACCTCATTTTTCCCCCTCCTTCAGGCAGGTTTTCCTTTCCCGCAGCACAGGGGACCGCAGAGGGGAGCACGGGAAGCGGCGGCGTGGCCCCGCTGGGCTCCACGTGTGCCGGGTTCGGCCACGGGACGGTCCAGCCATGAATATAATACCCTTTTACAGCGATATATTCAGCATCTGTGTTCAAAATGGATACGCTTTTCTATCTTAAAACTACTAATCGGTTTTTATCGGTTGCATCAGACTTCTCCCTGTGAGCACTGCGCCGCTATCGGCCGTACGAGTGTTACGGTGAGGTAAAAGATATTAGAACATATTCACAGCCGGGTTTCGCTGCTCCTCTCCTCTGTGGACGCTCGCTTCCACGTGGGCTGTTCGAACGCCGGCTCTGGGGTGCCCCATCTCCGCGCTGGGAGCACAGAGAGCCCCCTCTGAAGGAGATTCCCAAGGGCAGGAGGAGGGGGCTGGTGTCCCCGCTCACCAAAACTTCCAAACTCCAACTCACCAAAACTTCCTTTCTCACAGCCAGAGAAAGTGCTCAGGGCAGCGATTAAAGTGTAATCAATCAGCGTCAAATAAAAGTCATCAGAATATGACTAAGAGTCTGATTGCCTGTAACCAACATAATTAGACGGTGAGGATTTTCTTTCTTTTCCCTTTCTGCAAGAAGGCTAAAAGCCTCCAAAATTGGAGCTAATATCCTCTGTCTGGAGCGAGGTGAATTCACATTTGACCTATTGTTCAAATAAAAATTCTCCTCCAATCCAGCCCAACCTGGCGACAGCAATCAGGGCAGGGGCTTCAGCACAGACCTATCTGCAGAACGCTAAAAAAAAAAAAAAAAAATATAATAACTGAATTTTTTTTCCCTTTAGCGTGCGTGACGGGGCAGATTTCAAGGGCGACAGGGCAGGAGAAGGTCCTCGTCCCGCTCATTAATCACCGCCGGGCGAGCAGCCTTCGCCCCAGCCCCCTCCAAGGCACAAACAGCTCCTGCTGGGGGGGCCCTGGGGTGGATCTGGGGCTTTCCCTCTGCTTTCTGCAGAGAAACAAGGCTTTGCTGGGAAGCAAAGGATGAGCCTTTAAACGTGACCCCAGGGCGCTGCGAGGCTGCGGTCCCTGGCCGGGCTCCATCCCCGCACGGCGACGGCGCTGGTGTCACGAGCGGCGCCTATCGACGCAGTCGCCTTCGCATCTCCCGTAACGCCGAGCCGATTTCCTCGGGCTGACACAAGTGGGCCGTGTTTCCATATTCCCTGTCACCGCTTATCTGTCTCCTCTCACTCACCAAATCCTCTTTCCATTTATATTGACGTTAATGAAGTCCCCCCCGACCCGGCACCCCGACGCGGTCCCGCCGAGCCCGAGGCCAAAGTTACGGCTCTCGCCCCGCATTGGCAGAGGAGAAGCAGGAGTTTTTCCGCCTGGTTAAGCCAGGCTGTCTGCCTGACGTTTAGGTGAGGCTTTTTTCCTCCAGCTATTTCTTTTTTATCAGATATTTGGTGTTTTTCTCCTGTCATCCTGCCTTTAAGGTGACCTGCAAAGGAAGCAAACAAATAAGGCTCTCATTATTTCGCCCTTTTTTTCTTTGCTCCTTGCATGTTTTATTGATCCATTTCTTCCTCACCTCGTTTGCGCGTGTTTTGGCATGGAGATTGTTTGGGGACGTTTCTGGTAGGAAAGGCCAGGTCCTTCCCTCATGTAATTCTGCTTCTCCTGGCGGTGGCCCCGGAGGAGCCGAGCATCGTGGCGGATTCCCTGGACCAGCCCGGACAGACATCCTCTGCCTCCTCTCCGGGGGATCGGCTGCCAGCTTCACCAGCTGCACGGTCCTCGGCATCACCCCAAAAAATCCTCAGCATCACCCCAAAAGGTCCTCAGCATCGCCCTGAAAGGTCCTCGGCATCACCCCAAAAGATGCTGGGCCCCCGCCTGTGCCGAGCGTGGCCAGGCTGCCACCGCCAGCAACCAACCCCTCCAACTGCTCTACTTTCCTAAGCACTGAGTAATTAAAAAAACAGCGAATGGAAGTAATTCCCACTTACGAGAAAGGACCTGCTGGAATTCGTGATGGGAAGGAGACGTTCAACAGATGTGCATTAGCATAATGTGGAAATGGCGTGAAGCACGGTGCTATTTTTCTCCCCAAGCCGCTTACAGTAAGCAGAGCCGCCCTCCCCTCCGCTTCAGGTTTTCCTAGCAAAAAGGAAAGTCGGAATAAATAGACCCGAGAAACGGTGTGGCTGGAAGTCCCCGTCAAGCCAGCAGCAACCTTCCTCCCAGGGCTCTCCCGCCCCGCGTGAGCCGGGAGAGGATTCCTTGGGAGGCGGAGGAGGTGGGCGAGCGGAGCCGGGGCGGTGGGAGCCCTCCCCGGGGCGCCCGGCCCCCCGCTCCCCCCGCAGCCCCCTGGCTGCTGACATTTCTCCTCAGGCTCTGGCATTTATTTTAATCCGTCCTGGTTTTGCATTTCCCTCTCCGGATTACCGGGCAAAGCAGCGAGCCGGCGGTACATAAAGACAAATCCACCCCCTGTGGGAGTCCCTGCCGTCAGCCACGGCCCACGGCACGAGAGGGGAAACTGAGGCAGACTCAGCATCCCCTGCGAGGGGCGCAAAGTCCCCAAAAAACCCTGCAGGGCAGTTTTTTGTGCCTCTTGGGTGCTGGCAGAAGTTGTCTGTGGTTAAGGCTGTGCTTGCCTTGAGATGGCACCCCTGGGCTCATCCCCAGCTGGGCTGCCAGGTCCTCCCGGAGCTGCTCGTTTGTGTGCGTAGGGCCGGAGGGCACACGCGTGTGCGCACACACACGCTCGGACACGCGTGCATGCACACACACGTGCCTGGGGGCCGCGCCAGGTCCCCGGTCATCGCGCATTGCAAAGCATGACGAGCCCCACAGCCGCTCTCCATCCCTGACCGGGCACCGCCTGGCAGACGGACACACAGATGGATGGACAAGCCGTCTCGCATCGCTCTCCGGCACCGCCTGGGAGACAGATGGACAGGCCACCGCGCATCGCGACGGACAGACAGACGGCTGCTCGCCGTCCAGAATCCTCCTGGCTGTACATCGTCTGCCCGCAGGCTCCATCTTGTGGAAGATGCTCCCCCGAGGAGCCGGAGTGGGAAGCTGCCCCTCGGCCAGGGGACAATCGTGCCAGGGGCCACTCCGGCGAGGGTCCACTCCTGTGAGTGTCTACTTGTGTGAGGATCCACTCGTGCCACGGTCCGCTTGGCACCGCCGGCATGGCCGCGGGGTCCCCGGCGTGCTGGCAGTGCTGGCAACCAGCAGGCACCCCAGCTCCCCCGCTCTGCCTCCATGGGCTTCATAAATCGTTACGGCCCTGTACGGTTAAATCGGAGAAATAAATGCGGTGGAATTTATTTCACCAGATGGAGGACGATTCTCTTCTCATCATTTACCCGGCACGCCGAGCCCCCCCGTCGCAGGTCCCCGCGCGGCGGAGGGCTGATGCGAGCGCAGGTGGGTTACGCCGCGCTCGTCCCGCCGTGCTCTTACAGAGAGAATTTCTCTCTCCCCGTTTAGGGGAATTCAGATCCAGCAAACAAGAGGAAGGGATGGGAAGCGGTGGTGAGCCGCGCCGTGCCGTACCGGCTAGCCATGCGGCAGCGCCAGGGTTTGCCGTCAGCGGCACCGGCAGCTCCCGGCCCCCAGCACCCCACGCTGCAGCAGAGCAGCTTTTCCCTCCCCGTACCCCTCAGCGCTCGGCTGTAGGATAAAACTGGGTGGTTTTCAGCCTGCTGGAGGTTCTGCCTTCGCTGGGGTTTATTTACCATATAATGTGACACAGTAATTTCACTGGACGTAATTTAATGACGCATTAGGAAAGGATTAATCACTGGAAGCGGCGCTCGCGCCGGGCGGCTTCGCGGGGGTCTGGTGAGAGGAGCCCCACTTCCAGCCCTCGCTACCCAGCCCCGGGTGATGCTGCCCCTCGGGGGCGAGGGTTCGGCGGAGCAGAATCACTGCCGGCACCGTCGCTGCCAGCTCTCGCCCCAGGTGCCCCAAGTCCCTTCGCCGCCCGGCTGCGCCCCGGGGCTGGGGACACGGCTGGAGACGGCGCTGGGAAGGAAAACAGGATACGCAAACCTCTCAAGAGCACATCCAATTTCCACTCATTAAGCCATAATTTCCATCATTTTAATTACATAAAAGGCAGATAAATGGCGAGTATGCTCCTACTTGTGCCTTTTCTCTTAATTATTAGTCCTTCGCACGGGCCAATTTGCAATGAATCAGCCTTTAAACAGTGTTCAATCGGAACATGTTCTGCTTTATTTGAATTATCTTGTTGGCCGATCATTCCCCAGAACATAATAAAACAAACATTAATTACTACTTCAGCGGGTGTAATCTTCTTGAAAGCACTCAATGCTACTCAGATGCCATTGTAGCCTCATGCTCCGCACTTTAAGGCGCGCGGGTAAACAAACTCATCCGGCAGGACTGAACGCGCGAGCAGAGCCCTCGCTTGCTGCTCCAAATGGGCGGTTTTGGAAAAGTTTGGAAAATGCAAGGGTACGCGAAGGAAAAAGCCAAGCCTGTTGCCCAAAGAGGCTGGAAGATGAGGTGGCTCAGGGGGATGCTGTGGGTTGGACTCGATGATCCCAAGGGTCTTTTCCAACCTGAATGATTCTATGATTGATTCTATGCTGCGGGATGCAGCAGCGTCGGACCACGGCACAGGGCTTATTTGGGTCTTGCCTCCATCGATTTGGAACATTTCACACACGCGTAAATGGCAGCTCCTAATCTCCACTCGTTTTCCAATGGCATTTCCAGGGCTGTTACTAAAAGACCCTGGGGTGTTGCGCCTCACCGGGGGACAGGGAGAGCCAAGCGCTCGGCGTGTGGGAATGTCTGCTAGAAGATGAGCTGATGATGATGGGATGGGATGGGATGGAGTGGGATGGGATGGGATGGGATGGGATGGGAGGACACACCTCGGCTCACCTGGCCAGCTCCTCACCGGCCCAGCAAGGTCAGTGCGGAGGCAGGAGGGGCCAGGGCTGGGATTGCTCCCCCCCTCCACAGCTGGGGATGCGCACAGCTGGGGGCACTCAGCACCCTGCCCCCTCGCCTACAAAGGGCTGCTGCAGACCCTGGGAAGGCTTTTGGGCTGGAAGGAGAGGTCTCTGGTGTGGGGGCTGCCTGGCCGGTGTCACTCCTCCTGCGGGGCTCTGCTTCGGAAAACCCCTGCCTGGGAAAGCCTGCCCAGGAGACCTCTCATCAGCTGCTGGGTCCGGTGAGGCTTTGCAGCCCCGGGGCTTCCCTGCCCTCAAGAAAGCTTTTCCCACCAGCAAAGTGATGAGAGCGCCAGGAAAACGCCGGCGTGGGGCAGGGAAGAGGACTCTTCAGGAGCAGCGAGCTTTGGTGAACGTGCGTGGAGCCTCCTCATGGTCACCCCCGGCCAGCTCTGGAGACACGAGGTGGGTCGCGGTTTGGGCTTTCCTGGCCAGGGAGCGCTGGCCCGATGGTGGCTCGGGAGGTCTGGTGGTCTCAGTTGCCAACACTGAGGTGTGAAGTTTCAGGGGGTCCCGTCCCCCAGGGAAGAGCTCTGGGAAGGCAGAGCGTAGGGACAGGCAGGGCTGCAGCCGGCAGCCGTTGCGATGCTGGTTGGAGATTCAGGCAGAGCCGGCTCTGTACCGATAGCTGCAGGGTTGGTTCTGTTGGGGACTTTCAGATGCGGAGGAGAGAGGGATAAATCTCAATTCCCGGCCCCCTTCTGCCACGCTGACTTACAGCAGAGCAGTGCACATCTGCCTAATGAGGAGCAATGCTGCTGGCAGCTGAATTTCTTCCTCTAAGAGATAAATGGGATTTCTCCTCCCCGGTGCCATTCAAACACCCCCTGCCAAGGGAGCCCTCGCTGCTCCCTCTTCCTTTGTGGGCCGTGGCTGGGGAAGCGGCTGCGTTGTTGGTGAGCAGCCGTAGCCTCTTCCCACACCTCTTCCCTCGGGATGTGTCGTTCCTGGCCCCCCAGAGCCCCCAGGACAGGGCTCGGTGCTGCCCCGGAGGGTGCCGGCTCTCACCATCCTCACCAACACGGGGCACCCTGTGTTGCCTGCGGCACTTCGGCTTGTCCGCAGGCCAGGAGGGGTGTAGCGCGGTGCAATCCAGCCGCGTTCTGGCTGGGAGAGGGAAGAGACATGTCTAAAGCCAGGCAGCAGCATGACATTTTTCCAGCCAGTTGAACATCATTAGACATTCCTCCTACACGTACCGGGGCACAGGGAAGTTTTGGCAAGGTCTTTCCCTGGCGGAGCTGCCTTCTCTGAAGCTGCTCCCCACCTCCCTCCCGCTCCTCCACCTGCAGAAGCCCAGCCCTTCGGGTTTTTTCTTGGAGTTACTAAAAGATTTAAAAATGAGGGCAATTTTCCTTGCCCGTAGCCCCACTGCCAGCTGCAGTGCATTTCCAAGAGGATCTCTGCATTTCATTAGATGCGAAGCCTTCTGTCTGAGAGAAATCAATTGCAGCCTGAATCTTAAAGACAAAAATCAATTGTAACTCCGCTTTCCAAGTGTGGGCTCGTATGCATACATTGACTGAAGAGGCTCGGGGGGCCGAAGGGACCCTTATGGACTGTCGTGTTCGGCGCCGGCAGGAATAGAAAGGCGATGTGAATGCAAAGAGAGCACGGGCTCTTCTTTGGGCTGCGGCTGTTTAAGGAGCCGGTTCTTGTCAGTGTGGGAACGTACCCCAACGCAGTGAGAAACCCATCCTCCGCGCAGGTTTCCATGGAGAACCACGTGGAATCAGAACTTAGCCTGTGCCGATGTTCTCAGGTGTGCCTATTCAGGAAGGAAAATATCGCCGAGTTTCCTAAATATTCGATGCTGTTACTTTTAAAGTCTGGTTTTGTGTCCGCGCAAGAAAAAAGCACTTTAAGTATGCTTTTAAAGAAGGAAACTGTTGCGTGCCATTTCGTTACCGTCGGTGTTTCCCTGGGGCAGGGGGTGAAGGGACAGGGGGCAGCCAGGGACAGCCCGGGTCCGGCCCCGGCATCCTGCGGGGGGAGGAGGAGGAGATGCTGTGTGGATAGAGCCATATGTTGTCAAGTTAATAAAAGACCTTGGAAAGCATAAATCCTCTGTATGCTGGCTGCTAGCCCAGGTGCATAATTTCCTTGCCGTCGGGGGGAGCGGGCGGCAGCTGTACCGCTCCTGTATTGTAAGCTAATGAAAAAGCCCACAATGAAACGCTCCATTCCTGAGGACGGCGCGGGAACGCGGCTCTCTCCGTCAGAGCCGTTATTTGTGTTGGGGGGAGCCTGGCAGGCTCCAGCAAGGATTCCTCCCGCTCCCCTGCGCCGGGGGAAGACTGTTCCTGCCGCAAAGCGGGGGTCCGGGGGGGGCACGGTGGGGTGAGGGGCATCTCTGTGGTGTGTCCCCCCGGGGAACACACCGGGGGGAGCGAGCCAGGACCCGCCTGTGGCAGGGAGGGGAAGGAGCTGTTCCTGAAAAAGGGGGGGAAAAGCCCATTTTCCTGCTGCGTGCAGCCGGCCTGCAAAAGCCCCTTGCTGCAGACCCCCCCAAGTCCGGGATGCGTTCGACGGGATAAGTGCGGAGGGGAGGAAGCAGCAAGGGCTGCGGGACCCCGGGACCGTTGCTCTGACCCAGCGGATGCTTTGCCGGGCAGCCCTGGGCCCTGCGCCTGATGGATTTATTCCGAGAAACTTTTTTTTTTTTAATCAGTAAAACAAATTCTCAATGACCCACCTGAGGCTTAGCAGAACAGGGAAGCTGTTGTGTATATGACTCAACCGCAATGCAAAGCTATTTCCTTTCTCATTTGCGAACCTGAACACTCAGACATACACAAATTAATGGGTATTATTATGAGCCTCATTAAAAGAACTGTTCTTTAGGGGGAACCATCTTCCCCAATTCAAGCACCGTGTTCTGTTTGCTCGGCTATTAATTGATGGCAAACTGTGAAATTCTCAATTTCGTTATGATTAACTCGTGCAGTCTGTGACTTGCCGGCTGGTCGCCTTCCCGGTGCGAGCAGCGATGGTGCGGGATGCTGATGGAGACGGAGATGGCTCCCGCATCTGGCCACTTGTCCGGGACCGGGGGGACAGAGTCCTGCTCCGCTCGGGGGAGAGCGGTGCCGCTCCGAGGACAGCCCCATGCCTCCCACACCAAGCGAAATCACCCCGCTTCCTGCGGCTCTGGCAAAGATGCCAGACTTTTTAGGGAAATAAATACCACGCTGGGATTTTTTTTTTTCTCCTCATCCTCATGTGGATTGATCCAATACAAGTGTTCGTCCTCGCCTTAAGTAGCAAACCGGCGCCGCATCTCGAAGCCTCATTTTGCCTTTTGCCATTAAATTATATTAAAAGGGCTTTCATGTTATCCCTTAAGTAGGTGCTTTTCATTCCAGCCACATTCCCTCCCTTACCGCCGGCCTTCTCTGCTCACAGCAAGAGCTTTCCTCGCCTGTACAGAAATGGAAGGCATCTCGGTTATTTCTCTCACACAGGTTTGAGGCACCTTAAACATGGCAGGGTGTCACCATCGGAGTGACAATGTTTTTTCCTGCAGGCGTGTGCATAGGTGTGATCTGCTCCCGCCCCCACGCTGCATCCCAGCATCCCCCCCATCCCCTGGGAACTAAAGATGCTCGTGGGGATGAGCTGAACGCCAGCGTGTCTGGAGCCGTACCCCCTTCCTGCGGTCGAGATGCGTGTTTTCTGTTGCCTGCCCACCTCTAATAGAGGTGCTGCAAATTAAGAGCTGGATGTGGATCCTTCTAATTACAAGACATCAGGGAATTTCCCTCCTGGAAAAAAGGCTGTGTGTCCCCGGCAGGCGCGTGGCCAGGCGCTGGGGCAGCAGAGGTGGCGGGGAAGGGGCTGCTCCGGCCCCGCCGCCGTGCTGGGTTTCCTTCAGGTGCATTAATCTCCGTCCCAGAAACCAGGAGAAAAGCGTCCCCGGCGTGCCGCCCGCGCGGCTGACCCCGCTGACACGGTGCTGGGCCATGAATGATGTCCCTGTTCCCCGCTGGACAACCAGCGGACGGTGCCAGCTGGGGAGCAGGGACCATCGCTGACAGAGTCTGTAGTCGAACTGGTGGAGCAGGGGGAGGAGGAGGAGGAGGGATGGCAAGCTCATAACCCTGGCAGCAGAGAAACCGTCAAGCCAGCCTCGCTGATCCCTTGGATGCCCAAGGACCCGCTGACTAATTGGGAGCGATGCTTGGTCCGAGCGCCATTTGAAGTCTCAAACAGATTCTTCCTTTTCACAATGGATGAAAAAACTCAATTTTCAAGAAGTGCATCAAGCCCTTAATTGGGATTTTAATTCCTAAATGGCAGCAGGTACAGCAAACCTGTCTGCCCGGGCTAATGCATCCTGGTGATTAGAGAGCAGATACCCCGGGAAGGGAGGAGAGCGGCAGCGTTTGCATAGCAATGAGGCGTTCTGGCAGCCCCCAGAACCAAAGTTGATTTTCTTTTGCATCTAAAAGCAGACATGAGTGGTACTTATTAATTTGAGTCCACCTCTGAATGCACTTAACGATTCAAGTCCAATTAGTTTTCAGAGTGCCCAGGTAGGAAGTAATCATTAAAAACATGTAAATTAAGTTACTGGGGAGCTTAATAGATTAGTCATTGACTTTCTAGCTTATGTTGGCTCTTAACCTTCAGCTTCAATTAATCACCAACAATTTCTCTGAACTGGCTACAAAAGGTTAGAGCCCGGGGGCTGCGACACGGCCGGAACGCGGGCTGGCCTTGGGGGGTGAACGGGCAAGGGTGCCGACGGGCGCAGCCCTTCCTCGGCATCTCCCTCGGGAAAAGGAGCCCGCGCCGTGCTGGACACCCCCCCTCCTTCTGAAAGCGAAGACCCAAGCGCTTCGTTTGCGGGTAACGAGCTGCTGCCCCCAGGCTGGGGGCTGCCTTCTGGCGGGGGGGTTGGCCCTGGGCATCAGACCCCCCGCCCCCCGGAGGACTCGCACCGCTGCTGGGCTCTGCCCGGATCCAGAGCCCAAAGCCATTGACAGCATCCAGAAATGATCCTTTTATTAATTTAATGAACTGGAATGGGTGTCTCAGGGATGAACTACTCCTAAGTGCAGGTCTCTGTCCGATTCTCCCACTGCCATCCCTCTTCCCGGGCTATTTTCCCTCCGTGCAGCACCGCCGTATTTCCCATCCCGCAATAACCGAATCTCAGTTGCGACAGGAATTAATAAGAGTTAATCTGAGATTATTAGGGGACTCCCAGTAGATGCCCTAATAGATTAGGAGGTGCCTAATAGAAAGATGGAGTCTCCTGGGGTGTCACCAACCTCTCGATCTGTGATAAGGAGCATCCGCGGAGACCCCGCTCCCCCCCCCCCCCCCAGACATCCCCAGCCCCGCTGCCAGGGGTGTCTGCCGTCGCCACCGCGGGCAGCAACTTTATCACGGAGGGGAAAAATGAAGGAAATATCTTCTAAAAAGATATCAGGCTGTGAGCATTTGAAAAAGCTATTTCTAAAATTGCAATTACCAGGAAAGAGAACAAATTACCACTTCAGGGACCGTCACACATGGAGAATCAGAGCTTTGGGAAATAATCAGAAGAATATATTCACAGAAGTGCATTATTTATATTGAAACATTTTAAAGTAAAGGTCACAAGGAGAAGCTGAAGATTAGTAAATAGGAAAATGCAAGGATCACTTTACTGCCGTAACGATTATGGTCCATTTCGATGCTGACTGCATTAGTCCCCGAGACACGTAAGTCAGCGGGGATCAGTCCCCAGGCACAGGATTTCAGGAGTTAAGGGGATGATGGATCCTCACGGACCCCTCAGCGGTGCCCTCGCTGGTCCCTGCTCCGGACTTGCCCGTTGGCGTCAGCAGGATCCTCGGGGCAGGGCAGGAGCCAGCCAGGTGTCTCCTCCTCGCGGTGGATTCCCCCGTCCTTGCGGACCCCGGACACGGCTCCTGGCACCGCGGGGGTCCCACAGCTCCTGTCTCGCAGGTGACACACACGGACCCCGCGTGCACCGCCCTGCGGCCGCTCACCTCGCATCGCGTCCAGGTCTTGGCTTTTATTGGTGGTACCAACCACCTTTACCGAAAAACCCTGAGCATGGAGAGCTTTTCTTTCCCAAACCCACGGGCGTGCGTGTGTGATACAGCGGATCTGCTGATCACGCTCCCTTCCGTGCCGTTCAGAGACTTCTTGTAAGAGAGCGGTCTCTTTTTCCTCCCCTTTGATTATCGTACATCACTTTTAATACTGCGCCAACCTGTCAAGCTTCCCTTGGCTCCATCTAAGCTATTACAAAGGCCTTAAAACAGACGTATGGAGTTCTTCCTGGGGGGTGCGCAAGCCCGCAGGAGGCAGGAGATAACGGTGGTGGGTCTCCCAGGCCCTGGGGTGCCAAGGGGGGGTGAAATCTGGGGTCTCACAGCCCCTGCCCCCTTGTATCCTGCATCTCCTGCCTCCACGGGATGGAGGAGCTGAGCTGGACCACGAGGCCGACCCGGCTGCGCTCAGCTTTGCCGACGGCCCCCGGCTCCTCTCCGCCTCCCCCCCGCTGCTGAAGGAGCCCTGAGAAAATATTTGCCATTTATAAGCAGGGAAAATAGGATTGATTTACTGTAGCGACATCTCAAAGCATGAAGTGGCACTTTTACACTCGTATCACCCATTAGACATCTGAAGGCATCAGCACAGCCCATTTCATTTTTAAAGACGTACAAAATGCTCAGAGGAAGCCATTTGACATCCCCATTCTGGGAGCTATGATAGCGTGCTGAAAATAATACAAATGCATCAGAAGCCTTACGTCTGCTCGTTCCAGGCCCTGTTTTCCCTTCGAGTTGTGTCAATACGCTGCTAAGGAGCTGGTGAGAGTTGCTCGGTAATTTTTCTATATGTCACAGCTGTTGGAGGAGCTGCCTGTGGACGGTGCAGTTAAATCGAAGCGGCAGTCGTGTCTGCGTCTGGCGGGGGCTCCGGCCCCGTGTGCGGGGAGCATCCTATGGAGGGTGTCGGAGCATCTCATGGGAGATGTTGGAGCATCTCATGGGAGATGCTGCATCCGGAGGCTTTGTGTCTGAGCAGCCTCTGCTGCCCAAGAGGAGGAGAAAGGCACTTTGGGCAGGGATTTTTCCTGCTTTTCCCTGAAGCGGGGCTGCGGTAGCCTCTGAAATCGCTGCTCTGCACGGGGCAGCCCACCTGCGTCCAAACGGCTGCGTCACCCCCGGCCTCGGCCACCCTGGGGACCCCCCACCTGCACAGGGGCTATTTCTCACCCTCCGACTCTGGGGCTTTTCTCCCTGGACCCAGCATCGGCTCTGTGCTGGAAACGCTCGCAACTTTTAATGGTATTAATCTGTCACCGGGTGCCAGGGGGAAAGAGCCTGACGGTGTTTCTGAACGGTAATAGCTGCGCGCCGAATAGCGCCGGCCCTGATTTATTAATGAGGAGATTTCACAGGCTCCCGGCCACTGACAAATGGCCCCAGTTTTAGCCCCCCACCCCAATCGATACCTTTTAATCAAATCCAATCACACCAAATGAAATTAAGGAAAGTGTCCAAAATAACCCCAAAGTGCTGGGATGCCGGTCCCGGCACCAGCGGGCACTGGGAGCTGTGGGAATGAATCAGCTCCGCGTTGTTGGCAGGGGAAGGAAAAGGGGGGTTGGGTTGCCGCCCCATCACCGGCGCGGGGAGTCCGTGGGATCCCCAGATTTCCTTGCCTGAACTCCAGAGGTTTTCCTGAACATACCCCGGACCTAGAGATGTTGGAGAGCCCGTTTAATTATGAGGTTTCCTGTGGCCAAGGGCTGCTCAGGCAAAGCCTTTATAGCACCCAGCATGTGTCGCAGCCGCAGAAACCAGAAGGATTATATACACGTATGCGTCTATTGAGCGTAGGAAGCTAAGGGTGCTGCTTCTCTGGTGCCCAGCTTGGCACAAGCAAATCCAAGGAGCTGCGTCCGTCTGGGAGCTGGCGGCGAGGGAGGGGACCCCCCACCGCTTCCCAAGGCTTTCCTTGCGCCCCCCCCTCCCCGCAATCCAGAGCGGTGGCACCGCTCGCAAGAACTATCCTGGAATATTTCCTATCGTTCCTTCCGTATTGCTCTCACACTTCCGTCGTGTTTGTGCACTTTCCTCATTGTTCCTTGGGGTTCGCTCTCTTTAGCTGCTCATGCTGCCACTAAGTTTGAGAGCTATTTCTGCGTATGAATTATTCTCTGACATAATTTTGCAGCACTGGTTATATTTAGAGAGCTCGTTCATTGGGTGAGGCTTTCTCATTTTCCGTTTCGTTGGGTGAGCTCCTCTGATTTCTGTATTCCATATTTCAGGCTCCGGTTGATGTGCGTTAACTAATTACATTGTGGGATGCCAGATGAGGCCGAGCTCGCGCTTCCTCCGGTTTTTGTAGCGATATTTATTTGTGATAACGCAGAAGGCAGCCGTGGAGAGACACGTCCCCCCGCGTGCATGTTACAACTGTATCAGCTTCCACTAGATCAGCTATGAAAGAAATTTTCACCATGAAAAGAGAAAAGCCGTTGCAGTGGGACCCGGATTACTTTATTATGCTTTCTGTCTATCAGGCGCTCTGCCGCCGTGGCTGCATTTCACGTCCTCGGCCGAGCGTGGCTCTCTCTGGGGATGGATGGATGGTTTTGTGGGACAACCGGAGCCTCCCTGTCCCCGGGGGTGTTCCCTGGGGGCTGTGGCGGTTTGTCCGCCCGTCCTCACCTGGCTGGATGCTTCCCCTCCATCATCCCCCGCTTCTCATCCACTGCCCCTCGCGCGGGCTCTCATTTCCCCAGCCACCTCTCTCACCTCCTTACCTTGATCTATTTTTAATGCTGCCCTTGTTTTTTCCTCCTCGTCCTTCTGCCTTACATAAAATACTTGACTTTTCACAGCGTAATTGGCATTTCACGGGTGCTCCTCTTGCACGTGCCCTGGTTGCCCCGATGCCGGCTGGTGCCTCTCGGGAGCATCCCAGCGCCTGCCTCCCCAGCCGCTCGCCTGGCCCTGGGCACCGCTGGCGTGATACTGCAGGCCAATGGTGACCTTGGTCCTGTCACCCGTTAGTGGCTTCAGCGACCAGCCCCTCTCCTGGAGCTCCTCATCCGCGCCCAGCATCCCGGCACAGCCTTCGGAGACGATGGCTGGGCTGCTGGAGCCGTGCCAGCCACGGCAGCTGGAGCCCGGCAGAATTAAAGTCTTAATTGCCTGTGATAATTAAAAATCTGAGGAAGTTTCCCCAAAGCACGAAGCTGTGTCCTGGCCTGATCCGAGCGTGCGCAGTGGCGGGCGGTGGAAGGCCGGCTCATTTGTGCCTCCCAGTCAGCCCAGCGACGGTTTTGGGGATGGTTTGGACTGCGTTTTTTCGGAGTCCTGCGGCAGACGGTGAGGCGAATCCCAGGAGGGGGTTTGATCCCAGCCCCGGACCAGCGATATCGTACAAGCGGCTTCTGCAAACTGCGTCAGCATCCTGTCCAGCAGGTCCTGGGGAGGGGGCCAGGGGTGCTCGTTAAGAGTGGTGCCAGCCTGCGGCTAATTAACAGCTCTGTGGGGAGGGCAGTGCCGGGGGGGACACAGGTATCCCGGCTCCAGCCCTTTGCTGGTGGTTTGGGGTCCGTGTGCGGTTGGCCCCACGTGCCGTGGGGAAGGTGCCGCGGGGAGCGCTGAGGAGGTGACAGAGCCATCCCCGCGCGGGGCTGGCTCTGTGCTCCCCGGCCACCAGCCACGGCCCCTCTTGGCCACCAGCGAGGGAGACGGTGCAGGAAAGACTTTAATAACCATCTTTAGTCCCGTGCATGTGGTTAACTGCAGCTGCAGATTTATGGTTCCAATTAATTGGGCGAGTAAAATTAGAGGCACCCAGGTGAAACCACAGACAGAAGACATTTCCTACGTGCTTTCTCTTCCTTGGCGCTTGCCCATCCCTGACACCCCGTGGAGCGGCTCCGTCCTCCCCCCCTGAGGAAGGCATCAGGGATGCTGGTGTTTGTCCCCGAAGGGGGACCCTGGGGGGTCTGCCTGCCCCCAGCCCCATCGCCTCCCACACTTCCCCCAGCCTGGTACCCCCCAGCCTGCCCCATTGCTGCCTGCCCCTCCTTCACCACGATCAGCCCTGCAGGGGCCAGGCGTTCCCGAGACCCTTCCAGGGGCTGATCCTGACCCTGTCTGGGGGCACGGCTCTGCAAGAACCCCCCAGGGCAGCCCCTCTGCTGCAAACCCCTCTCCGCAGCCATCCTGGGGGGGGGCCGTCTCTCATGCTGGGGGCTCAGGGGGTCAGACCGGTGTTCGCAGCAGCCCCGTGACCTCGCAGCTCTCCTCCCTCGGTCGATGCGAGCATCGCTGCTGCAGGAGGACGACCTTGCAGCCCGCGCTCCTCCGCTGCCTCCCCTCGCCAGCCCTCGAAGCCAGGGGCGAGCCGCCGCTTCCCGGGAGAGAGCTCCATCTTCCCCGCCGACAGCGCATCCCGGCTCCCCGCCACCAAGCAAATCTCATCAGGCTCCCTCCTAACCTTTGCGCAAAGGTTGTGAGAAATGCCAGGGCCGTATTTCACAAGAAATACGAGTCCGAGCGGTCCCAGGCTCGTAAAGTCTGCGGCAGGAGGTTCAGCGGGGCGGCCGGGCTCTGCCTGCAGCGGCATTGCCCAGCCCCGGCGAGTGCCACAGCAGCCACCCGGGGACGGCTCCTTCGGAAGACGCCAACCCTCTGCATCTGGGACGGATTAGGAGCGCCAGGCTTGCCTGTGCTGCCTTATCTGCCCAATAATTGAATGGAATAAGCTCTCTTATCGCTCTGGTCCGGCTTTTCCCTGGCAGTCCCCTTATCTCACAGCCCTTGGAGAATTGCGAGCAGCCGTCAAGCCTCCCATTGAGGGTGCTGCATCCATCTGCCTCTGCCGGGCTTGGGCATCCCGGCGCGGTGGGGGGCACGGCCCCTCCTCTGCCCCTCGTCCTGCTGCGGGGATGCGGGTCCCGCCGGAGGGGCCATGCCGGGGGATGCTCCAGGCGGTGGCTGCGGGAGCGAGGATGCTGCTGGGGCTGCAGGCAGGCAAGGAGCAGCGAGGGACGCACAAAAACCTCGTGTTTTCAGCAGGAAGAGCACGGGAAAGGTGCGAGGCCCCTGCCTGGGCGCCCGGGGTTTCTGCTGCTCTCACAGCATTAATTTTCACCCTCTGTACGCTGCCCATTGCCTGGGTAATACAGGGGAGAACTGAAGCTGCTGCTGGCTCCGGCTGCGGTTCTGGGGGCTGCGCGGGAGGCTGGATGCCGCTCCGCTCGGGCAAAGGCAGAACTGAACTCGGGAATCAGCCGGGGAACCGGTGCATCCTTTTTGTTACAGACCAACTCTTCGCTTTGCCTTTGATTAGCACGTTCCGCTGCAGGCACCCCGGGCCCGGTCCATCGAGCATCTTCATGCAAAGATTGCGGGGAAAAATACTGACTGTTTGGGTTTAGTTAATTTATTATCGGTTATTGGTGGTTGTATGAGAAAATGGAGGATAGAAAGCAGCAGTGAGCAATTGCCACTAGATGGCAATGAAAATGTCACTGTGCCTTGACATAGGCAGCCTGGCAGGGCTGGTGGCCCTGGGCTGCTGGTGGCCCTGGGCAGCCAGCGGCACAGCCTGGGGCTCTCTGGAGACATCCCAGCGAGCTCGGCCCCCGGGCGGGGGTACCCCAGTGCCCCCTCCTGCCATTCCCCAGCCCTCCCCGAGAACCCAGCAAAGCAGGACAGAAACCCTTCTGCTTTTCGCTTTTTCACCCAAAACCTTGAAATTACACGGTGCCAGAGAAAAGCTTTGCGCGGCCGAAGCGGCCGGCGGTCGGGTTTGTCTGCGATGTTCAGAGTCAGCCCGCTCGGAGCAGAGCGCGTAATTGGGTCTCTCAGGTAAACTGCGCGGGATTGAAGGCGGCTGCAGCTGTACGGAGCTGATGGAGCACTGAGGAGACATTAGCATGTGAAATGATGACCATTAACTTGATTAAAGAAAGGACACAACACGCATTTTGTTCTTGTAGCGGAGCCGCTTCTTCCCATGAATTGTTGGTTGGGGATTTTGATTTCCTTATGCCAGGAGACGAAACACCTCGGAAGCGATGGGTAATTGCATACAGGCTGAGTTTTTCTAGGCTAACCTAATCTTGCCAGGGATTTGCTTTTAGCTCGGATGGGAGGATGGATTTTCTTTAAGAGTGGGATGAAAAACACTGTCATATATTAGAAGCAGAATAAATGAGTTCTGAGCACTGGATTTACACAGGTTTTTCTTAAGTGACGGCTAACCCAAAAAAGCCTTCCCCAGTCCTGTGAGGGGGGGATCTGAGGACTGGCGGCAACGGGTGCGATCCTGATGGCGCCATTAGCTCCTGGGAAAGTGACTGTACACGTGGGGAAAACGGCTGGGCGTCCTCCAGCCCAGGATTACGGCACGGGAAACTCTGCGGATGGAAAAGCTTCCTCTGGGGATGGCTGGCGGCACGCAGGGCTCGCTGCCAGGGGCCAGGAGGGACATCCCCAGGTCCCTGGAGAGGGTTGTCCAGCAGCGCTGAGCAAGTACCGCTGCCCCATCCCTCCCTCCCCCAACAATCCATCCATCCATCCATCCATCCCTCCATCCATCCATCCCTCCATCCATCCATCCCTCTGCTGGCCCCGACGCTGCGCGGGTCAGCCGGGACGCCGCGGGAGCGGGCAGATGTGCTCGTAATTAGGATGCATCAAATCAGTTAAAGCTGAAGACAAAGAAAATTAGAGAAAATGAAGAGGAAATGAAACAGCTCGCGCAGATGCAGGGAAAATATTTTTAGTCCTTCTAAGTCCATGGCGTCTGTTGTTTTTGAAGAGTCCGTGCTGAATCCTCCCGGGACTTGCTTCCTTTCAAATGAGGTTGCCATCTCCCAGTGCTGCAATTAGACATGTCCGCACAGCTTCTATTTAGTACAACCAAAGCACTTAATTTTCATTAAAAAGATGACATTGTGAGCAGTTATGAAGGACGGGCAGCAGCCACTGGTACCCACATTCCTGAGGACGGGACGGGACACACAAATACATAAATTATCGGGCTCCTTTTCCATGTTTCTTCTTCTGCTTCTCTGCAAAGAAGATCAACTGAATTGTAGGTGCCTCTCCTGATCTCTCTCTTTAAATCCTATTTACATTTCTGTTAGACAGTTCAGTATATCCATACATTAGTGTTGAACACCAGTTTGTTTTACGGAAGTGTTGAATAGTCTCCGCCTCAGGGTCCGTCCCAGGATCCCCAGCAGAGGCGGGGGGGCCGGTGAGCGTTCGCAGGCAGGACCCTGTACCCCTGCGGGGTCCCATGGATCTACGGCTGACCCACGGCTGGGCCGCTGCCCAAAACCAAAGGCAGAAGGGCATTAATGGAGCTCTCGTTCGATTTTAGCTCTGCGGAAGGTGGGAGGTAACGGGGCTGCGTGCGTCTCCCTCGGCATCTCACCCGGACAAGGGCTGCCCTTGCTCCAGGAGCGCAGCCTGCCCCGGAGTGAGCCAGGGATGCGCCCAGACCACGGATGCTGGGCTTTGCATCTGACCCCACCACGCACCGCCTGTAGCCAAACTTCTGCAGTGCCTTTTCTTGCTCCTGCCAGAACCCGGCTGATTTTAAAGTGTAACCCCCTGGAGCCGCTGCCTGCCCTGACGGGGGGCGGCTGGTACCCGGCCCACTCGGGCATCGCGCCCAGATGTTGACCGCGGCGTGGGCAGCCGTCCTCGCCTGCTCCAACACCAGCCCCGGGGTGGAAACCTCGCAGGGTGCCGAGGGGAAGAAAGCAGGGCTGGATAAAACAGGGTCATTTTTGTTTTTCAAGTTTTCCACGTTCATGAAAGCAAAGATTTGTGTGGCTGAGCCTGAAGACACACTGCTTCAAAGAGCAATTTTAATTGAAATGGTAATGATGAAAGTATTGCAGCCAAAATGGAAATATGCATTGCAAGTACTCCCTCCTCCCGTGAAGCGCATCCACGAGGAGCAATAACAAAAATAAGGGGTCTTTCATGAGGACTCTTTGGTCTCAGTCGCCGAGTGGTGGCAGTTTGCTCAGTCCACGGATTATCTTTTTATCTGTGAAAGCTCCTCTGCAGCTTTTCCTGCGTCCCCCCTCGCTCGGGGCACCAGGGCTGGCTGAGCATCGCCGCGGTGCTGCCTCTGCCCGCGCCGGGCCGGGTGCCGGTCGCTCCTCACGCTGTGCCATGGCACTGACTCCCGCCGAGGTGTTTGAGCACTTCTCTGTTCCTGCTCTGAGATCCACCGCGGGCGGCGGTGCTGGGAGCTGGGACTCTGCCCCGTACCACCAGCCTGCCGTGGGGTGCCGAGCAAAGCGCTGCCGTCCCGATGATGCACGGGGAGTCCCTCGCCGGAGGCCGCGCTGCCGTAAGTGGCCTTGAAAGGGCAAAATTTAAGATGGTTTTAGAAAGGAGAAGGCAGAGGTGCTGGCGCCTCGGCGGGTCCCTGCTGTGGAGCGCCGATCTCTCCGGAGCAGAGCCGTGCGGCAGGTGCCTGCCCCGAGGCGGGTCTGGGGCTGCAGAAACACCTCCGAGGTCTCGGGCGTCGCTTTGCTTTTCCTGTCACAGCCCCCAAAAAGGGCAGGGGTGAGGAGGTGGAAGGAGAGCCTTCGTCTCCCCACTGAGAGAGGAGCGGGGCAGGGCTAGGCACGCCTGAGCATGGGGAAAGGATCCCGAGCGGAATAGCTCTCGTCTGATTTTGATGAATAACCGTTGAAAAGAGCAATGGTTGCTTTTCAGCAGGCTGGCACTTGGGGAGTTGTGACTTTTTCTCTAATGAAAACAAAAGCGACCGGTGGAGCTGAGTGGGGAGGGCGCACGCTGGCAGGTCCTGTGGCGGGGCAGGCAGGGGATGCTGCTGGGGCGGAGGCGGGCGCTCAGGCAGCCCTGGGAAACGGGATGGATGCTGCTGGACCGGACTGTGCTCCCGCAGCGCTGGGAATTTCGGATCTGTATCCAGGGATTGCTCCCCTCCTGCCTTCCCCCTGCAGCATCCCGGGGATGCCCAGCGCTGTGCTGCAGATCCCCAGGTAACACCAGGGAACTTTCCCTGGGCAAAGACCATCCAAAAAAAAAGCCCCAAACCCCCTCTCAGTTCCAAAATGTTGTATTCATGGCACGTTCCCGTGTAACCTGTGACTGTGCCCAGAGTGACGGCGCAGATGAGGCCACGTGTAGTTCTTATTACCCGGCACCAGGCGTTCGTTGTTGCGCTACAAAGCTGGGAAAGGACAAAGCGGCGTTCGATGGGAGGCCGTTGTGGGAACATGTGTCTTCTGAGAGTTAAACAGAGGAACAGAAACAGCTCTCGATGGAGCTGCTGTTTTCCCCACGGGGAGCAGAGGGATGTAGCACCGGGGGGTCACCGCCGGCACAGCAGGAGCAGAGGGTCTGTGCGGGGCTGCCATGGGGACCCTCTGCTCCGCCGGCAGGTTGTGCTGCCCTTGGATTTAGCTCCGATACGCCAGGTCAGCAGAGGAAAGCTCTGAGCTGCTGCAGCGGGATGCTCCGGGATGCTCCCGCAGGGCTGGGCTGGCTCCCAGCGGGGTGGGATGGAGCCCCGAGGCCGTGCCCCCCGGCTGGACCGCTGCTGGCACAGGAGCACAGGGGCCCGGGGGTGAAAACCTCCTTCGCTCCTCAAACAGAAAATGAATGCTGGTTCCCCTCTCCTCGGCATTAATCTCTGTCCCTCCTGGGAAATTACGGCACGATAAATCTTTATTTCTCATGATGGCTTGCCAGCTTTAATAACAGTTTTGCCGGGGACAGGAGAAGCCGGAGCCAGAGCCCGGGCTGGAGGATGCTCCACTCCTGCGAACACCGACGGGCCAGGACTGATTTATCCTCCTTCCCCGAATCCTGTTTGTCCAGCTGTCGTACAGGGCCAAGTGAATAACTGTTTCCTCAGTAAATTTAGCCTCCTCTTAATCTCCGGGCATCCACGATTTCCTGGAATTTATTTGCTACCCAAATGGAGCTGGGTGGCGAGAGATGTAGGTCTTCAGCCCCTCCCTGTGCAAGGATGCCCACCTCACTCTTGCACCCGCAGATGTGGGAAGAAGAGCCGGTCACCGCTGGGTGCTCCGGAGCATCATCCCGCCATGGCCCCGGCACGGCAGCTGCCCGGGATACCCCCGCCGACAGCGGGATGCAGGATGCTCTGCCGGGTAACAGCAATACCCGCACCCCGTCCCGCCGGCAGCTGGCAGGAAAACCCGTTGCATTGCAGCACCTCGAAAGGGCTGCTCGGTCGCTTCGTTTCCTTGAGTGTATGAATATTGCGGTGCCAGGGATTTTTATTGTTTTCTAACTCAATACAAACCATTTGTAGAGCGGCGTATAAGAAAAATTGAATTTGTTCTTAGTTCCCACGGTATCCGAGCGGCGAATGTGAATAATTGTGTTTTCCCTTATTTGTGGAAGTAACTGAACGGCCAAATGCAATTCCTTCTGGAAATTCTGCTGCGATGCAGAGGCCAGCGTCAGCCCCCAATCAGTTTTCTCCGAACCAGGGTGGCCAGTGGCCGGTGGCTCTCGGTGGCCACCAGGATGCTCAAAGGCTGTCTGTCTCCCCTCCTGCTCCTCCCCTCTGAGCAGGAGGATGGGTTGGGAATATACATTTGTGCCCAACGAAAACACGGCCTACAGACGAGGAAGACGACAGAAAGATGCTGTGCAGGGAGAAAGGAGCTGTTGCACCTCATCCCCGGGGCCGCGAGAGCCGGTGCGTGGGGCTGCCGCGCATCCCCTCCCCGAGCATCCCGCCGAGCCGGCGCTGGGCTGGCAGGCTCCGCACCTCCCTTCCCACCCGCCCGACGGCATTTTCGGGGAAATGCTGCCAGATAAATAACCCCCGAAATGGAGATGCTGCCCCTGTGACCGGGCCGCTCCCGCAGCCACCCATATGGTGGTTGTAATGGCTTAAAGCGGGTCCCGTAATGGATGGAGAAAAATGAGCGCCGGGACTCCACAGCCGGGGCTGCTCCGCTCAGCCCCGCAATCCCGCGGCACGACGGCATCTGCCGGGGCGAGTGTCAAATGTTTTAACAGGGAGTTACTATAGAAACTATCTCAACTCTTCTTTCTGTGCAGCCTCGTTGCTACTAATAAATAGCCTCATTATTTTGCAAAAAAAGTGCTTTGGAAACCAGCAGCACCACAGTTCAGGCCAATACAAAATTAATGATCGAAAATAGTGGGGCCATTTTTTTCCTGCACCATAAAAAACGGGGAGGCCGGGGCTTCCATTAGGGAGAGTTATGGCTCATTTCTTCGCTTTTGCTGTATTTATGTTTTATGTATTCAAAAGTGATTTCAGCCACTATCACAAATTACCGATTCCCACATTACATTAAAGGTCTGTGAAGAGGAATGGCTCCTGCCTATCAAAATAAGGCAGTAAGTTCCGTGCTGGTGGGAAGCAGCCCCGGCTCCAGCGGTCCCGGCTCCTCCCTGCCACTTGCCCGCCCGGTGGCTCGGGCGATGCTCCCGGGGGCTGCCGGCCCCACTGGAGCCAGGGGGACTATCAGTGCCCAAGCCAACGGCAGCCCCGGTTTCCACGATGGATTTCTCCTCTCTCCGCTGCCCCAGCGGCTGCCTCCGCCTCCCTGCCCGGCTACTTCAAACACATCACTTCCATTTCGTTTCAAACGTGCTCTTCCCGGTGCCCAGAGCAGCCCAGGGGAGGACAGTTAAAAATAATAACAGGAATAACGCGACCCTCCAGAGAGGCGTTAAAACACACGTTGCTCTTTGTGTATTAATAGCTCCTGCTGTTGATCACTTTTATTGCTGTTTCTCTCCCGGCTGGCAGAGTGCTCCGGCCAGGCGGGGCTGGAGCGGGGCTCGGGGCTGTGCTGGGGACGGGACAGGCTTTCAGGGTTGGCCCTGGGTTCTTGGGTGTTTGTGGACATCAGCCCTCTGACGGGCTGGACGCCGTCACCATCCCCTCGTACGCACCCGAATCGCACCGAGAAAATCCATCCCTCGCCAATCCCTGCGGCCCTGGAGGCTCCCACGGCCTCCCCCGCATCTGGAAGAGCTGCCCTGCCTCGGGCTGTGGGATCCAGCTCGCTTGTGCCATTGGGAAAACCTCCGGATCTGGGCATCAAAAGCTGGAGCATTTTGCCGGCACAGCCAGGCTTCGCTTTGTTACAAACACCACCCGAATTACCTTAACCCCATGCAGTCGTACACGCAGCTCAGCCCCCAGTCACTCTTGTAAGGGAAAACGGAGCGTTTTTAGGGGCAAGCTCCCCAGGCAGCTCCCAGCCCGTGTATTTTGCTGGCAGATGGCTCTTGCCGTGCAAAACCTTCCATGGGAAGCGTTGCGTTTTCACTCCTCGCGTTTTGCTCTGCCCTGCCGGCGGCTGCCAGGCTCTGACGTTGCAAAATCGAATGTTGTAATTCACGGATCCGAGAGGCAAATATTGCCCAGGAGAAGATGAGCTGGATATTTGCCTCAAGGGAGGCTGGAAGCTGATAGCCCCCACACCAAGCCACCAGCGCTGTAGTGCCTTGCCGTGCACCTCCCCCTGCAGGCATCTCGTCCCTGCTGCCGGTTCGCGAAACCTTTCGCAGCCACAGTTTTCTCTCCTTCACCCAGTAAAAGCTGGACGTCATTGTTTATATTCTCATGCCATGTCTCTATATGTCGGCATTTTTGTAAAGATCTGAAAGCAAACTAGAATTGATCACACTGGTTTGCCCCTGGCATGAATCACCACATACAAATAGGAAATACAGCTCTCCACGGCTCCTCTTGGAGATCACGTTAATGACTTTCCATGGTGCAGACCCAACATCTCGATGGGAGGCAGCCAGGCATCAGAGAAAATGATGGGGAATGTAATGAATCATTTGTCTTCCCTGCAGAAGGAAGAGTGGCAGCGGAAAAAAACAGACCCTTAACTCTTCAACAGCCAGCGGCGGCTGCTGCTCGTGTTCCCAGGGCCCCGATGGACAGGGAAAAGGGGGGAGGAGGAGCACGGCAGACGGATGAGAGAGGCCATTACCACACTGGCATGCTTGCAGTGGTTAAAATGGATGCAGGCTTGCTCTCCAGAATAGCCTGGTTGTCAGCAATTGCTTATTTTGCTGTTAACAATATAAGGCCGCTCATGGAAAAGGATTTAACTTTCTCGATAGTGGTAATGAAGTGGATGTGGCTTCGTGTGCAGCATCCTTCATCTGAGGGTCCCGGGGACGCTGGAGCCACCTGGAGAGCTGTGCCTCCAACACGGGGCGGAAGGAGCCGCATCTGCCAGGAGAGAGCTGAGAAATGAAGGGGAGGAAAATCCCAGCCCCAGCCCACGGATGCTGCCCCAGCCCATGGATGCTGCCCGGCCCATGGATGCTGCCCCAGCCCATGGATGCTGCCCCAGCCCCGGGATGCTGCCCCAGCCCATGGATGCTGCCCAGCCCATGGATGCTGCCTGGCCCATGGATGCTGCCATGGATGCTGCCCGGCCCCATCGCTGCCTCTCCCCAACCTGGCTCTGGGAAGCCGCTCCCCGATGCCACGGGCTTCATTGCCCAACTTTTGAGCTTCATTGCCCCGAGGGATGTCCCTGCCTGCTGCTGCCCACCCTGCCTGCTCCCCGCTCTGCCGCCAAACTGGGCGTACAAGGCAGGTTCGGCAACACCAGCGACAGCTTCGGGCATGTGAATGGGGCCCCTGCGTGGTTACGCCTGCGATAGAAAAGGGCACGAGCCTTAAAAGCCTTGCACTCAGGGATGCAGTGACATGCGGCTAAATTAGATTTGCTCGGTGTTCTCAGCACCAGCCCCCTAATTACTGGTGGTGAAAGAGTGATTTTTACGCAGCAGCACCGGCAGCTTCATTATATTGGGTTTGACCTTTCCTTTATTGGACGACACAAGGGAAGGCACAGGTGAAAGAAAGACGGGGGGCGGGGAGCGGGGGGAGCGCAGAGGTGCCGCGTCTGGCCAAGCTGGGCGCCCTCGTGATGAAGGATGAGGAGGGTCCGAGGGGGCGAGACCGGGGTTAACAATCCAAAATCACATGGTCAAATTTCATTACAGAAATCTGCTAAAATTTCTCCAGTTGTATTAATACATTTGATATATATTATATGTAATATTTAATATATATTATGTTATAGTATATATTATATTATATTATTATATATTATATTTCATATATTTTGTAAGTAGTGCTTTTTGAACGGCAAGGGAAGCATGGAGCACGAGGAACCATACCATTAGCCGTGACCACCAACAAACGACTTTGGTCTAATTAGGGCACGGAGGGGTGTCCCCAAAGGCAGACCCCAGGCAGGGCTGGCTGGTCCCCCCTCCCCGAGTGAGCGTGGGGTGGGCAGGCTGCGACAGAACAGTCTTCCTTTCTTTTAATTTAACAATGCGGCACAAAAAAATCTGTTAGGATTTTACTCGCTACCAATTAAACTGATGCGGGGGAGGGAGAGCCTGGAGCGAGTCCGTGCCAAACAGCGTGTCTGAGCTCCTGGAACGGGGGGGTTTCTCACTGTGACCTGGATAGACAGAGAAGGGGGTCGTTTACCTGCCCGCCTGGGGTTGTGTCTGCAGAACGAGCACCCAGAGGCTGCTTTTCGGGTCACTTCTGCCTCTGCTGGCAGAGGGGGGGGTTGGTGACAGCCACCCCCAGCACGGGGGACGACCGGCCTGTCAGGGGCCGCAAACTTTCCGAGGGTGCCCGAACCGCTGACGGCTGGGAATAAATTACCAGCTCCCATTTAATCAACTCTGCTCGTTGTTTCCCGTTGAGTGAATTAAAAAGCTTTCAGCGGCACATACAAATTGCGGTCCAGACTCGCGACTGATAAATGTTCCTTTTGAACTTTAGCACAATAGGGGAGCTGATTAAACTTTTAACATTTTTAAACATATAATTTATTTAAAATGTATTAGCTGAAAAAAAAAAGAGAGCGGAAGACTTTTTTCTGTATTATTTTCCTAAGAGGAGTCGACGTTAGGGATAGATAAGGTACCACGGTGAGCTTGGCTCTGATGTTCCCATTCAACTCGAGACCCACAGCTCGGGCTGAAATTGCCGACTTTCAGCGAAAGCTGGGGCTCGGCCGGGGCAGGAATTTCCCTGGCAGTTTGGCAGCGTTCCCACACCCGGCAGTGCGCAGGCGGCAGCATCCCCGAGCCGCAGGTCTCGGGGCAGGGCCCCAACGGCAGCGATGCGCCTCGCAAGGCAAAATGCAAGTGGCGGCTCCCCTGTCTCTGTCGATTAAGGAATTAAAGTTGTTTCCCTGATCAACCGCTCAAAAAGAGAAATAGTCAACCTCAAGCGATTTCATTAATACGGACGCAATTGTCTTTTTTTTCCTCTTCAATAAAATGTGACTTGTCTTCCTGAAATCCGGTTCAGCGTTTTAACTCGGCTCACGCCGGGATGAGTAAGCCACAGTCACCCTTGAAGCCTGTCGGCACAACTAATATTTGCAATTTAAATGGGGTGAGCACTGGCGGAGCATGAAACGACCGTTACACAGCCAACCACTGCCCAGTGCCGTACGGCCGGGTCTTGTCACCCCCGCACATCCCAAGTGGAATTCGCTCGGAACAGCACGGCTTATACACGCTTTACAGCCCAGCGAGCTGTCCGTGATTGTTGTTGTTACCGTAATTACCAAAGGAATTAGTAATGATAAACCGTCGAGAGTTAAAGCACTGGAGGTTAAAGAGCAGTCCGATGCAGCGCAAGGCTGGGAAGCGTTTTCCTAGTGAGGATCCACACACCACTTACCCGGCACGGCAAATGGGAGAGGGCGGAGAGTGCGCAGGGAGCTCGGCTCGGGAAGTGCTCGCAGGACACATGGAGCTTGGGCTGCCATGGCACTGAGAGGCATAAGTGACTCTTCCGTTCACAAGACCGAAAATCAACGCAAAAAGAAGGAAAAAAGGCCAAGTGTCTGGGCTTGGCAGCTGAATCCTGCCTGCCACGCACCGATAGCAGGGATGGAGCCGTAACTCCCTCCTGGCCAGCTGCTGCGGAGCAAATACCCGCTCCGGCTCGGCACCAGCCCTCGCCAGGAAGCAATGCTTGGGTTTGCTTTTTTCCAACCACGTTGCTGCCACACGGCAGCGAGCCGACGGCATCGCTTTTACAGTGAGCTCCGGCCAAACCAGGGGCAGGTTTTCCCTGCCGGAGCTCCCCCTCTCCATGAAGCATCGTGCCGGCACAGCCGGCACCTCGCGCTCGGGCAGTTCTCCTCGCCACACGGCTCCTACCTCAGGCAGCAGCCTGAAACCCGGCCTCGCCGTCTTTTTGACAACTTAATCTTTATTTGCTACTGACAACAATATATGTAATTGCAGCCCTTGACGGATCAGATAGAGAGAGCGCTCCAGATCCCCCAAGGAATAAATAAACGGCAATGCGTGGGTCGAGCCCAGCGCGTTTTCACCCCTTCTTGAGAGAGCTGCCAACTCTGCTCCCACGGCAGCAGCGGCGAGAGGGCGATGCTCCTGCCACGCTGTGCTGTGGGCAGTCCCCGAGCGCAGCACCCTCCCGCGGCTTTCTCGCCCACGGAAAATTCACATCAAATTCAGTGGTCACACCGGCTCCCCGCACGTCCTGACAGATACCGGCTCTCCAGCGGATTTTGTGCACTTCCATTTTCGGGGATGAGGACCGGGAGCGCAGCGGGATGCTGAGCAATCGCCGCCTCCTGCGAGCCGTCTCATAATCGATACCCCTGCCAACATTGATGCCAATCACTTTAATTCTTGATAAATGACAGGCATAAAACTGAGCTATTGTGTTGCTAAAAGAAATTTAATTAAGGGCGAACAGAAGGGATTCATCACTTGGCAGCGTAGCTGTTGAAGTCGGCTGGTCGTCCAGCCCCCATCAATAGCCTTCCAGCAGCTCGTGCCGGTAACGGCGGGTCCCTGGGCGCTCGCTGCATCCGTCCCGGCTCCCTAAAAACAGCCCATTCCCATCACACGGCTCAGTGCCTCTCGCTGCTGTACAGCCAAGAGGGTCTCCAGCCCCCTCAGCAACCCCCCTCAGCGTCCCCCTGTCAGCATCCCTCCTCAGCATCCCCCTCCCCCAGCATCCCTCCTCATCTTCTTCCCCCTCAGCATCCCCCTCGGCATCCCCCCTGCCAGCATCCGGCCTAGTCATCAGGATGGAAAGTACTATCAAAATTTGTTAAATCACTGTTTTTTATTGATAAAGCATATTGTTGCTCTTCCCTTGCAAGTGAAGGGCACCACCCCTCGCCCCCCCGCGTTCGGGCACATCCACCCCTCGCCCCCCCGCGTTCGGGCACATCCGGGCCTTGGGGACTCAGCGTCACGCAGGGCACGGGGGCTGCCACCTTCCCTGGCCACCTGCAGCCCACCCTGTGGCCGTGGGGCTGCGTGGGTCAGTCCCCCCCCTGCCTGTGCACAGAAATTATTTTTGTCTTTGCTAAGTTTTTAATTACGGGAAGCCTTTTCTTTGGGACATACGCTTATTTATGTCTGATTATTTTTCTTAGCGCATCTGTGACATAGTCAGGGTTTCCTCTGCACGCCCAGGAAGACTTCCTTCGTTAGTTATTAGGTTTCAGCCCCCGAAGAGCAAATTAGGGGACGTGAACATGCAAATGTAACGCTTCTAAACTGATAGCACCAGCGCTTCCTCCGGAGGGGATCAAAGCTGCGGTGACATTCGCCTTCCAACTCTTCGCATTCTGGGGGTGGGGTTTTCTACTGGCTTTAGTTTGGTTTTTTGCACTGGAGAGAGCTAAAAGTAAAACTTCCACAAAAGTTGCTCTTTGTTCTTGCTTGGTTGTGTTTGGTTTGGCTTTTTCCTAAATAGTATTTGCACGGTGCTGACGAAGCCAGCCAGCAGCTGTCAGCCGGAGGGGCTGCGCCTTTTCCAGCCCCTGCTCCAGCCCCGTCCCGGCGATGCTCTGCCCGGTCCCCGTTTGGTGCCGCGGGGGGCGGTGACACGAGCCCGGCTGCCACCGCGAGATGACTGAGCACGAGGGACAGCTTGGGGATGTGCTGGATGGCAGGAACTGCGCGGCCTCACAGATGGCTTCAATTTGGGCCGTAACTTCCCCAAACAAGCCATTTCCCCCCTTTAAGCCTTTCCGATCCCACCCCTGGGAACTCTGTGGTGGAGCGAGAGGAGGCGATGGAAAGAGCCGCCGGCTGCGCAGGGCTAGCGTTGCAAACCCACCCTCTGCAGCCCAGGCAGGGTCGGGCTCGCGGGGAGACGCCAGCACCCAACATGGGGGGGGTCTGCTTTAAATCCAAAATAACTCCGCAGGCTCCAGGGAGGAGGGTCGGGCTCCCAGACCAAGGGTTTTTCACACACCGTAGGTTGGCGGTCGGTTCTTCCCACCTGGCAGCGCTGGCACAAACCCCTGGTACGGGGCTCTGGGACATGTCCCCAGGCGAAGGGGCAACATCCATCCCAAGGCACCACCCGGGACCGTCCCCCCCTGGCCCTCGCGTCCCTCCCCGGCACAGTGGGGGCTCCGCAGGCAGCGATGGCAGGTTTAACCACGATGCTTAAACCAAGGACCTCCAGAGGGCAACAAATGAGGAGGGGAAGGGGAAAAAAAAAAAAAAGAGGAAGAACTTTAAATTCTGCACATCGGGAAAGGGATATTTTTAACAAATACTCCATTAACTGCCAGCAGGATTTGATTTTTTTTTTTTTTTTTCTCTTTCTTAGCGTGCAAAATGCTCAGGGAGCTTCAAATGGTGGCAGCTTGGCTCCTCCACTCCCATCTGTGCAACGCTGCCTTCAAATTAACAGCTCCGGCAGAGCAGCCCCCACCCTGCCCGGGTCCCCCCGGCTCCGCTCCCAGCATCCTGCATCTTCCTCTGCCCGCAGCTCGGGTCTACCGGAGGGGTCCGTGCATCCAGCCGGGAGGCGCTGGGTGCCTCTGCGGCCGCCTTGCGCATGAGCGTGCAGGAACGGGGAGGGGATCGTCCTCACCTCGATGTTATTTCTTTATAAGAGAAAAAAAACAAACAACCCTCTCCGCATCCTGGCCTGGCTGTAAATGAGGTCAGTACCACCGGGACAGTCATCAGCGCAATTACCGCCAGCAATCAGAATCTGTATCTTCTCCAAAGTGAGCCCAAGAAGTGAAACGAGTCCCGCTGCAATTATTAACCACCCTCGTCAGCAGGGGAGAGGGGAGAAATCCATGGATGGTGGGGCCGTGAGGTGGGGTGGGGTTTCCCTGCGCTCCCGGGAACAGAAACAACAGGGAAACGGTGATGGACCAAGACCATGGGGGGAATTTTTTGTACACCAGAAAAAAAAAAGAAAAACCCACAGAAATTTACCAAACCTCCTTCATCTAAATTACATGGCGCTTCAGAAGATGAAAGATCCCACCGAAACGGGCAGCCCCCAACTTATCAGTCTCTGGGAGGAAATAGGAGCTCGCAGGAGCTGAGCCACAGACGCTTGCAGAGCATCCCTGGTAATGGATTTCATCACTCTTTGCTGCGGATCAGAATAAAACAGCCTTTCCATGCGGAAGAAGAGACGATATTCCATGGGAAACGGGTATTTGCGAAATCATCGGGCAAACCAGCATAAACCCTCCGGACGAGGTGTCGCAAACCCTCAACGTGTCCAGAGACAACACCCCGCAGATGCCAAAGCGCTTGCAGGGTCCGGACCCGCTCCCGGCATCGATGCACCCCACACTCCGGCACTCGGGAATTTCTGCCAAGAAAGGCCCGAGTGCCTTTTCCCTGCCTTATAGCGATTTTTATCCCGGCGCACATCCCCTCGCCTAGAGCTCATCCTGACTTTCGGGGCCGGAGCGACCCGCTGCCTCTCAAAGCATGAGCTTTCCCAGCGGATCTTCCCGCGGCCGCCGGCGACGTGGGTGCCAACGGGAGGGATCCCCACGCTCCCCAGGAAGGGCTGCACGCTGTGCCCCCCCGCCCGAGCATCCCTCCAAGCCCCAGGACCACCCCAGCCCCGCGCCCGCCCCCAGCATCGCTCTGCCGGCAGCTGCCCTCGGAAGGCTCCGTCCCCTGCCCACGCTCATTAACAACGTACTGGAAATGAAAGCGGCGCGCTCTTTTTATATCTAATCGCGGCGGGGAGAATTATAGCTGCTCCGAAACAAATATTTATACTTTCTCTGGATGGCTTTCGGGGGCCCTTGCAGGCAGCGACTGTGGAGGGGAGGCAGCGAGGGGGGGTGGCGCCTATTGGGATGGAAGACGGCGTGTCCCTGCCCTGGAGGTGACCACGTGCCAACCCGTCTTCCTCACTCAGTAGAACCAAGCGCATGAAGCCCCGTCTGTTACAGTGGGATCAGTGAAACGGCAGTGCCATGGAGAGGTACGGTCCCACCTGCCGCAGGCGACGCCGGGCTCAAGAGAGCGCCGGTGCCGGGGGGCTCAGCCAGCAGAGAGGGCCCTGCACCACCACATCCTGCATCCCCATGGGCATCTCCATCCCCGGGGACTCCCCAGGTAAATCCTTGGTAAATATTGGGAATCGGAGTGGGGGATAATAAGGAACTCCAATAAACTCCCCGCCAGCAGCAGCTGTTATTTCATGTACCACCCCCCAGGGCTGTAAATGCCCTTGGCTGGCTTTCGCCCCGATCCGTGCCAGCCCAGCCCCTGCTAATAAGTAATTAGGAGATAATTAACATTTGTAGCATACAGCGAGAAACATCTGGGCCTGATAACGTATGAGGAGCCTTCCAGGGTGATTAATGGAGCCCGGAGGAAGGAGAGCTGCGGGTGGCTCGGCAGAGCATCGTGCTGGCGGGGATGGGCTGGGGACGAGGGGACGGGCTGGGACGTCCCAGGGGAGCTCCGGGGACGCCTCTTCCCAGCCTGCTCCCAAGCGAGGGAAGCAGCGACGTCCCCCCGGGAAAAGGGTTTCTCAATCAGGAGCCGATCGCTCAGAAGCGACCCAGAGTCGGAGGAAAAACAGAGGGCATTTGGTGGAGCTGGAATTTATTTCGTATGACTCCTACTTAATTAAGTACTTCATTTGCATAACCTTGTGCAGTTACTCATTTCTGTCATCGCGAAATTCAGCCATGTGCAAACAGTTAGCAAAAATAACAGACATAACTCAAACTTATGTTTGTTGTAAAAATGGTTTTACACGATGCGGTTAAATGGGCCTGACATACAGCCCAGAACCGGCTTCCCTTCCCATTTAAAGGCAGGAATAAATCTCCGCATTGATTTCTGGGGAAATTATTTTGGGTTTTGCTCGGCTCTATCGACTCCCCTTCGGCAGATTTCCCTTTCTGTCTGGTTGTGCCGCAGCGAAGCTTTGCAGAGGAAGGGGAGCCGTCGGGCTCCCCGCAACCGCTCACACATTTATTTCCCTGTAAATTAGCAAAAGGCCGAGCTGAGGCGTCCCTAGGGCCTGACGTAACCTTATTAAACCTCTTCCTTGCTCTTAAAGGTTACCTGTGTTCAGGTCTCTCCAGCCTTTTAACCAGCAGCATGTGTGTTGAATAATGAAGAAGCCAAAACTACACACGTGCGCATACAGATAATATATTTTTAGGGCTGCTCTGACCTTCTGCAGCTTGCTGCTGTCCTCCCCGTGTGACACCGGGAGAAATATCCCCGGTGACGCTGGGTGGTGGCTGGCGAGTGGCCTGGGAGCGAGCAGCACGGCGCGGTGCCGCGCGGGCACGCCGGGACAGACGGCGCAGCCGGAAGGGCCGAGCGCCGCGGGAGGCTTGGCAAACCCCGGTGACATTTCCCAGCGTGACATTAATAAAGGTGGGCTTGAGCGACGAAGGGAGAGCTGGGGGAGAAGCCAGAGCGTCCCTGGGGGACTCCGGAGTCTGCTGGATCCTGCCTTGCTTTTTCCTTTTCTCGCCCGTGACAGAGCGATGCTTAAAAGCGCGGTGGCAGCCGCCTGTCCCCGGGCTGCAGCGCGTGGCTCCAGTGCGTCCCCGCGCTCACTTCGCTGGTGCCCGGGCCCCCCCCCCACTGCCCACCGTCATGGGCGAGCAGCCTGGACCCAGCCAGGCACCTCCCGGGCACCCGTGTCCACGGCAGCTGCCCAAGGACTCCCCGTCTCACCGATCGCCGCTGCAGCCGAGCCCTCCCCCGGCTTCTCACGGCAAAAAAGCCCAGGTGGGGAGAAGCATCCTCGCAGGCAGGAGCTTTTCACTGGCATCTGAAGGTTTCAGAGGCGTTTGAAAAGTCTGAAGCACGCATAGGTGCAGTTTACTACTCTCTTTGCCTCCCCTGGGCGGCTGCGGCATCGCTGCTGAGCCTGGAGGTGGGGGGGGGTTATTTCCAGGCAGCCAAACGGCAGCCCCCGAGTCAACTCACTCTCGGATGCACTCGCACGGAAAACTCATTTAACCGTGCCCTGGGAGGCCCCTGGAAGCGGCCGAGCCCGGGATGCCCCGATGCGCAGCCGGGGCTGCTCGCCGCACAGGGGGCCGCTGCTCTCAATTCCCCCGTTAGCAATATTAGCACAGAGCAGCGAACCCCCCCCCCGTGGACTCCTCTGCCAGGGCACCATCCCCGGGAACACGCACCCTCCTGTCTTACAGCGGGGAAAGAACTCAAAAGGCCTAAAAATACCCGGGAAGGTAAATGCATTAACCTTATCTTGATCCCAGGGTGTAATTACATAAAGCCTGGCTCCCAAGTAAATTAGTACATTAATAACAATTTTGCTCCTGTAATTATTATCATTTCTTAGATCTCTCAGCTATTTGCTAATTCAGCCGCGCACAAGGACATTGCCACCACCAAACCTGCCGCTGCCTGTGACGGCCAAACCGCTCTCCGCAACGCACAAGCTCTTGGGAAACTTTTTTTGGGACTACAAAAGCTATTCATAGTTTAAATAAAGATGCTACAAACAAATCAACCTGACTCCCATCCCGCGACAGGGCCGGTCCCCACCTGACGACAAGCCCTTCTGCTGGCCCAGCTCCCCGGGGCGCCGGGGATCAGCTCCCACGGGCGAGAATAACTCGCAGGAGCCGCAGAGCCGGGGGGACACACCAGCGCTTAGCGACGCACTGAGCAAAGGGACATCGGCTGTGACAAGCGAACATACAGCTGGGGAGGGGGATGATGCTTCTCCTGAGGTGCAGACGCCGATTGCAAGGAGAGGTGCTGGGAATTCCTCCCGGACGGCCCAGGGAAAAACCCCCGTCCGTCGAGCTGTTCCTCCCCTCCCTCCCGGGGCGGTGGGGACGGGTCCCAAGCCCAGCACGTTACAGGCAAAGCAGAGGAGCTGCGGCAGCGCCAGCACACCAGGACCAAAGATTTGCGGGAGGGAAGCCCCTGCTCGGCTTTGGGCGTCTCCAGCTGCAGCCTGTTGGGTGATGGGTGCTTGAGCATCACCAGCAGCCCCAGGCTCCGGCTCTGTGCAGCTCCTCATCCTGTCCCATCCCATCCCATCCCATCCCATCCCACCCTGTTCCATCCCAGCCGCTGTAGAGCCCCTGGATGCTCGGGGCCCCCCCAGACCCCCCGAGAGGGTGCCACTCCATCGGCTCCGGAGGAGGAAGGAGCATCCACTCGGATCTCCATGGAAACCTGCACCGAGCGGCGGGGAAGGCTTTAATTTGAAGTGCTGATTTGGCTGAGACCCTGGGAGCAATCGGCAGGAGATGAGCTGCATTAAGAAGCAGCAGGGGTGGGATGCTTCTCCGAAAATGGGTGCCAAAAGAGTAGCTGATACCATTAGGCTTGAAAACCTGCTTCCGAAAGGCAGGGAGCCGAGCTGGGCCAGCCCGTCACAGCGAAGGATTTATTTAGTTCATTTGGCCCCTTTTTCCTATGCGCAAATTACCCATGAAAAGATTTTAATTATTTTTTTTTTTCTTTCTGAATTTGTTCATTAATTTGAAGTGAGGGGCAGATGGTCCGCGCAGGCAGAGCTCAGAGCATCCTCCGGCACGCACTGCGGGTGGGGACAAACGCCACCGCTGTCCCCACGCCGCGGGGACCTCAGCCACCCGTCCACCAGCCGGGCAAAACACCCCAGGTCTGGAAAACCGTTTCCCGAGAAACACGCAGGCCTCCAGTTTTGGGGCAGGGATCCCAGGGGCCAAAATGCCAGCGCCAGCTGCATCCCCATCTTCCGCCACCAAGAGCTGGCGGGGCTCGCCCAGGAGGAGGTGAGGTGAATTATTTCCAGTCTGCCAGTGCTGGAGTTAATGACCAGCAATTAACTGGGATGGGATGGGATGGGACGGGATGGGACGAGGTGGGATGGGACGAGGTGGGATGGGATGGGACAGGAAGGGATGAGGAGCCGCACAGAGCCCGAGCCTGGGTCCGCTGGTGATGCTCAAGCACCCATCACCCAACGGGCTCCAGCTGGAGACCCCCCACAGCCGAGCAGGGGCTTCCCTCCCGCAGATCTGGGGGGGCTCCGGGATGGCACCGGGGACAGGGGGAGCCCAGGCAGAGACCCCCCGCCTGCAGCTGACACCCAGGCAGCCAGGCGAGGGCTGGCAGCGGGTAATCCCGGCATTATCCCTCGGCAGCAGACGCAAATGTTAACCTCCGTCCCAAGGGGAGCCTAAACCCATGCTGATGGCAGAGGACAGCTTTTGTGATCAATTCTCTTTTACAGCCTTTCTCCAGCAAAGCGGGTGTAACGGCAGGGCACTGCTGTTCCCAGCACCCCGGGTGACGACGTGTCAGATGCCAAGAGGTGACTCACCAGAAATTCTGAGAGATTTCCAGCCGTAAAAGCGAAGCCTGGCCCATCCAGTGCACGATGGATAACCACATGTGCCGTAACTCTGGGTAGCAAGGGTAGGGTTTCAGCGAACTTGCAGGTCTGGCCTTTCCATAGAAAGGAGACACCTTTTGGGGAGAAAATACAAAGCATGGAAGTATAAAAAGCTCCATGATAGACGGCGATGCACAGTAAAACTAGCGGAGACCCAGCCTAGCCCTCTGGCATCTCCCGTCCCTGTCTCCCTCTCCATGTGTATTTTGGAGATCAACAGAAGGCCGTAGCCTCCCAGGCTTTTATTCCAGGACTTTTCATTTAATTTAATTATTGAAGTATGTTTCCCCCGAGATAAGATCTGCGTGACATTTGATAAGCCGTACCTCCTGGCACAGTCCACTCTCACGCACCAGCTACCAGCCGAATAGATTTACCACCACTAATAAACGGGTCTTATTGCAGGAGGAGAAAACAACATCCCCGGGAGGAGCCTTGGGGCATCTCCATCGAACACCTCCCGGATGAGCAGGAAGAGGGGCGACCAGCCGCAGGAAAGCAGGGCAAGAATCCAGCGTCAGTCCGGGCTGGGAGGTGATGAACGGCTGTCAGTGCTTGGCCCGGTGCGTCCCTAAAATCAAGGTTTCTAAGCATGAATTCGGGGCACACCCTGCCATACCTCCTTTGGCGCCTCCACACCGGGGTCCCACCAACAACCAAGTGATCTGGTCTCGCTCCCACGAATGCCATCCGACGGGAGCTGCTGCAGGAGCAGGAGTCGTCCTGCCTGAGGTGCCTTCCATCGCCTACAGCAGCCACAGAGTTTAGTGGAAAAGCTTAAGAGTATTTGGAAATAACAGGCGAACGCTCCGTGCCTTTGACTTTCACTAAGGTGGACGCCGCGTCCCGCCTCTGCACAATAAATTAACGCAAAGCCTCCGTTCTCCACCAAATGTCAAGCCTGGGACAGAAAGAAGGGAAATTATTTTAAAACACCCAGCAGTTTATAAATGCTACACATTTCTGATTATGCCGCTCAAATTACCATCAAAAACTACTCCGCCCTTAAGCATTGGTCTGTACCGCACAGAGCAGCCCCTTCACCCCACGGCTGCGGAAAGGCCCATCAGAGACCCCAAAAATCCCCCGGAGCATTGTGAACTCGGAAGCCCCCCCCTCGACTTCAACCCGGGCCGGGGACAAGCGCCGGGGGGAAGCAGCCGACATTTCTCCCGGCGGATTTTGCAGTGTATTTGTGAGGATCGGGATCCCCTCGCTCCGGGTCCGGCTGCTCCAGCCCCGGCTGCCAAGAGGCTGCCCAGGAGCATCCAGCTCCCCCCAGGCAGAGCCCACCGGGGTAGGACATTCCAGCTCGGAGACGGAGGGATGGCTCCCGTCACCCTCCTCCCAAGAGGACCTGGTTAGAGAGCGAGGAGGTGTTTTGAAAATGCCCTTCACATCTCATCCATCCCGGCTGGATGGGAGCGCAGCAGCCACGGCTCGGAGGCTTTTCATCTCCTCTGCCAGCCCTCCTTTCTGCCGGAGCCGCTAATAAAATGCATTTCCTACAGCCATTGTTTCACTTACGGAACCTTCAGCCTGGTTTTGATTGAGTGCACTTAATATAGTTGCTCTTGTAGAAAGGATTTTGAGCCTGGTATTTGACAGCCTTGATCTTAAAGAAATCCATTAAGAGCAGCTTTATCTCTGGGTTTTCTAACCATTAAATCAGGTTTTTATCAAGTCGGTGGTGTGCTTTCAGGAAGACATGTGGGAGAAATGGGGAATAAACCTCCCGAACTCCAGCACTGCCACTGCTGCGACATATTTGGGCCACGTGTTAATCACCGAAAGGGGATTTTTCTCTGCGGAAGAACATCTTACACCTCCCTTTGGAGAAGTGCAGGGCCTGAACTTCCAGAGGACAAGAGAGAAGTGTAATTGGCCTCATAAATATTCCTTAGCGCATTCCCTCTGGAAGGTGAGCACCAGGAATCGCATCTGGCTTCAGCCACTGGACATCCACTGGTCCCGGTGCCAGCAGCCGCAGCGACTCCAGGCTCACTTCCTCTTGGAAAAACCTCTCCTTCCTTCCTTCTCAGATAGGAAAATTAACAGTCCTTGAAGACAAAGCTTTTCAAAGGAAGCTGTTTCTAAAAGACAATGTGCCGGGCCCCTCCCTGGGGCGACGTGGTGCCTGGAAAGCCGGGACGCTGTCTCTGCGCCTCAGCCAAAAGAAACTTGGGTTTCTGATTTTCCTCTGGAAAACCAGCCCGAGGAAAGGGGAGGGCAGAGCCCGGGCTCAGCTCGCCTGACCCTGCCAATAGCCCAGAGGGGAGCCCACCACCCATCTCCGCAGTGCTCTGTCACCTCTGGAGTCATTCGCTTGCCTTAAAGCTAATCCATAATTACCCGCAGCAACTATTTCTTCCCCGTGAAGCCCAGCAGCTCCCCAGAGTAAACTTCTACAGGTTTTTCTGAAACGCTTTCTCTAATACGGAGCGAAGTATTTCAAGTTGCGCTGAAACAAAGGCTGCCAGCGCCCGGCAGCTCCCCCAGCGCCCAGCCGCTCGGCGCGGGCGCAGGCGGGGAGGAAAAGGTCACTTGTCCCACTCATGGCACGAGAACGTCGAGATGGTCTTTGGCAACGCTGGCCGGTGGCTCCCACGCCTTCTCCTCGCTTTCCGGCAGGTTTTCGCACTCCCCGTGCAGTCAGAGGGACTGTCCCCAAGGAGGGCGATGGGGAGAGCCGGCAGCTGGGGACGCTCTGCCGTCAGCCGAGCCCCCCGAAGAGCTCCTCCTCCGAGGGCAGCCGGGGCCACGGGGCACAGGAGGGCTTTTGCCTTCCCTCGGGAGAAATGTGCTGTTAAATTAAGAAAGGAAGAGATGTGCGGAACCGGAGAGAGGAATTACTGACCCTGCAGCTGGAGATGGTTTGTGCAACCTCATTAAAGGTGACTTGAGAAAAAACAAAGCTGCTGCATCTGCATGTAACATACATAAATATAAATATCTCTAATATCTATGTGATGTTTTGCATTGCGTGCATCGAAGTGAGCAGAGCAGCACTCTGAGAGGTAGAAAAGTCACCTGGAGCTGACAACCCACCACACGGCTCCCACGCAGCCACCAGTGGCCTGGCAGCGGCCATGGCAGTGCCTGTGCTGTGCCGCATCCCGCCCTGTGCCGCAGCGCACGGTGTGCCACATCCCACTGTGTGCTGCATCCCGCAGTGTGCCACATCCCACGCTGTGCCGTATCCCATGGTGTGCCGCATCCCGCCGTGGGCCGCATCCGCGGCCCCTGGATCCCACTGCCCGAGCGCTGCCCGACGCGGCGCACGCAGCCGGCAGGTTGAGTTACCGTGTGCCTGCCAAAGACAGAAACTTATAAATTCATCCCAGGTGAATTAAAGCGTTTCATTTAGACTTTTGACCTTTCAAAAGAAAATGAATAATGCATTTCAAAATAAAAACTCATTTCAGACTTGAGAATCAAAACACTTCCATCTGGAAATGCCAGGGCGATACACTATAACACCAAAGTTTTTTGATCCATTAGGTGGAGAGACTGATCCCTTAACCCTGGGTGCCAGCAGCCGCCCCGAGGGCTGCCCTGCACCCCTTCTCCGGCTCTTAGGGGAATTCACAGGAGTTTTTATGGAGCCAATGGAGCGGTAGATTCCCCCCCGTCACTGTTCCAAGCATGGCATCAGCCTGCCGGTCACCCCGGGCTCCGGCAGCGCCAACAGCCGCACCCGGAGCAGAGACCGTCCGCCAATAAATTCCTAGTGTAACCGTCCTTCCATGTGTCGTTGATTAATTGATAATGAAATTATGTTCCAGGACATAATTGTCCTCTGCCGTGTCCAGAGTGCTCTGCGCAGGGGCTCGTTCAGGAGCTCCCCATGGCTCTGGGCACCGCTCCTTCAGCCTGCAATTAGGCACTGCAGAAGTTAATCAGCTTCAGTAACAGCCCCAGCGCCAGATCGGCCTCTCCCGGCTGCGATCGTGTCCCCGTCGCTTGGCCGACGCCAGCCACAGGCAATGCACGGCTCCATCAGCGGGACCCTGTGTCTGCCCTAAGAAGGTGCCGCACTGCGGGGGGATGACACTGGGCACCTTCCCGGCCCCCTCCCACGCCCAGGGCTCCGGCAGCCGCCCTCCACCGCGGCCAAACCTCACCGGCAGGTTGCAGAAGGGTTTGCTCGATGCTGCAGTGCCACTTTCCAACAAGTCTATCAGCTTTCCATTTGGCAGACACTCTAAATACTCATTTCAGCTAATAAAGATACCCGGTAACGTCGTGTTACGAGGCTGGCGAGCTCCCAGCAAATATTGTGGTGAGCCTTTGTTTAATTAGGGGTTGCTCAGGCAGTCGCAATTTTGTCCTCATAATGGGAAAAACAAGTTGGGTTTAAAAGTTTGAGCCCGAGGAGGACCCTGCTGAAGCCCGGGCATCTCGGGGGCCCATTTCCCAGCCTGAAAGGGCATTTTGCTGCTGTAAGGGCTTTTGCACCCAACTCTGTTTCTTTCTTTCTTTTTTTTTTTTTATTTTAATTTATTTTCTCATTTCTGCTTGCCATTTTTAGCAGCTCTGCCCTGCCCCAGGCATAATAGGGCTGGGGGCTGATTTAACTGCTCCCCTGCTGCTGGTCTTGCAATGCCCCCCCAGCCCCTCACCTCCGAGACCCTGGTGTAACCTCCAGAGCTGAGGACCGGGGACCCGGCGGTGCCGGTGCCAGCACAGCTCCCCCGGGAAGGAGCTCAGGCAGCCGCGTGCCAGCATCAGTCCGGGCTTTCTGCCGGCTCCCGCCTCCCCCCGGTCCCGGACGCAGCCCTGGGAAGGCTGTTTGTTCTGAGGATGGGTAAAAGTTCAGCCGCCGCAGCAGCGGAGCCGCGACAGCCCCCGTCTGGGTAAGCAAATGAATTTTGATGGGTTTTCCACCCACCCTGCTCAGGCTGGGAAATGCCAGCGCTGGCCGGCAAAGCTCCCGGGGAGCAGCCCATGGAGGGAGCGGGAGCCATCCCCATCACCTCCCTGCAGGGCAGCCGCAGCCGGGGAGGGCAGAGAAAGGTGCCGAAGCGGCACCGCAGCACGTGCCGGCATCGCTCCATGTTCTCCGCATCGCTCCCAGCTGACGGAAGCCCATATCCCACGGTGCCGGGGCAGCTGGTGCCATGCTGGGTGCCTTCAAGCAACGGCTACAAACCCCACCGGGACACAGACGCCCGGAGAGGCAAAGCATGAGCAGAACCAAAGGGGGCCGTGGAAAGCCTTCGGGGGCTGGTTGAAGTGCCTGGGAGTGATGCGGAGCATCCCTGCCCTCACCTCCAGACAATTCAGTACCTGCTGCTACATGAGCTCAATTAAAGAGCCACTGCGGAGCCTCGGGAGCCCAGCCGGATCCACCGGCACCAGCACCCACCAGCCACCCAGGAGCCCGCGGAGGCGAGAGGCAGATTTAAGAGACTGAGGCTGCCCAAGGCAGAGCATCAGCCAGGCGAAGGCAGTGATGCTCCGGTCCCCGAAGGGTCGCGCCTGCTCTGAGAGGGCACAGCGGTCCCGAGAGTTCTTGAAACCCCGGGATGCGCTTCCCCATCTTTTCCCTGTGCGCTGCGGTGATGAGATGCGAGACGAGATTTTTAGGGTGAATTAATTATATCATTACTGGAATCCAATGTTCTTCCTGACATGAATGAAACGGGAAGAGAAGAACAGGTTGCATGCGAGGCACGCGGTCCTACAAGTTTATTGTCATTAGCGGGGACAACTTCATTAACAAGCGTGAACCCAAGGAGCGGCCCCATCCCAGCCCCTGCCTGGCAGAGCCGGAGGGGGCAGACGCTGCTCCTGCACTTGCCCCGGGTTCGAGCGGCGGCAGCATTTCCAAGGGATGTGGTTTTAATGCCGAGCAGCACCGTGCACGGCCCCAGCTCTGGTTCTGCACCTCTGCTGAGGCGCTCTGCTCGGTCTCACCCCCCCAAGCCCCCTGCCCGTGGGGCTGCCCCTCTGCAGCCCCCACCACACCGACAAACCCGCCCGGCTCAACCGCCGTGGTTTGCTTACGGTCAAAGAGACAAAATTGTTTAATTAAAGCAAATGTAGTGAAATCAGACTAACAGGCGCCAGCAGGGCAGATTAAAGCTCTACGAAGATGTACGGGACCGTGCGGGCCGTAGGAAAGGAATTCCGTGCTGGAGAAAGCAGAGCGGCTCCCACCTGGGGAGAAGGGAACCCCCGAGCTGCCACCTGGCTCCCGGTTTCCCACACTCCCCTTAAACTCTGCAGCTAATTACAGGCACAGGTGCAGTTAATCTAGCCCCCTCGTTACACCCCATAGCGTCGCTCTCGGCCGGCAGACAGCTCAGACCAGCTCCAGCATGGGGGGGACACGGGGCTCTGCTGAGCCTTTTCCCACATACCCTTACACCACTAAGTGACAAATTCTCACTCCGGTTCCTTAAACCGGTGCTCTCGGAGGCTTTAATTGCCATCCCTTCCTCCTGGCCACGGGCAGCACCGCAAAGGAGAGGCTGTGGGTATTCCAGGTCCCTCACAGAGGAGCCGGGACACAAAACACCTCCATTTCCTAATGGAAAAAGCCTTTTTTGACTTTTCGTCACGGCCTCGCCCGTTGTGTGGATTCCGGGTGGGAGCCGTGGCACAGCGGGGAGTTGGGGGGGGGGCAGGCAGGACCCTGCCCGCTCCTTACGGTCACATTCCTGGCAGCGCGGCTGCAAGTGCCAGCTCAGCTCCGGTCCCCGCAGCCCCGGCACATCACTCACCGGCGGGCGCGAAGGCCTGGCACTGGAGCCGCCTCCGCCGCCGAGGGTACGGCACCAGCTCATTCAATAAGCCTCCAAGAAATACCGTTGCACGAAAACGTAATGAAAATTATTCAGCTAATCTACTTTAATAACCCGACTTCGGGGCCTCTCTGGGCTGCAGACAGCGTAATCATTTTGAAAATATTAGCTGTCATTTGCGATCAGTCCGAGGGAGGCAGAGGAACCCGGCACACGACTTCGGCGGGGTGACTAATGCCCCCGCCTCGGACGCGGGAAGAGAAGCGACACGGTGCTCAGGGAGGGACACATCGCTGCGGGGGGTGGGCTGCCCACTGGGGCTCTGCCCGCCATGGCAGAGGAGCACGAACCCCCACAGCCACCCCTACAGGAGACCCCCCCCTCGCCCCTTGCCCGCCTCAGCTGCCTTTTTCCTCACCTCTTTTGGTTTTTCCCCCCCTTCACACAGCAAACCTAATGGCATCCCGGTGACAGATGGGCTACAAACTGGTGAGGAATGGGGGGGGCCTTTTAGTACAAGACCACAACGCACTGGGACGGGACCATCATCCCTGAGCCCCCACTTCAAATAAAGTGTCACCCACTCGATTTTTCCCCTCCTTCCCCTCCGCAGTCCCTGCTCCCACACAGACCCCGGGGATGCTCCAGGAGACTTGGGGTGACACAGGGGACACCAGCGCTCCCCACCACAGGACTGACGGCACCCAGCGCTCCCCACCATGGGACAGGGACTCCAAGGGTTTCCACGGAAGAAAATGCTGCCACATGCTGCCAGCTCTGCACAGCAAGTTTAATTGATCAAGGATGAGTAAAAAGTATTAAAATAAAATCCCACAAAACTGCCTGGGTGTGTGCAAAAAACTCAGTTTAGAGTGTAAAATACTTTAAAAACATCATGCAGAATCAAATCTGCAATCTTTAAGTTAAAAAAAGATTCCAACATGACCAAGATATAGTAACAAAAATAAAGACATCCTGGGTGGTAGCAAACACATTAGCCCTCCCCGATTTGAGCAGCCGGAGCTGCGTGGCACCACCAGCGCTTGCGGCAATGCCCAGGGATGTGACTACGAGGGGACTGAGCTCGCGACCCCCCGCCTGCAAACAACGCGGCTGAGGAGAATTCAGAGAAAGTTCAGATGCGTGTGTCCCTGAGGCGGTGCCGCCGGGCAGCACAGGACCTGCTGCTCCGCTGCGGCCTCACTGGTAGAGGACCTTCACACAGAAGGTCTCCTCGTTCTTGTCCTCGTGGTCGTTGATGTGAATGAGGATCTCCTCCTCACCCACGCTCTGGCTCGGGGCGAAGCGCAAGCCGATGGTGTACACCTCCCCGCCGGCCACCTGCGGGAGAAGGGGCGGGAGGAGAGGTGGCAGGACACGGTGTGGACCCCGCGATGTGCCCACCCTTCCCAGGCCAGCCTCCTGCAGCAGCAAGCCCTGCATCCGCCCAGCATCGCACCCTGCATCCACCGAGGACCATGCCCTGCATCCACCCAGCATCACACCATGCCCTGCATCCACCGAGGACCACGCCCTGCATCCGCCCAGCATCGCGTCCTGCATCCACCGAGGACCATGCCCTGCATCTGCCCTGCATCACTCCACACATCACGTGGTCCAGCCAGATGAGGACGGGGGTCCGGCAAAGGGGTCCTGGTGGCAGGAGGACATACCTCGAAGGAATCCTCCTTGAACTGCAGGAGGTCGGGGCGGTTGGTGCACAAGAAGTAGAGCCTGGGCGAGGGGTAGGGGTTGGTGTAGGTGATGCGCTTGTTGCAGCCTCTCCCGCCTCCCGCCGGCAGCGAGATCTCAAACGCCTGCGGGTCGAGCACAAGCCATGGCAGAGGTGGCACAGACAGCGGGAGGGGGACAGAGGGAAGAACAGGCTCTCCCCTAAGTGTACTACGGGGAATTGCCTCCTGCATGGATGCACCACAGGGGACGTTCTGGAGGACACATTGCCTTACGTCCCCTCCTGCTACACCTCACATTAGTCTCTGCATACAGAAACCACCCGCGAGTGAAAGCGTCCTCCTCGTGCTGCCGCTGGCACCGGCGCCTTCGCAGAAGTAATTACGAGCCCGAACAACAAAGGGCCAGGGGAGCAGCTGGCCCCGGCCAGCTCATTCTCCAGCTAATTAACGGACATCCACCGGGAGAGCCGTGACGCTCGCTCAGATAACGCCCCGCGGCACCGGGAGGTGGGCTGGCACTTGGCAGGACGCTGGGGCATCGGTTTAAATGCTGATCTGAACTTCCCTCGGTACCGAGAGTTTGGGAAAACATTTTTTAAAAGGAACACATTAGCCAGGAAATCTAATTTTCTATCTTTGAGGCAAGCCCTCCGCCAGCACAGTGCTAATCGAAAGCAGCATGCTGCAGCTTTAATTTCACAACCGAGAATACTCCCGAGTGGGCACTCCTCAGCATGGGACTGCCTTCGGAACAGCCTGAGAGACACTTCACCGTGGTCTTCAGTGAGATTATTTGAGCACCAGTGGGCCAAATGTTTGCTCAGGGGGGCAAGTGTCAAAAACCCCATAGGCATAAAGGAGGAAGAAGCAGGAGACAGCCCCGGGTTAGTGGCCGGAGAGCGACCACCGGTCCATCACTGCGTTTTCCTGGCGCGAGAGCTGCCGTACCTTGGAGATGAGGGGCTGCCTGCAGGACAGGCAGAGCAGCCAGGAGGACACCAGCTGGTGGGACTCCACGTCCACCAGGTTGAGGTAGATGAACCTGCTGCCAGCCCGCCGGGGCCGCACGCCCACGTACAGCTCCTGGATACCATTGGCGGGGAGGAGGAAGGCGCCGTCCGGATCCACCTGCGGAAAAATAACACCGGGAGATGCAGCCGCCTGCAGTGGCCCATCACACCCCCACGACACCCAGCGTGGAGTGTAAACTAGACCCAATTGCTCCTAAAAACCCCGCGCAGCTCTGCCCCCGCTATTGAATCCCACCTACGGGAGTGCCCCAGGACTGGCTGCGTGTCGGGAAGGGTCGGAGCTGCTCAGGGACAGCCAGCCCCCCCAGACCAGGGACTCCCCCCATCACAGGCTTCACCAGGGGAGACTTTTGCTTTTGTTTATGGGCCAGCGATGGAGTTTTTGTGCCTTTTATTATTCACACTCGCAATTACGGCCAAACGAATTCTAAAGAAATTGTTAGTCTTCAGATGGTCTCATTAACGCAGATAATTTGCCCTCCGGGGTTTCGTGCCGATGATCCTACACATGACAGCTCTAATCAAAAGATAATTATCCCAAACACTTTACAGCAGTAAATCGTTCATAATTCCGAGTGGGCTGCCTTTCCCGGGGCTGGTCCAGGCCATCCCCCCACCCGGCACAGTGTGAATGCCCTGGGCAGCCCCGCGCCCGCTGGGGATGGGGTGTGGGGGGGGGCTTACCTGCAGCTCCTGGGGGTGGGAGGTGAACACCCGCACCCTGCGTGGGGCCGGGGTGCCCCGCAGCAGCAGGGAGAGGCGGGCGAGCTGCCCGGCCGTGCAGCTGACGTCCAGGCGCTGCAGCGAGTGCAGGTAGAACTGCCATATGCGGGCAGGCGCCGCCAGCCAGGCGTCCCTGCGGCACAGACGGACGGACGGGGCTCGGCCACGGCTCCTGCCAAGGAGCCCGTTTCCGTCCCACCCGTTCCCACAGCGCAGAGAGCACCCGGCTGGCTCAGGAGGCATTAGCCCGCGCGCCAGGGATGCTCCGGCCAGGGATTACTTAGAGGAAAAGAGAGCGATGTAAAACCCTGAGCTGTGAACATTTTGGGAAGCCTCCTGCCCGCCTTTCTGCTGCCCAGCGATGCCGGCCGCGCTCAGGAGGCCGCGAGCAAGGAAAGGGCGGCGCAGACCCCCCTCCTGCCCCCCCACACACCCAGGGTCAGTGCTTCTCGCTTTTTTGGGGTCCCCCTACTTACATATAAATAGCAACAAAGAACTTTTTGATCTGCGGGCTTGGTCCTCCGGCTACTTTTAAGAAGATGTCCTGCGGCTCCCCGGGCCCCTGCGTCAGAAAGCAGAGCATCGTTCCAACAGTTCACCTCCAGATCAAACCCGCTAATGAGGACTCCAGGGTTTGCTTCCCATTAACGGAAAAACCCGCCACCAACCCACTTACAAAAGCAGATGCTTTCGGCATCTAGTTAAACTATGTTATTAAGTTATTATACAGCTTGGCTGAGCTCTGCCAGTATTTTTAATTACAAAAAGAGGATACAAATGACTATCGCATTCCAGGTCTGCATCTGTAATCAAATTTTGGCAAATTTTCCCCAAGTTTTCTAACAAGCTGTAATCCAATTACCATACTAACACGTTCCTGCAATGGCAATTAGCAACTACCCTTCGTTGCCATCCGCACGCATGTGCCCAAGTTTATTTTTCCTTTCTACCTGCCCATCGCAAAGCGAGCCCAGCAAACCCGGGCTGGGCACCGGGAAGAACGCAGCGCGAGGGCTCGGCCCGGCCCAGAGACCGCCTCAGCCTGGCCCGTCCCCAGCGCCCCGGCGTCGCCCCGCGGAGATGCTCTGCCAAGGGAAGGTCTATCCCCCCGCCCGACAAAAGGCTGCTTTTCCCCAGCGTCTTAATCATCTGGTATTTGCCGAACAGAACAAGCGAGTACAGGCTGCTGCACAATGCGATAAGGTGCAACATTCGGCTTCAACCGCAGAAACAATGCGTCTCCTTTTAATTGGGAATAAAGGGCAATTCCGGCTTCGTCACCGCCAGCGTTTTGCTGCCACGGGCTGATAAATGGGGACGCTCCGTGGGTGCAAGGCACGTCTCTGCCGACAAAAACAACCCACAGCAGAAGGACACAAAGGACAGACGGATGCCGAAGCGCAACCGTTACCATATTTTTGGTTTCGCAAATGATGTCAGGGTCACTGCAGCGAACGAACATCTCGGGCTCCCCCCCCGGCATCCCCACCGGCGCACCTGCGGAGGAGAGACCAAGATGAAACTGTATTCAGCATTTTCTCTGTTTGCGCTTGGCCCCCTGCACCCCACGCAGTCGCGGACCCTTATGCTGGGCTACCAGCAAAGCACGCGGGCATACTGGTGCAGGGAATTCAGTGTAAAATTAACGCAGGCAGGCGGATGAAGTGCAAGCGCGGAGGTGGATGAAGTGCAAGCGCGGGGCCCAGGGCTGTGCTCTCTGGGCGCTGCTGCACCTCCAGGAAGGCCCCTGTGAACCGCAGGTGGTGTTTAACGAGGAAGAGCCCGATCCCCCGCCGAGCACACCGTGAGCTCACCGGGGAGGGTGTGCCAGGGGGGCAGCCGAATGGTCTTCTTCAGGAAGGTGAGCTCCGGGTGGTAGAAGCGGAACGTCTGGTCCACCACGTGGGGCTGCGGCTCCACCTTCACCCGCAGGAGCGCGATGGGCTTCCCCCCGCTCACCTGGAAGGAGACCTGTCCCGGGGGCCAGGGGGAGAGGGACGGAGTTTTGCAGGAGTGATGCTTCTCCTCCCGTGCGGCCACTTGGGCGGCATTTTTACGGCTCCCTCACCTGGATGTGCTTCGTCCGCCCGGCCCCGCTCTTCCCCAGGGAGCTGGCAACCGTGTCGGCACCGGCGCCCAGCCCAGCCGGCCCCTGCGGGGCACAAGAGCAGGTTGCTTTGGGATGCAGCATGGTGATGGGTGCACAGAGCTCCCCGAGGCCGCACCACCCTGCCCTACGTAGGCAAAGAGCTGAGGGAAACGCTTCCTACAGGGAACAGCTCAAAACGGGGGCCCGCACATACCTGTGCCGCAACAACCGCGGGGTCCGCAGAGAAGGTCTGGTATTTGAAGGGGATGCGGACGGTCTCGTTGGGGCGCAGGTAGACCTGGGGCCTGAGGTCGTCGCGGAGGTGGAACATCTCCTCCTCCACTGGGGTAACACTCTTGGTCAGCTCCTTGAAGTGGCGCCACTCCCTCGGGTCCAGTATGACACTGGGGGAGCGGGTGGAGGAGACGCTGGTGAGGACTGGTCGGGAGCCGGTGCCACCCCACCATCTCCCTGCACATACAAGGGAGACCCCACTTCGGCCCCCACCTGAGCTCGGGGTGGTCAACGTCAATGGTCACAGTTTGCTGGACGCCGTAGGGGTTCTTCAGGGTGAACTCAAAGAACTCGGCCGTCCCCAGCACGGCGTGGACAGTGTGGGTGGCAGTGATGGCCTGGCTGAGCACCCGGGAGATGCTCTCACCCTTGACGTGCTCCCGGTAGGCGTCGATGATCTGCAGGTCCCGCACGTGCCGAGCGCGCTGCTCGTGCCAGCCCTGCCGGGAGCAGGGGGACTGTAAGCCAGAGCCACCGCAGCATCCCCAGCCCCTGGCATCCCTCTCCTCACCGAGAGCTGGGGCGTCCTCCCACCGCCGGCGTCCTCCTGCTGCCGCACCAACGCCATGCGCCGCAGCTTGCGCCGGCGGGCAGCCGCGGCCTCGCTGGGGGGGGCCGGGGGGGCCAGCCTGGCCTCTGGCCGGCGGCTGCACAGCACGGCAGCCAGCTCACCGTCCACCTCAGCCAGCCTCCGTGCCCGTGACACCCGCCTGCCTGCAGGGACACATCATGGCACCAGTGGGGCACCCCCATTACCACGGCCCCGAGGGTCCCCACGGGGCCAGGAAGGGGCGGCCACCCCACAGCCAGGGGCTCAGCACCAGCACCGCGGCGGCAGAGACCAGTGCAGACCCTGCCAACCCAAACCCAGGTGGAGGGACAGGCCAAGCCCCATCCCGGCAGGACTCACCAGCGGCGGCGTTGATGGGCAGCCAGCTGCCAGCCAGCACGCTGCCGGCACCGTCCGGCACAGGCCCAAGGCGGGAGCGGGATGGCAGCGGGGACGGCAGCTGCCCTGGCATCTCCTCACACGGGTGCCCTGCCAGGAACGGAGACAGGGGTGAGCAGAAACTATCTGGTTTTCATTGTTATAAAGTCTACTGAAAATTTTTATCCCCACTGCAGCTCTTCGCAGACACTTTAAAGGAGCAGGAGCAAATATCTGGTTGGTAACGATGCTCCGCAGCATCCCCTCCAGAGCCTGTCGCTGTTGCCACCATACAGCCGCCCACCCGGAGCCCCATCAAAAGCGCAGCACCATCCCGAGCGATTCACCGCCTGAGCCCCTGACCAGCTCTAGTTCACATTTCATTTCATTTCCCCGGGCTGCGGTGCTGCCGCCGGCACAGCCGTGCGCCGCCGCGTCTCCATCCCTGCTCCCACAAAGGCCGTGCCCCGCGGCGCCCAACGGGGCTGTAAACCCGTCGGTATTCACTCAAACTAGAAATCCCCTCCCCGTCCTTCGGGCAAGGGCGCCAAGCTTTTCAATACTAGTTTTAACCACAGTATTTTGAAATTTAAAAAAGGGGGGGGGGGGGGGGGAAAAAAACAAAACAAAAAACTATCAAAGGGCAGGTGTTGTCCTGGTGCAGCATCTCCGCTTCCTCTCTCCCCTCTCACGGAGCACGAGTTAAACCTCTCCCCGGGTTGTGAGTCTCAGATTCTCCTTCCCAGGAGCTTATCGTCCCTTTGCAGGCAAAGTACGGAAGTGACGATTTAAGATATCTTATAATGGAGCTAATCTTTCTTCTGAAGATAAGATTTTAAAACCTGGAGTTACTGCACATTTATAGGACGGGAAATTAAATATATAAAACCGAAGCACCCAGCAGGTTCTGGGAAGAATAACGTTCTTACAAGCGTGCTTTTCCTTCAGGTACAGCCCTGTGTGTGCTGCCCGGTCTCTCCTGCAGCCCCGCGCCGTTGCTAGCACCGAACCGCATGGCGCCGTCCCTGCACACAAGCCTTTTGGCCAGCAGGCTCTTACCGATGTTGGCCAGGCAGAGATGGAGGCGGCCCCTCACGGCCACGCGGACGCCAAGGGGCCGCAGGGCGCCGTGCCGCAGCGCCTCCCGGCCCATCACCGTTACGTCCGGCTCGTACTCTGTCGTGGCCACCTCCAGCTCGTGGTGGGTCCTGACGGCCGCCCGGCCCTGGCGCAGCAGGGACTGGGGAGGGGTAACGAGTTACAGGGGAGTACGGTCTGGGGGGGTAAGGGGTCTGGGTAAGGATGCCTCTGGGTGCCCTAGGTCTGGGGGGTTCAGCCCTAGAACACTGCAGGAGTTCTAGGAAAGTGGAAAGAAGTTAACGCTTTGCCATCACTTTTGAGGAGAAGACGACAAATCCCGTGATTAGGGGCTTGTCGGGCTGACGCAGAGGGGCTGACAGCAACTCGATTGCTAAAAACACGCGGGTAATAAAACAGCATCTCAACACGGGACCAAAGGAACAGCCAGGCTCTTCCTCAACACTCCTGCACGCTAAGCGGGGGTCTCCTTCGTTAGCAGACCTGAGGGCTTGAGGGAAAAGACCTTCAATTTAGCCCATACCTCCAGTTTAAGGGCAGCGGACCCGACAAGGAGCAGGGAGTCCCCGTCCCAGACGTCAATCTGGAGGCTGTGCTCGGCCAGGTACCGCACAAACCAGCGCTGCTCCCCGGCTCGCAGGAAAGCGGGATCCACCATGTACTTCAGCTGCAAGCCTGGCGGTCCTGCGAGACACACGGCACCCTCGTGGAAATGGAGCTTCCACCGACACCGCGACACTTCTGCTCCAGAGAAGCCTGTCTGCTCGGACACCCGCTCTCCTCCACTTAATGAACCCAGCGGTCAATTAGTAAGGTCCGAGTCCCCCCAGGACTGGCAGCCTCCCACAGAAACACTCCGTCTGTACGGATCCTCCTCTCGTTTCCATTAACAGCTCCACATGGAAGAGGAGCTTCATCAACCACAAGTGCTCGGTGCCTCTTGGGACCAGAATTTGATAAGACAGAGAAAGAAACAAAGCGAAGCGCCCAGCGAGGAGGGTCAGAGCCGCTCTCTCCAGGCGCTGCGCTCGCACGTCTCGCCTTTCTCTTCAGAGGCGCTTTAGCTGCAGCAGGAGCCGGCAGCCTCGACGTGCAAACCGTGCCACCGACACTTACCAGTGTTTTACTTCAAGAGTTGGGCGTCTTGGACGTTTTTCATTATATACCACACAAACTAGCGGAGGTTTGCTATTAAAGCAGACACTGGCCCGTTCCTCAGCCCAGAGGCAAGCCCAGACCTGACTGATGGAAGAGGAGCAGCCACACGCGGATGCTAAAACCAGAGCTTACCAGTGCCGAGGGTTCCATCCTTGTTCACCCGGACGAGGAGCTGCGCTGGCACAGCCGCTCCGGCCGCCGGCCCCGTGTCCGTGCTGACCAGCTGCAGCCGCGGCGTGGTGACCGGTGGGAAGCGGTAGAACTGGAAGGTGAGGAAGATGGTCCTCGGCCACGTCCCCTCCGCGCTGTCCCAGGCATCCCTTGAGGGAGAGAGTGGGGTTTGGGTGAGCTCATGGCACGGCGCTGCCTCCCCACCCCGAGCTCCTCGTGCGCTTGGCACGCACCAAGAGGCAGAAGAACAAGAGAAGATCGGCAGCATCGCAAGTATTTGGACTTCTCTGAAGACAGCAGGCATATGGTTTGCCTTGGCTTTCCAAAAAACTTCATAATTCCAGCTGTCTCCCACCATATGGAGGAGCCCAGCAAAGGCCGCGTTTTACCTTCGCACACTGCCATCCACGGAAAAAAACACAAGCGGGGCTTCTCCAGCCAAAGCCACCCCCACAGGTGCCAGCTTTCCCCACTCCATATGCATTTATGGAGAAACCCTGCATTAATTAGCTTTTACATCACATTGTGGCTAATGGATACAACAAAAAAAATTGGAATACGATTTAAGGGTGCCCAGAAAGGACAAGAGCATCATTGTAAAACTGTTCACGGCAGGGGCTGGAAGAAGCGGCACCCTTGCCAGGACTTCTCCCACGCGAGCAGGGAAGTGGGTTGGGGGGGGAATTTGGGAAAGGACCCTCCCCCAGGAGACCCCGGGATCTGCCTGCAGAAGGCACCGTGAAGAGCTGCCATCCCACCTGCCAAAAGCCAGGAACTGCAGGATGATTTCGTTGCCTTGCAGAGGGTCGGCTTCCTCCAGCCGCAGGCTGAAAGTCGCCGGATCCGTTGGCTCCGAGATTTCCACCGGCTCCTGGTTGTGGTCCAGGATCTGGGGGAAGCCGGCGGCGTGCAGGCGCGCCAGGGAGGCGCGGGAAAGCTGTGTGCGGGAACTGATGGGGAAAAGGGGGTGAGCCGTGTGGAGGCGGCCGCGGGGGAGGCAGGAGCCCGGGGAAGGGCAGCCGAGCATCACCTGCCTGCCTGCAGCCCCACGGCGGCGATGGGCACCTGCAGCGGGGCGAAGGGCAGCGCCCGCAGCTGGTCGCTGTCGGCGCAGGGCTCCGGGTCCGGTGAGCCGAGGGCGGCCTCCAGATGAGTGATCCCCCCGTCCTGCCGAGGGCTGTGGCCGTGTGGCACCGGGGACTGTCCCCTGCCCCGTGGCGGGACCGACAGCTGGGACACCGAGAGCTGGCGGGAGAGCGGCGAGCGTGAGCCCCCACAGCCCCCCGAGGAACCCCATGAGTTCCCACCTCTGCCTCCTATTCCGCTGCTGCGCTCCCCCCGCAAGGGGAGGAATGAGAAAACGCAGCAGGAAGCTCAAACCGCTTAATGCGGCCTTATGAAGCATTTTATTTCATCAAAAATATTTGTGTGCATTGATCCCTGCATCAAGATATAAAAAAGAAGCATAAAGAGGGATCTCTGTATTCATAGCTCTCCTTAAATCCCAGTAGCTCCGCATGAAGAAGCCATGCGTCACTGTCAGCACATACTGGGGACAATAGCACCCAGCAAATCTGGGCTGTCAAAAACCAGAACGGCCCTTACAAATACATTTGGGGTGTTAAAATTGCTGAGGGAATCTTGCCCAGCACGTTACAGGCAGGATCTGTGTTGTTGCCCCAGAGGAGGTGGATTTGAGCAGGACGCTCGGTGCCTCTCGGACACAGCAGCCAGAAAACCGGGAGAGGACGGGACCGAGAGCACCCTCGGGAACGCCGCTGCCCACCACCCGCATCCACCGGCACACACGGCACTTACCCCTGGTCCCCTCGGGGAGGCCGCCGTTCGCAGCGGGACTGGGGGACCTGCGGAGAGGGACAGGAGAGATGCTCTACTGGAGCCATCACCCACCCACCCTCTGCCACGGAGCCCCCTCCAACCTCCCGCCATCCCTTTCACTTTTGGGGGTAGGACCAGCTTATGGAGCTGCCTTAACATCCCTCGACCACTTATTTGACTTATTTTTCCAATAAGACTGTTGCCTGAGGGGGGTGAGATGCAGCCCATCTCCAGCTCCATCCATTATTTTACTGGGAATTAGGCTAACTCTGCCGTAAAAGGCAGCTCCTCCATCCCCAGACAGTGCCGCGGTTCCCCCGCGGCCACGAGGCGCTGCTTAAGTGGGATGCTTAATGAGACGTGAAAGTTTTAGGATACTTAAGGTTTTCGTCGCTCCTCCGTTATTTCTTGTCATTCCCTTCATCTGTTCGCACATTCGTGCCCCGAAACTGTACGAGCTTTATCGTGTTTATATTTGGCTGCTCGGCTGGCGCGCCGGCACAGCTGAGCTCGCTGAGCCGCAGGTCCCTCGGAGCAGACCAAGGGCACAGATGTTCCAGCTCTGCATCCACGTGATGCCGAGACCTTATTTTGCTTCCACCGCCACGTATATTCCAGCTACGTCATGCTGACTGCTGTGCCAAGGAAGCCACCCTGGCTCCCTTCCGTCTAAAACACCGTTTGCTTTCAGGTAGGAGGGCTTTGGCCACTGCTGAGGAGACGATGGATGTCCATCGGCACCACCGGCCACTGAGCTGACAGAAGATGTGCTCGGCTCCCCCCCCCCCCCCCCGACCAAAAGGCCCAGATGGTGGCTCGTTTTCCAAAGGAGCTCTACAAGAATTTAACCCAACGCTCTCCTCAGCGGCTCGGGGTGCGGGCTGGCTCTCGCGCGTGGCCGCGCACCTCACGGCATGGCTCCAAGAATCCCTGCGCTTCCTGAACTCCCCCAGTGCCGCCAGCCCCCCAGAGCCATGCCGCTCATTCCCCGAAACCCTGCCGGGGTGTCTCCCCTCGCTGGGCACCCCGCCGGCACCCCTGGCTGCTCTCCCCAAGCCGGAGCGCGCCAGCCCAGCACCGGGCTGGAAGCTCGCCGTCGGTGCACGCTCCCTTCTCCTTCGCCGCACCACAGCCCCTCAGTGCCCTGGCCCCCGCCAGCTGAAGGGCGTCCAGGAAAACCTCTCAGGCAGCGCCAGGAAGGTTCCGGCAGCCATGCGGAGCGGAGCCTCACCCAGCGCAGCCCCCACACCGCCAGACCCCTCCGTGTCACCCCTGAAGACCTCTGCTCGAAAGCCCCGCAGGCCGGCAAACCGGCTCCCCGCCGGCAGAGCCGGGGCTGGCTGCGGCACAGCCATGGTGCCACTGCCATCTCGTGGAAGGCACAGCAGCACCGGAGCCGGCGCAGGAACAGGCGCCCACCGCACCGAGCATCAGGGCTGGCAGCTACCGGCTCGCCAGAGCAGCTGGATACGCTCATAAAACTTGTTTAAACACCGTCGGGTACCTGGAGCATCGCACCGAGACCCGCATGGGAACCGGAGCGACGCTGCAGGGGAAAGCAGAATTTGCTCCCACCGATCGCAGAAGTGGGATCAGACAGAAACAAGCCGGAGAGGATTTCTAGGAGCCCGGGACAGCAGCTCAACTCCCTGCCTAAGTCCAAGCCAACATCGGTTTTCTTTCCACCTCCAACGCAAGGAGCAGACGGGCACCAAAACCCCGACCTGGCACGGCACCCTGCACTAGAGATGGATGGATGCAAACGCGCGCACACACACACACACACAGAGCCTGGTTTTCCCCAGCTCGGCACCATGCACGCCGATCGAACTGCGCTGCTGTCACACTCCCCGAGCGGCAGCACAATGAGATTATTATTTTTTTTCCCCTCAGCCTATAATTGACATCTCTCCTCTCCTCACATCGGGAGGGATGCGGAGAGATGAGCAGCGGCGCTGGCAGGGAGCAGTGTGCTGCTGGAGCGGCCGCTGCGCCCGTCCGGCTCTTCGGGGTGTCGAGCACAGGAGCCCAAACGCCGTCAGAATGACCCAAAACGGGATCAGGCCGGTGCCGTGCTGGAGATACCCCGGGATTCTGCACGTGGCTCAGCGCTACTATCGCTGGGGAATTTCGCAAGTTAAAAACTGAGAGCTGAATTCAACTCGACAGAAACTTGGTTCGCTCCGGTAATTCATAAACCAGCTCACTGAGACTCGGTGAAGTCGTGTTTTTTCTCCTGAGCAGACACCAGTGCCACACTCTATATTTTAAATGTCAGCGATCTGGAAAACACTCACTCAGCGGTGGCGTAGGAGGCTTCTCCGACTTGTCCCTGTCTTTACGTAGGATCTCTGCAGCAGTTACAAGATGTTCTTCGGAACCAGTAGAAACATGGAATTGGACGGTCCCAGACTCCGCATGCTCCCCCTGAAATTGGAAACAAAGTCGTTTTAGACAGCGTGCTACCCGCAGCCTCCCTCGCTCCTCCGAGAGACCATTCCCTTGCCCCGCAGCCGGAGAAACGGTGGTGCAAGCTGGAGGCAGAGCTGGCAAGGGGCTGTACCTTAATGTCTGACCAAATGCCTCTGTCCTTGCGCAGACACACAGAGACCGGCCACCGCCACCCAGTTGAAGATCTCACTGAGGAAGTTCTGGAGACAGCCCCTGCCCACCCTCCCCTGCAGAGCCACCCATCCGGCTTCACTCCACATTTTGGCCACCCCCTGGTGAGTCCTTCACCCCAGCCCTGACCTCCTCTTGCTGATAAACCTGGGAGCAAGGTCTTTATCGTGTGCGTGTGCATCTCTCAGAATAAGCCGGCTCAGGGCACGGTGGCCTCCCAGGAATATCGCAATAACTAACGGGGTTGGACCGGTTTCACGGTAGCTCAGCCCGCACATTTGTAGACACTGAAGTCAAGCAGCGCAGGACAGAGCGATATCTATCAGTGCAGATGCTCGATGGCAGGGGGTGGGGGGCTCTCACCCTCCTCTTCCCAAGCCTCCTCATTCACTCGGGGATCCGCAGAGCTTCCCCCTCCCCTGGCACCTAAAGTTTTGGCAAAGAGCCCCTCTAACGGCACCCCCATCCAAGCACCGGCAGCATCCCTGTGCACGTGCAGCGCAGCAGCCGGCCCTTACCTGGCGGGAGCTCCTGCTGCTCGGTGGGGTCCGGTAGACCAGGGTTTGGCAGGGGCCGCGGCAGGCGCCACCACGCAGGGGCAGGACCACCTCGGCCTCACCGGCACCCGGGACGGGGCTCCACAGCGCCCAGCGCACCGAGCGCATGTCGGCCGCCTCGCCGCCGGGCAGGGCCTGGGGGAGCGAGGGGGGGACGCTCAGCGCCGGGCACCCCCCGCCTTGTCACCGGGACGGGGGAGCGGGCGCTGCCGGATGGACATGGGTTCTCCCCTCCACTTTCAAGCCATTTTGGAGACATTCCACCTCCCAGCACCTTATTTCTCTTTTTGCACCCATTTCCCCCCCTCCCCAACTGCCCCTTCCTGCTCCCGTCCCTCTGCAGGCTCTGGGGAGCACCAGGAATGTTTCTCTGATGGAGAGGGACACATCAGTCCCAGGGAGGGGACCCGGGATCGTGACACCCTCCCAGTGAAAGAGCCCTGAGCCGGCCCGCACGGTTTCCAGGTTCGCTTCTCCTCCCTCTGCCAGCGGCGTCGCAGGCAGAACCGGCGCCTTCCTACGGGATCCCCCTCCTCAAGGCTGACCACGAACCACGGCTGCACACTGGGGTGAATCCCACTTTCGCCCTGTAAACCCCGCACCACCCGTCCCGCACACGTACTCTTTGGGTTCTCTTGCACGTACCCCATTTACCAGCCCGTCACTGACGTTATTCCCCTCCCCGCAGGCTGCGGCTGTGGGACACCAGGCACCCGCGCCCCAGGGGATCTACCTCATCCCTTCTCCAAGCTACGCAAGGGAGTACACCTCCGCATCATCCATCAGCATAATATAACGCTGATAGAATATATAAATGCAATATAATGCTTTCCAAAAATAACAAGGCTTTCATCCCTTGCGTTTTAGCACACGTCGGCTGAGGCAAAGACCCCAGCACCCAGCCAAGGGGCTGTCAGCCCTCACTCAAGCAGCTGCATTAAGGGATATGTGTTTGACCCCCCCACCCCAGAGAGAAAGGGCAGCGTCAAGGCTTCCACTTACCCGGGTGCGTCCCCAGCCTCCCCCTAAACCAAAGGAGAGGTGCAGAAGCAAACCGAGAGGTCTCTACCAGCGCCCGCAGCCACCCTCGCAGCCTGCTAATTATGGCACAGAGGACACGGCGATCGGCTCGACAAGCGGCTTTGGGATTAACCGCTCTGCCCAAGGGCTGCGCCACGGGGAACAGGGGGAATCGGGAGTGCTCCCGGCACCCAGCCCTGCCAACAAATACACCTGGGTCTGCAGCCCCAAATCTCCGCCAGTCCTTCGGCTTCAGCTTTTTAAAGGAGTTGAACCCAACAGCTAATTTCCACCGGCACTGCTCAGCTCCTCCTCCTCCCGCCAATGCAAATCCCCTTCGCCTGGCACGCGTGTCATACTTTATAAATATCCTTTTTTCCCCCCCCAGTTTTGCTCCAGACAGCTCCAAGGAGAGAGGACACTTGCTGCATTTCCAATGAGCGTCTTAGCAGGACCATTAGGGACTCCTAATGAACCCATCACCATCGATTCAGCTGCCAGGGCTAAGGCTGGAACGGGAAGGATCTCTGGAGGGTTGGGAACTGCTCGCTAAACCGGGTTTAACCCGCGGAAAGGTTAAACTGAAATACACGTAAATGGCTGATAAGTAGGCGTTAGCGAGCGTGGTCTCCACAGTCAATGCAGAGACTTCTCCTGGCTTTAAGGTCCAGAGAACATCAGGCTGAAGCCCCCAGAAATACCTCAGCTTCCAGAAAAAAAAAAGACTTCCTTTTCAGCATAAATGCTAAATTCTGAAGAGAAGTCTTTAAATTAAAAGAAGCTGAAATTCTCCAAAGCAGCTTGCCAGAACACTCTGGGACTGCTGCAGGCTACATTTCTCCATATACATATACACGGTGGGGAAATGTAGTGTCACCTGTAATTAAGATGATTCAGTAAGCTCATTTGCAGGATACTTTGTGCCGCGCTGCAGAAGGCGCCTGGACATTTTATGGGGCCATTCCTTAGGCAGCATGGCCATGTGATTAGGGGCTGCAGAGTCTTGGGGGTGTGGGATGGTGAAACGGGGGCAGAGGAGGGAGTTATGGAGCAGGGCATCCCTAAGGAGCATCCCTACCTTCCCGCCGACTCTCCCCACGCTGCAGAAGACATACTCCAGCTGGAAGCAGACCCCGAATGCCGGGTGAGGGACCATTTCACTCAGGTGGATGCGGCTCCTCAGGACCAGGGCTTGACCTGCACCCCTGCGCCAGGATGGAGAAGCGGCTGTGGCAGCACCCGCGGCAGCAGGGAGGTAGTGGAGGGTCTCCCCCTTACCTGTCTCCGAAGCCAGGCAGCCCCCGGCAGCTGCCCCGCGCCGCCTCCGTCTCCGGCACCAGCACAGCCACCTGCGGCGCCTGGATGAAGCGCAGGCCGTTGTGGACGCCAACGTGCAGCCGCCGCTCCCGAACCGCCACCCCGTCCCCGTCCGGCGCGGTGTTAGCCTGCGACAGGGAAGACTTCCAGCGCGGGCATCGCAGGCAGCACAGCATCCCTCCCTGCGCTGCCCGCAGCCGGGAAAATTCAGGTAGTCCATCGGAAACTCAAAAAACGGGACCCACCCCCCAAGCAGCTGATGGATATTAAAATCTTCTGTCTTTACGGCAGAGTTGGTGCAAATCTAGCAAATAAAGGACTTGGCCAGCAGTCCCTACTGCGCACCAAGCACTGCCGTTCCTAAAGAGATGTACTCAACACCCACTGCATCCTGTCTTTGCATTTCCCGCGGCAGGGCAAAGCCAAATTCTGCTTGTTAGTGTCCGGCTGTTCAAAACAAAGCCAGCCCAGAGCACCTGTGTGCTAATCCAGTGGTGAAGCAAGCAAAAGGCTTGCACAGCAAGAAAAAAATAAAATAAAATCAGAGACTCCAAGCAAAACAGACACACAAGTGCCATATACCTGAATGTTCCCACTCCACCCGAAGCGCTGCCATTACCGCTTGTGCGCTCTGCTTTCCCCCGCCGTAACCGCATCGGCGGTACCTGCAGTAAGCGATCGCTGTTCAGCAAGTCCAGCAGTTCCTCCTCAAATTCCTCCAAGGAAGGGTACAGCCGGACCGACAGCCTCTCCAGGTAGCAGGTGACCGGCTTCATCAGCCGGGGTTTCTGCAAGCAGTCACCTGAAGAGACAACGTGGCGGCCACAGGTGACGCTGCAACCGGGGGGGACATCGCTGTGAACACAGGAGCACCCGCAGCCGGACCTGAGCCAAAAGCAGCACCGGGGAGAGGTGGCAGTTGGGTGTGCAACCCCCAGCTTCCCCGGCACACACGCACGTCTTTACGGCCAGGAGAGACCCCGAAACACCCAACGCCTTCGGTGCCAATGGCTGTAGTCTGCTGATTTAACAAAGCCGCCGCCAGCGCTGTGCCGAGGTGTCCCGCGGCGCCAGGCGGCAGCTCCCCCCTCTCCTTCCCAGCACTCGGCTGCTTTGGGGACCTCGCTCAGCTTTCACATTACCACTCACAACCCCCGGAACGGCTACAGCGGGGTTTTCCAGGCAGCAAGCTGACGAATAATTCAGCTGCATAACGGAGAGTACTTTTTACCCTCTGAATCTTCAGATCACATAATATTAATCACAGCAGCTGGAACAGCAAGGCTACTGCCCACCGGGAGAGATTAACGAGGGCTGAGCGTGCAAGAGCTCGTCCCCCCGCACCTGCCAGACCCCCAGCGATCCCGAGCCCCACCACAGAGGGGAACGACTTTAAACAAGCTGCAAGGGCTTCTCCTAAGACTCCGCTGAATGACTGTAATTAAAGCAACCATCACTTATCCCTAGCAGCTTCCCTGGAGCAAAGCAATTAATAGAAGGAGAACAGACCAAAGCCACTTTGACATCTTTCAGGCTGAGCTATGGATGAAGGGCTGCAGCCCCGCCGGCCTGAGCAGGGGGGGATGCTCTTGCCAAGGGGCAGCACCGCAGAGACCCCACCGGTGCTCCCAGAGACCCCCTGCCCGCAGCCCCCCCGGGGACCCGCTGCCTCCAGCGGGAGCAGTGCGGGCAGCAGGAAAGGGAAGGAGCCCTTACTCGTGTCTCCGTGTGCTGGCAGCAAGCCGGGAATAGTCTGCAGCCCAGATATCAGGAGGTTTTCGGGAAGGAGGTGAAATATCATCTCCAGGGGCTGATGGAGCTTCAGGGAGTACTGCAGATGGCTCTTCTCCATCACTGTCAGGTATTTGTTCTCTGAAGAAGAGAAAACATCCCAAAATGACAAAAACCGAGACAGGGAGACAGCTTTGCAATGCCACTGTTGAAGAAATCACACGAATGCACGTGCTGGGAGCAAAACAAAGCCTGGGTTTGCCCGGCCTGGCTCTTCCCAGCTGGCAGTACGGCACCTCCACTTAGCGCTACCAGGGCACAGACCACGTATCGCATCGACCGGACACACACCACACACACACCTCCAGAGAGGCCCCCAGAAAGGAGCGGGATGCAACGCCTCGCTTACTTTCCACGGGGTCCTGGAAGCGTGGGTGCAGTAAGGCACGTGGTGTCCCATGGTACAGCTTCAGCCTGAAAGCAAAGAGCACAGGCGCAGCGGTCAGTAAATGCCCCCTGCAGCACATCTTCACCTTCCGCAACGCCTCTGCTCAACAGTGAGAAACCACCTTCCTACTCCGCACCCGCGGTAAAAGCCGTGTCCTTCAGGGAAAGGACAGGCATCACCCACCACCCCATCGCTGCCCCCCCAGCAGTGAGGAATTCCAGCTTTCTAAGCACTAGTTTTGTTTCTGCAGCCCCAGGACCACACTTTCTCCCCCAAAGCAGGCATGCACGTTGCCACCCCAATTCCCGGTGCGCCCCATCACGCGCCGGAGTGGGGCACCTACGCTCTGTCCTCAGTGGCCGCGTCCGTCGCCTCCAGCCCGCTGCCGAAGAGGGGGATGAGTCCAAAGCCGCAGGAGAGTTGCTGCGAGCCCCCGTCCCCCTTCCCGGCCGTCGCCACCACTTCCACGACAGCAGCGATGCCGGGGTGGTTCAAGGAGGTGTGGAAATAAATGGTCTGGGATGGGAAAGGAGAGAGAAAGGGCATTTCAGAGCTGGCGGCAGAGCAATACCTGTTGCATTTGGACAGCCAGCAGCACAACCAGAACATCCACTAAAGCTTCCAGGCAGCGGCTCATGGCAAACAGCCTCCAGCACCACTTCAGAAATCTCAACATCCTTAAATCTCAAACGCCACTGACTTTTTTTTTTTTTTTCCCCCATCTTACGTTGCCAGCACCCATTTTCCAGAGTAACTCGCAGGCTGCAGACCCCGTAAGAGCAGGGCTTCAACACACCCCTGACCCACCGCGTTACAGACAGCACTGCACCGGGACAGCCAAAGGAGCTGGAAACTCTCCTGCCACAGGTGGCCCAGGCCTAAGGGGACAGGACACAGGTCACCTCCCCAGGACAGGATTTAAAGCCAGGTTAATCTTTCTATTAAAAACTCATTACTGCAATGTCCCAAGGAAAACGTTTACTGTAATCACAGGCTGTCAGGAAGGGATAACGGAGAGAGACATTACCACATCAACCCAGGGAAATAAATCGTTATTCTATTATCTTTTATTGCAAAGCGTTGAAATAATGACCGCTGGCTGCAGACCGATGCCTCACCTTGCAAAGACACAGAGAGCCCTTAGAGTGCATCCCTGGTAGAACCCAGCTCGCCGGTCCCTCCCTGAACGCCAAGAGCGGTTTGCGACAGCGTGCCCTTCTCCCCAAACCCTGCGAGGGCGAATCCTGCCGGCAGGGCCACCTGGAGCTGCCACATTGGTGCAGACCCTGTCCCCTGCCCCGGCGGGGCTGGCAGGTGTGCAGGCAGCGGCGCAGGCAGCGGATGCGACACCACGAGGCAGCTCTCGAGCAGCATCTCCGGCAGGAGGAGCGGTGCCTTTCCTCCTTCCTCCCCTTACACAACTCGATTGCGCCTGAACTCTTTGCAACACTGAACTGCGGAGTATCATGGAGGTAAAAGATCCCAGTGCTCAGCCGCGACAGCGGCCAGTCACATCAGGCCCACAGACCATCCCGTCGCCTCTGCAAGACCCCGAGCGCTGCGGCTGTGCCGTGAGCATGCCGGGCAGGCTGCAGGGCACGGGCAATGCAACTCAGCGACTGCAGACGGGCTGGCACAGGCGGTCCCCCAACATGCCAAAGCTCCTGCCAACGGCTCCCGACCGCATACCAAACACCTGTGAAGCCAGCAGACGCAGGGATGGGGCTCAGAAAAGCAGCTCCTCCCAGCATGCAGTGAGGTGGGGAGCAGCACCGTGTTTTTCTGGCTGCAGCACTCTCTACCATAGTTTTTTTTTCTTTGTCCTACTTCAAAATAGCAGGGGTCGGCCAGTGGAAGAAATGCACACATCAGCACCCCTCGGATAGTGCTACTGATTTAAATAAATGAAGGAGCACGGCTCTAATCAGTGCTACACTTCATCCATGGCACAGAGCACTGGAGGAGGTGGAAATAAAAGTTTAATTAGAAAACATGACATCTCAGCTGTCATCCAAGCTACAGGGCAGCGGGATCTCCCCAGTAAGGGGGCACCCCGCTTTGCCGGTATCAGCGGTGGATGGAAACGTGGCTTTGGGGGAGTTTAGTTCCCAGGTAAGGGGAGAAAAGCGCTGTGCCAGCTGCTCCTTCCCTTCCTCCCCTCTTGTGAGGAAACACTGCTCTCTGCCGCCGGCTCCCAACACCACAGCCGGCACACAGCGGCTCCCACGCCACCACCCAGCCCCAGAGGCAGCCCAAAACCTCAATTTCCCCATTCCAATAAACTGCGCATAAAAGCTTAATAACGGGGCAATGTCTGGAACGCACCCTGGGCAAAGGATCGGGAAGCATCAGGAGGGAAAAGGGGCTGCTGCTGCCGTCCGCCTGCGTGCAGGAGAACACACCGCCACGGAGAAGGCTCAACAGACAGACAGACCGACCGACCGACCACGGCCAGAGCCTGCGCACCCTGAGGACTTGCTGCTTTAAAAGGCTCAGCTACAGCGTGTGGATGGCCGGGTCCCAGAGCTCTCCCAGCTCCGCTTCCACCACACTGACAGAGAAACCAGCACCAAAGGAGAACGGCTCCGGGCTGAACCCGAGCAAAGGCGTCTTTTCATAGAATCACAGAACAGTTTGGGTTGGAAGGGACCTCAAAGCCCACCCAGTGCCACCCCCTGCCCTGGGCAGGGACACCTCCCACCAGCCCAGGTTGCTCCAAGCCCCATCCAGCCTGGCCTTGAACCCCTCCAGGGATGGGGCAGCCACAGCTGCTCTGGGCAACCTGGGCCAGGGGCTCACCGCCCTCACAGCAAAGAATTTCTTCCCCAGATCTCATCTCAATCTCCCCTCTTTCAGTGTAAAACTGTCACCCCTCGTCCTGTGGCTCCCCTCCCTGCTCCAGAGTCCCTCCCCAGCTTTCCTGGAGCCCCTTTAGGGACTGGAAGGGGCTGGAAGGTCTCCCCGGAGCCTTCTCCAGGCTGAACCCCCCCAGCTCTCTCAGCCTGTCCCCACAGCAGAGGGGCTCCAGCCCTCCCAGCATCTCCGGGGCCTCCTCTGGCCCCGCTCCAACAGCTCCATGTCCTTTATGCGCTGAGGACTCCAAAGCTGGAGACAGTACTCCACTTTTCCCTTAGTGCATTAAAACCTTCCCTTCTCGGACTTGCCCCAGACGGCACGGCCACTCCCCTGGCCTGCCCGCAGCCCCCCGCACCCTACCTCGTTGAAAGCCACCCTGGCCGGACGCGGTGGGGTGGCACGGGCAGCTCGCCAGCTGCTCCTCCATGTCCTCCCAAAGAAGTGGTGGTAGGTGGCGTCGAAGAGGGAGAGGCGCAGCTGGTACTCAGCTCCCTGCAAGGCACAACGGGACGGGAGATGCCGGCATTCTGTCCTGCTCAGGGACACGCCAGCTCAGCGGCCCCAAACTGCAGGAAACACACTTCAGCACGAGAGGACAAATAATTCCCGTTTTCCAATCAATGCCCAAATGAGGCACATGGCTGCATACAGCTCCGTGCGTTGCTGGAAAACCTCACTGAAAACCAGAGGCCGAACAAGCAAAGCAAGAGTAGGAAAACTGAATATTAACCATATAATAATGGGGTAGCAGACTTTTAAAGTGTTACCCAGGGATTTTAATTTTAAAATGCTTAGCTAAATTAAAAGTTAGCAACAATTAAATTAAAAATTAACTAAACGCTAACTCAGATTTGCAGGTAAAAATACACAGGATTGAGACACAGCTCTGATATGTTTTTCCCGAGGATTTACAGTTAGTTTCCCCCCAAAACAAGTAACCTTGTTTCGAAAGCCTCCACCTTTATGAGCTCCCAGTGGCACCGTGGGGCGGCAGCAGGCACAAACCAAGGGCTCAGCGCGAAGGCACGGCTGGGCTGTCCCCCGCGGAGCCGGGTCCCCCGTACCTGGGCGAGGGCAGCCCCTTCCAGGTGCTTGAGGACGCAGCGGAAAGCGGTGGAGCCCGGGGGGCGAGCCCGTCTGCGCTGGCCGTGCGGGGGGACGGCGAGGTTCTGCACGAACACCTTCTCCCACTCGCCCATCCTGCTCCCCCGGAGGTCTCCTCTCCCTCCCGGCACGGGCTAGGGCGAGCGTTCGGCTGGCAAACAGAGGGAAACGCGGGCTGCGGGTACGCTCCACAGCCACGGGGACGGAGGACCCCGACGGGACGCGGCGGACGGGGGTCCTGGGCCCCGCGGAGCGAGGCGCCGGCCGTCCCGTGGGCGCGGGGCAGCTCGACGGGGCGTCCCCGAGCCCAGAGGCAAGGCTAGAGGGGCGACCACCGGCCACCCGAGGGTACGGTGAGACACCCCTCCCGGTGGCCCTCCGGCAACACCGGCAGCCCCCCCGGGACGGGGAGCCCCCGGCCCCGACGGCCGCTTCCCCCCCGCCCCGGGACGGGGAGCCGGACACCAGCCACCCATCCCGGTGGACCCAGGCCCCACCGGCCGCCCCTCCCATACAAATCCATACACTTACGCGCGTATGTGCACGCAGAGGCCCATATGTACACGTGCATGGAGACCCACGCCGAGACCCGCACCCGAGCCCGCACCGCCCGCCGGACCGACCCCCCCGCGCACTCACCGCGCCCCGACGCCATCTTCTCGGGCCCTACCAACTTCCCGCCGGTCCAGGGGGGGGGTGACGGCCGCGCAGCCGCCGCTCCCCACCCCGCCGCCCGTGCCATCGTCCCCCCACCCCCGGCGCGGCAGAAGCGGGAAGGCGGCGGGACGGTCCTGGATCCGTGCGGGGCGCGGCGGCGGTGTCGGTGGTGTCGGTGTCGGAGGCCGTCCCCCCCCGGGCGGGTGGTCGCGCCCGGCTCAGCATCGGGTTACTAGGGCGATGGTGCCGCACCGCGGGGGGCGGGGCCCGAGGGCGGGGCCCGGGCGGCGCTTGCAGCCAATGGGAGCGGCGCGGCTCCCCCCCGTCATTTGCATGCGGCTGGAGAGGCGGGCGGCGCGGCCAATGGGCGGCGGGCGGGGCGGGGCCGGCCCCCCACGAGGGCGCCGCGGCGGAGCGGAGGGGAGCGGCGGACGCCGGGCAGGTGCGGGATCGGGACCGGGGTCGGGATCGGGATCGGGACCGAGGGGGCGATGGGGGCGGCGGGGGGACGGCGATGGCGATGGCGCGGGTGGCGAAGCCGGGCATGGCCGCGGGCAGAGCGGTGGTAAGGCCGCGCCGCCGCACGCCCGTCCCCGGCGTCCTCCGGTAACGCCTGTCTCGTCGCCCCGGGAGCGACGGGGGAGGCTGCGAGGGGCAGCCGGTGCCCCTTCCCGCACGGCGTCGGCTGCGCCCTGAGCATCCTCCCAGCGCGGCCGGGCGTTAACGGGGGGCGGCCGGCGCAGGCGCGGTCCCGGCAGCGCTCCGCGGGAACGGAGGGGGATGCTCGGGGCGCGGGATGCGGTGCCCGCACCGGCCGTGCCCTCCTCCGGGCGGCGCTCCCTCGGGTAGCCCTCTCCCGTGCCCTGCTCCGCCCGAAAATCAGAGTTTTTGCGCACAGACTCCGATTTTTTCTCTCCCTGGCGCCGGGCAGCGCTTTGCTCCTGCCCCCGGGAACGGCTCCACAAGCTGCCGGTCCCTCGGCGGCCCCTCTCCCCGCAGCCAGCTCTGCCCAGTGGGTCCCGTTCCCGGTCCGAGGAGCCCTGCTGGGAGCGGAGACAGTGGGTTCTGCCCACCCGTGTCGCAGGGCGGCCCCGGGCCGATGCCTGGCTGCGGGCAGCCGGTGGCCCTGTGGCATCACACCAGGGAGCAGCAGGCGCGTAAACCCCGGTGACACGATGTGCTGGTAGACCCGCGGGCAGGAGAATGGAAATGTTGTTTTTTTCCCAAAACGTCTTCCCCTAGTTTGTAGTCAGAGCCACTTGACGCACAGCGGAGACAAAACCGCAGCATTTTCTATAGAAGATGGTGGCTCCGTTACCCGAAGTGACACGCAGCGGGGTTAGGAAGGAGGACCCCCCTCCCGAGGATGCCCTGTCCAAGTGCTCCCCTTGGCCTTTCCTTCAGCCGTGCCTTAAACTCCTGGTTTCACTGGCTCACGAGCCCCTCAGGCCTCTACTTTTTAAGGCTGTTTTCCTTGCGATGGGGGAGTAATTTCCGCCGTCTGCTGGGGAAGCAAAGCTGCTGCCATGCTGGTGCTGGGGAGTGCTCCCCAAACAGGATGGGGTTCACGTCCTTCCTCATCTGTCGCACGTTGCGCATGGAGCTGCCACAGCAGGGAAAGGGAAACCTGCTGGGGTCACCCCCCGGGCGGTGCCGAGCAGGTCCCCACCAGTGCCGGCGCGGTTCAGAGTGGGCACGGTGCTTGCTGGCCCCGTCGCCAGCAGGACCACGCTGGGAGGGCAGAGGAGCTGGCAGGATGCTGCAGTGAAGCTGAGCCGGACTAGGCAGATGGAGAGGGACCAGGGTTTTGCTAATTTATAAACGAAAGAAACTCTGCGGCACAATTCCGAAACCCTGACCCCTTTTTTCTGGTTTGGCCTCTGGTTTTCATGTTCAACACATCCGCATCAGTGGGGTTATCGCTGCAGGATTACAGTGCTGTGCTGCTGCTGGGGACCAGTGTGCTCCCATTACCGGGATGTATCAGAACCACACGCTCCAGGTTGGGTTTTTTGCCCAAGAAGGCCAAAAAGCAAAAGCCGATGAGAAGCGGAGAAGGGCAGGGAGCTGGCAGGGGAGACGCGGCGGCTGGGCCAGCCCCGGTGCTGGGAGGCAGCCCCGCAGCATCGTCTGCGGACACTCTGGTTTTATTTTCAAAGAAAAACACCCAGCATGATTTAAAGGCGTCCAATGATGGGAGCGTCCCGGTCCAGGCTCCCCAGGGCTGCTGAATGAGCCTCCTCTCTCGCTTGCCCACACGTGCTGCCGGAGCCAGGCTGCGGCGCCGACACGGTTAAGGCACCGGCGGGATGGGGAGCCGGGCTGCACGCCACGGCTGCACGCCACGGCGGAGCCAAACTTGCCGAGTCAGGATGTGAGAGCGGCAGGGACGGCTCTGCAGCATCCCTGGGTGCTGTCGCATCCCGGGGTGCCGGGGGCTCGGCCTCCCTCCTCCGCCGGACACCTTTTCCCAGGGACAGAGCGGGAATGGGGTAGGAATCGGCACCTGCTGGGGTTGCCTCTGGCTGTCGCGGCTGCACCGGCACCGGCGCCGCTTCCCGGAACCTGCCGAGCCTCCAGCTCTGCCAGCAGCTGGGGGGGTTTATTTCATTTTTTTTGCTTCCTGACTGCACACCTCCCTTAGAGCTCCGGAGCAGGTAGGTGGGGTACTGGGGGGGGTCAGCGCTGCCATGGCGGTGGCTCAGCCATGCATGGCGGAGAGCCCACGGGCTTTCTGGGAAGGGTCGCAGGCTGCCGGTGCTGCACACCGGGGACCCGCGGAGGCTCAGTGGCTTGACAGACCCCATTGCTTTCCTGCCAGTGTATGTGACGGCAAAGCAGGAATACAGGAATAACCCCGTCTGACGTGTCGCGCGTGGTTTTGGGCTGTGTCATTGACTCGGGAGCCGCGCAGCGCCGGGTGCCTGCGCTTCAGCGCGGTCACGGGCGACCTCACATGTCGCAGCTCCGTCCCCAGCACCTGCCGCGTTCCTTGTCTTAATGACCGGCTTGAAAACATGTCCGAGCCCACGGGCCGCGGTGGCAGGGGGAGGACGCTCTGCAGCAGAGGCTTCCCCGGGCAGAGGGAAGGGGCAGGGCTGCTGTCGCTCTGCGGATCCCTGCAGCGCTGGGGGGGGGGGCACAGCACCCAGCACCCGGCACAGAGAGGTGACGGCAGGAGGCACCGGGTCAAAAGCCGTTGTTTGCAAGGCAGAGCAGGGCGGTGTAGGTAATTGTGCTAAAGTCACCTTTCCCGTGGTGTTTTTTTTGGGGGGGGCTGGGGGGGGGGGGGGCATTTGCTGAGGGTGCTGTTTACAAACCTGGTAAAATAGGGGTAGAAATACGGGGATGGGTACCCGGAGTGGGGAGATGCTCAGCGATGTTTCCCCTGCAATCCCTCGCCTGCACAGCTGGGAAGGACATTGGGATGCCCGGGACAGGGGTCCCACAGCTCCCCCCACGCCAACGCCTCACCCTCGGGGGCTCAGGCTCATCAGTAGGTGCAGAGGCTTCGTCCCTATATTCAAATTAATTCTGTGTGCAGTTCCGCCTCCCCGTGCTCTGCCGGCAGCGTTTGGGAGGCTGCGGTCTGCAGACCCTCCCCGGGGCTGGCCCAGCAGAGCTTTGGCTCCTGGGGGCTTCCCAGCCACAATCCCTCCCAGTGTCTCAGTGACCCCCGTTGTGCTGGCCAGGGGTGGGGATGGGGATGGAGCCCAGTGGGAGCACAAGCATTTGGGGCACCCTCGTACCCAGGTCCCAGGCACATCCCGCAAAAGAAAACACTTTTCTTCCCTTTCTGTGCGTCACCCTGCAGGAGCTCCTGCAGTTGCAGACTCACGGGGCAGGAGTGGTCATGGGGAAGCACAAAGGGGACCAGGCTTTCGGCAGCGCCTTTGGCTCGGAGGAGCCAGAGGTGCGGGTTGGCCCCAGGGGCCGGCATGCTCCGGCTCCTCAGAATGCCGAGCCCTGCCCCGTATGCCAGTGGTCCAGCAGCGCTTCCCGGCAAAGTTCCTCAAATGCTGACAGAGACTTGCCAGGCACCGCGCTTGTCCCCCCAGCATTACCACGAGGTGACGGATGAGGGGTGTAGGGTCCTGCTGAAAACCGCGGCGAGCTGAGCTCATCACCCCACAGATCCCCAGGATGTGTAGGCAGAGCCAGTCCTAAGCCCTACAATAAGTTTGAGTCTCGGCTTGTGGCCATGCAGGCAAGGAAGCCGCATGGCTGCCCCCACTGTGGCTGGGGCAGGGGGGATCCAGGGACATCCCCCCAGCTCCCTTCAGCTTCATTATAATGCCGCTAATTAAGTGACGCTGAGTGGGCATGAAGCGACTTGCAGGAGCGTGAAGACACTGCCCGGGCCAGCGGCTGTCGTTGCCCTGCGTTGGTGCAGGCAGCTGCCTGCTGCCAGGAGAGGGACGCAGGGACCGGCGAAGGTGACACCAGTATCCCCCAGGAGAAGCCGGCGGGGTCGCAACGGCTTTGGGGACTCAGCAGGGTCGCGCAGTGCAATGGTCCAGGGCCGCGGGGGGGGCAGCTCCCTCCTGCCCTCGCAAAAATAAATCGGTTTCATTGAGCTTGGGGTGGCTGCGACCGAAGGGAGCCGCGTTTCTGCGGCGCTGAGGGGAGGAGGAGACGGGGCTCTGCACCGGGGCTGCACCGGGGCTGCAGCGGGGCCGGGGGCTGCGGTGGGCGGGCAGGCAGCTCCGCAGGGACGGGCTCGGCTGCCGCAGCCGCTGCCATTGGGCCGCGTGGGCTGCAGGGGCTGCGCCGGGATGCAGGGATGCGGGGCCAGGATGCTGGAGGGATGCGGGAGGGATGCGGGATGCAGGCACGCCGGAGGGATGCAGGCACACTGTGTCAGGATGCTGAAGGGATGAGGGATGCAGGATGCAGGCATGCTGGAGGGATGCAGGCACACTGTGCCAGGATGCTGAAGGGATGAGGGATGCAGGATGCAGGCATGCTGGAGGGATGCAGGCACACTGTGCCAGGATGCGGGATATGGGAGAGATGCAGGATGCAGGCATGCCCTGCTGGGATGCAGGCAGGATGCAATATGCAGGCACGCCGTGCCGGGATGTGGGAGGGATGCAGGATGCGGGCAGGCTGTGCCAGGATGCAGGCAGGATGCCTGCCAGGACGGGAGCACACCGTGCAAGGCCACGCTCCCCCTGTGCCCAGGGCAGCCAAGGAAGGAGCGTGGACATCTCTCAGTCCCCATCTGGGGAAAAAAAGCAGCTCGTGACCTGCGGCATTTCACGGGCCTAAATAAAGACACATTAAATTTAAAAATTAGCCCCAGTTTTGTAGGGAAGTGTGGTGGTTTTCTGTGATACTGGAAACTGCTGACAGTGTTGCGGGATGGGGAGTAGGGAGTCACATCGGATGCCCCCCTGGCATGGGGATGGAGACAGGGAGGTCAGGTGCCTGGGGGCGAGCCCCCCTTTTCCTCGGAGCTCCTGCACCCTCGCTCACACAGTCACGCAGAGATTGCAAGAAAAGCCGGGCTATTTTCTTTTCCTTGGCTCATCCCTTGCAGACGAACCCTCTGGGGGCTGCTTTAGTGTTAAACACCAGCAAAATGTCTAATTTTTCAGGCCTGCATTTCTTCACCGTTTCCTGATATGGCGTAAGACCTCCACGGCATGGGTCAGTGGCTCGCTGCCGTGGCTGGGTTGCCCTGTGGCATGCCAGGCTCGCCTCCCATGGGCAGCCAGGCGGGCGGCGAGGTGGGCAGCAAGCAGCCCCGCTCTGCCCTTCCCGGCAGCCCCAGAAGTTCGGGGAGAGCAGCCGAGCTGGGGGTGGCGGGCACAGGGCAGGGATGGAACGGGTATGGGATCGGCGGTGGGTCGGGGTGGGGGGTCTGGGGCTGGCAGGGCTGCTGTGCCCTGCCTGCCGCTGCCTGCACCGCTGCCCGTGCCACACGCCCATCCGGCTCACGAGCTCCTGCAACAGGAAGCACCGTCATGTGGGCGCCCCAAAAACCCACGTTTCTTCCTCTTTTTCTCTTCCCCTGCGGCAGGGGTGAGGCGGCGAGCGGCTCCGGGGAGCCCAGGCTGGCTCCATGTATCCCGAATCCACCACTGACTCCCCGGCGCGACTCTCGCTGCGGCAGACGGGCTCCCCAGGGATGATTTACAGGTAAGGGTATGGGGCGGCACTGGGGGGGCTCTGTGGGTCCTCAAACCTGGGGCCACGGCACCCCCAAAACCACCCGGGCACGCTTTGGGCAAAAACTTCCAGGACTTAAAAACCTACATGGCAGAAGCAGCATTTTTGGGCACTGATGCCTGTTATGGGAAGAGTGGCTACTTTCGGGGAGCGTGCCGGTGCCCGCTGCCAGTGCCCCGACCCTCCCTGCGGCCGCCGGCTCTGCCACGGTCCCGCATCACTTTTCTAACGGGGTTTGTGGCATCTTTCTTCTTTCTCCCCTTTGCTGTCGGAAGCGCGAGGTACGGGAGCCCCAAGCGCCAGCTCCAGTTCTACAGGTAACCCAGCCCTTCCCCTCCCCAAAATCCCCCCGGCGAGCGGACGCGGCCGAAGCCCCTGCATGGCTGGGGGGGTACTGGGGGGCAGCCACCGCAGGGGCGCGGGGCTCGGCTCGAAGTGGGGGGAGCATCCTGCACCGACGCTGTGCTGGGAAGAGCCCGCTGGCTTTTCCCAAGGGCGGCTCCAGGAACCCGGCCAGCCGCTCCGCTGCTCCTTCCATTAAGAGGAGCGTCGTTAAGTGGTACAGAAGGCAACGCGATTCTCCCCCCCGCCAGTCCTTTTACCGTCTGAAATGAAGGCGGCACTTTTCCCCGCACACCGTGCCAGCAGCCGCCTCGATGCTCCCAGGCGCTTCGCGTCCGGCCTCGCCGCAATGGGGTGGGAGACGGGGGGCTGTCCCCCAGGGGAGCCGTGACCTCCCTGCTCCATCCCCGTGCGCGGCGGGAGGAGGAGACCCTGTCCAGGCGGCACCGCGAGCGTGCCTGTCCCGGCTATGTGCCACTGCAGGTGCTGCCGAGCCCGAGCCACGGGTGGGTTTTGGCTGCCAAACTGGTCAGGCACGGCCGCATCTGGAACCACTGGGCACATCTGGTGGGAAAGGCTGCCCAGGCCGACAGGCAGGAGCCGGCTTGCCCACGGGCTGCCTGCCGGCAGCTGCCGCCGGTGCCCGTCACCCACCCCGGCTTCAGGGCTCCTGCCCGCGTAAGTCCGTCTTTCGGTCCTGCCACAGCCCGGCTCCGACAGTGCTGCCGTGGGGACCGCGGGGAGGGCTATGTCCGCCACAGGGGACCGGCTCTGCTCCCCGATGGCCCTCGGCCGTCCCTGCCGCTCCGCACGCCGGTGGCGCGGGACCTGTCCCCACGAGGCGAGGGTCGGCTGCGGGCGGAGGCAGCGATGCCAGGTTTGATAAAGCAGCGGCGCATCCTCGGGCTTTTAGCGAAGCGGCCATGAATAATTTAGCTCCCCTTTGCGAGGAAGAAAATCCCCTAATAGGGCTAATGGAGCGCAGTGAGAAAGCTGGGCTCTGGGGGGGCCCGTCGCAGCCGCCAATTGCTTTGGACGCCAAGCGCCGACACTCCCCTAATGCATAAAAACCCGGCGGCCGCGTCTCTTATATCTGCCGCGGGGCAGCCCGGCCGCCCAGAGCTCCGCCGTGGATGAGCAGCATCCCCGGTGCGCGGGTGAGTCGGGGCCGGGGGCACGCGGGGCCGGGCACAGCCCGCCGCGGGCAGCAGGGAGGATTTGCTGTGCGGGGTGACTCGGGGTTTGTTGCCTTGGGGAGGTTTTCGTTTGGGGTTTGGGGTCTTTTCGGTTTGAGGCAGGCTGTTGATTGCCAACAAGTTCCCAGCTTGGCAAGCTGGGCTGGAGGGACGCCTTCCCAAGCAGCCGCCCTGCGCTCCCGACTGTCACCCACTTGTTGTGCCCCTGACCTGCGGTAACGGTCCCCCGTTATCCCACAGAGCCTGTGTCCCGTCCCCATCCCCGCTCCTTCCCCGCTTGGGCACGGCACTGCTTGGGCTTGGGCAGCTCCTGCAGCCCCTGCTGCTCCGTGTCCCTCGGGCAGCATCGGGATTCCTGCTAACGAACGGCCCGCGGGCGAACCTGCTGCCCCCGCGCTCTCGCTGCTGCCCCGTGACGTTGCTCAGCCGAAAGTCAGGAGTTGAAATGGGGCGGCCGGTGGATCCCAGCCCCAGTCCCCAAAGCATCCCAGACCAAAGCCCCGGCTCCGCGTGCTGCAGCCACGTCATGGCAGCACGGCGAGGCTGTGGAGCAGCGGTGCAGCCGGCTCAGGCTTTTCCCACCTGCTACTGGGAGAATGGATCCCACCGGGGGGTGAGGGGGTCCCGCTGGGGACAAGGGGTTCTCCCGGGGCTGGGTGCTGTGCCCGTGCCCAGAAGGAGCCACGGGCACTGCCCGAATTAAACCCCCCAGCTGCAGAGAAGGGCTGATGCCGGCACTGCCGGCTCCGGGCCCGGCTTTGGGGCATGGCAGGAAGAGGAGGCTGGTGGCCAGCATTCGGTTTGGCTTTACCACAGGAGAGGGATCCCCTTCCCACATCTCCCTGCATTCCCAAGCCCTTGCTGCAGAGCAGAAGCGCGGGAGGCTCTCCGTCGGTGCGGGGTATCGCAGGAGCTCCCCAGGGTTTCAGCCCCCCCTTGCCAGATGCTGCTCAGCATCTCCTGGGATTTCTTCTTCTTTTTTCTGGAGGTCACACCTCAACGGGAAAGTGCACTTCGCTTTTGGCTGCAGCTCCCGTAAATTTGAGCTTCGCAGGGAAAGAAAAGCCCACCAGTGGGAGCCCCGCCGCAGCTCTGGCACGGTGCGCTCCCAGCTCCCAGCAGCCGCTTCGGCACCAGCGCCGCGGTTTTGGCCTCGGTCCCCGCTCCTTCTTCCAGACACTGAGTGCGAGGGACGCTGCGGAGCATGGCAGGGAAATCGATGCCGGTGCCACCACCGGCGAGATCCCACCGAAGGGGTGGCGAGCACCCCCGGCGTGTGAGGAGCCCACTCTGCCGCAGGCTGTTCTCGGCAGCCCGCTCCGGCTGGGAGCCTGCTGGGGAAGCTGTTGGCCGGCCGTCGGGGTTGCGGCAGCCCGTTGCAGGCATGGCAGCCATCGGCGAGCACTCGGCAACCACGGCCCCTCTACAGGTGCTCACCCTCCCCAAGAAGCCCCACGGGGGCACCTTTCCCGTCCTGGCCTCTCCCACCCGTCGGCACACGGTGCCGGATTCTCAACAGCAGCAATTGTGCCACTGCTCGCACCCCCCCCAGCCGGCACCCAGGGCTCACCACGTCCCACACGGGGATGCAAACCACAGAATCACAGGATGGTTTGGGTTGGGAGGGACCTTAAAGCCCACCCAGTGCCACCCCCCCTGCCCTGGGCAGCGACACCTCCCACCAGCCCAGGCTGCTCAAAGCCCCGTCCAACCTGGCCTTGAACCCCTCCAGCACTGCAGGGGGGTCCCCCCGAGCCGAGCAGAGGGGCAGAATCCCCCCCTTGCCCTGCTGCCCACGCTGCCGGGGATGCAGCCCAGGCTGCGGGGGGTTTCTGGGCTGCCAGCGCATGTTGCTGGCTCCTGTTGAGCTTCTCACCCCCCAACACCCCCAGGTCCTTCTCCTCAGGGCTGCTCTCCAGCCATTCTCCACTCAGCCTGGAGTTGTGCTTGGCATTGCCCTGACCCGGGTGTAGGACCCTGCACTTGGCCTGGTTGAACTTCATGAGGTTGGCAAGGCCCCACCTCAAGCCTCTCCATGTCCCTCTGGGTGGCATCCCTTCCCTCCAGCGTGTCGACTGCGCCACACACTTGGTGTTGTCAGCAAACTCGCTGAAGGTGTGCTCCATCCCACTGTCCGTGTTGCCGACAGAGATGTTAAGCAGCACCGGCCCCAGAACGCCACTGGGCACTGGTCTGTGGCAGCCCTGCTGGTGGGCGCTGGGACGTGGTGCAGCCGGGGCATGTGCCAGGCGGCAGCAGCTCACCGTGCTGGGGGCAGCCACGGTGGGCACCCACTGCAGCCCCCACTGCCATCGCCTCCCTTCCTTCGCTCTCCGGCTCCGCCGCCAGGGCTTTGCTCTGCTGAAGCGATTGGCTTTGCCAGGGCTCCTGCGCTTCCCTCCTCATGCCGCAGACCTGCCGTGGATCCGTGCAAGGGTGGGTGCCACCGGGGTTCCGGTATCGCGGCGCAGGCACGGCTCTCCCGTGAGCATCGGCAGAGCCCGGCGTGGCGGCGGGCGCTTTCCCAGCTCTCTCCGTAGCATCGCTGAGTGGTCGGCGGCGGGGCCGGCCGGCAGAGCCCGTGCTCGGGCGGCGGGATGCTCTCCATGACGTACAGCGAGAGCCTGCGCAGCGTGGCCAGCCGGCACCCCCCCGAGTGGGGGCTGCCCCCGGCCCCCCGGCCGGTGGACGGGCTGGAGCTGCGGCGGCTGCGGGACGTGCGGGCGGCGGCGCGGGCGAAGACGCTGGAGGAGTTCCTGCGGATGCACGGGCTCTCCCTGGCCGACAGCACCGCCCGCACCACCGGCATGAAGTACAGGTAAGGCAGCGCCGGTGCCGGCCACGGCAGCGAATGTGGCCCGAGATGCGGGGACGGAGCAGGGAATGCTGCTTGTCGCTGGTTTTATGCCTGGCTTGCAGGATTTCACTGGTTTCCCTGTGCCGCGACAAGGTCGGGAGGAGCCGGTGCCCTTGGCACAAAAGGCGATCGCGCGGCGTGTGCGGCAGTGGGGCAGCGCCGTTGCCTCGTGCTTGGTCGATGGTCTTTGAGCTTCTCACTTAATTTTCCTTTTTGCTGTCGGGAAGCTTCAAGCGCAAACACGCTCCGCGCTTTTAAAGATGAGGCAGTTGGAGCGAACAGCCGTGGAGACGCTGTGTCCATCTGATGAGCATTCGCTGGCGCTCCATTAATTTTGCATGCGGGTCGCGGCGCGGCGCGAGGTGTATCAGGATTTCAGATGACTTTTGTCCTTCCCGTTACCGCGTGTGCCGGGAGGCCGCGACAGGCAGCCGGTGAATCGGCCGCGGCTCCTCTGAGGGCACGAAGCTGTTTGGCCCAGCACGTGCCTTCCCCCTGTCCCCCAGCATCGCAGGTGGGCGATGGGGCGCGGGGATGGGCTCCCCCAATAAGCCAGTTCAGGCTTGGGCCGGGGGCGGCAGGGTTGGGGACGGTGGCTGCTGCCTCTGTGAGAATCCCAGAATGGTTTGGGTTGAAGGGACCTTAGAGACCACCCAGTGCCACCCCCTGCCCTGGGCAGGGACACCTCCCACCAGCCCAGGTTGCTCCAAGCCCCGGCCAACCTGGCCTTGAACCCCTCCAGGGATGGGGCAGCCACAGCTTCTCTGGGCACCTGAATCCCCGTCTGCTCTCTTCAACAAGGGTCCAACCAAGAGGGTCCTCCTTGCTTTACGTCCCAGAAATACCTTGTATTGATGGAAATTGCTCCATCAGGACAGACTGGCCCACAGAGTGGTCTAGTGACAAAGCTCTGCCTCCAGAGACGGGTGTACGTTCCCATCTTCTCGCAGAAAGAGAAGTGTCTCAAAGGCCACTAGTGGTCACATTTGTCTCACGATTTCAAATATCTAGAGTCAAGTGGCTTCACATGCTGATAGAAAAGCTTTTGCTCCTACGGCCAGTGGAGCAGATTGCCCCAGGAGACTGAGAGGTCCCCATCCGTCGAGACCAGACCCCAGAAGCCCCACACGACCTGGTGTGATCCCAGCACTGACCCCGCTCGGACCAGGAGGTTGGACCAGAGCTCCCCCAGGGTCCTTCCCAGCCTGGGTTACCCCGGGCACTAAGAATTCATCCTCCCTCCCTCCCTCGTCCTCTCTGGGGCCCCAAAATTAAGCTTTCTCTAGGGATATTTACACTTGTGCCTTAACATTTTCTTCCGAAAGCCTGGTGGCATCAAATGCTGGGGTGCCTCTCGGCCTCCCCGCTGCAGCAAACCCCCTGGGGCCGGCGGCTCTGCCGGCTCCTGGCGTGCGGTGCCGTGGGTCAGGTTCCCCCCGCTCACAACAGCAGAGGTAACATTTACACGGTGGCAGGAGCCCATCTAATATTCATGGGGCGGTTATTTATTGATGGGCAGAGGCTGGCACAGGGACCCCCAGCGATGCTCCTTCAGGCACCTGCCCGCTGCGGGTTGGGGGGCCATGGGGATGCACCCCCAAAGTCTCCAGAGGGGTTCCTCCTCCTCTGGGGAGCTGCCAATTGCTGCTGCAACCCCCCCCACCCCCAGCGCCGGAGCCGGCGGGATTACCCGGCTAAGGAGCTTTGCGGCAGAGGGAAGCGGAGGAGATTACAAGATTTCGCATTAGGTCGGGGACGAATGTGCGTGATTTCCCTGCAAGCTGAGCCCCGGTCCCGCTCCCGGCTCCTTACCTGGGGGGGCACGGTCGGTGCGGTCCCACGGACGGTGCGGTCCCATGGCCAGTGGGGTCCCACAGACAGTGCAGTCCCACAGCCAGCTCACCTCCCTCCTCTGGTGCGAGATGCCGATGGGCTTCGCTTTAATCCGCTTGGCTTGTGCTGGGCAAAATTTGGGAGGTGCCACGGCCCCGAGTGGGGCAACTGGTCCCTCTTCAACAGCCCCTCACTTCCCCTCCCTCAGTTTTAAAGGTAAAATAGTGGCCAGAGCTGGTGAAGGATCAGTGTCATTAGAGATCTGTCTCTTGCTCATCAAAAGCAAGAGGATCTCTATTTCTAACTATTGGTTAAACACTTAATTGTATTTAACGTGATAATTACAGTAAGGCTGAGTGTGTATTTGATTAACCTCAGATTTTCCCAAGAACAATTTTATTAATGTGTTGTGAATTTGGGCTGAAAATAAAAGGATTGCTCTTTCATTTTTTTGCCGTGACAGACAATAATCCCATGCTGAGAGCATGGGGGTCAAATATCCCATTCCTTGTATCTCCTTCCCCCCAAAAAACTTGCAGTAGGTGTAGGGTTTTTTCAGATTAGTGGGACTGGAACAGGTTGGGAAGTTTTCGATTCCTTCCTCCCACAGGCTGTTATTTTCTGAGTATCAGGTGTTTCCTCTTTAACAATTGATGTTGTTGCATTATGCGTGATAGTGAAAACAGACTTGAAGAGGGGATAGCAAATATTTTATGTATTTTTGGCTTCCGTTCTTTCCGTTCTCTCCTGCCGGGAGATTTTTGTTTCAGGCTCGCATCCACCAGAGAGAGGGATGCCGTGGGGAGGGGGGATGCTGTGGGGAGGAGAGGGGTGCTGTGGGGTTGGGGGGATGCTGTGGGGAGGAGAGGGGTGCTGTGGGGTTGGGGGGATGCCATGGGGAGGAGAGGGATGCTGTGGGGTTGGGGGAATGCCGTGGGGAGGAGAGGGATGCTGTGGGGAGGAGAGGGGTGCTGTGGGGTTGGGGGAATGCCGTGGGGAGGGGAGATGCTGTAGGGAGGAGAGGGATGCCATGGGGAGGGGAGATGCCGTGGGGAGGAGAGGGAAGCCGTGGGGAGGGGGGATGCTGTGGGGAGGGGGGATGCTGTAGGAAGGAGAGGGGTGCTGTGGGGTTGGGGGGATGCCGTGGGGAGGGGGGGATGCCATGGGGAGGGGAGATGCCGTGGGGAGGAGAGGGAAGCCGTGGGGAGGGGGGATGCTGAGCAGCGCGATCCAAGCGGCTCCTTCCCCCGCCCCGGGGGGGTCTCAGCCCCCCGCTGCGCCCCAAAGCGGGGCTGGGCGGGGATGCCGGGCGGGGGGTTCCTTCGGGGGGGGTCCCCCGCCGCGGCTCTCCCCTCCCCCCCGGCCCCGGCCCCCGGGCGCCGCTCGCCCGCCCCCTGCGCCGATGGAATATCGAGGGCAGGAGGGTGCCGGAGCAGCCCCCGCCGTCACGTCGGCGGAGCGGGGGGCGGGAGGAGCTCCCCGCCTCCCCCGGGGCGCCGGCTAAATTTAGGCAGCAGGCGCGGGGGCCCGGCGGAGCAGCATGCAGGTCTCCTTCGTCTGCTCCGAGCACAGCATCAAGAGCCGGAGCGCGGAGGACCGGCTGAACCGGCAGAATGCCGGCAGCCCCAGCCTGGGCACCCGCGGCAAGTTCCGGGCGGTGGCCATGGTGGCCCGCAGCCTGGGGCAGCTCTCGGTGCAGAACGCCCCCTCCTCCAGCGAGTCCAGCGGCAAGCAGCCGGGGATGAAGTACCGGTAGGAGAACGGGCGCTGCCGGGGCAGGCGGAGCTGCCTCCTCGGTCCTCACCGGGCGGCGGGGGGGGGGGGGGGGGCTGGAGAGGGGCTGGGGGGGCTGCACCCCCCGAATCCCCGGCTCGCGTCCTGCTCCGTACGTTCCTCGGTGCTAAAAGTGCTGACCGTGCGCCTCCATCGCCTTCCTCACTGCGCACTCCTCGCGGGCTGGCTTCGATCCATAAAACCAGCGGGTTGCGGGGGAAAGGGACCCTAAAATTTGGGGTAGGATTAGTAGGATCCCCAGCGCCTGCTGAGCCGGGGGCGGGGGGGGTGTGGGTCTGAGAGTCGTGTTAATCCATGGGCTGCCATGGCATCGTTACGGACTCGCTGCCCTGTGAAGCGTGTGGGGAGCTGTAAGCCAGGATTCGGAGCTCAGCTGCCCGCGGTGGGGCTGGAAACAAGGGGCAGCATGTGAGTGTCGTGCCCCCCCCCCAGCCAGCACCCACTGGGTTCATGCGCTCCACGTCCCTGGCACCGGAGTGGAGCGTGGGGGGCTTCCATCCCCCAGGCTGAGCGTGCAGCCAGGCGCGGGGCTGGGGCTCCCCCCGGGCTGAGCGTGCACACCACAGTCCAGCTGACAGCCGCTGCGTGCCCCCGCTGCAGCCCAGATGTGACCGACGTTAGGCACAAAGCGCATCAGGCCGGCAGAGCGTGGGGATGAGTCCAGCCGTCACCCACCATCATTGTCCAAATCAGCCGAGTCCCCTTGCCCGGGTGCTGGGGAGGGGTCCAGGGTGGCCCCATCCAGCTCTCAAATGCCGAACCCTTGCGGTGGTGGCGCTGGAGCCACACGTGGTGGCATCCTCCAGGCTCGGTGCTCGCGCCCTCCCCATCCCAAGGAGGAGCGTGCCGGGGGCCATCCTCACCCAGGCAGCGTGTGACTGGCTTGGGCGTCCCCACCAGTGGCTACAGGGGGGACAGTGGCGCAGGAGGATGCTCCATGCAATCGGATGGGATGGGAAGGCCAGGGTGCAGTGTGGGGGGATACTTGGCCTCCCTCAATATCTCCTAACATCTCCGTTGTGCAATGGGGCAAGCCACATTTGGGCAGGAAAGCCGTGAGCAGCGACGTGCTGCTGGTGCCCGCACGCCCAAGAGGACCCTGGTGATGTCCCTGCAGCCTGGGACGGCCGGGACGGGGCTGGTGCCCCCCGCACCCTGCCACGACCCCCCGTCATGGGGTCTTGAGCCGCCGCTGCCCCATGGCCTCTCCCCGCCATGAAACGCTCTAAAAATAATGCGGGGCTGGGGGGGAGCGCCCGCGCCTCCAGATGTTGGGCAATAACGCGGTGGTGCGGAAGGAAGATGCCCCGACTCGGCTCAGCCTGCGATTCACCGCTGCCGTGGGACCGCGGCTGCTCCTGGCCCGGCTCCCCGTGCCCGTGTCGGCGGTGGCGGTGCCTCCTGGTTGCTACGCGACACCCGCGCGGGCGAGCTGCCGCGGCTCACCTACACTTTATTTATTTTAACGCTCGTTTCTCGAGCCTTTGTCATTTTTAACAAGAAACTGGCTCTCCATCACCACGGCGAAGGCGTCTGCCAACCTGGCCCCCTTCCCGAAAGCTGTTCTCGGCTCTTTGTGCCAGCCAAATTTTCAGGGGTGCTCCATTTCTCCAGGGCACTGCCCTGCTCCCCAGCACCCGCTCCCCATGCGAGCACTGAGCCACACCGCAGAGAATGGCCGCAGCTCACATCATATGTGAGATGCTCCAGGCCTGATGCTGCCGTGCCATCTCCCCCTGCTCCTGCCCTGTCACCCCGCGCTGGTGGCACTGGCAGGGGAGACGGACATGCCGGCGTTGTCACAGGGAGCCACTTTAACCATGCCACTGCCCGCTGCCGCTCCCGGTTACCCTGCCAGGCACAGCGATTATTTTGCGTCTAGGAAAGAGCATCACTGGGCCGGTGCTGGCCGTGCCGACAGCAAGCCACGGCACACCTGGCCGGGGATGGGGGGGACCCTCACTGCAGGACCGCCCCAGGCAGGGACGGGGACCCGGGACGGGGACCGGGGATCACCACCGCTCCTCCCAGCCCACGCGGATGGTGCACTCGGTGGCAGGCGGGTGCATGAGACGGTGTTTTGGGGCTTTCTCGCGGCTTTCCTAACAGGTCTCTGTCTTCCAGGAACCTCGGGAAGTCTGGGCTGCGTGTGTCCTGCCTGGGCCTGGGTAAGTGCCAGGGTTTGCCACGGCCCCTCGGCGTCCCCTCCGTCCCGTGGCTGGTGCCAGCGCTCCACGGCGAGGGCGGCGCTCGCCTGCTCCGGTGATGCTTTGCCAAGGGAAGGAAAGGGTTTCCCTCCGGCCCAGCGGCACTTTTGAGACGCAGCCCAGAAGTTGTCAAATTATTCTCTCTTTTTCTCCTCCGACATGATAGGAAGTGACCGGGCTGTGCTGGGAGCACCATGCCGCACGCGGTGGGGACAACCGTGGCTGCCGCGTGCCGGGGCTGTGCCAGGGGAGCCGGGGTGGGTGGCTGGGGTCTCGGGGCAGCGGCGTTTCGTGCTCACCGTGCTCACGGTGCGTGCACCCTCTCTCCTCTGCAGGGACATGGGTGACTTTTGGAGGGCAAATCACAGACGAGGTAAGAATCGCGCCCCGTCCCTCCTCAGCCTTTCCCGAGCGCAGTGGGGAGCGGATGGGCCGGGGGCTGCTCTCGGCGCACGCGGTGTGCCGGAGCTCACTGTGCTCGCGAGCGTGCGCCGCCCCGACTGACCCTCCCTGCTCTCACAGATGGCGGAACAGCTGATGACTTTAGCCTACGACAACGGCATTAATCTCTTCGACACGGCAGAAGTCTACGCCGCCGGCAAGTAGGTACCCCGCTTCGGCGGCAGCACAAGGGGCCTCGCCCTGCGCCCCGGCCGCCACGCCGGCAGCTGACGTCCCCTTCTCTTGTAGGGCCGAGGTGGTGCTGGGGAACATCATCAAGAAGAAAGGGTGGAGGTAAGCCGGGCACCGTTCCTGTGAGGCAAATCTAGTCACCACGGTGCCGACGGGCAGGGAACAGGCAGGGAATGGACAGGGAGCAGGCAGAGTGCGGGCAGGAAGCGGGCAGGGCACACGGGGCTTTGCGGGTGCCGCTGCCACTGACTCTCTCTTTCTCCCTGCAGACGGTCCAGCCTGGTCATCACCACCAAAATCTTCTGGGGAGGAAAGTAGGTATCGCACCCGCCCCGCGGCAGAGCGGCCGGCGCACGCCGAGCTCTCACTCACCTTTCCTTTTCCAGGGCTGAGACGGAGAGGGGTCTGTCCCGAAAGCACATCATAGAAGGTAGGGATGCTCCCCGGGCGCTGCTGGCTGTGCCGGCTCCTCACGGGCGGGCGGGCGGCACGGAGCCCGGCGCGCCTGACGGTCCCCTCGGTGTGGCAGGTCTGAAGGCGTCGCTGGAGCGGCTGCAGCTGGAGTACGTGGACGTGGTGTTCGCCAACCGGCCCGACCCCAACACGCCGATGGAAGGTGGGTGCCGCGCCACGGTGCTGTGCTCCTCCCCGACGCCTTTCATCGCCATCGCGGTTGGTTTGTGCCAGGCTTTTATTTCAAGGGCTTTTTCCCTTCCCAAGCAGAAACTGCTCCTCCGCTGCCACTGTTCGCTCGCACCACGGTTAAAGCCTCTGCCGCCCCCAGCCCGGTGCCAGGACCCCCTTGGGCTGCGGCGGGGGCAGGTTGGCGGCACGGCAGGGGGACGCTGCCCCCGTCCCGGCAGTGACCGAATCCACTCTCTCTAAATCTCTCTTTTATCACCAGGGGACCCATTTAGTTCCTCCAAGTCCAGGACTTTCATCGTAGAAGGTACACCCTGCCCGCACTCTGCCCGCCAGCCGTTGCCTGCGTCCCAGCGGCAATTCCTGGGGCAGAACCCCCCACTCCTCTGTGACTCCATCCCCGTCCCCCCGCCCCGAGCAAACCCCGCCATAGAACGCACAGGCAGCAGCAGCACAACAAAAACACCCCCCGCCCCTTCAGACCATCTTGCGGTTAAAGGGGAAAAAAGCGAAGAGGGTCGGCAGCCTCCCCGCGGTCCTTGCCACGGGGCAGCCTCTGCAGCCGGGACCGCGGCAGGGCCCCCCCTCGCCAGGGCAGCTGTGGGCACACCGGGGCGCACGCTCCGGTGCCGACCAGGCAAACCTCGCACCCCTCACCCCCCCGCTGCCCGCCTTTGGCTGCAGGAGCGCCTTGGCTTAGCCCTGGCCTGCATGGCTCAGCGCCGGCTCCCCCCAGAGACCCCCCGGTGCCCCTCGCTTGGGGTCCAGGGTTCGTTCCCTCCCTCTGCTGGGTCTCAGCACACGGGTGATGCTTTGGGTTCCAAGTGTGGCACCGGTGCTCGTACCTGGCGGGGCGTGGGGCTGGTGCCAGGAGTTGGGCTGCTCCCTGTGCCGGGAGAGCCCCGGCATCGCCGGTGGCATGTCGGCATCGGCTGTGGTCCCCAGCACATCCCAAGCGGCTGCTCCCTCGGTCCCCATCCTGCTCCTCCAAACGCATCCTCCGGGCACAACCCAGCTCCTCGGCGTTGGGGAGCGGGATGCTCGCCAGCCGTCGGCACGGCACGAGCCACCACCCCCCCCCAGCCCAGCGCGGCGCGCCGCTAACCCCCGCCTGCCGCTCTCCCCTTCCCTCCCGGCAGAGACGGTGCGAGCCATGACCCACGTCATCAACCAGGGGATGGCCATGTACTGGGGGACCTCGCGCTGGAGCTCCATGGAGATCATGGTAGGGGCCCGGGGGGCCGGGGACGGCCACGGCGGAGCAGCCCTGCTGCCGCCGGTGACGCTGATTTAATTAGACAGCAGCTGTCGGGAGCCAAGCGCTTGCAGATGCGCTGGAGCCTTAATTATTTTCTGGGGCAGCTCTCAGGGCTCAGCCGGGGGCTTGGGGGGGGGTCAATGGGGGGCCCGGAGCGGGGCGGCGGGGCACTGAGGGTCCTGGCTCTTTGGCAGGAGGCGTATTCGGTGGCCCGGCAGTTCAACCTGATCCCGCCGATCTGTGAGCAGGCCGAGTACCACATGTTCCAGCGGGAGAAGGTGGAGGTGCAGCTCCCCGAGCTCTTCCACAAGATAGGTATGGCGGCGGCAGTCCCCTCCCAGCCCCCCCCAAAAGCCCAGCGCTGCGGTCAGCGGGACACAACCTGTGTCCCCAGGGACGTCCAGCCACGGTGTCCGGGGGGCCTGGGGGGCGGCAGTGTCACCCCCCGCTCTACTCTGTCCCCAGGTGTCGGAGCCATGACCTGGTCCCCGCTGGCCTGCGGCATCGTCTCGGGGAAATACGACGGGGGGATCCCCCCCTACTCCCGCGCCTCGCTGAAGGTGAGCCCGGCTGGGGGGGGGGGTCGCAGCAGGATGGGGGGCGTGGGAGAGTCACAAGGTCCCCACGGGAGCGAGAGATCCAGGAGCCACGACCCAGGGAGTGTGGGGATGCACAAGGTCCCAGTAAACGCCAATCCCACCGTGACACCCCATCCGAGCCCCCTCCCACCCCCCAGGGGTACCAGTGGCTGAAGGACAAGATCCTGAGCGAGGAGGGCCGGCGGCAGCAGGCGAAGCTGAAGGAGCTGCAGGCCATCGCCGAGCGCCTGGGCTGCACCCTGCCCCAGCTCGCCATCGGTAAGGAGCTGGGGGGGACCGGGGGGACACGCGCGGGACGCCGGGGGCAGCCGGGCCGCGCTCAGGCTCTGCTCTCCCTCCTCCCCAGCCTGGTGCCTGCGCAACGAGGGCGTCAGCTCCGTCTTGCTGGGTGCCTCCAACGCCGACCAGCTGATGGAGAATATCGGAGCAATACAGGTCAGTGCCCCCCGCCGCACCGGCACAGGGGGGGCTTCACCGGGGGGCGGGGAGGGCGAGCAGACCCCTCTCACGGGGCAGCGCCTGCCCGCGCCCGCTTTGCTGCTGGAGCTCCTGCCCCACGAGCTCCTGCAGTGCCCGGTCGTGCAACGCTCACTGCTGGAAAAGGAGGTTGCAAACCTGGCTTGAGAGAAAAATTATGGGTTTTGCTGAATCTAAAGCAGCAGAGACAAGGCTTTGCTGGGCTGAGACGGCAGGGAATGAGCCCACCCTCGGCTTTCCCTAACTGGGTCACTCAGCCGGCAAGCTGGGGCTGGGAGCACGGAGGTGGCAGGGTGGAGGCGGTGAGCGCGGCACGGCCACGTGCCACCGGCGGCTGCATCCTCCCGCCTGCTCCAGGGCCACCATCCCGACTCCCAGTGGTGTCCCCCGTCCCCCACAGGTCCTTCCGAAGCTGTCGTCTTCCATCGTCCACGAGATCGATAGCATCCTGGGCAACAAACCCTACAGCAAGAAGGACTACCGATCCTAGGCGTGTGCCCAAACGCGCCACCCGCCGCGCCGCCCTCGCCGCCCGTTCGCTTGCTTACGCTTTGTTGGAGCGAAGTGGAGAAGTGTGGTTTGCACCGCGAGCGCCGAGAGCCAGCGCTCCCCCGGACCACGGCACCGCTTCCACCCGACCCGGCTGCGGGGCGCAGGGATGGCCGCCAGCGGGGAGCGTGCCAGGGCGAGCCCCGAGCTGCCCGGCCGCCCTGCCCGCAGCCCAAGGCGCCGCGGGTGCCGCCGGCGCGGTGCGGGGACCCGTTGCATGCGTGGCTGCCGCCCCCCGCGTGGCTGGGGGTGCAGGTGGGGGGGCGCGGGGCGCGAGCGGGTGCTGTACACCCACCAGCCCGACAACACGAAGCTGTTCCCCAGCCGGCACCGGCCCCTCGCCTCTGCCCTGCCTGCGCTGCCCTCCCAGCGCCGTGGGGCTGCAGTCCTGCCACAGCACCCGCTCCCGGCGCGGGGGACGGGGATAGGGAGGGGGGGCCCTGTGGGTGGGGGGCAGCCCCAGCCCAGCAGCGGGCCGGGCTCGGTGGGGTGAGCGTGTGCGAGCACGAGTGGGCAAGTGTGTGAGCGCGTGTGGGCGCAGACACACACACACGAATTTGCACCTATTCTCATGTCTGTGTGCGTGGCTGCAGGCAGCTGGGGAGACAGGAGCCTAGAGCGACACCTGCCTTCAGCTGTATTTACATATAGATGCATCTATATGGGCACACAGCCCCAAGGGACACGTGCGCGCCTACACGTACATCTACGGCTGTACCTAGAGATGCAGATCCATCTCTAGCCCTAGCCCCATAGTTATACCGATCTATAGCTATCAACACCTACTTAAACAGAGATGGATGGATGTAGCTATATATGCACACATCTATAAAAGTTACATATGTATGCTATTATATGTATGTATACTATATATACTATAGCTATACATGTACACATCTGTAAAAATTACATATGTATACTATGATATATATGTATACTATATTTACTATAGCTATATATGCACACATTTATACAAATTACATACATAATCTGTATACACACACACTGATGTAGATGTATATTTGTGGATATAGCCATATATCTATATAGCCATATATGTAGATATATAGATGTGTACATATCCATGTAAATATAGTGACTACAGCTATATTTGTGTTATATATACGCACGCATGAAAATCGCAAATAGATATATACATAAATGTGTGTATATACAGATAGATGTGCAGATGTATCTATAGCAATACCTGGCTGGGTAAGTATATACTCCTGCACCTATAAACACAGGCCTGTATAGACAGGGACGTACACACATGTGTAATTTAGACATAGCGGTAGATACCCATCTGTCTATGTGTGCTCTCGCTCCCTCTGGGCACGGAAGCACACTTGTCTTTGCCAATACCTATATATATCTATAGCCATATATACACATACACACACGTGTCCCTATATGTGCACACACGTAAATATAAAAATTACACATTTATGTAAATCTATGCACAGAACTGTAGCTCTGTGCATAGACGCGTATATACACCTGTGTGTGCTCATCCACTATAGATATGTTTATTTATCCGTATCTTTACCTACATACTTTTATCTATACATGTATATCTATATAACTACCTAGAAGTTTGTATGCATACATAAACATATATATACACTCATATATATGTATAAAATTACAAATATATCTATATATGTGTATCTGTGTATACACACACATATATATGTGTAGCTATATCTATATACTTTTACCTATTTATATCTACACTTACATAAAATATACAAAAGTGGCAAATACATATATATGTGTCTGTGTATATACACACAGATCTACATACCTATATATCTACAGAGATCTAGATATGTAGATATCTACATGTGTATGTGTGCATATATGCACATATATGAATTACAAATCCATGTTTCTGTGTATATGTACACACATCCATCTGTGCATATACACCTACGTAAATACGTGTCCATACATCCATACCTACCCTACCCACCACTATGCCTCGATACACGCACCCTTTATATTTACTTATGTACGTACATAAGCATAGATACATATGAACACACATGCATTAAACTACAAACACGTTGTGTATAAAAATATACACGCGTGTGTGTGTGTATACATACACACCTGCATAGATACAGCTGTACCTAGGTACCTATACCTTTAGCTACATCTGTATATCAATACACCTATATATCTATTCCTATTTATACCTATGTACGCTTAGATACATGCACACACGTATCTAAGAAGTACAGTTCTATGTACAGCTACACGCGTGCGTATACAGGCAGAGATCCACACGGCTACACCTATCTGTAGAAGTATATACATACGTATGTATGTAGGTTATGTAGGGGGGGGGTGTGTATATGCAACCGTATAAAAATGACAATATCTGTCTACATGTACACACACACACGCACACGCGCCCTTCTGTCTGTCTGTGTGCAAGAGCGTGGGGGAGAGCTGGGGAGGGGGCAGCTCGGGGGCCGGTGACGGACCCTGCGTGTGTGTGTGTGTCCGCAGGGGCCGAGACCGCAGCCGGGACCTCCCCCCCCCCGGGCCACCCTGTCACCGCGGCGGGACCCCCGCCCTCGCTCGCCCCCCCAGCCACTCGCCCGCCAGGCTCCCGCTGCATCCTTCCCAAAGGATTTATTAAAACACAGAGAACAGAAACCGGGACACACGGAGCACGACGTGAATGCGGGGGCGTTGCTCGCAGCTGCCGCCAGCCTCCGGCGAGAGGCCGCCACCGCGGCGCAGTCAGTGTCACCGCGCTCGCAGGTGTCCCCGTCCCGCCTCCCGCCGTCCCCTCCCTCCCGCCCCTGTCACCTCCACCCGCGTGCCCCAAGCCCGGCACACGGGGAGCCCCGGCCATGCCACGGCCACGCTGCCGGGACAGTGCCGGGGCTCACCACGGCCACGCTGGCACACGCCGGGGCTCCGGCAGCAGGGCTGGCAGCGGCTCCGGCAGCGGGCATGCACTTGCTCAAACACCACAAGGACGTAGAAATGGACCTTAGGGGGAAGCTGAGGAGCCGGCTCGGCCCCAGGCAGGAAGCAGGACACCCGCCGGCCTCCCCTCACACCCCACACGTGCCAATAAAACCAGACACAAACACCGCGACGACCTCCCTCTTCAGCTCAGCCCACCTCGCCCAGACAAACTCTTCAAGTCTTCAATAAGAAAGTGCAAAAAAATGTACACAGAAATGAAACCCCCGTCCCAGCCGCTGCGGCGATGGCGGGGGGTGGCGTCAGCTGAAGCACACTTGAAGCGGGAGCAGAACCCAGCGGCAGCTCGTCTTCCCCGCAGGCACCACCGCCGCGCTCCCCCTGCCCTTCCTCCAGTGACGGGGCGGCTTTCGGCTGGGGGGCCAGCGAGCGGCCCCCGGGGGCTGCTGCAAGGAGAAGGGGAGAGCTGCCCGTCACCCGGGCTCCGGACCCTCCCCACGGCAAACAAGGGGCGAGGGGAGCACACCGAGCCCGCCGGGCAGGGGCAGCCAGCCCAAGGGCTCCGGAAGGATCCTGCCCCTGCTCCCACCTCCGCTGCCGGCACGCGCTGTGGTTGCTGGAGCCAGAGGCGGCATCCAGACAGCAGCACCCGGGGGGCAGCCCAGAGCAGAGCCCTTGTACGGCCCCTCTGCCCCACCACGTGTCTGCACACGTGTTCCCACAAGGCCCCCGCGAACAGAACGCGGAGAGCAGCGAGCACAGCCTTACCTCGGCTGGCAACGGGAGCTACAGAGGAAAATCATGGGAACGGCTAAATATCTGTAATGAAAAAACACACACCTGGCTCACCCATCGTCCTTTGGGGATGCTCCCAGCCCTCTCAAATCCACCCCCTGAGTTTCTCTGCTCAGAAGCGTCCACTCAAAACCCCAACTTACCGGTCACATACGGTCCCAGAGGCATCTGACTGTAGTTGACAATCCCGCCTGGCCCGGGACCTCGGAAATTTGGCCCAAAGTTGTTGTTGTAGATCTGGGAGGAGCCGAAGGAGCCCTGGGGAGGTAAGGAAGGAGAAGAGCCGCTGACCTGCAGCCCCGGCTCCACCACCACCCCGCCCGGCGAGGGGCTCCGTCCCCGTCCCCACTGACCTGCTGGACGGTGGCGTCCCCCCCACGGGTGGCCAGACGGCTGAGGATGCTCCTCTCGGACATCTGCAGCCGGGCAGCCACGGGCGGGATGCGGGACAGCATGGAGGGCAAGCGCGTCACGTCAGCCTTCATGTCGCTCAGCAGCTCCTCGAGCTGGTTCAGCACTGCGAGCAGAGCGAGGCGGCGCTCAGGCCAGGGGGACACTCACCAGACCCCCTGTGTCCCACCTCCAGGAGCCCTGCCACCACCGGCCACAGCAGCAGCGTGCCACTTCCCGATGCCCACCCCAGCAAAGCGAGCTGGGTAGGAGCAGGCAGCTCCTGGCCGAGGGAAGGCGGGACGGAGACAACCTCCCGGCTGGATTTCCCCTCGGTCAGGGTGGCAAACCCTTCCCGGCCCCCTGGGGCAGGCTCCCCCCACCTCTGCCGGCACGCACCCTTGTGCAGGACGGCGTTCGCGGGCTTGTTCCCAGCCAGGGACTCTTTGGAGAGGTGCTGGTGGCTCTCGGCAAGGCACTCCACTTCAGCCAGACGGGCGTTCAATGCCATGGCCGGGTGATTGGGGTCCTGGGTCATGTTCAGGTACGCAGCCCTCCGCAGCTGCTCCTCGATCACCAGGGCCTGCTCCAGCAGCTGGGAGGTCAGGAGGGGAAGGAGTCAGGACCAGACCCTGCACCAGTATAAACCAGTACCGCACCGCAGGCTCCAGCTGCCCACGCAGTTCACACCGGCACAGCCTCTGCCCTGCCGTGCTCCCGCCATCCCCACTCCCAAAAACTCCCAGGAGAACAGGCTTAGCCCTTATGTTTTCTTATCCTGCTCAGACACCGAGCACCCCAGAAAGGGATCTGGGCAGCATTCCCACAGCATCACACGCGTCAGGAATGGGCAGAGCACCCAGCCCGCAGACAGGGAGGAGCCCAGGGAGCCAGCCCTGTCCCGTGCACCACACTGCAGAGCTCCCCGGGACCAAGCTGCCGGGTGCCTGCTCTCCTCCGGTGACCACGAGCCCCTCGCAAAGCCCATGACCGCTCCCTGCTGCACTCCCAGAAGGTGCCGGCAGGCTCCCCGCAGCGCTGCGCTGGTCCCCCAGCGCCGGTAAGGACTCACCAGCCCTGGACCTGCAACTCGCCTTGAACCGCCGGGCAAGGAACTTGTTCTTCATCTCGAGGTAGTTCCCCTTGTGTATCTCCGACTTGAAGGGCTCGTTCAGGATCACGTAGCGTGGGTCGTTCTGGATGTCCTGCCAGCGGGCATAGCCATGGCTGGTGTGGAGGGAGCGTCAAGGGAAGAACTGGCCACTCGATGGCATTCCCATTGCCCCGCAGCGACACCACATCGACAAACCCCCTCCCTGCTTGATACCGCACTGTCACCCCAGCTCCCGCGCCCTGTGGAGGTCTCCCTCGCCTCGCCACCTCCCAACGGCGGGGGCACGCTCCCACCAAGTCAAAGGGTACGTGACAATTCCTGCCAAAAGCCAGTAGTCATGTCGGCGGTGCCAGATGTCGTAGATCTTGCCAGAGGAGATGGCAGCCCTTTCCTCATTCTGCCACAGCGTGTGCAGCTCTGTGGAAGCAGAAGCAAGACAGCCCGGTCAGGCAGCAGGGCTGCCAGGGACATGGCACGGCACATCAAGCAGGGCGAGTGATGACAATTGCCAGGTAGCCATGGGCACAGGGCAAAACCAGGACACCTTGCTGCTTTTAAACGGTTCGCACAGGTTCAGAGCTTCTGTGCAGAAGCTCTGCAGGAGCAGCCGAAGCCTCATCTCTTGCTCTTACCTGTAAAGCCACCGTCAGCAATGTTGAACATGAATCGGAAGTTCACATTTCTGTCATCCTTCTTTCCATCCTCCTCTTCCTCTTTGTCACCGTTTTGCTGAGCCTCGCTGTGCTCCTTCTCCTCCACCTTGGCCTCCTCTGCTTGGCAAACACAAGACATTGCTCCTGCCTAACCCTACTCTGCCAAAAGACCGACCGGAGTCATCCTTGCCCCATCAGCTGCCAGAGGAGCACCCTGCTAAAGCCACTGTTGGAAAAGCCACCAGCCCATGCTCTCCCAGCAGGTCCCACTGTTTGCACGGCACGTACAGGCAGTGCCCACCGTAGCGGGGTCTTGTTCCCGCTCGTGGCTCCTGAGCATCGTCAGGAGACAAACACCAGCTGCTGCGGGTGCTGATGGCCATCCTCACCATCACACCACGCAGAGGGCCTTGCTTTGGAGACCCTTCACCCCACTTCTCACCCCAAAATCTCCTTGCACCTCACCTGGTTTGACATCTTTGTCCTCCCCTTTTCCTGGGCTGCTGTTCAACTCTGGCTTCTCCAAAGGCTTCTCTTTCTCTTGAATCCCCTCATCTGCAGAAGGGAACGGGACATGAGAAAAGCTCGACATGCAGAACGCTCTTCAGGGAACAACAACTTATCGCCTGGATAGACTTTCCCTTCTAGAGTAAAGTGATTATATTGTTTGTATGTTCAAAGCATTCAAAAAACTTAAATCAAAATATTCTTATGCATTTTATCAAGAAAACTTACTTAGTTTTCCCTCTTTCTTGAGATATCTGGAGGAATGTATTGGTAGGAACAGAATACGCCCCACAAAATGAGCATTTCTCCTTATTTACAACCTGGAATTGTTTTTTCAGGAATTGTTACAAGACCTTGTGACTTTCAGGTTTCCCAGTGTGATTTGGAGAAGAGGAAGACCCGAGCAAGATGCAAGTGCAGGAGCCTCCCACCAGAGGGGAAGCCCGTCAGGAGCACCAGCATGTCCGAGGCTGGCAGGGTGCACACCCTGGTGTCCACACAACATCAGCTGCAGAACTTCTCCAGTGCGAATCGATGTCACTGCTGGGTGCCACAGCCCCACGGAAGCCCCAGCCGCAGCTCAGAGGGGAGCCCACGCATGGGGATCGCGTTCATCCGAGCCACAGAGACTCACCTTTCACCAGGGGCTCAGGAGAAGGCTCTGCCTTTTCACTCTCCTCTTGCTTCTCTTCCCTTGGTTTCTCTTTGCTGTCGCAACTTTCTGGGTGCTCTTCGTTTTCCACCTTCTCGGCGCTCGCAGGCACCTTAACGTAAAGCGCCCACACCAGATCAGGCAGGTCTTGCCCCTTCCTCGGGGAGTGCTCCAAGTCTCCAGGCAGGCCATGAGAAGGTCTCCCGGAGGAGATGCTGAAAGAAGCCACCCTACCTGGATGTCAGACACTTTCCTGGACTTCTGCTCCACTTGGTCCTTTTCCTCCTGGAACCCGAGTTGTGTTTCTATTTTGTCTGTAGCAACAGCAAGGCACAGAAACTATTGACAGGGGCCCCGAGGACCGTGCACACTGCCAGGGTAGGCAGACACCTGCAAGACCTTCTGGTGTCCTGGCCCACCTCCCTTCCCAAGCCAGAGCCAAGCCACGATCCCCTGGAAGCCTGTAGGCACATCTACCTGCAAGGGCCACAGGTCCTGTGTGCACGTGTGCTGGGCTGGCCGGGACGGGGGTGTTGGGATCTGAAGACACAATCTCACTGGACTTCTTGCTCTCCAGGCCCTCGAGAATCAGATCTGGGGTGCTGTACTTCCCATTGACATGCTCAAACTCCTGGACCTGGGGCAGATTGCACACCATCAAGTCAAACACAGTCAAAATGGATGTGCACTGAGCCTGGGAGATTCAGTAGGGGATCCCTGGCGAGAGGCATTCAGCAGGCAGTGAAACCCACAAGCCTCCAGAAATTACCTGAAACGGCAAATTTAAAATTTTACTCACCCACCTTCTTCCTTACTAGTGACATGACTCCTATCCGAGTCAGCACGTGTTGCCGTGACAGCCCTTCCCGGGGGACACCGTCCGCAAAGGTCTCGGCACCGTCAGCCCCAGGCTCACACAAATGTCTCATGAAGAGGGAGACATACGCCCTGCGGAAGGGAAGCCAGACCTCAGTCCAGCTCAGCCCATGGACTCTCTGCTGAGCCAAGCACCGACATCACCTGCCTCCACCCGTGGGCGAGGACAGAGTCTCACGCCCAGGCTAAGGTTTACCCTATCATAGAGAGAATGACAGCAGCCCTCTTGAACGAAACAGGCATTGGCCCCCGAAAAGAAACCTCAGTGGGGGCGTGCAGACACTTGGGCTAGTGCTGCCCAGCTGGCTTTGTCACGGCACAGCCGCTGCCTTGCCCTGCGAAGCACGGCAGAGATGGTGACACGGCAAGACAACAGGGTGATCAGAGTCGCACTGCACGCATGAGCTAAGTGTTCACCGCGATCAACCAGAGCCCAGGACAGCCCTTACCCTGACAGCCCGGGACACCCTGTACCTGAACTCCTTCTCACTCTTCCCTCGCAGATCCCGGACCAGCCAGTGAGAGTTGAAGGCGTCCTGGGGCGGCATGCCCCAGCGCATGATGGCGTTCAGGAAAGCCTTGCGCTGTCGGGCGTTGAAGCCGAGAACCTGCAGGGAGCGGAGGTGTCGCTGAGATCACCACGCACCTCAGAAGCGTGTGGCGTCTCAGAGCCTCGCGGCTGTTACAGGCGTGCTGGACCAGGACTAGTGTGCTGGCGACTCGGAGTCCAGCCCACAAGCCCAGGGCAGCCCTGGCACAACTGCACCAGATGTGCTCTGGCTGAGGCTGACACTCACCTCGATATTCCCCCCAACTCTCGCCAGCAAAGGAGGGAGAGGCTTGTCCCGGTCACTCTTCAGCTGCCTCCGGGATTGTCTTCTGCCACCTAGAGCCAAGCAGCCTCAGTGATGGACAGGCCCAGCCAGCGAGGAAGGATGGCTGAAGTGCTCACGCAGATGGCTCTGTGCCCCAACCTTCCTGCGCTCCCTCCTGCCGGGAGCAGGACCTTCCACCTGTCCCACTGTCCTCCCTGAGCCGGGGCACCCTTCCACCCTTAGCAGGCAAGGGGCTACCATGCCTGCTCCTCCTGCCATCCCCATCCTTCCATCGTGAGGACTGAGCAAGGTCTTGTAGCGGCCAGTGAAGGAAACGGCTGGTTGCCATCCCTGCCCCAGGAATCTCCTCACCTGGCAGGCAAGTGGGGATAGCTCCCCCGGGACGGAGGCCCAGAAGCACGCCAGTCCCTCCAACCCAGATGTTTCTGCTGCACCTGAGTGCCAGGGCCTTCCCGCAGAGCAAAATCCCATGGAGTATCAAACACATTAACTCACTCTGACCTTCTGGCCTCTCCTCAAAGTCTTCATCCTCATCCTCAGAGCCGATGGAGTACTCCGACTGGTTGTCGGAGAGCTCGTCCTGCCACTCTGCAGACCGCAAGGGAGGCCAGGTTAGAAGAGCGCCCAAGCAGTGGGATCTTGCCCAGGAGGGACGTGCAGGACAGGCGAGAGCCTGCCCGCAGGTGTGACCAGCATCCGCTGCCAGACAGTGAGAGAGGGGGCACAACGAGCAGGAAACCACATTCTCAGGCTTTCCAAAATTAGTATTCTCCTATTCAGAAAAATCCCAATTTGAAATATTTTGCCCACAGACATGTTTTTCCTAAATTCTTCTGGCAAAAACAGCACTTACAGACTGAAAAATAGAAAGAAAAAATCTTTGAAGAATTTCTACCCTGGAAAGTTTAGGAATCTGGTAAGTACAGCGCCACGCATTCTAACAAACTGCAGAGAAACGCCAAGCCACGACTCGGCCAATATGTCCATCAGGGAACCTGCGTGTGCAGCTCTTCAGAAGCCCAGCGGCCATACCTTGGTCCTCCTGCGAGGCGTCGTTGTAGTTGACCTGCTTGCGGATTCTCTTCCCTTTCCCCAGGTTCCTGGCCAGATCTTCCTGCTGCTGCTCATAGTGGTGCCGCAGCAGCTTCTCCCAGTAGTCGGGGTCCACATTCTCCTCCTGCTTGATGATCTCACGTTCCACCTCCTCCTGCAAAGCAAGAGACAAAAGGCTTGAGATGGGGCAGCCACAGACCTGCCCGCGTGGCCCCGCTGCCTGTCCCCTAACGGCACTCCAGGGAGAGACGGAGGGAGAGCACCGAGACACTGGCTGGAATTTGCCTCCTGCGTCTTTGCCCAAACGTACTGACCTCGGTGCAAGGCTGTCACAGGGCCAAGACAGCCTCCCACCCAGAACGATCTCCTCCGAACACTGCCATCCATCCCGCCCTGCAGTGCCCGCGCTCACATCAAGGGAGAAACTATAGATCTGCAGAGACCTCCCGGAGCAGCAGCCGACTATCGGCCGCATCAGCACACGGGGGAAATAAGTCAGTCAGCTACCGGGAAAACAAACGACAGCAGCGCAGTACATGAGCAGCACCATGCCCATTCCCCAGCAGGGGAAGAGCCTTCAGAAGGACGGAAGAAGGTGCCTAATGGATGCTTTGATCGAAATGAGGTCCTGTGCCAACAGGGACAGAGCCCGGCTTGCACCATGGGCTGCACAGGACAAAGACAACTCTGCTTCCTCCGCCTGCGGCCGGTCCCATCGACCTGAGACCCCCCAGGTCTGGACCAATCTAGAGCAGTCGCAGCGAGAGCGCAGGGAGGAGTCCTGCCCCGCGCCCAAACACTTGCAAGAACAGGAAAGGGAGCAGAAGAAACACAGAGGGACATACAAAGAGGTGCGATTTTAAGACATGATACTAATCACATTACCACACCGTCCTCTTCTCTGACAACATACTGGGCCACTTTAAAGGAGCTGAGATACTCGTTCATGTTCTGCAGCTCCGTGTCATCAGTCGCATCCTGGTTTCGGTCCAGGAGCTTAGAGATGGCAGCGTCGTCGTAGTGGATCACGCTGCTGTCCTCCACATCCTTATTGTCACCTGGAGAGCAAAGCGAGGGGAATGGAAGCACAAATCACCGTGCCGGAGGCAGCCCACTCCCAGAGCCAGGCAAGCTCAGGTTGAGTGCAGGGAGGGGCACAGGTCTGCCCAACAAGGGGGGTGCTACACACCTGGTGGGGTGCCACCGTGCTTTTTTTTCATGCTGGGAGTCGCTGCACCCGCTTTGGTTGACAGTGAGTCAGAGAAAGGGGTGACAGCATCTGGCATGGCAATCCGCTGTCCCTGAGACACCATACCTGCGTCAGAAGAAGAGGAGAATGAGCCCCCGCAGCTCAGACAGGGCCCCGCCACACGCAGAATAACCCCAGCACCTTCCCAACTTCACCTTCCACGTCATCCTTGAAGAGCTCTTCTGTCCCAAACTTGAGGATGTCGTCCAGCTCTTGCTTGGTCATGGAGCCCGACTTGGAGCCGAGCCCCGGGCGGACCACCAAGTGGGTGAGCATCATCTTCCTTTTGGCCACCTGGGTGATGCGCTCTTCAACGGAGGCTCTTGTCACAAAGCGATAGATCATCACCTTCTTGTTCTGCCCGATTCGGTGAGCTCTGCTGAATGCCTGCGGGTAGAGAATGAAGCTGTCGAGGGCGGCACTGTGTGGCACCAGATGAGGGGTTCGAGTTTCCCACCCCTCCAGGCTGCACAAAGGCGGCGCGAAGGCAAGGCATGAATTCAGCATTCAGGCTGCTACGGGGCGGTGGAGCGAGAGGGGCTCCTCAGACGCTCTGACCCCCTCCACTGCCTGCAGGCAGGCCAGCTGCCCCATGCGGACCCCTAACTGAAGGGTCTGAAGGCAGGCAGCGAGGACACGCGCCCCAGGAACCCTCCGGCTGCAGATTCACCAGGCCCACACTGCTCCTTCACCGCCCTGCACCAGCCCGTCCTCTCGCCCAGACCCAGGGAAAGGAAATGCTGGCACAAATGGACGGCAACAGTACATGTAGCTTTGGAGAAGACCTTCTCCCAGGTGGGGAGCACGGGAGGGATACGCATTTCTCTTCACTTTTCCGTTATTTTCAGAGGCATTGGCTGCTCGCCTGCTCCCGCTGCCAATCCCCCTTGGCGGTCAGTCCTTAGCTAGGGTCTGCCCTGGGCTTTTGGAAACGCAAGTGGAAGCTCTCCAAAAGAGGAGGAGACACCTGGTTGTGCACGAGCAGCAGGAGAAAGTGAGAAGCCCACAGGAGAGAGGCAGTTTTATGTGCCAGGCCTCTCCCATGACACAGACAGGCCAGGGCAAGGCTGGTGGGTGCAGGAAGGTGGCTGAGGAGCAGAAACACGTCCCTCAAATACAGCAGAAAGGGTCAAGCAGCTCTCGAGAGAAAAGACCAACCTCCCTGTGCAGGTGGGCAAACAGAGGGCAGAGCCAGAGCAGTACTTACTATATGGGAAGGAAAAGGAAAAGTCAGAAACCTGGATGTCATTGTGGGGATTCCAGTCAGAATCATAAATAATGACTGTGTCGGCCGTAGCAAGGTTTATGCCCAGACCGCCGGCGCGGGTAGAGAGGAGAAAGCAGAACTGCTGGGCACCAGGAGCTGAGAAAGACAAACCCAGAGGTGGCAAACGGTGAGACAGAAAGCAGCGTGGCTTCCGCAGAAAGGTGTGGTACCACGCTTTAGGGATGAAACAGTGGGAGCCATCGGTCTAAGCCAACAAGCAACAGGCAGGGAAGGCAAGGGGTGAAAATACATCGTTCCCTGGGAAGCAGTTACCGCAGGAAACACAGCTCCAGGGCCGAAGGGGAAGCTCTGCCGTCTACTGAGGCCTTGAAGGGAAACAGAGGACTCCCTCAAACGAAGCAGCCTGACGTTGGCACGCTCAGGGTTCATTGTGGGACACAGCTCAAGGGCTTAACGAGGCGGTACAAGCTGCCCACGCTGTGCCTCAGGAAGCTGGATCTGACAGCGCAGCACAACCGACGCGCAGGCGACCCCTCGCTGCCCGCCCTGCTGGCTGGCTGTGGGCTGCAAACCGTCCGTCGTCCCCCCCCCGATGCCCTCTCCTCGGCAAGGCAGAAACGCGAGTACCGTTAAACCTGTCTATGGCCTCCTGGCGCAGGCCGCCGGTGATGCCCCCGTCTATCCGCTCGTACTTGTAGCCTTCGTACTCCAGGAAATCCTCCAGCAAGTCCAGCATCTTTGTCATCTGCAGGGCAAGGCACGATCAGCTCTGCACAGCCCGGCTCCCCAGCTCCCCCCGTGTCCGCCGGGGACCTGCCCTGCCCCAGCCGGGCCCCTGCCTGCAGCCCAGAGGCCACGGTGGCAGCGGTACCACCAACAGCATCTTGCATCTCATCTTCTACAGGTAGCTTTGCCAGCACACAGGAATCGTGTCTGAATGGCTCTCCCCAAAGGGGAGCGCTGTTACTACTATCTCCTCTTCTTCCATAGATAAAAAGAGGTTTTAAACATCACAGGCACTCCCTCGGGAGAGAGCTGGGACACAGTCCATCCATCTTGACTGCCACAGCTGCCATGCTGTCTGGGGGATAAGCTGTCACCAGCCCTTGCACCTACCTCTATCTGTTCCTAGCACAAAATTCTCATACAGAATAAAAAAAAAAAAATCCTTTACAAATGTATTCGTTATTAATCCTTCCCCACGCTCACCTGGGAGAAGATCAGAACTCTGTGACCCCCATCCCGCAACTTCTTCAGCATCTTTTGGAGCAGCATCAGTTTCCCAGAAGATTTGACCAAAGAATTGCCATCGTAGGATCCATTAGGCAGAACTGGGGCCTCCTGCAAAGGCATCCTGGTTAGCCTCTTCGAGGACAACACTCGTTAAATTCACGGAGAAATTCACACGCATTTCAAAGATAAAATCCTTGTATGAAACCACTCGCATGAAAACCCACACCATTAACCAAAGCAAGATCACGGAAATAGCCCCCACCGACAGCTTACACACAATATTCTGAGAAACGTCTCCACGGTGCAAATACAGGTGACGTACCACCGCCGCCACAGGGAAGAGGTACGGGTGATTACAGCACTTCTTCAGGTCCATCATGATGTTGAGCAGTGAGACCTGGTTCCCACCACCCTTCGAATTCAGGGCTTCGAAATTCCTCGTCAGTATGAATTTGTAGTACTTCCTGCAGTAAGAGGGATGGGACAGACACCCTTGGTAATTCGGCCAGATGTGGGACGGGCATGGACAGGACGGCAGTGAATTAAAAACCACACGCTTCACTGGAGCTTCAGAAGAGCCATTTGGACATTTTTAAAAGCAACGGCTCAGCACTCTCAGCCCGGGGCCAGGTTTATTCGATTGCTCAGTGGACATCACAGCCCCTGTAAGCAGGACGGACTGCGGGGCACAGCGGCTAGGAACGCTCCACGCTGCTGGGTGTAAACCGAGCCTCGCCCCACCGTGCTGGGAAGAAGCGATGCACCTTCCCCTGCAAGTCCCCCAACCTCGGCAGAAGACGCCGCTGAAGCTGAGCAAGTCAACCCAAAACAAACGGAGCTGAGCAAGCATCCCCTCGGGCAGCAGCGATGCCCCAGACTGCCGCCAGGCAAGCTGGCAGCGCGGGCTGGTGCCCGGTGCCGAGAACAGGGGAAGGAGAAAGGGATTCAGCCTCAGTGTTTTCTCTGCGCCTCCCAGAACTAGCAGAGCCATGCCGAGAGCCTGCCAGCATCAGTCGCTTCCCGCTGAGCGGCCAGGACTGCACGGAGCCCAATTTATCCAGGCTGAGGGCACTCCCCGGTGAGCCAGAAAGCGCTCCAGCTCTTCCCCCAGCAGGCTTGAGGACAGCGGGGTCTCTCTGACCTGTCGAACCCCACTGACGCCCTACCGTGCTGCAGATGAGGGGGGTGAGGGAAGCCAGCCACCGCAGAGGAGCAGCGCTGGAATTACTCACTTCTGCATCTGGCTCAGCTCCACTCTCACGATCAGCTCTGTCTTGGCCGGCATGTTCTTGAACACATCTGCCTTGAGCCGCCGCAGCATGTGGGGACCCAGCAGATCATGGAGCTTTTTGATCTGATCTTCCTTGGAGATGTCGGCAAACTCCTCCAGGAAGCCCTCCAGGTTACTGGGAAAGCAGGCAGAACCACATAGTGCTGAACGATAGTGGGACACGCAAGAACAACGATATCTGTTTCTTTATGAGTTAAAAAGAAGGGCAGAGCTCTCATGGTGTATGATGAGACAACACTCCCATGCCTGTATCCGAGCAGAGCAAATACCAGACCAAGGAGCCGCACTGATGACTGAGGGGAAATTCACACTGAATGCACTAAGAGGAGATCTCAACGAGCTCCCCAAAGCACCTCTCTCCTCAGAGAGAGGGAAGAGAAGGCAGGTTTCAGCTCCTCACTCACAAACCTCCTGACCGACAGCAAGCAATAGCTACCCTCAGGACCCAAAAAGTCTGCGGGAATAAATGTGGGGTTACGTAAAATGTGCGGGTGGCTGCTGTGACAAACCACGGGGGCGACGCGCTTTGCCATCTGCCTGCTGGTGCAGATCAGTGACACTGGCAGAGCAGTAACTGGATCTGGGCACACCCACACAGACAGGAGCCCCGGGAAACTGGAAAACCTCTGCTGAGCCACCCCGATAGCCGGCAAAAGACCAGGTCCTGGCTGCTCTCCCTTTTCGGAGGGGGGAACTAGTGCAACTTACTTAAACCTCTCGGGAGTCAGGAAATTGAGCAGGTGGAAGAGCTCTTCCAGGTTGTTCTGGAGCGGAGTCCCAGTGAGCAGCAGCTTGTAATCGATCTTGTAGCTATTTAATACTCTAAAGAACTGGGAAAAGAAATGAGGTTAGGTGAAAAGAGCTCAGAGGAGCCGATTAGTCATCTGGGAACTGCAGATTGCGCACACGGAAGGCTCAGCAGTGAACTCTCCCCCGGGCCGGGCGCGCAGAGCAGATCACAGCTTGCACGTCCTGCCCCGAGCCATCCCCATGGAGCACAGGCAGCACCCCTGAATGTCCTCGGGTCACACCGCCCGCCCCCTCCTGCGCTGGGCATTGTGTGAAGGTCCCAGGGCCAGGGACTGCATTTAGCCTCAGGTAAAGGGGAGAAGAAGGAGAGGGATCAAAATTCCCTTCCGTGACAGCCCATCCAAGGACTGTCAGGCTGCCAGGCAGGCAGCCAGGCTGGCACCTCTTCCACTACTGCAGGATTTTTAATGCCAGAGGATGTTAAAGAGAGCAACCCCACTGAAACGTGGGCCCTGGGCAGAGCCTGTGCAAGGTGAGGACATCCTTCTACTCCCAGGGAGAAAAGCATGGAGCAGCAGACCACTGGTGCTGGGGTATCGTATCTTTGTGGCACCAGCCGCACCACAAAAATTGCACACAAACGTCTGCTACCTACTTTGGACTGGTTGTTCTTCAGCCTGTGCGCTTCGTCCACCACCAGACAGGCCCACTCTATGGAGCCCAGCACCGCCTGGTCAATAGTGATCAGCTCATAGGAGGTGAGCAGGACGTGGAACTTGATCTGGGCTTCCTTCTGGAGGAACAGAGGGAGAGAAAAGCCAGGATAAGAGAGCAAGGAATGGGACGGCCTCGACCTTTGCTGCTGCTGTACGTGACCCAGGGAGAAAAGCAGGGGCTGCACCGCACTGCACAGTGCCAGCAGCCGGGCTGAGGCACGAGTGCCAGCAGAAAATCCATACCCATCTGAACGTTAGGACCAAGTAGGGGACTATGGAAACAGAAAACGGTGTGGCAGAAATCTTTAAAGCTCTTTAAAAGCAGGGCACAGACTTAGCTCCCACCTTCATCCGGAAGACCTTCTTTCCACTCCGGATGGCGTTGTCTTCAAAAGAAAACTCATTTTCCCGGATGACTGACCGGCTTTCTTTGTCCCCCGTGTAGGTCACGACATAGAAGTCGGGTGCCCACATCTCGAACTCGCGCTCCCAGTTGATGATGGTGGAGAGAGGGGCACTGACCAGATACGGCCCTTTCGAGTGGCCCTGCTCGGGTAAACAAAGTCCAAGCTGTTCGCCCCGTACTGAGCAGCTCTCAGCCACCTCGGGGACTGCTGGATGCTCCACTCACCTCCTTGTACAGGGAATACAAGAACACAATAGTCTGCACAGTCTTCCCCAGCCCCATCTCGTCGGCCAGGATTGTATCTGTCCCTTGGGCCCAGGAAAATCTCAGCCAGTTCAGCCCTTCCAGCTGGTAAGGATGGAGCGTGCCTCCCGTGGCATCGATGTACCACGGCTGCTTGTCAAACTTCACTGTAGGCTGAAAAGAGAGAGACACGACGTAAGAACCAACTCTCCCTCCTTTCTCTGTGCCCAAGCACATCCCTCTTTAGCCTTGCGACACAGAACAGCCCCAAAGGAGACGCAGACACGGTCCCCAGCCCGGCACAGCCCCCAGGCTCCTCACAGCGAAGCCACCCAGAGCCTTAATAAAAAAAACAGGAAAGAAGTAGAGGAGAAAAACGTAACAGGATGGTGGAGCCAGACAGACCTCCCTCTCTCTGGGCTCACACACCGTTTCACTGCCCCCACCATTCCTACTCACATCCACAAGAGGCGTTTCTGGAGGCTTTTCCAGCTTCTCCTCTTTCAGCTTTTTCCCCTTTTTGTTCAGCTTCTTCAGAGGGCGCGTGTCCTCCCCCAGCATCAGCTCCCTGCAACAGCCAGCGCACGTCAGGAGAAGGCGGGCAGGCATCCCTCTCCCAGTCCCCGAGCCGAGGGACAGAAACGCCTCTCAAACTCCGCTGCCTTTTCCCCACAGGAGCTTTTCCGTCCCAGTCAGCACGGGCACTCGTGGAGTGTTAATTTTTCCCACCCAACAGTCCACGCAACACCATCCAAAATGAAGAATAGCAATCTCATCAGAGTACTGTGGTACTGCGGCCATGGAGCTGCCCTGAAGCACAGTGAGACCATGAATATTACGGCAGAATAAACATAGAGGGCAGGGAGCACAGGCCAGAAAACAGCAGCATTTCCCAGCAGTCCGGAATGGCATGTCAGCAGGACCCGCTCTCCGAAAGCGCTCGGCCACTGCTCTCTGAAGGGAGATGCCTGCCAGCGGTGCCAGTATGTTCAGAAGTGGACAACAACTACGAGTCCCCAGTGGTCCCAAACGCCTGCAGAGGCTGCCCCGGCTCTCCCAGGCTCTCCCAGGCTCAGCAGCCCGGCTGCGGTCCCACCGCCCGGCGGGCTCGTACCTGTGGTTCCAGTAGAGGTGTTTGAGGTTTTCGTAGTACGGGATGTCTATCTCATCGATCTCCCAGGTGCACTGGTCATACGGCAGGTCTTTCCACTTGATCAGGTAATGGATGTCTCCCTTTTTATCAAAGCTGTAACACAGGGCACGAAAAGCCTGTCAGTGAAATGCCACTCAGCCCCTGGGAAGCAGCCAGCCATAACCCGCTTCCACGAACCTGGATGCTTCACCCTCTGCCTTTTACCTTTTCTGCATCCAAGCAGAGGTAGAAAAACACAGAGAAACTATTGAAACTTTCCGGCAGAAATGCCTCTTAATTTGCTGCGTGCGTGAGATTATTAAGCTTTAAAGGCTGCTCTTCCATTCCACTGAAAAATCTCATTTTCCTGTTTTACCAGGACTGGATGAATACCAGTGCTCACCCTCTGTCTCCTCCAGCTTTCACTGCTCTACAAAGTTTTGCTTACACTGAAAAATGAATAAACACACTACCAAGTCTGATTATATGCCTACAGGGAAAAAAGCCTTGCCTTATTAGTAGACAATGTAAAGGTCGCATGAAAATTAGCCAGGCAGCTTTATTTATTTTCTGCGAAGCAGCCTTCAGGCAGAGTTGCCACTTAAAACTTCACGTTGCCACGTGAAACGTAGAAATTCAACAAAAAGGTGTCTCTAGCTGCAAACGCAAAAAAACCCATCTGCACGCATATTTCATATGTAGGAAATTTCTTCCACAGAGAAGAAAAACAAATGTCAAGGCTTCGTAACGGAGTCAGACACCTGCTCAAACTCCTCTCCTCAGGCACCATCCCTATCCGCATCAGGAGGGGTAAGAGGGAGTAACGTACCCCTCGGGTACTCGTAACACACAACCCCCTGCCGCTGCCTCACCTTGGACGTGAGAGCAGAGGGGCCGCGTGGTTTCTGAGAGGATCAAATGACCTACATGGAAACAGGCTGCTGTTCCAAAGCAGTTTAGGTGAGTGGCCGCAGCCGCGGGACACGGTCAATAGAAGCGAGACCCATCACCGTGTTGCAGCAGAAATTCACGGAATGATTAGGCTGTAACAGGGACCCAAACAATACATCGGGGAAGAGTGGAACAAGCTCTGTGCATCCACCTTTGGGAAAAATTGCCATCTCTATTTTTAAACATGCAATGTAGCAGAAATTAAAATAAGGCATTGATTCACCCCTGGCCTTGCCTTCACCTCAGAAGCAAACCTCCAAGGCAACAGAGACTTCGAAACAAGCCAGCAGCTGAAATTCCAGCAGCCCGAGATTTTAGCTTTGCAGAAGAACGGCAAGAACTTCCTGGCCCTGGAGGGGAGAACTCAGCCAAGCACAGAAATCCTGCAGCAGGCAGTCCCAGAGGCTCAGCTAATGCGTAAACCGTCAGTGTGAGCGCTGCGCATGAAGGGAAAACCCACGGAGAGCACCGACCCGCCGCTCAAAGCTTCACCCGCAGGACTCACAGGAGTCCGGGGGAGCACAGCAGGGCTCACCTTTGCAATTTCCCTCCCTGGCTTGCAACGGCATCGCTCACTGCCAGCACTAACAGGGGCTCAGGCACCCTGGCACGCGCCTTTCCGCAGCCCGTTCATGAGACCCCCGCACGCAGCTCCTCACCTGTGGTTCAGGATGCGGTGGATCATCATCCACTCGGGCTTGATGCCGTAGCGGTAGAACCTCTCCTCCATCTTGGCGTACTGCGGGTCTTTGTTCTTCCGCTTCTCCCTCTGGCTGTCCTCGTCCCCAGAGCCGTAGTCGAAGGCTGGCGGCTCGTCCATGTCGTTCTTCCGTTGGTAGTTGCGGTACATGACGGTGTGGTAGAGCTCCAGCTGCGGCAGGAGGGAGCCGCGGTCAGCCCACGGGCGGTGGGGCAGGGGGCTGGGCAGGGGCACACCGGCACTGCGCTGGCTCACCTGCAGCTCCTTGACCCAGGAGCAGTGCCAGTAGGACAGGCCTGCCCACTTCACGAAGAATTCGCGCTCCGGGATCCCCTCCAGCACCTTTGGCGGGGGCAGAGCCAGCTCCGCATCCGGGGCAGGCAGCGCAGGCGGGAGCGGGGTGGCCGGCGGCTCCTTCCAGGCCCAGTGCAGGATGCGTTGGACTTTGCCCTTCAAGGGAGGGCACTGGGGATAAAAAAGCAAACAGGCAAGAGCACAGAGTTTAAGGTGAGCCCCTGTCAGGGGCCGCAAGGAGGAGGGCAGACCTGGAGGGCAGAAGGGGTCTCGCAATGCCAAGCGGACGGCAGCCGTCCAGATGCAGCAGGGAGAGCGTGGCCAGGGCTGCAGGGAATGTACTGGCACAGCTTGTGCCGAAAGCTGCTGCCAGAGGGAAAGCCCAGGGCAGTGAGCGACCGTGGATTCGCCCCTGGCCGCAGGGAGCCAAGCATGGCAAACCAGGTGACCTGAACGGTCCCAGACCCTGCCTGTATCTTCCTCACCCTGCACACACCACCACCGCCTCTAGGCACACGCAAAGCGCTGCCCAGGTCCTGGGCAGAGTTACTGCTTCACCGTTTCTAAGGGGGCAGACAGAAAGGAGGCAGTGAGGGTGGGTGGGGCAGGGAGAGGCTGGCCGGGGCAGACGCGCCCAAGAAGTGTCCGTGACACTGCTGCATCCCCTGTGGGGACCAGCCTTGCCGCCAGGCAAGAAAGGTCCCTCCGCACAGGCAATGCATCAAATGGGGCTCGGCATCCCATCTACAAACCAGCAGAGAAGCCGCCAGCCTGCAATCCCCATGGGAAGACCGCGCAGGCGGCAGAGCCATCCAGGGCCCTCGGGTGCACGCGAGCAGCTGTGGAAGAAATTTCCTGCGTGGCCCTCCAGGGAGGGCGTCTGTGGCAGAGGGCAGGGCACAGGGAGAAGGTGAGAGGGGCAGCAGTGTCCGGGAGACCCGCTCCAGGGCCGGGTGGGGGCGGGCGCAGGGACGGGGCGAGGAATGCTGGTAACACTCACTGTACAGCGAGGGCAGAGCCATTCACCGTTTGGTATTTCTGGCAGCGGCGGGTTCAGGCAGTGGAGGTGGTAGGAGGACGGGCAGGTGTCGCAGCACAGCAGCTCCCCTCCGTCCTTACAGACCCGGCAGAACTCCATGTGGTCATCCTCCTCCTCCTCGCCGCCTTCCTCTTCATCCTCCTCCTCCTCCTTCGGCTCCCACTGGATGCCCTCCTTCTCCTAGGGAAGCACAACCAGCGTAACGCCGAGGGTTTCCACCAGCCGCCTGCCCACACCCACCGGCCCCTGACCCCACTCACGCAGTGGGGGCAGCTCCACTTGCCCTCAGGGGCCTTCTCCAGCTCGGGGTCCAGGCAGACGAGGTGGTAGGCGCGAGGACAGGTGTCACACAGAATGATCTCCCCTCCCTGCTGGCACACCTCACAGTAGTCCTGGTGGTCCGTCTCATACCCGTCCCCTTCTTCGACTGCAAACAAGGGACAGGTGTACAGTCAGAGGGACAGCAGAGCTGCCTGCTCTCCCGGGAGGGAATGGGACACTTGCTCCTCTATGATACAGTTAAGGAAATAAGGAAAGCGTTTCACCTCGGACCCCTCCTGTTACATCCCCCTACCTCTCTGTCCCTCAGCACCACAGTTCATCTTTGCACACAGCATCATCTCACCTCTGTCTCTCTTTCTCTCTCCACACTGTATCATCCTTTGGTTCCTTCAGGCTCTCAATGGAGAATGCCAGAACCTGGAGAGGTTGCAAGGGAGGCCAGTCAGAGAAACCTCCCCGGGTACCAGCGCCACCAACTGCAAACGCACCATGCAAGGGTGACACGGCCGAGGAGGAGGACTCCTCTCCTGGGACTACTCTGCTCTTCCTGGTGCTCACTGGCACAGAGGCAGGAGCTCCCTCAACTCAGCGCGGATGGGAAGAAGAAGGAAGGGACACGGCTTTGCAAGCACCAAACGGCTCATCTCAATTCCCAGCTCCACCACAAACTCCCGGCGCAGACCTCCGACCTTCCGCTCCTTCAGCACACAGCAGGAGCTGCCTGGCTCCAGCACGAGGGCCCTCGTACAGCAACAAGCTGGGAGGAGAAGCGATGCCCTTCACACGCGAGACGTGGAGCCAGCCAGCCAGCCCTGCGTCATCAACCGACGGGGAGGCTGGGCAGCATCACGCCCTAACCGTCCCCCAGCCCAGAAGCCACCATTCCATTTCTCAGAAGCAAAAACCCGTCGGCAAAGCTAAAAAGCCCAAGGACGCGCCTGGATCTGAAGCATCTCCTCCTGAACAAGGGCACAAGGTAGAAAGGCAGCGCACATCCTGCAGCGGCACAGGAGGCAGAGATGGTGTGGGAAGGCAGGCAGGGCGGCACTGGGCCCCATTGGCACTCAGAGCCGGAGGAGGGCTTGGGGCAGCTCGGCACAGGGGGGCTGCTCTCAACGGCAGTGCGGGGACGGAGGTGCCATTGCACAGAATCGACCTACAGCCCTCCGCAAGGGAAGGGATGAAGGAATATGCACACGAATGTGGCCACAGAGCTGCTGGGAGACCCTGACAGATGCTTTCCACTGCTGTTCATGTGCGTCCCTCTTCCTGCATTGTCACCACAGACCCACCACAGATCTACCGCCTGCCCGCTGCCTGATTGCACATCTCACATAGACAAAAGTCCCTTGTCTTAATGCTTTCTCACCCACAGCCTCCTCTGTCACTCCAGGGGAAGCTCCTCAGAAAATCACTTCCCTGGCAGCCCCACAAATTCTGGAACTTTGCTACTAGAGGACAAACCCTGGTGGGAACACACGCGCAGGCGGTGTGCCAGCTGCCCACACTGCCCGTGACGCACCCCGGTGCCCAAAGCAGAGGCAGGATCCGGAGGCAGGCAGGGGGCTCAGCTGCCCGGGGTGGCCGAGGCTGGGAGCAGGCAGCGAGACGGGGCAGGCAGGCTTTGTGAGCCATGGCACCGCGGCAGGGCAGAGCACCGCAACCACGGCTCTCCTGAAGCAACTGCAAGTGGCGACACAGAGCTGGCTCAGGGGCAGATGAGCCCCAGGCGGTGGCTGATGGCTGCAGAGAAGGAAAGCTGACTGCAGATCGACAGAAAAGCCCTGCCACCGGGCTGCTCCGCTGCCACCGGCACTGTGGGCACGAGCCAGCGCCTCACAGCAGGATCCGCTCACCGCCTTCTTGCAGGCACGAGCCCACTAGCAGCAGGGCTGGACTCCAAGAAAGCACCTCGCACTCCACACACACACAGACAAGCACAGCACATCCTCTCCCACCGAGCCAGCGCCAGACACAGCCTGGAGCTGCCAGGGCCGGGAAAGCACCATCTGAAGAGGGAAATCTAAACAGAACAGGAACAGAGTACAAAGGATGGCCTACTCCTCTTTTTCTTTCTCCTCCTCTTCCCTCTCTTCCCCAGGCCAGCCGAGCACTCGGAGCGCACTGAGGAGCTGTTGATGCTGGCGCTGTCAAAGTCAGATTCCTCCCGTTCCTCCTCTTCGCTCTGCAGAGGGGAAAACCAAAGCACACACAGTACAAGCACTGGCATCCCAGCGGTCACTCCCAGAGAACACTGCTCTGCAGCGGAACAAACCCCCAAAGACCCACATAAACCCATGTGAGATCACGGACCAGCAGCTGAGCTCCTTGGGGCACCCTCCTTTCCACACAAACAGACTACCCAGAGCAGCAGGGACAGTGGCAGGGCAAGCGCGCTCCTGGCACGGACAGACAGGGTTCACAGGAGTGTGTCACAAGGCGTTAGGAAGCAGGGAAATCTCCTCTATCCGATCGATGCCCCAGCCAGGCCATCAATCAGCGCAGATCTGGACTATCACTAGAGCCTCAGGCACTTACCATGCACTGCTCAGCATAGTGCAGGAACTGCCCGTCCAGTTCACAGCACCCAGCGAATCTCAGAGCACATTGAAAATACGTAAGTCAACGTGTCAAGTCCCTGCCTGGCCTCCCTGACAAGAGGTGGGCTCTGGGTTTCCCCTGCAGCCTGCCGTCCCCGCTAGCACAGAGTGCAGATATCGCATGGTGCGGCTGGCCAGGCACGCTGGGAACGGCTCAGCATCTCGCAGGCATCGGCCAGCCGCAAGAGCCACTGCTGTGACAACGTCATCCTGGGTGCAGACACCCAAAACACAGACGCTGCGGGGGGACAGCCCCTACTCCCACTCCGGTGCAGTCAGGGGCCCCCTTCTCCACTGCTTGGCAGAACTTTGCTCCCTTTCTCTCTCTCGACACCTGTTTCAGCTTGTGTCAGCCCGTTTGTGTGCGTGCACGTAGGCATTCACGCTTGACCTTCCTTATAACATGAAAGGAGCTAAACAGGCCTGGCATTCAACAGCGTCAAAACATAACAACACATCTGAATTTTTATTCTGGAGATTTATGCCTGTAAATCCCTGATTTGCACACTATTAATCGGGTGCTTAGCACTCCGGCTGCAGGAGCCAGCCCACGCTCTTTCTAACCTTCGGAAACACAAGTGAGCAGACACAGAGTGCACCCAGAGACGGGGTGAATTTTCCGTGATGTGTGACTGAAAAAATGCAGCAGCGAGTGTGTCCTGGTTTCAGCTGGGATAGAGTTAATTTTCTTCCTAGTGGCTGCTGTGTTTTGGATTTAGTATGAGAACAATGTTGATAACGCAAATTGTCTTAGTTGTTGCTAAATAATGCTTCTATTAAGTCCAGAACTTTTTCAGCTCCCCACAGGAGCTGAGAGGGAACACCGACAGGACAAGCTGCCAACGGGACATTCCACACCACAGACAACGGGGGTTGGCCGGGAGACGGGATCCACCATCACTGCTCGGGACAGGCTAGGCAACCCACCACTGGGTTGCAAGAAATTGTATTGCATCACTTTTTTTTCCATTTATTCTTGTACCATTATTATTCTTTTCTCTTCCATTACCGTTCCATTAAATTGTCTTTATCTCAACCCGCAAGGGACTTTTTTCCCTTTTTCTCCCCATCCTGCTGGGGGAAGGAGCAGAGTGAGTGAACAGCTGCGTGGTCCTAGTTGCTGGCTGGGGTTAAACCACGACAGAGTGGCTGCCTCGGATTGCTCCTTTCGCTTCAACCTCTGACGCACAAAGGTATTTATAACCCGTTATGCGAACTAAAGCTAGAGAGTCCAATAAGGGTGACCTAATGGGATTTTGATCAATGGGATTTTATCAAGACCTACAACAGTTCCACCCCTATTCAATAGCTATTTAAGAGATTTATTCTTTAAAATGCTCTGCTATTCTTTAAAACGCACCTGATATTTGCGTGCTGACAAGAGCACAGCACACAAACTGCGGTAGAGCCCTGTTGCCGTGTTCTTACTGGGAAGCTCTGCTACCCCTGGGCTATGCTGCAGGATCACAGATGCCTGGAGGCAGGCTATGCTAACATAATTAAAGCATTCGATAATTCTCTTTGACGTACGGTTCAGCTGGAGCGCGAGCCCTGAAGAATTCCTTTGCAAATGAAATCTGAAATGATGGCATTACCAACCTAATCACTGAAAGTAAATGTGGTTACACAATTTTATCAGAAATCATGCTCAGACATTATGTCTTTACAAATCCGAGCCTGGACACAGCTCTCTCTCAAACCGATGAACGCGCTGATCGGAGACTGGCACCTCGCAGAGGGGCATGAACCAGGCTGTGACACCCCTACATGAGGGGGATTCTAGGGAAGAGCTTGTCCCGGCATTTCCCTTCTGCACCCAAGGCCCTGTGCAGAAAAAGGCAGCACACACTTACAGAGGAGCCCTTTTTCCTTTTGCTGGGGATTCCTCCAAACCGGAATTTCAAGCCTCCCATCTTTTTTCCCTTCCCCTTTTTCTTGCCATCTTTGGAGCCCTTGATTTTCTTCCTGACGCCTGGACCTGGAGAAACAGAAGACTTGTTTGGTACTCTGCAAACAGCTGTCCCCCAGATCACGCCCCACCCCAACCCTGGGATTTACAGGCAAGACGAGAGTGCACTGGGTACCGTGGGGAGCAGGGCAGCAGCCAGCACTGCGCACAGAGCACGTCCTCTGGGGCAAAAGGCTGCAAGCGCTGACCCAGCACTTTCAAAGAAATCAGGGAAGGAAAGCATCTGCCCTTGGATTCAGGAGAGGGACCGCACCTCACGGACCACAGGGCAGCGAATACCAAACAGGGACTCGGGGCTCTGCAAGGTGGGGAGAAAAGAGGCAGCCATGGAGAGGCAGGAATGCTGCACTCCTGCCCAGCTGCCAGCTCTGAGCCGCTTGTTCAAAACCTCTCGAGGCACCAGGAATTGACAACTGCACAAGTGGAACAGCAACCTCCCCGAGGAGGAACACGGCGCAAACAAAGGGAGATCCCTCCTTTTCTCACTATTGTCCAGTTTTTACAGCATTTCCCACAGCCCCTTCCAAGCGTGGGCAAAGCAGCACCTATGTGCCACCAGAAACAGGAAAACATTGACAGCAAGAGACCCCTTTCAATACAAATCAGACTATTTCCAGAGGAGCTACTGCAGATTTACATGTTTGGCTCGCTCCTTACAAGTGGGCTTTGAAAACAGTCACCTTTCACCCAGCTGCCAGGAGAACAAATCCTTTCTTCTGAGAAAGACCTTCAGCCTTACTGCCAGTGCCTTTCCATCATTGAATTCCTTGCCACCTCAGACACAAAGCAACAGGCTCAACTGCCAAATGGTGCACATTCACCTGGCCACACCGCCCCTGCTTTGCCAACACACCTCTGCCCTAGCCTTGCTAACCTACAAATCCTCTTCAGCTTGGACCCTGAGGATACTGCTAGTTTCTGGGGGGCTTTACGACCTTGCAGAATCCTCCAGGAGAGAAGACAACACAGAAATATGTGGCACAATCACTTATTTAAGCCAAAAGTCCAGAAAGTCCAGAGGCGGCCAGGGTGATCTGCCATGGTACACAAAACACAGGCCCCTCTAGGACTTCTGCAAGGGAAACCGGAGCTGCAGACACATCTCTGGCACTACCTCCGCCTCCCCGTTTTGATGAAGCATGTCTCCTGCCTGGAGATGTTTTGCCACCTTTACCAGCCTGAAGATGTGGCTGGCTAGCTCTGAAGGCGGGCCGTATGCCGCCGATGCGAGCAGCCCCTCTGCTCAGCCCACCGCGGTCGGCACCTACCCTTGCCCTCCTTGGTCTTAGCCTTCCTGATGACGGTGGGCACAGCAGACTGCTGGGGGCTGGCGGTGAGCGGCGGGGCAACGGCGACGGTCTCTACAGCTGCAGCAACAGCCGCTGCTGCCGCTGCTGCCGAACTGCCCTTGAACGGGTTGTTGGCACTGAACTCTCGCCATTTGGCACCAAGCACGGTCATCATCTTGGACATGGGGATCTTGGGGTTCTTCTTGGCAATCAGAGGTCTGCAGGGCAGGAGAGAGGGAAAACCATGCATTAACAGGAACGCTTCGCTGAGCGTCTGCTCCTGCTCACCATGTGCTGGTACTTTAGCCCCAGAAAGACACCAGCGGTGCATGCCTCACAGTGGCAGGCTGCTGCGGCCCACTGGGAGCAGCTCCACTGGAAAGGCAGCAGAAACCAGAGCTTTCTTAAACAAGTAAACATACTTAAAGGAGCACACTTAAGCTTCCTCAGAGACTGCCTTTCCCTGAAATACCTGTTGTGTTTTGAATGGCTCACAGTACAAGTAAAAAATTGTTATTGTTACTCAAATGCTTCTCAGGAAACTTTTCAAATAAGCACACACAAAAAATGGGGTTTTGGAGAGAGGGAGAGGAGGAGAGGGAGAGGAGGAGAGGGAGAGGGAGAGGAGAAAGAGATGCTTCTGCTCTTTTCCAGTCAATCCTGCAATTAAAATGAAGACCTGAGGACCATTCCTAGAAGGGACAAGGAGGTCACGATGCAGAATTTACTTCACAACTTCATCCACTTGACTGAGCGATGCCCAAACCTCAACCACCACACAAGGCCCCATCCAGACCTATAGCTTCCTACCTGAGGAACTGGCTGAAAGCCTTGTAATTAGTCAGAGTATGATAATCTTCTTCTGAGAAAACATAATCAACATCATCAAGGCCCCACTCCTCCATCAGCTGGGCTGAGCTCTTGGGCTCCTGTACATTTACAGAGAGACATCATTAACGTAAACGACCGCAGCTCTGCAGACGAGCAGTGCAAGGCTGGCTCTGTCATTTGCTCCGTATCAAACGCTCTCCAAAGTCAGCAACACACAGGCATTTGTTTCTGTGATTTACAAAACAGAGCATGCACAAGTGCTTAATAAATTAATGTTTCACATGCTTCCAAGAAGCAAATTAACGCGACACCATCCAAATGCTCCCTATACCACGTAATACAACGCAAACCCTTGGCAGGTTTCACATCTCCAGGAAACTCAATTTCCCTCTGCATGTAAGATAAACAACAGGGAAATACAACCTTTTCCCCTCCCAGTCATTCACCTCCAATGCCTTCCTCACCAAACCCAGGGCAAGTGTCTCATGAAACCCCACAGGCCATCTCCTCTAAGCACGACCTGTTGATGAATCTGTTACTGGTGGGATGTGGGCAGACAAGTCAAGAAGGCAAGCTGACTCAGACTGAGAAGCTGCCATTTGTCAGAAGATCCACACTATCTGACTAGGCCTCTAACCTCAGAGTAAAACACACCGTCTTCATCCCCACGAAAGGTACTATGAGGACTTGTGAGCGCACATCGCCGTGGGGCTAAATCGGTCAGCCCGATGGAGAGCGCTTTGCTTATGCTGCTGTGCTTTACACAAAGGGAATCTATCCACCAGCTCCAGGTGGCTGGCCAGAAAATACGGCCCAGCTCTGAATGAGGTAACTCGCAGGGATCTGACCACACCCTGAGGTCTCATGCTCTAGCACCAGCTCAAGGTAAAGGAATCTTTGGTACCTTTAGACCTCCATCGTCATTGTCATCCTCCTCTTCATCTTTCTTCTTCCGTTTCGGCTTTTTCTCCTTCTTGTCCTTCAGTTTTTTCTTTTTCTTTTTGTTAGGGGAATAGTCACTCCCTTCACTCTCAGATTTCTCCTCAATCTCCTCTTCATTGTCTGTCATTTCATCATTACTCCCCTAAAATGGAAAGTGACAGTGGAGAAAGAGCAGTTGCTCTGCCCCAACAAACCCTCCCAGCCAGCACAAAGCAACTGCTCTCACCAGACAAAGTCAGCCCCCCCTCGCATAACTCTGCTGTTACCCTGGGGGAATTTTTTAGGATCAGCAAGATCCTAAAAGGATCAGCAAGGGAATTAGATTTAGGATCAGCAAGAAGCACCTGACCAGAGGAGACACAGACAGAAAGAAACCCTCGGTTTACCTGGAAGCGTTTCTCCAGGGCAGTTCTGTGATCCCTAGTCAACTTTCTGCCCCAAAGCCCCACCTGTAAATGGAGTCATTCACCCCCTCCCTTCCAGGAGTGCTATAAACACATCTGTTCACACAAGGCAACCCACACCCTGTGGAAGCTCCGGAAAAAAGAGAAGAGGGTCATGCAGTATAGATAAAACTGCATTTTGGGAAAGCTTGTCTAGGCCATGGTATGCAGAATAGAACCTTCATGGTTCTGAAGACTTTTCACCAAGGTGGCCAAGAGCAGCAATGCTGAGGCACAGCCATGCAGACGGATGCTTGTTCTGTCTCCACGTTGTAATGTGCTCCTCTAGAAGTGCCCAGACGCTGCAATATCACAGCGTTCAGGTACTGTTCCCGTGAGCAGCAGCATAAACAGGAAAGCTGAAAACAGCAAGCCAAGTAAGTGAAGGTGCGCATTAAAAATAGCTGCATAGTAAACCAAAGAACAATGCCTCTGAGAAGCAGCTAACTGCTTTGCTAAAAGATCGTAAATTTTCAGACAGGCAACTTTTAGGCAATGTTTTTAATTGCTATAACACAGGTAACATATGATTTTCTGTCTTATGTTTGCTTACGGTTTTACACAAATGAAGTAATGTTCTTCTGCCACAGTATGAACAGCTAAGATACTAAAGGAAAGGAAGAGATCTATTTAGTCATGTGCAACCTCTGAGCTCATCAGAATCAAACATGCTAGACTTTTGTTTTGTTTCTGTTTTCTTTTTCTGCTCAGCTGGGCACCATGTGCTGCAGTAGAACTCTTTGACTACAGGAGGATTTCAGCTGTCACAGGAACAAAACAGCCCTGGTGGATGCACAGAGAGTCTTGAAAGGGTTAGGAGAGCAGAGTAAGTCAGGTAAGCCTTGTTGAATCCCCTCATTTTCAGAGCCAGGCAGCCACATGAAACCTCCTATCTCCAGTGGAGACTTGCTCACACACAGCTTCAGCAGCAAGGTAAGACCACTGCTTCAGAAAGGCCTGGGCCTGCTGGATGGCTGGCGGACGCATTCTGCTTCCCCGCAGTCAGAAGAGACCAGGCTCAGATGGCTACACCACGCTGGGGAGAGCCAGAGTGGAGACTGGTAAGGTGGAATTTAGGATTCTTGCTGGGAGAGAGACCGTGACCCACTGCACAATTCTGACAGCAGCCACATTACCACCCTAAAGAGTGCCGGGTAGAGCACTCGGGTCCCAGGCGAGCCTGTGAGAGGCCGGGTGTGTCAGAGCCGCCCAAGAGCTGAGCAGGAGGCGGCCCCGCAGGGAGGGCCCGGCCCAGCACCGCGGTCAGCGCCCGGCCACGGGTCAGCACCGCGGACAGCGATCGCTTCAGCACGGCGGACAGCGTCCAGCCCTGCCGCACCGAGCCCGGCCCCGCCGCCCCAGGCCCCCCCCAGCCCCGGGCCCTCCTGCCCGGAGCCACCGCCCCGGTAACGGGGGTTCATCGGCAAGCCCCGAACCAACGGTGCGCTTCGCTCGGCGGCCATCACAGAGTTCTGGTCCCTCGCAGTTCACAGCAAACCCAGCCGCTCCTTCAGCCGGGTTATAAACAGTTGTAATTTGGCATGGAATAATTGGTTGCCATGGTAACTGCTGCAGTACAGGTTGAAATTCCCCCTCTCCGCTCCCTTCTCTGACAAGGACCTTCATCTCCATGTGCTGAGGTTCAAACTGCAGCTTGGTTATTTTATGCAGATTCTTCTGGGGGTTTGCATCACCAATTCCTGCACCAGGGCTTTTACATCGGCATCGACGCAAACTGAACGAGTTCCACTGCGGCTGGTGCAGGCGAATTCCCCCGCAAGCGCAGCGTGGCAGCACTCCTGCCCCATGCCCCAGTGACAAAACAACGGGGGACTACAGGGTGTCAGTCAATCATGGTGCAGGCACTGGCCCCACATCATAGGCTTGCACCTCATTCCCACCTTCCTCTAGCAGGGGGAAAGTCCACTTACTCCACAAAACTCTAGAGAAGGAGTTTAGGAAAAGAAAGTCCCATTCAAGGGTCCCCCTATCTTTTATCTCCTCCCCCCAAAATGCAGCTTGGGTGCTGCTCAGTGCCTACTGAAAGCTACAGCACCAGCTTCTCACTGGCTTCACTGTACAAGGGAACAGCCTCCCACAGGCAGAACTGGGGTTGGATAACACTGCCCACGAGCATTAACACAAAGCATTAATTAAAAAAACAAGCACACTCAACGTTCAGCCTCTTATTTTCTCCTCACCCCCTGTAAGGCAGCAGTCAGACTGGGCACAAGCTGCACACATTGCTGCTGGGCTCGGGCAGGCTGGCATCGACAGAGAATGAACAGAGGTGAAAAGACCACAGGGGTTTTATTTTATTTTTCCCCCCACAGAAAAGCAGCATAGGAAAAAAACTTGTCCAACAATGGAAAAGGCACAGGGAGGCAGAGGGCCTGAGCCAGCTTTGTGTGGTATCTGCAGAATGAGAAGAGCATCACCATGGCCACGAAGGAGGGGGAAAAGCTTCCTCAGGGCCGTGACTTCTGCAAGAGGCTGGCAGGCAACACAGTGCAGGACAGAATCAGCCGCTTTTACATCAGCAGCTCATCACGCTCCCATCAGCAGCAAAAGCACTTTAATGCGCTACCTCATCAAGCCAATCTGTTTCCACAGATCCCACGGGGCGTGGCGGCGATGGCTGGCCGAGAGCAGCATCGCTCAGCCCCGGTTTGGCAAGGGAAGGGGTGGGGATGCGTCCAGCTGTGCCAGATGAGCGCACTTCTCCCCAGTCACAGCATCACTGGGGAAGGAAAGGGGCTGAAGAACCTCTGTTGTTCGCCCCTCCTTCCCAGCAACCTATTTGCATTTAGGCACCGAAAAGGCCACTACACAAGATGTCTGCTCCTGTCCTCACGTCTGGCACTGCCCTGGGACAGGAGAGCGAGAGGCAGAGCCTGCACGGCACAACGTGGTAGCAAGCCCTGCTCCGAGACCACGCTGTGTCTGAGCTGGGGGACCCGGCAGAGCACATGCAGCTCCGGTCAGCCTTCCCTACCAGACACAGCCTCAGGAAAGTCTGATCCTTGAGGATACAATGCCCTGTCTTTGTTTTCCTACTGAAGGCCCAACAGCCCTTCCACGTGCCAAATCCTAAAGCCCCTACACTGTCTCGCGTGCAAAACGCCCTGGGCAAGCACAGCCAACACCAACATCCACAGAAACCTCCAAGCCCTGCCCTGGTCGTGCCCCCAGTGTGGTGGTTTGCATCCCCCTCCTCAGAAACACGAGCCTCAGATGCTGCGTTGGCACAGGACATGCCAGAAAGATTTATTGTCGGCCCCCCGAGACAACAGCAAGGAGGTGCTGCACTGCAGCGCAGACAGGAGGGCTTCAAACAGGGACAGACAGTACCATCGCAGGCACCACAGCCGAGCCCCTCTCAAGGGTGCGGGCAGCTGCATTGCTGCCAGAAGGCACAGTGGCCACTTCTCCCCCCAGCCACTCTCCAGAGACCACTCATAGGGCACATTTCCACCCCAGAGCACTCGAGCTGGACAAGAACTGCTCATGCCCTGGCTCTAGGTCACATCCCAGGGCCAGGAGAGCACCCGCTCAGCAAGGGAACGCCCCGATGACACCCCCCTTTCCATCCACAGACACCCAAGAGGTGCTTCCTATTAGTCATCAGCGCCCTGAGCAGCCTGCCTCTGTGCCACTGCTGAGAGGAGCCCCCCAGCCCGGCATGAGAGCATGCACCGTTACCTCCTTCTTCCTCCTCTTGATTTTGGCAGCCTTGCCATCTTTCAGCTTCTTGGATTTCTTCTTTTTCTGCACGACTACTTGCTCTTCTGCGAAAAACTCTTCCAGTCCTTCCAGCACCCCATCATCGTCTTCTGAGGACAAAATGGACAGCTCACATGGATGGATTGCACAAGCACACAGCGTTCACATTTATCCTCTCAGGGGAGCACACCTGAGCAGCAGCATCAAAGCAAGATCTGTCCTCTCCCGGAAGCCCTCGCACCTGCAGCTGATCCACAGCTGCCCCTCGTGGGAGCCCTCGTAGAGTCCAGCTGAGGAGCGCCTGCCCAGCACTTCCCCTGCCCAGCTCCTTGCTGCCGCTCGCACACAAACACCTGAGGTTTTGGCAGTCTGCGTTTCATTCTCAGGAAACAGGGGCACAGGGAGGCCCCCGCGCACTGCCTGCTCTTACTGATCTGGGTCCACAGGTAATTAGGGAGCATTAGGCTTTTACCTTTTCGATCTCCAAGCAGAGTCCATTAAATGGATTCAATGGAAGGCGAACGAGGAAGAGGAAGGCCTCGCATGAAAGACATGCCACATCTCATGGGAGGCTGGTCTGTCGTGGCTCCATGCTCAGGGAGCACCATGGGCACCCAGCCAGGCTGCGTACGCCAGCTCAGGGACCAGGGCCCCAGGCAGAGACACCAATCCCAACACACACTCTCACCTTCCCGCCATCATTATCTCCCCAAACCCAGCACTCACCAGTGAGTCCCAGTACCCTCTCCAGGCTTTGCACTTCTTTAAAGACTATGTCAGTATTTTTATTTTAATTTCTGAGCTTATACAGTAATAACACTCCAGAGTCGTTGGGACTTATCTCTTGTTTGACTTCAAGCCGGTTTAGGCTCCACCAAGGCAGGCGCCTGAGCTCCACCGAATCCACTGGGAAGAGCGGGAGCCCGGCAGTGCCGGGAGCCCGCCCCCGGCGGGACCGGCACCGCACGGAGCCCCCGGCCCCGTCCTGCGGGAGAAGGGGATCTGGAGCCAGGAGGGCGATCGGCTCCCCGGGGCCAGGGGAAGGACACCGCGGCAGCCGCGGGGTGCCCGGGCGGGGAGCCGGAGCTGGGGCCGCCCTGAGACGGGTGAGCGGGCGGGCGGGAGGTCCCGGCCCGGGCATGAGCCCGCCCTCGGGGAGATGCCGGCTGCGGCTGCCGCGCCGGGGCACACCCCGCTCCTCGGGGCTGCCCCTTCTTGGGCGTGGGGATAACGGGGCCGAGCCGGAGCAACAGCGCCCAGCGGAGACCGGGCCGGGCTCCGGTAGGGCGAGGCCGGCTACCCCCGCCAGGCCGCGCCTCAGGGGAGGCCCCGCCGCCGCGCCCCCCCGTCCGCTCGCTCGCTCCCTCCCTCTCCTGCCGCCTACCCGAGACGTCCTCCTCGTTCTCCGCGTCCTCCAGCAGCTCCCGGCCAGCCGCCGGCCCCCGCATACCGGGCGGCGGCGGCAGCAGCGCCGGGGCCCAGCGCCGGGCGAGGCCGCTCCGCGCCAAGATGGCGGCCGCCGCGCCACGCCCACCCCTTGACGCGCCCACGGCCCCGCCCCTCTCACCCCGGCCCCGCCTATCCCATCCCTAGCCCCGCCCCTCCTGTCTCCAATCCCACCCCGGGCCCCGCCTCCATCCGACCAAGCCCCGCCCCTTCAGGCCCCGCCTCCATCCACTCCAAGCCCCGCCCCTCCAGTCTCCAGTCCCGCCCCCTCCCCGGCGCTCCCCGAAAATCCCCAAATCCCCCCAAATCTGCGGCCCCCCCCCCCCCGCCCCGGGGCCCGGCAGCCGCCAGCAGAGCGTGGGGTATCAACAACTCTCCCCGCCGTTTATTCCAGGAAAGCAAAACTGTACAAAATGGCGGCCAGGCGGCGGGCCGGCTCAATCCTCCTCCTCCTCCTCCTCCTCGTCCTGGTTGATCTGGAAGTAGCGCAGCTCGTAGCTCTCCTTGCTGTTGGCCACCACACGCAGCCAGTCCCGCAGGTTGTTCTTCTTCAGGTACTTCTTGGTCAGATACTTCAGGTACCTGTGGGGAGAAGCCTGGCTGAGGGGGGTCCTGTGCCCCCAGACACCCAGCCTTCCTCCCCGGCACCCCGCAGCTCCTCGGGACGCCCTGCCCTGCTGCAAACCCACACACAATGACTCCTGCAAACACAAACCCCCGTTCCCATGGGCTTCCACCTCCACCAGGAGCAATACACCCCATCAGGCACATCCAGGCAAAGTTTCCACCAGGAAACGACACCGCCGGGGGAATCACATCGGCAACAGCACAACACGGAGCCCAGGAAATCATTTCCCTCCCCTCGCCCTCTGAGGCTGCAAGCACAATGTCGTATTTCCACGCCACCGATTCAACACACCACAGTGAATCTCCGCTTGGATGGCAGCGAACCACCGCCAGCCCCGACGGCGGCTGCAGGGATGCACCGGGTGCGGCACTGACACGGAGAAACCGCATCAGCCAAGAGGAGGGTTTTTACAGAGCAGGGCACTGCCCCAACACCACACACGGTTTTCCTCTTCCCGCCGTTTTAGACCTCCAGCTGCCTCACTGTGCCGTCACTGCCGCGGCAAAAACCACATCTGTCGAAGCCAGACAAAGGCCAGGCAGCCAGGAGAAGCCAACAGCGGGCAGAAACCCAGCAGGACAAACAGCGGAAGAGCTTGGCTACGGATCAGCCCCTAAACTCCGCACTTGGCACCCTTTCGGCTGCACATCCTCCCCCACCGCCCACTCCACTGACCTTCCCAGCATGAATACCGACCACATATCCCTCAAAGATCATTTGGGAACTGGCAGCCACTGCACTGAGCATCACCAAGAGTATCGGCTCAACTCCTGCACTGAGACATCTCTTCACTACCGGG